>NC_142014.1:41784265-42984265 GCF_049901735.1 Notechis scutatus
CCCTGCAGACAGAAAGAAAAAGTGATACTTACTGTCAGCCAAAACCTTTAAGCTGTTTTCTCCGGCTCTCTATTTCTAGTTATAGAATGTGAGATAGAAGAGTAGTTGTCATTCCTGCTCCCTGATATGACCATTCAGTCTGTTTCTTTTAGCTTCAACTTAAAATCCAGATATTACTACGTCATACATATTCTTTAAGAGCAAAATAATTGGTATAGGAGCTGGTAAGTGTACTATTTGGCATCTACAAGAATACATACAAGGGGTACAGAGATGGATTCATGGAATGATGTAGCCCTAATTCCTGGTGAGATTACAGTACATACATAATACATCACTACAAGTCTGTAATTGTACAAACTGCATACAAACATTAAATGAGGCTATATCAGGGCTTCTTGCTCCACCTTATAACTCTTATGAATCAATAAATGTATATATATTTGTGCATTTGCAGATAATGATTCCTCTTTTTTTGTTTTTAAAATTCTGATCCTCATTTATTCCGGGCTATTTTCCATAAAAGGAAACACCCAAATAGCTCAAACTGGTAGTTCTAAAGAATGGTACCATTTGAGGAGTGCTTGGTGCTCTGTACCATTTATACACTCAGATAGTTTTCCATTATAAAATCAGGGAACCTTAGGAAAAAGAAAAGAAACATTACAGATTTTTTTTATCTTGTCTAATAACAAGAAATGAAACAAAAGAATATCATCATACTATGCTACTTGTATAACATTTTAGCCAATTTCTTAAAATGGCACGTTATGCAAAGACTGATATTATTTCAGTTCTCAAACCACTTTCACTGGGATCCCAGTCTTTTCAACCCAAATAATGTATATTTTTTATCTTTACAACACTTCTAAGCAATCGTGATCATCTAGAGCAGATCAACTTATCTTAAAAGGCCTGCTTGGAAATCATTCTGACTTTCTCTAGAGAGAGCCAGAGATTAACTCTCCCTCTCTCTCTCTGGGCTACAGAGGTGGTCATCAAAGCCAGAGGTTTCTCAGATAAGGCCAATGGTGTGAATACTATTTCCACACCTTGTCCATTTTTATCTTATTTTAAGGTAAAATGTGAAAAAATGTGATTCCAAATTGCAAATGGATTGCAAACAGAAGTGTCTTTAATTTTTTTCCTGGATCTCTTTATTCTGATATACCTGGTTGGTGCCTTTATCTTTGTTTTTAATCATTACCAAATTTGGGGCAGACATTTCTGAAATCAATGAATTATATGAAAGAGGTAAAGCAAAACACTCTGATGGATTTTGATGATCAATCTGCTGGCAAGCAGTTAGCTAGTAAGGTAATCAAAAATCTGAAAGGCAGAAAAGGAGACAAGGAAGTAAGGTCAAGGAAATATGAGTGGGTTGTTTTTACTGAAGACAAATTATTCAGACAAAGGATTCAGAAAAGAATTTTGAGAGCTTTAATTTAGGGTAGCATCCTGCAGATCTTTCGTCACTTGGGTTAAACTAGTAGCTACCCTAAACTTTTCTGCAATGGATACCAAGCCAATAATGCCCTCTTCTGGCATGCTGCCACAGCAGCACAGAAAAGGAGGCATAGTGTCATGCCCCTGTTAGAATCTGACTCCAAGGGAGAGGAGGAACAGCTGACAGGGAGTGGGAGTGTGGCTCCGGAGGTTGTGGAGAAAACTGGAGAAGGGTACAGGCTGGATGGGCATTCAAAGGACGACCCAGGCCCATCCCCTCTTCATCCTAGGGCACGCAGGAAGGAGAGGATAAGGGAGAAACATGAAAATATTTCTAGTTTGTCAATTCTTATCTGAGTTCTGGCCTCCTTCCCAGTGTTTATATTGATGTCTTCAAGCCCTTATCCTGCCTTGTCTCATTAATTGCTTCAGTGTGGTTTGCGTTGTTTTTTTTCTATTTATAATTTATATGTATTTTGAGTTTGAATGGAAGTTCTTCCTTTTCGCAACTGTTTGTGGGGGAGGTTTTTTCTCCAGTCAATGATAATTGGACCTTTGAAGCCAAGTTGAAGGATTTAAAGGGATTTCACCTGTTTTTGTGACTTTGTTGCTTTTGTATCCCACCCTGGGTCATCACATACAGCAGACAGACCAGTTATCTAATCAATAGGGAATAATATTGATGATGGCAAGTCTGGAAGTTCAAGGCACAAAGTGTGGTCTTGTTAGAGAGGTTAGTTTGTTGGGATGGTGGCCTTGGACTATACTCACCCTTTAAATATTCCTTGACTAGATGCCATTTATTTGCCAGTTGGATGGATAACTCACCATACAATTTTCCATGCTGAAGATATTTTAATGATTTACACCCATTATCCTTTTATCATGCTGTATCACTTACCTAGCAAACACAAGCTTTGAGTAAAAGATACAACTTAGAGACAAAAATATCTTAGTTTTCTAAGAGATTACCTTGTATCAGTTGTATCAATTATGTAAACTCAGCATTTGTATTAAAGCAAAGTACTATTCAGATAAATGTGTATATATAGATATATAGGTTTAATCTAGCAAAATATTCTTTGCTTTAATGCCAATGAAGAGAGGGGAAATTAAATATGTGCAAAACTTACTGTTCTATAAACACATTGTCAGCTTTGGAATCCTTATTCATCGCTGCCACATAGCTTGAGAAAGTGGGAGGGGATGATTTTAATTGAGTAGCTCTTAGTAGACAAAATATAATTCTTTTGTTAGTTCAAGATCAAAGAGTGTGGTGCAGGAAAAAAAGAACTTACTTTGGGATTGGTTCATGTGATGTGATGATGAGAGAAAAGGGGATGGTTTGTAGTTTGGGACATTGTGGGAAGTCCGGGAAACTTTTAGTTTCAAAATTCCACAGATGTGCTATTCTAATAAAGGTACTTTTGAGATTATGCTTGTCTCGGAGTTACTAATTGGAATGGAGGCTCCCTGGAACGGTGACACACATTTTGCTCCTGACCATATTGATCCAGTCATTCTGAGTGTATTTTAAGAGTTTTCTGCAAGTCAGTTTTCCAAAACTGAAGCAGTTTCTGGCATTTTGAACATAATCTGTTCTTAAAACAGGCCTGTTGAGTCCAGAACACTGCATCAGAGCATCACAACCATTTCCATACTATTCCTCATTCAGACTCCCCAAAGCTGATATCTCCTGCCTTCACCCAAAGCAGAAAAATAGCTGCTGGATTAGTTGCTGCAACAGAAACAAGCACCAAAGAATGATGCACAGCAGCTACTTGGTGGGTGGGGAATGGAAAGTGCTGCAAAGGGGCAATGGGAACCCTACAGGTTGCCAACTTCCAAAGACTTCCTGCAACCCAATAGGAACTTTGGCCAGGACAATTTCATCAGTTTTTCCACAGAAAACACCACTTTCCTGCCAGATCACTATGATCTGATTTCACCTGACTGGAACATGAAAGGGAGATTCAGTTATGAAGATATGTCCTCTGAAAAAGGTAAACAGGACAACTTTGAGTTGAGGAAAGGAGAGGATGTGGATGAGTTCTAGATCTGTTATCATTCATTCATTCATTCATTCACCCAAGGAAAGAATAATTACTGCTTAGGAATTACTGTTTTATGTCTACTGTTTGCCCATCCTTGGTATTTTTGGTATTTTTTTAAGTGGAAGAAAAGGCTACAACTGTTTCTTGATGGTTCAGTTCACAAAGACAAAACTGAAAGGTCCTGCACACCATTATTTCCATTCCTCAATTCCTCATAAATCAGTTCAAAAGCCGACTTGCTGTTTTTCCTTAGTTCTGCCAACCTCAATCTCAAAATGCTGGGAATACTAAGCATATGCTAACAGCCAATCAATGCTTGCCCTCCAGCTGACTAATAGCACATTGCAAAACTCTTTTTATCGAGACCAATGAGTAGCTGCAGATCCTGGAGCAACACAATTGCCCTTACAAAATAAATTGCTACTTCCCAACCAGATTTTCAATTCAAGATGCATGTATTTGCTTGGCCATTTGCAAAAAGAAAGAAAATTCTCAGTGTTTGAGAATGAAAAGAAGCTGGCTGCAAACATGACTTTTGTGTGTGTGTGTGTGTGTGTGTGTGTGTGTGTGTGTGTGTGTTAAATTTAAGCCTCTTCGACTGTGAAGGTAACAGGATAGCATGAGACCATTTTTGCAGCCAGGTGTTTTTTCCAATAACTGTAACCATGGTTGCATATGACTGGAGCGTGGGAGGTATTTTCTACAGAGAGAACACTGAAACTCAGACAGAGGGATAGTCATGTCTGCCTTGGATACAGCACCTTGAGCAAAGCAAGCATTCCCAAAAGTTCTTCAGAACTGCTGCATTATAAAAAGAAATAGCACTGTTTTAGTTTCAATTAAGTTAGCAAAGAATCAGAAACAAACTCACTCAGCTTTCCAAACCAGCCATGTGTGAAGTTAAACATACCTCAAACAGTTTCAAAACTGAAATTAAGCCATTATATAGAGACTTTATAAGGTTGAAAAAGGAGGTGATTGACAGCCTAGAGAACTAATGATAAATCAAGAAACTGACTAAGAATCTGGAAGAAGCCTATGCTTGTGCTGGGCAGTGCGTCCTCTCTCATAAAGGACCAGCTTCCTAGTGCAGGGATCCCACTGTTAGTACTTTTGTTGCATTAACAGGAGTCAAACAGATCCCTGGCTGTTGGGATGCAGTTTGGGAGAAAAAGATTTTGGAGATCAATGTAGTGAATTTATTGAAAACATGGTTGAAAACTAAATGGAGTGTACTGTAAGAGTTGTGTAAAAGGAAAAAAAGATGTACAATATGAACTTGTGCATACTGAAAATATGAATGGGGTTGTATATATACATTCAGTAGATACATTTATTTATTGGTTTCCATCACCTCTGTACTCAAATGGCCCATTTCCCTTTTGGAAATGCTCAATTTATCAGGATATAAAATGGATCCCCAAACCCATCCCTAAGCAGTTTTTTGTCTAGTCATATTCTAACCGATCTTTACATTTGCTCTCTTCATACTCCTCACATGAACAGAAGAGGATGTGTGTATTTCTGTCACTAAAGTCATGTGATTCTTCCCAATATATTGTGGGGGCAGGTTTTGCAGTGGAAAGAATTAACCAAGCATTTCCAGGTTTTAATCTATGCAGGTGAGTGGAGATTCCATTATTTGATAAAGATATGTTCTGTTCTCCTTTTAGCACTTGCAAAGTTAGTTACTAAATTAATTAATAATGACTTAATTTAAATCCATTAAAATCAAGCTAAACAGACATTTCTGTTTTTTAGAAATTTGTTTTTTTACCATCTTTTTTTGGGTAGGCTGAATTAAGATTCCTTGAAGTTAATGCAGCATAAAACTGTACTGTAACACAAAAATGCAGAACTTTTCTAATTTTGAGGTGTCATTTCATTTCCTGACAATTACATGTTCTTCATCAGGTAGTCTCCTCTTGGTCCCAAGGGTTTTGAGAACAATTGCAAATTTCATTTTGTTTTGCTTTGCATTCTTTGCAGATCAACTCTAATTTCTTCTATGTTGACAGTTTTTACCTTTAAGAACCCCCACCTGCATAAGAGAATCCTGTTTCTTATTCAAGAATATTGAATATTGAAGTGGCTCTTTACTATAAATATGTTTCATTTCATGTTTTGGTATATGTTCAACAGAGGCAACCAAATTGTCCTTATTTTTAATTGGCTTCTTTTCTTTTCTTTTTTACTAATTCTGTTGCTAGCATAAATCCTTTTATATTATCAAACCACCCCCACACAGACTAATATGTTCTTCATAATAATTGAAGCCATTACTGGGATTAAAAAAAGTATCATTGCAGAAAATAGGCATGAATCAAAAGACTATAGACAAAGACAGATCCTTGGGAGCCACATTTTAAAAATAGCATCTTTTATTATGGAGAAACCTGGAAGCTTATCATACAAGATTAGAGGAATTATCTCAGAATGCATCTCGAACTATGATGAATTTAAATTAACTTTGTCTCAACTGAGAGGAGATAAATTAGCAATATCTGGAAATTATGAATCACATTGAGCTTGGGCTAGTGGTTAAAATCCTGAAAAATCTAAACCAAAAACCATTGGAACAACTTTACACATCCTTGGATCATCTGAACGGTGTAGTGATTCCCACTTTACTGTTCCTGGCCAGAATCACAGGGTGAATGACCTTTACGAGTCTATTAAAAGAAGAAATGTTTATTTTCAGAACAGGGTGTTAGTGTCTTAAGAATTCACCTTCTTCAAGCAAAGAACCAGAACTTAGAGTATTAGGCTAAGTGCAAGGACTTTAACCTCATTTTACCTCCAGCCTTCAGCAGAACAATCTGCTCTCTCAAAGCTTTCCTTGCTACCTTGGTTTCTAGCACCAGCCACAGATGGATCATAAAACAGAAGTAAAGCACCAGAACACGGCCTGTATTGCAGCATGGATATGGTTTTGAAGCTCATAGAAAAATCATTTCAGAACATAGATGAATTTCATATCCTGAAGAGAAACATACCAAGATTGCGTCTCATGTTTAAATGTTTTACACACACAGACACAAACACAGAGATATACATGCCTGTGTGTGTGTCTATATGTATATATATATATATATATATGTGTGTGTGTATGTGCTTGTGTGTTTCTGTGTATGTAATACACACATACATACACACACACACACTACAGATTTAGTAAATTTTATATCACAAGAAGCTGGGTGGTGTACAATAAATCAGTGACATAAAACATTCCATAATATTACCAACTATCAAATTTATGGATGTCAAATCATTGGATGTCAAAAACCTATTTTAAACTTAAAAAAGAAAAAAAAACCCAGTGCCTTATAACTTCAAGAATGAAGACATGTCTAAGTCAGCCTATTCTACAATGTGGGGCATAGAACAATAAGAGACAAGGCTTGTCCTTCTCACTCCTCACAGAAATGCTATCTTAAGCATATATATATTATTTTTCAGTAGCAGATTTTCCCTACTAACTCCTCTGTTTCAGATCATTTGTACTTTAAATTCATCTTCATAGGAGGCCCATCTTAATCCACATAGCAAAAGTCCAGCTGCAAAATGACCAAGTTTTCTGCATAGAGTTACTGAAGATCAGTCACACATATTTTGAAAATTCTTCTCCACTAATAAATGAATAAATGTGAATGACACAGTTGCTAATTTACATGTCTGTATTTGTATGTCTATTGTCAAAAGCCAGAAATAGTATGGAAGACCGATTGAGAAAGAGTATCCTCAATGAATATTCTGAGAAAGAATTTTCCACTCATAGAAACTTGATGAGTTTCTCATCAAGCTGCCACTTTCTCACCATTAAATACATCTCCTAAGTATGATTCACTATGTCAATAAAAATAAATACTAAATATTCTGAAAATATATTACTAATCTAGAGTTAACATCTGTCTGCCCACAAATACATATACAACTTTTTTAAAAATTTGGCTATTAAATTCTTGCTACTTACAAATAATAAAAATTGTAGATGAGAAAAAAATTCACAGAATGCTAAATTTCCATTCTTAAAAGTTTAATATATTTATTTGTAATAATGGTTACAAGACCAATATGAAATACATAAGCATTTATTATTTATATTATCAAATTAATTATGCACATGTTAATTATTATTAACAAGTCACAATTTACTAGCAGTTTACTGAAGAACCATATAAAGGCAGGACAAGAAGCAATGGATGGAAATTAATTAAGGAGAGAAGTAACCTAGAACTAAGGATAAACTTCCTAACAGTCAGAACAATTAATCACTAGAATGACTTGCCTTCAGAAGTTGTGGATGCTTCAAACACTGGAGGGTTTTAAGAAGAGACTGGACAACCATTTATCTGAAATGATATAGGGTTTCCTGCCTAAGCAGGGAGTTGAACTAGAAGACCTCCAAGGTCCCTTCTACCTCTGTTATTCTGTTATATATTTCCCCTACAATTTGTCAATATTTTTTTCAGATAAAAGGGTGTTCTTTTCACCCACTGCCATCAACATTTTTTTAGTTCAAATGATAATTCAATTTCCCTGGTGAACTTACTACTTTAATGTGGTTGCATTAGAAACAAAAGCACAAAAGCAAATTGAGCTTAATCACGCTGAAAAGCTACTTTAATTAAGAGAATTGACACATTTACAATTTCTCAATATTAACATTCTTTTTATATGGACTTATTGATCTGTGAATGAAACTATAATTTACCTGTTTTAATACTTATTTCATTAAGTTACAAAACAAAGTATTGGTTTCTCTTGTGGCTTTAACATTTCCTTTTCCTGGGTCAACTTCATTGTAAAATTGTTAAAATTTTCTAGTATCTTTCTGAACACCAATTTATCTAGGTGTTATTTGAATGGTTGTTTTCTGGAAACGGAAAACAACCACAAATTCAGTGAAAGCCTGAAACAAAATAAATATCCTTCTAAAAATCTAAATCAGTTTTTTTCTGTCATATCTAAAGTTACTGGTACTTAATTCTACTTGTATTCTTCCGATGAATCCAGCCCTGATTCTATCTATTTATCTATTCGTCTGTCTGCCTATCTGTCTCAGCACAAACTGGTGTTATGTACCAAATATTAAAACCTGTCATTCATTCAAAACTAGGACTCTGATTCCTTCATAATTATTGTTGTGATTTTAAGGGGATATACTCAGTGTACACAAAAGACAAAGTACATCAAATCATTTTTCCCAGAAAAAGCATTAATTTATTCTTCAGAGGTAGATGGAAATCATATTACATGTACTTAAAAGAACATGTATAGTCCATTGGCCCAATTTAATTGGATTATACTGAAAATCATTCAAGTTTTGAATGGCTAATTTCATTTCTCCAAGGATTTTATGGTTGCCTGTGTCAATTAATTATGGCTTATAAATTATTTTAATTTCTGAATGTCGTATCATTAAATTGATGCTTATTTGCCTTAACTTTTGTAGATTTCTGATTTTATTTTGTTATCTGCAAGTAAAAGGTAAATGTTTTGTTATCTGCAAGTAAAAGGTAATGCATGTTACACTCCAGCAAATGGTTCAGTAAGCACTGCGCCATAATCTGAATTGTTCTGGGATGAATCCAGACTGATTGTGAGACTCAATAGATCACTATTCTATTAATACAAATGCATTTGAATTCCTGCAATATTGGGAGATATAGTGTTTTCTGAATAGGGCAAGCACTTTTAATATTTTAATAACTAATTTTATATTACATGACATCCAATGAAGAATATTCATACATTTCTATTGTGTGCTATTAATATATCTCATTTGCTCTATATATTTCAAATTGTAACAATTATATTAGCATTCAATTTCAAAGCAATATATAATCATTTTAATCGTTTTAACCTAACACAGCTTGAGTTAATTTATAATATGAAATTTAAAATGAAATAATGCATTTTTAAATCACAGTTTAAAATTTAAAGACTTGGCTTTTTCCAAGACTAGGGACGTGTTTATATGTGTTTTGAATGTTGTTGGTCAGATTCTCCATCTTGTTCTTTATTTATATTTTTTATTCTTTTGTCTTTGTCTTATTCATATTGCATTTTAATTTGTCTGTTATTATATAAGCTTTCCAGAGTTGTTTTGAGGTAAGATAGTGCCTAAATCAATTAAATTACTTCTATTTTAGTTACCATATAACAGTTAGAACATAGAATAGGTAACACCATTCCACATGCTAGGCATATAGTCATGCTGGCCATATGGCCACATAAATGTTTTCTGACAATGCTAGCACCCTTGGCTAAAAAAAATGGAGATGAGCCACCTAAAGTTGAAAATGACTGGACCAGGGAAAACTTTACCTTTTACTTGCAGATAAATGGAAAGTTTTATGTTGCCAAAATATTCCCCCAAATTGGATTTGGGTAATCTGTGGGTGACTTATTCACAAGTATATATTGTAGTACCATATACTTTTATACTGATGTACAGGTGAAACTCGAAAAATGAGAATATTGTGCAAAAGTTCATTTATTTCAGTAATGCAACTTAAAAGATGAAACTAATATTTGAGATAGACTCATTACATGCAAAGCAAGATAGTTCAAGCCGTGATGTGTCATAATTGAGATGATTATGGCTTACAGCTCATTAAATGGTGAAAACTCAAGGGAGTAGATGAATTTGTGTGTCTTGAGAGGATGTTTTCTGAAGATGGAAACATGATTGAACAAACTTTAAGATGTACATATGCTGATAAAAAGAGAATATACTATGTGGTTTGTTTTGAGTAATGACTGCATAAGAGAGGCAAGGTAACATGGAATTTTTAAGAAAAGAAAAGTGAGCGGCGAAATTACAAAGCGACAGGAAGGAAAAAAAAGAAAACATTTTTGACAGCTAAGTGGAACTTTGAACCGGGAAAGGAAGAAGCCGGAATTAAATATTTAACTAAATTGGACTAAAATATTTTGGCAATAAACAGGCATAAAATAAAGCTGGACTTAAGATTGTCAAATAATAATAATAATAATAAAGTTTACAAATTGGAGACTGGACTGTGCTGGAATATTGAGGTTCGAAAAACCCTAAATAAAAAAATAGGGGAAAAAGGTGAATACTTTGTATAATGTAGAGTGCCACCTTTTGACAAAAACTTGAGCTCAAACAAAAGGGAAAGCATCCTGTTTCTGAATGAACTTGTGTGGATATAACATTAAAGAAATATTGAAACAAAGTAAGAATCTTAGAAAGTGAAAGCAGATCCAGAATAAAGAAAAAAGCAAGGAAAGACTGACTGTGGGATTGATTGATGTTTTTGGGATAGACCCTGGGCTGGAATAATTGACAACTTTAGAAAATTGAAAGAAGAAAGAAGGAAAGTAAAAGTGTGGGTTTTTTTTTTGTGGACTTTAATGATCATAAAATATAAGAGTGTGTAATAATGATATCTCTTCAGGAATTAAAAATGGAACTTAAAAATATGAGAGAATTACTACAGGAAAGAGGCAAATCACTTTGTTCTGTGTTAGAAAAAATGGAAATGGCGATTGAAGAACAAGAAGAAAGAGTTTCAGAGGAGGAGGAGTCAACTCAAGGAGAAGACATTTTAAATAGACAATTAACACAAAGAACGCTACAAAGAAGTGGGGAAAGAAGGAAGGTTAAAAAATTGAGATTTAAGAAGGCAATCAAAAGGGGGAATACCTGTGAAGTCGGGAAAGGCAGAAAGACCCAACAGAAAAGGGAAAAGGAAGATATTAAGAAAGAGAGGGATATAAACTGGAATGAGAAAAGATATGGGGAAAAGAGGGGGAGGAGAAGCAGTAAGAAACAGGTGCATGAAATAAAAAAATACGGAAATAGTAAAATGTTGAAAAGAAATTGTTTTTTCAGAGATAATAGTTGATGAATTAAAAAGGGGATTCTGCAGGGTGACAAGGGGTAATAAGAATATTTCTGCAATTAAAAATACTTAGAAAATGAAATGAAATGAAAGGATGTTTCGATTGAGATTGATGAAAGAGGCTAGAATTAATATGTTTGTTTCTCTCCTTACTGAAAATTTGGAATAGAAAAAGTAATAATAGAATTAAGTATGCATGTATGAATGTATAATTGCTGTCATATTTGTATGTAAAGGTGATGACCCGGAAATATGTTGTCCACTAAAAAGAGATTTTTGTTTTTAATGTGAAAAACTGAATAAAATTTGTTTTTAAAAAAAGAAATGAGAGTTAGGTATGTCGGGATAAATTTATAATTAAATACTGGGGAATGTGCCAAATTTTCAAAATTAGACTTAAGTTTTACATCTGAAAAATTAATTCTGTTTGCATGTCCCACAATTCTATTCTCTTCTAAGAAGAAAATACTCATAAAAGGAGATAATTTGGGTCTTGTAGTAACACACATTCAACCATGTTTCGTTATCTATGTTGTGATTGACTGGGTATTTACCCTCTGCTATATTATAAACCACAAGTCATGGTGATTGATTTTACATCACACACTAAAACCCCCAAACAAACTGCAAAAATGTTTAATAGTACATATAAACCACCAGAAGACAAATGCTTCCTTTGATGTATTTGTTAAGGACATATTTGGAATGCAGATATTCTGGGGGTTGGAAAGAAGTAAGTATATTGGATAGAGAACATATTGTGCATGGAAATGTTTGGGAATCTAATTGGAAGACTGCAAGAATAGCTTAATCCTGTTCCTGCACAGGTAAGAAGAAATAAGCTGTAAATAACCAGTCCTGGAATATTCATGTCTCTGAATCACTGCCAGCATCAGCAAAATATTACTGTGAAAAAGATAACACATTGTTTCAGCACAGCCTGCAGCTATTGGTAGAAAGGGACAGGATGGCAGGATTAAAAATAGAATCCTAATGAGGGGGAAAATATGACCTGAAACCAATAGAAGAATCATTTGGTGGATTATTCATAGGTTTTGTATAACCTATTTGTTTTTGTTTTTTAATCATTTTTATTTGGGAGAATATATTCATTTATTCATAGTATATATTCTATTATGACAGACATACTGTGGATCATTACTTTGTAACTGCCACAAGAGAAATAGATTACAAAAAGAAACACAGGAAGGTTTATTTTTGTGCCAAACATATTAAAGTGATGAAATTAAAAGGGTATCGTTATTTTAAGTAAAGATAAAAGTAGATTGTGTGCAGGGATAGATAGCTGCAGAGTTTACTCATGGTTATTTCCTGCTGGATAATCAAGAAACTGGGGGAAAACTGGCGTTTATGCATCTGTGTGTGTATGTGTGAGTGCACTGAGGCAAAATCACATATTTCTCTTAAACCAATCATTAATGTCTTTATTGAGACAATGGAAGAGAGTTGAGAAAATGAGACATTGGCATCTCAGCAAGAAAATGCAAAAAAATTGTTATCCTTCCTATAGCACAGAAGCACTTTAATTTTAGCTGAACTTAGCCTTAGGTTAGAAAGCAAGATCTTCATGGGTGGAAGTGGGGATGCATATTATACTTTTGCAGATTTGTTCCTGCCTTCCAAATCCCTCCAAATAAAAATTCAGGCATAATTAACTGAAAATTAGGGGAGTAAAGATTGCAACAATCTTACTTTCTTTTCTTAGTACGTGATATGAAAACTTTCAATGAAGGTAGTTTGCTTTATTAGAACACTATTCCTATTTCCTAAATATTCTTACCACTCACCATAAAAAATGCAGTTTTTCTTAAAACAGTAACACCAAACAATATCAGTAACATCAAGTGGTTCAATGCATCCTGCAAATTGAATCTGATTTCTCAGTATTTGTTGCTGAGTCTTTTAAAAGATCTGATTTAATTTACACCCTCTTCTGAACTTTTTAGTAGCAGTTAACTTCCCAATGTTAGTAATAATATGTTACTACTTACCTGGAAAGTATAAAACCGAGTTCCATTAGGAGGATGCAACTTAGGAGACCCAGAAAGGGTGCTCATCTCAGAGAATATCATTTCTGGTTCCAGACACAATATAATCCACAAGAAGCTATAGGAAAAGGCAGAGAACAGCAGCACCCTGCTTACAAGAGGAAGCGTTCCATAGGTTTCAGGGAGGTACTGTATAATATGACATATGCTCCATCCGTTCAAAGAGACGAGTGACAGCATGCAAACATACCATGTCTACATTTGTAAGCTTAGCCAGCAGACACATCAGTCAAAAACCGTTAATTCAACCAGCTTTTAAAGCGTCATAGGAATAACACCAAGATTTTGTTTTAAAAAGAAAGCAATGCTAGAGCAAAACCTACAGTAAAACGTAGCTGGTGCAGGATCTGGCAATGCTTCGAACTCTGCCCATCTGTTCCTAGTGATAATCACCTCCCTCATCTACAGGCTTGCAGAATGATTATGCTAACGTCCCTGTTAACCATTACCACACAGCTTGGTTTCAAGTAAGCATGCAAAGCTGAATAGAGAGGACCTCTCTAAACCAATCCATTGTATTACAGATAATGCTCAGTAATGTGGGTTATGTGCACAGACAAAAATTGTCTTAGTTCCACTGTTGATTGCTGAAATGTAATACTTTGAAATTAGGATGCAGGCAGTTTGTGCCTCACTAATTGCACAAATCTATTAAAATTGTGCCTGATAAACACCGCGATTTAGAAAGAAAAATGAGGGGATGTTGGAAAGGAATGCAGCCAGGTTTTCAGATTTCAAAATGTGATGTTGCTTGTTAAATAAATTGATATAAATAAATTGATATAAAATAAAATTGATATAAACGTTATGACTTTGTTATATATTTGCAACTTCAGCTTTGTTTTCTTTCCCCAGAGAAACATTCAGATGAAAAGCAACATGTAGGTAATAACATCATTGGATAATTTTGATTACTGAAATGTTTATAATCATTCTTGTTTTAAAAGAACTCATCTAAGCATTAAACTGAGCAAGCAGAAAAGATTATTATGCTGTTACGCATCTGACTTTCACACAGTTTCAGTTTGTTCTGAGAATAGGAAAAAACTAACACTAATCTGACATCTTATAAACAGCAAAAATAAATGGTTTCATCTAAACTTCAGGATAAGTTGGTAATAGTTTTGGGGATGATGAAAGGTGTGTTTTGACATTTACAAAGAATATTGTTTTCACAGTACATTCACAATTCTCAAACTATGCATTGTGGTGCCCTGGGATGCCCAGCAAACTCAGAAGCATACAGCAGAATAATTTTGGTACTTAACCAATGGGAATTACAAGTAGTTCTTGACTTAACAACCATATGTAAGTCTGAAGTTACAGTAATAAATAGTTTGGTCATAAGCTAAGGAAACATATGAGCAGACTTGAAGTGATAACTGTTTTTTATGATAGTTAAGAAAAGGCACTGGTCATTAAGCAAATCCATTTTCTCCAATGGGCATTTTTTGCCAGAAACTGCAAAAAAAATCACAAATCCTTGACAGGCGACAGAAGGATGCTGCAACTTGCTGTGTAGATGAGCAAGTTGCTCAAAATGAGATTGTATGACCATAGGTAGGGGTGTGTCCGTCTCCATCATAACTTCATTAAGAAACTGGTAGTAAGTTGAGGAGTACCTGTATCAATGAGTTCCCTGCACCATACAGTTTGGGAACTACTGGGGATGTGTGAAAAAAATATTGTCACTCTAAGGGTGCCGGACCCAGAAAAAAATGGGAAATTCTGTAGAATATAAATTGGGAAAAATTACCAAGATAAATTTATAAAGAAAAAAATTCTAAGTATTCTGACAATAAATCAAAATAGAAATCTGTTTCACTGGAAAAGAAAACTCCTAAGAAATTGGAAGCAAATTCTAATACTGCATTCATTCTAGAAATATTTGTTTTCTGGCATTAATTATAAGACGTATGTATGCATGTATGTATTAAAAGTAGAATCTATCAAATATTTTTTTTAAAGTCAGATTTTTACATCCGTTTTCAGATGAAATGTAACATGATACTTCATGCAAAAGTCTTCCATAGCATATTGCTACATGGACAGGTGAATACATTCTCAAAACATTCTGAGTTTTAATAATTTATATCATAGACTTCCAGTATTTTAGAATGTAGATAGGTGATCTTAGTAGTGTTGGATAGAGCTCGTAAAAGCCTACTTTATTATTTCAATTTAGCTGTCCAACAGAACATCAAACTTATCCTCAGGGGCAAGAAAAAGCATGGAACCAGGAACTCCTGTTAAAAGTACTGTACCTAGTGACTTAAGCCTCTAGTAGCAGGGTCCCCATACCACCGAGCCGCGAATCGGCTACTCGCCGTGAGCACCTCTCTACCGGGGTCAAAGAATTTTTTTTTTAAAAAATGGCGGTTTTCACCGTGAATGCTGCTGGGATCGGGGATCTAGGACATAAATGCCGGAGAAGGGAGGGAGGAAGCAACCAGCCCATCCTTCTCTGGGTCAGCTCTCTCAGTCGCTTCTCGCTCCTCCACCAGCCCAGGAAGAACTGCTTTAAAGAAGCCGGGGGTGGGGGTGGGGTGGGCTTTTCCTGTCGCCGCAGCTTCCCCTGGGCGCCTGTTTTCCCCCACCCCACCCCGGGTCCGCCGCCTGCCCGCCCGCCGCAGTGCCTGCTTAGCCAGGCTTGCCTGCTCAATGGTTGGAATCGAACAGCTTCGCTGGAGTAAAAGAGGCGAATAGTTATTATTTCGTAGCCGGCTGCTCCCAAACAACCAGAAACGAAGGCAGGCAGGCAGGCAGGCGGGACACTGTGGGATTGAAGCGCGCGGTGGCGCGGAGGGTGGGGTGGGGGTGAAACGGGCGCTTCGGAATAGCTGCGCGACAGGAAAAGCCCCCTCCTTCTCTCTCTCCCCGGTCCTTGGAAAAATTTTCTGCTTGAAACCGGTCCCTGGTACAAAAAGGTTGGGGACCACTGCTCTATAGTACCTGACTGTATTCTTTCTTCGGCAAGCAGAATAGTCTCCAACCATATATTGTTCTTCCTTTGCTCCTGAAGCCAACTCCCCTCAAATACTTCTAAAAAATTGCTTTAGATCAGAGGGAATATAATGGCTTTCAACAATTATGGAAACTCTTGTATGCGCAAGAAACTCATAAACAAGACAGCCTATCTCCTATCTCCAGAATAGAGAGCACAAGTAAGAAACTAAAAAATATAATCTATGAAAGAAATCTTGCACATATCAGATAACAATCTCCAGAAGGGTATGATAATCTATGTTTGGAAGCATCATAACTGCTTATTGCTTGACTTGAAATGCCATTACTTGTTATACTACAGTATGTTAGACTTGAACACCAAAAAAAGCAGCTTATACTGGACAGAGCAATTGCCTAGCTTTATTGTGCCATCAGCCTTTTTCAAGCAACATGGATTTAACCTTTGTAACACCTACCTTGGTTGTATCAGAACTGCATTACTATGATGATCTCTACATAGGGTGCACTTTGAAGAAGACTCAGAAAGTTGGCCAGAAAGATATAACATGAGATCATGTGCAGCAAATAGATGGTGCCTCTATTAAAACAGGTGCAGTTCCCAGTTATTCCTATGCTGCGTTAAATTACTAGTGAACTCTTTAGAACTCTGATACATTTGAGAGAAGGATGTCTGAAAAACTGCTTTCTCTTTTATTATGTTCTTTGCCTTCTAAAAACATTCTTAAATCATCAGGAATAACATTTCAGAATTGAAACTGCAGAAAAAGAGTTGCTTAGGCCCTAGTATTTCCTTCCAAAAGAATAATTTTAGTTCAATTAATTAATTGTCTTTAGAGTGATCTGGATTTTAAAATTTTCTCCTTTGTTACGGTGTTTTATTGGTTGTCCTGTGTTTTTCTAAGGTTTTATAACAATCCAACAAACAAATTTGAACGGAATTATAGTCTGTGCAGGTTGCAGAGGATAGTTTTACATCCTTAGATTGTTGCTCTGACAGCTATTCAGCTTTCCAAGGACAAGCCAAGGACTTAAGATCTCAGCCCTGCTTTGCCTGGACAAGGTTAATGCTTGCACATATGAAGCCAGACGTTAGGAGAACTGGTAGTTTGTTAAAATTTAGATTACTGCCAGAACTCAATTCGTTTCTCCCTGCACAAGCTGTCAGCAAGACCAAATATCTACATAGACTTCTGTAAAGCCTTTGATTCAGTGGTACACGACAAACTACTACTACAACTAAAATCTTATGGTATCTTCTGGACACCTACACAACTGAATAGAAGCATTCCTGTCAAACAGACAACAAATGGTCAAAATTGGGAGCATCCTATCAAATTCTGTACCTGTCAACAGTGGTATCCCCCAAGGCAGTGTTTTAGGACCAACTCTCTTCATATTCTACATAAATGACCTCTGTGATCATATTAAGAGCAACTGCGTTCTCTTCGCTGATGATGTAAAGCTATTCAACACCACAGACAATACTACTACCCTCCAAAAAGAACTTGACTATGTATCAGAATCAAAAGACAACTTCAACTCTCAACAAATAAATGCTCTGTCTTACATATTGGCAGAAAAAATCAGAAAATAAAATACAAGCTAAATAGTCAAGACCTTGTTGAGGATTCAAACGTTGTCAAGGACCTTGGAGTACTCATCTCAAATGATCTAAGTGCTAGAGCCCACTGTAACTACATAGCCAAAAAGGCATTAAGAGTTGTTCATCTAATCCTACGTAGCTTCTTCTCTGGTAATATTACACTACTAACTAGAGCATACAAAACATTTGCTAGACCTATACTTGAATATAGCTCATCAGTCTGGAACCCATATCATGTATCTGATATGAACACAATTGAAAAAGTCCAGAAATATTTCACAAGAAGAGTTCTCCGCTCTTCTGCTCATTGCAGAATACCTTATGCCACCAGACTTGAAACTCTAGACCTAGAAAATCTAGAAGTATGCCGTCTTCGATCTGATCTAAGTATGGTATATAAAATCATACATTGCAATGTCCTACCTGCAAATGAATACTTCAGCTTCAATCATAACAATACAAGAGCACTCAATAGATAGAAGCTCAAGGTTAACCGCACCAAACTTGACTGCAGAAAATACAACTTCAGCAACAGAGTGGTCAATGTTTGGAATACTCTACCTGACTCTGTGGTTTCTTCCCCAAACCCCAAACCCCAAAACCTTTAACCTTAGACTGTCTACTATTGACCTCACCCCCTTCCTAAGAGTCCTGAAGGAGGCGTGCATAAGTGCACCAATCATGCCTACCGTCCCTGTCCTATTGTTTCTTTTTCTTTTTCTTATAAGTATCTATCTCATGTATTCAAAACTATATTTATTCTTATACCTGTATCTTGTAAACGATTGACAAATCAAATAAATACTAAATACTAAATACAAATTCTGACAGGGCTACAGTTTGAATGGGATGTAGATTTAGCATTTGTTGCTAAACAGATAGTTGGCATGTTTCATACTACGAAGCTCATAATTTATTCACAGGAAGGTCACACAAATTCAAAGGTCATGGCCCTTCAAAGATATTTGCTTTGAGTTTTCCTTTTTTTTAAAAAAAGTTACTTTATTTTATTCTATTATCAGTATCAATTTTCATCAAATAACTTCTCACGAATAAAGACAAAGATAACTTCTAGCAATGACATTAATTTTACAAGCTAAATGACACGGAATTAAAAACAAAGGGTGCACATCTAGGGCAGTGTGCTCTGCAAAGCCTTAAACTATCTGCCAGATGGGCAGCAAGAGCAACAGGCTAAAATAGAAGTCATGCACCAGCAGCCAGATGGTTGAGAATGTAGCCTTACACTAATTTCATCTGTATGTTCATTCCCTAAATGCCATGTTGTTGAAGAAAGTAATAACAAAGTAAGTAATACTAAATACAAAATAACAAAGTAAGTAATACTTTAACACTAAGTTCAGATATTCAAAAAGATCTCTAACATCCCTTCCTTATTTTAAAAAATAGCTTAATGTATTTTGCTTTGTATGGCTAATTTTTCATCAACAATATCCTAAGTAGTAACTGTAAAATATCTATAGTATTTTTGTCCATTTATTAGCAACTATTGTAGCAACTATTTTCTGTCTATCTTTTTCTTCTTTCTTTCTTTCTTTCTTTCTTTCTTTCTTTCTTTCTTTCTTTCTTTCTTTCTTTCTTTCTTTCTTTCTTTCTTTCTTTCTTTCTTTCTTTCTCTCTCTCTCTCTCTCTCTCTCTCTCTCTCTCTCAATAATTAATAAAATGATTAAAAAAAGAAAATGTATCTCTTCCAAGTATGTAGGCACTGGTATGTGTTTATGTAACATATTGCGCCTCAACAGAGCCTACTATAGGATAACATAATGGAATATGTAACTTAATGGTCATAATTTATAAGCCATGACTTAGCGCTGTGTGGATCCATTCAGGTGTCTTTCATCAGAATTTAGTACAATTGTACACTTGTAGTTTGACTTGTTAAAATGTATCAGTTTAGTCTCTGCCTCATTTCTCAAATCTCTGTGCCCTCCAGATATGTAAACTTCTATAATTCCTAAATAGTGTATCCAGAACTGAAAATTGTGAGAATTCATTTATACATTTGGAAATGCCCTACTTGGGAGTAATTGTTCAAGAGTCTAAGATAAGAATTCCCTAGCTTGGAAAAGTCTGCAAAACTACGAAAACTGCAGGTATGCAACTTCTATATTAACATCATGTAACTTCCTTCTTGGGCAATATAGGAAATATCTGAAGTCAGTTACTACAAATTCATTTTAGTTACACTTTTACTAAAGAGAGGGGCTTAAGATAGTCCTTTTCACCTACTTTTCTCATAGGTATGCTTCCCCAGGCAGGACAATGCACAAGGCAACTAGGGTGATCCTTGCTGATCCTTTCTACTAGTACTGGAGAGGTCCCTGAGAGACAATGACATAGATTAGCATCATTAGTATAAAACCAGATTAGCATCATTCACATGTACTTGCTTATCTATCAGCATATAAGCTTAAGACTCATCGTATATTTTCTCACTGTTTTCTGCTAATATTTGAAGTCTTCTATAAAGAAATACAGGCGGTTCCCATGTAATGACCACTTGTTCAATAACTGATCAAACCTGCCGACAGTGCTGAACAAGTGGTACTTATGACTGGTCTTTGAAGTTCTGGTCATTGTACCACCATGATCACAATCTGGGAACTGGGCAACCACTCTGGATTTCTGACCATTGCAGTGATCATGATTTGCAGTGAAGACCTTGCTTAATTATTGTAACTGGGAAGTGCTGTCACTAAGCAGGGTGGTCACGCAACATCACACTTTATGACCACTTCACTTAGTAAGGTAAGCTCTGGTTCCAATTAGTGTCATTCGAATGAGTATTATCTGTATTCTATTTAAGCAACAAAATATTACAACAGATACATTTCTTTGTCAAGGACACAATTAAGCAGAAAGAATACCACTGGACAATATAGTGTGCATCTGAACCCATAAGTCTCTGAAAAATAAGATATATTGTGATTTTCTAAAACAGAAGTTTGTGAACAAGCCAATATGTTCCTTTGTCATATTCTGAGTATTTTATATTATATTTAATAACTGATTAATTCAAATAATTATAAAATAACATTAAGTTTTTAGAATCTTAACTATTACACCAAAAGGAGCATTTCTTATAATCACATTCATTCTTTTAAATGGGAGTTTGTATGTCTGTGTGTGCGGAGTGCGCCTGGACACACTTATGTACATACTTTTAAGTTAGTTTTTGATTCCTGGTGATGGCTTGGACAAGTCTATAGAGTTTCTTGGTAAGATTTTTTCAGAAGTGGTTTGCCATTATTTGCTTTCTAGGAATGAGATAGTTGCCCCAGTTGGACTAGAACCCATGGTCTCCTAACCACTACGCCAAACCGGTGTGTGCAGCAGTTGAAAAAGCACTTTTTTCTGCTTTTCCAACCGCAGCTGTGTCGCGGAAAGCAGCTACAGTTGAAAAAGCAGGAAATAAAGGTCAGGTAAGAGCCTAGGCGGGTGGGTGGGCCAAAACAGCAGCAGACATAGACAAAGAACTTTACTCTCTGTCTGCTGCTCTTTAGAACTACTAATTCTACAGAGGTGGACAGAACCGGTAGAATCCCACCCCTGGGCTTCAGTCCAGGAGATCTTCACCTGTTCCAAACTATCCAATTCAGAAAGAGGATATGCTGCAGGTCCCCACCCTAACATAGATGGAGTGGTGTCCCACAAGTGTGTTTATTAAGCTCCCTTCCTCAGAAACAGTTTGCTGCTGAAGTCTGTAAATATTCAGAAAGATTTCAAGGAATATTTTATCCAAGATTTCAAGAAATATTTTATCCTGTTCTGATGATTTAAGCTAGCTAATATATGGGAATGTTTATAATTGATATATATCAAAAATATTCTGGGGTATTGCAATTTATGTTTCTTCCTATAGTACATAGCCTGAGATACCATACAAGGCTAATACAATCTATAAATAATGCACAATGAACACTTTAATTAAATTTAATTAATTAAACACTTTAATCTACACTTATTGAACCAGCCACATCGAGTAGTTCTTACATTGAAGGAAATATTAAATAAATTTGTATGTTATAATATATTCAACTACTAGTGAAGTAGGTCACAATGTATTAACAAAGGCTGTTTCGGTTTACAGTACAATTCTATGCAAGTTTATTCAGAATAAAGACTCCAAGCAACAAGTAGAAGAAATTAATAAAAACCGGAAGACCATGGGTTTTATGATTGTATGAACTCCCAACAGTTGTATGAAATGAGAGACTGGGGAGAAAATAGTCAAAATAATGAAGAAAGGAATATTTTTTTTTAAAAAAAGCCTTTTGGCAAAGGGTGGAAATTTAACAACCAGTTCTCCCAGTCAGGTTGGCTGTTGTAGGAGGCTGGTCCTGCTGGAGGACCACGCCTCCCACGATGGCCAGCCTAACCCTGGGCGAACTGGTGGTAAAATTATTTGAATCCCACCACTGCATTTATCTAAGAGAAACACATTTAGTAGGAATTTCCAAGTTAATAAGTGAGCAACTATGTAATTATATGTTTATGGGTATAACTAAAAAATCAGAGTGGCTCAAAAATCAAACTAACTAAAATGTAGCTAAATATTTGCAGTATTTAAATGCTTACTCATGACCATTTATTTAAGCAGCTAGCTTAGAAGATAATGTGACCCACAATTCTAATCCTAATGAGAAAAACACTGCATGTTTTTAGCCAAGGTTTTATGAGCAGATAATGGTCTTTAAAGTTCACAGAAATACTCTATAGAAAGAGTTCTAACTATAGAGTTCTGAGATTTGTACTCTTTCAAGGACTAGATCTACAAGGCTTATAGGGGGGATGATATAAACAAATTGATTATATTCATTTCTTCTATTTATAAATATTTTAGGTCTTTTCTGTGGAAACTTGGTTAAAACAGTTTACTCTTTTAAAAATGCATACAAATAGAAGATAAATTTAAAATAATCCTACTGGCCAACTAAATATAAGCAGAGCAATTAACTATTTTTAAAAGCTTTTAATAACAATATCTACAGGATTGCTATGATACAATCATATTCAACGTATTTATAATAATGGAGTCAGGGAGGCCTTCTTTGTCTGCTGATTTTTAAAGTCAGACTGTACAAACTTTGCTGCTCTTATTTATCAACTGAATGCTGATGTGAAAAGCAGAAACTCACTGACTATTTTGTGTGACTTGATTGAGATTAATCATTTCTAGTTTTTTTTTTCCCCTATAGTCATGTTCTCAGCCAGATTGAGGGAGAACTTCCCTCAACCAATACAAATAAGCAGTGGTGGGATTCAATTTTTTTTACTACCGGTTCTGTGGGTGTGGCTTGGTGGGCATAGCAGGGGAAGGATACTGTAAAATCTCCAGTCAGAGGTGTTTTCCAAACTACTCAAAATTCCCACGACTGGTTCTCCAGAACTGGTCAGAACCTGCTGAATACCACCTCTGAAAATAAGTGAATTTTGTTATCTCTCACAGAAAATTGAACTTTCAACGGAATACAGAAACTGGGAAAGACAGAGGCCTTTATTCCAAACTCATTCTTCTATTATTCCTTTCTGCTCACCTCTCTGAAAAATTTACAGCAATTGTTAAAAGCACAGATCAAACTGCACCCAAACACAGCACAAATATTTACCATTTCAAATAAATTCATATAAGGTTAATTTCTTAAAACTGCATTTTTTTCTCTTGAGCTATTAAATAAATAAATCTTAAATGATCCCACAACCATAGTGTGAAAATGCCCAAAAGACAGAAGGAAAAATGTTACTAATGACTCAGCAATTTAAATAAAATCTGTGATGTTAATATAAGGCTGTAGTGACTCACCAATTTATCTGTGACAGAGTTACTTGCTTTACTCAGAATATATACTGAAAAAATGAATTTAGTTTCAAATTAATTAGCAGCTTCTTTAGCTAAAAGTTAAACTTTTTTTCTTCTACCACTCAGTTGGTACAATACTAATATAACTGACATAGTTGCCATACATCTTAATGCTTAATATATAATAGTTTGAATTGGTTTTATTTTTGCATATTTACAGATCTATAATAAATAGCCGATATTATTAGTGATGAGAATATAAAATGTAAACAATAAAAAGTATATCCCCAATTACAACAGATATGATCTGCAATTGTCAGCCCTTCAAGGTAATCCAGACAGGGAAACCAAAACTAATACTAATACAGCATATCTTGTAAAGTTATAATAACAGAGTCTTGCAAGGCGAGAAACTCCTCACCCTTTCCCTGCCTTTAATTTTCCAATCCAGTATAGTGACTTGGTTCATTAACTTTAATATGACTTTAATAATTCTGAATAACTAAAATTATCATAACATTTAATGAAGCATTATTCTGTTCAATAATGTCCAATTCTCAGAAATTGTCTTAGCAAGTCCCTGCAATTTTCTTGGCAGTTTTTCAGAAGTTGCCATTGCCTCCTTCCCAGGACTGAGAGAAACTGACTGGCCTGAGGTCACCTAGTTGTTTGCGCCAAGGGCAAGACTAAAATTCAAAAAGGCCCAGTTTCTGGCCTTATACCCTAACCACAACACCAAACTGGCTTTCATCATATATGCCTACATCATTATATATACCTATATATCACTATATATCATATATCTATACATCTCTCTCTTCCTCCCTCCCTCCCTCCCTCCATCTCACTCAATGTCACTGGAGGTTTTAAAAAATAAACTGGGCAATCATTTGAATGGGATTCTATAAGGTTCTTGCCTTGAGCAGGAGGCTGGACTAGAAGTTCTGTGAAGTCCATTCCAGCCCTATGATTCTATATAACAGTTACACTTTGAAGAACATGCTATAAGTAAACTTTCATATTCTTAATACACTTGCTATCCTTGCTTATACACAACAAATGGGCAATATAGACAAAAAATATAGACAAAAATATAGAACACCTAGGTCATTGCTTATGTTCATGTGTGTACCAATATCAATTTTATTTAAATATCAGAAGTCTGCAATCAATCAATATCTGGAATTTTTCCTTCCAACCATCTTCTTGCAGGCCTTCTGCCTTTGCTTTTCCCCCCTGAGCAGTCTGAATATTCACTAACATCCACTTTCAGGTTATTTAATCAGTTTTAACAGACAGCACAATGCAAAAAAAGACAGATGACTATAAAGTGCTTCATCAAATGTTATCATGACATTAGTAATTAAGAAATTGTTTTGCAGTGCCAAAAAGGTTCCCATTATTCTTCAGTGAAATAACAAGAACCAAATATACTTAAAACAATAAACAATGTCAAGTATTTATAGATTCAACCTTCCCCTTCCATTATGTCCCCTTCTTAAACAAAATTATGCCCTACTGGACTTGCAGTCAAATGTACAAAAGGACTGAATTGAGATCCTATAATTCATGCACAAGTAATATATGATTCATTCCACAGAAGGTCAATTAAATCCACGCCTCTTGGACACACACATACACAGAGGCACACAAACACACAATATTTAAAGCTAATGAACCAAGCCACTTCAGTGGCTTGGAAGATTACAGTGAAATGAAATATAAAGTAACAAATACTGCTTTTTCCTTAAGCACTGACTGCTCTTCCCAAATCAGTATATTTTAAATGTACAGTATGCACGTTATACTGAAACAATTCACTCACTATGCACAGCTATTAATGTGTGCATACATATTTACATATGTGTATGCACGTGCATATTTTACATTTGGAAAGGAGTTTCACCCAGTTGTGTGATCTAAAATATTTTCAACCAATGATCCCATCACGTAAGTTCCCTATTGACTTATTTTCCAAGAAAAATATTCTTCCTCTTGGTAATGTTGCTATGGTTGGATCACTGGACACAAGTTCAGGATGCACATGCCAAGTGACCCTCTCTCCATGCAGTTGTTCATGTTTCTGTCATTCCAGATCTCAGTTTCCTTCTCCCCAATTTATTTTCTAATCAGCCAAGATCCTGAGAAAATGGGAGAATAAGAAAGGAGAAGAGGTGAGAAAGAAAAGTGGTGGGGAAGAAGAGCATGGTGGAACTGCAGAGGCAGAGAAGGAATTTTATCCAGAGATAACATGGGTCATGAAACTCTAAACAGCAATGGAAACAGTTCTTTCCACATCAGAATCCTTACAGTATACATCGTCCAATTTTTGTTCACAGAGACAATAAATCAGACAGTAACTGAATGATAAATGAACATTAAGCTCTAATAAGAATGATACCTCAGTTAAAGAAGAGAAAAAACTAGGAAGAATAACTTCATAGCTTTCTCTCCAATATTGACTTCCAGCATTCTTCACATTTTGGAGAGAAGTCCAGGAATGGAGATTCATATTTCTGGGTAGTACTTAGGTTGACTACGTCAATAATTTTCTATTTTCATGTTCTCATAACATACTGGAAATGTTCTATGTATGTGGTTGAGTGCTGGAGAGATAATAGTAATAGATTATGTTCCTTTCTACATTATATTGTTACATTATCCTTCCCCATGTCATTTACTCCCCAAACACCTTTGTGTAAATCTAACATTTTCTCAATTTCAAGGATTCTAAAGTGTTCCAGTTACCATTCTGACTTTGATTGGTAGCAGTTGAGAGTCCAACAATATTATCCCCGATGTTATATTTCTGTGTCTCTCTTTGTGTGTGTGTGTAATTATAATTAGAAGAACTAAGAAATGAAATTAACGGTTTAGTTACTGACTATAGTATATACAAATATAGGAAGTTACATGATTATATTCATCATAGCCTCCCTGATTCCAAGACAGCTTACAATTATGGTACATAATTGCACCAAATGAAGATTTGCAGTTTCATCACTGAAGGAAATTGAATTCCTCTGTGGATTTTCTCTGCGTATGTCTAATTTTAACAAGCAACATGATGCTAATGCTTTGGTTTATCAGAATATTCTGCATATACGAGGGCATATTTTCCTTTTATAATCACATATATTTTAGTATATAGTATATACAGCTTTCAATGTCTTTATAAATGCTTCCATTTGAATTAAACTTTCTAGGGACTGCCATCTTGTGGCGGATGTGCAAGTAGCATTTTTTTTCATTTTCATTTAAATCTATTTTCTCTGACATTGGCTTCTAATAAAATGCAAACTGTAAATTTCAACTATTTCCAATCATTTCCAAATCTTACTTAAACTGGGTTCAGTAAAACTGCAGATTGTATCATTTCATGTGTTATATTGTTATCATGTAATCACTGATCTTTGTCCATTTTGATTATTCGGAGGGAGATTAAGAACACAATAGGCATTTTAGGGTTTAAGACATCTATTTTATCCCTCAACATCCGCAAAAGAAAAATGGGAAGAGGTATTTGCCCTTTAACACTTTCTCCCCAATAATAAATCAAAAATTTGCTTTTGCTCATTCTGGAAATCTCTGGGAGTCACAAGAGTTGAGGAGTTACTAAGCAATATGAAAATCAGCAGCCACATAATGGAAGTGTGAACTTTTCTTTTTTTAAAGAAATTAAAATGGAGGCACAAGTAGTGTATAAGTTTTAAAAAAAAACCCTCCCACTATGATAGATATTAAGTGGTTATATCACTGAATATCTATCATACACAAATCTCAAAAAAATGCTGAACAGACAAGACCTTGTAAATGACTCTCACTCTGTCAAGGACCTTGGAGTCCTCATCTCTGATGATCTAAGTGCTAGAGCCCACTGTAACAACATTGCCAAAAAGGCATTAAGAGTTTTTAAACTAATCCTGCAAAGTTTTTTCTCCAGTAATATTGTACTACTAACTAGAGCATACAAAACATTTGCCAGACCAATTCTTGAATACAGCTCATCTGTCTGGAAACTGCACTGAATATCTGACATTAATACAATCAAGAGAGTCCAGAAATATTTCATGAGAAGAGTCCTCCACTCCTCTACTCACAACAGTATACCCTATGCCTCCAGACTTGAAATTTTAGGCTTACTTAGAACTAAGCCGCCTTTGGTCTGATCTAAGCGTAGTACATAAAATTATCCATTACAATGTCCTATTCATCAATGACTACTTCAGCTTCAACCTCAACAATACACGAACACACAATAGATACAAACTCAGGGTAAACCGCACAAACCTTGATTGCGGGAAATACAATTTCAGCAACAGAGTGGTCAATGCCTGGAATACTCTAGCTGACTCTGTGGTTTCTTCCACTAACCCCAAGCACTTTAACCTCAGACTGTCTACTGTTGACCTCACCCCATTCCTAAGAGGTCTGTAAGAGGGATGCGTCGTACTAACATGCCTACTGTCCCTGTTTTAATGCTCCCTTTTATTTGTATCTATTTCATATATTATGTTTATACTTATATATATTATCAAATGCATGCTTGGTAAAATAAATAAAAAAATAAACAGTGTCAAAGATAAATTTAGGCTTACAAAGGACAGTCAATCCAACTTCATAAGGTGGCTTTTGTAGAGGTAAAATGAAAATATATCTCCAAGTAAGCTACCTGGAGCTCCTGAAAAAAAAGCAGGATAAAAATATAACAGATTCATTTTTAAAATTAGGAAGACTGTAAACTATGGAACTGCTTCTTAAAGGAAACGTCGGAGCATATAAAAGAAGTATATCTTAAAGGCTTTAGAAAATACATTTCTTCTAAGATTTCTTGATACTGCAGTGCCATTGTCATCACTGCCTAGATTAAATATAGAATATCGGACATCAAAATAGTTCAAAACCAGGGGGACGACCTGAGTCCAGCACATCTTCTTAAGCAAGAGTATCTCTACCTCTTCCTTTAAACTGAAAATTCCTCCTATTTCAAAGGAAGAATTTAATCATTTGATAAATCATTGTCAGGGCAGAGTCATTATAAGTCAAGCTGTTGACAGCTATAGTAAACATGAATTTGCATGAACTGTCCAAAAACCTATCCAGTTTTTTGCAACATAACAAAAGAAGAACCTAAGTTGCTACAGCTAGTCAAATTAATGTCAAAACCAGGCAATCTTTTTGGAACAAATTATTAAGCAGTCACCCGTGAGGACTTAGAAAAGAAGATATTGCTTGGCAAAAGCCAGCATCAGTTTATGAAGAATAAACCATGCCAAACCAGCATGATTTTTTTTTGATGGAGTGACCACTTTAATGGACAATGGGAATGCAGTGGACATAGTCCACTTCAATTCTTTCTGAGAGAGAATGGGCATTGGTAAATTTACCTGAGAACACCCTTTCTATCTATGCTGCTAGAGAGCCCAGGATGGGTATGACTCCTCCTGATGACATCATCAAGCTGGGTCTGTCTAGTATAAAAGTAGCAGCCTGTGGGAGAAACCCCCCAGCTTTGGCGAAGATACTTGACAGACTTTAGTGAGTGTCTCTGAAAGCCAAAACAGAATCGTGAACCATAACATACCTCACCACAATCTGGACGCAACAAGGGAGGGGCTGGGCTCTCTAGCAGCAGAGATAGAAAGGGCATGCTCAGATAAATTTATCAATGCCCATTCTCTTCCATGCTGCTGCGAGAGCCCAGGATGGGACATACCAAAGCCTTCATGTCCTCAGGAGGGTCCTCATCCGGTCTCTCACTCCGAAGTAGGCACCACTCACTGAAGAACCCATCTGCCAAAAGCCGCACTTGTGGAGGCGTAGGAATCCAGGCGGTAGTGTCTGATGAACGGAGATGGGGATGTCCATGTAGCCGCTCTGCAAATCTCCTCTAGGGGTGCCTGGGTGGCCCAGGCAGCCGAAGTTGCAGCACTTCTAATGGAGTGTGCTGTCAAGCCGTGTGGTACTAGCAGAGCTTTGGCGATGCGATGCGAGCCATGATCCACCTGCTTAAGGTGGCAGGAGAGGCCTTGTTCCCCCAGTGGGAAGGGGAAAAGGATACAAACATAGCCTCTGTCTTCCTAAACATTGAAGTGTGCTTGATATAAATTCTAAGAGCCCTTCTGACATCTAAGGTGTGCCACTTGTGCTCTAAGGCATGGTGTGGATGGGAACAAAAATCAGGAACTACTATGTCTTGGGATCTGTGGAATACAGAATTTATTTTGGGTACAAAGGTAGGGTCTAAATGAAGAACAACTCTATTGTCATGAAAAGTGCCGTATAGATAGAGCAGCCAATTCTGACACCCTTCTAGCTGAAGTGATGGCGATTAAGAAAACCAACTTGAAGGTCAAGAATTGAAGGGACACCTTTTTGAAGGGTTCAAAGGGAGGTTCTGTTAGGGCCTGGAGGACCTTGTGAAGGTCCCAGGATGGGAACCTGTGAACCACAGGAGGGCAGAGATTGGAAGCCCCTTTTAAGAATCTCTGAACTGAAGGATGATGGGACAAGGAAGGGAAGGAATCCCAGGAGATGACTGAAGCAAGAGCCGCTACTTGACGGCATAAAGTGTTAGGAGCCAGACCTTTGTCAAGGCCATCCTGGAGGAAACGGAGGACCTGTGGGACCCCCACTACTGTAGGAGAGAGACCCTCCCTGTGACACCAATGACAAAAAACCCTCCAGGTGGCATTGTACATACGCATCGTAGAAGATTTATGAGACGCCTGGATAGTAAGGATGACCTGGTCTGGGAGATTGGCTTCTTTTAACAGTTGCCGCTGAAGCACCACATGGTCAATTTGAACCACTGGTTCAAATGAGCCATGAGACCCTCCATGTGGGCTCCCCAACACAGGAGACTTGCATCGGTGGTGATGATCAGTCTGTCCGGTTCCTTGAATGGGAGACCCTTCAAAAGGCCTGGGGAAAGCCACCACTTGAAGGAAAGGCAGACCTCTGGAGAGAGTAGGACCTTGGCAGATGTGTGGCTGGTTCCTGCTCGTTGAAAGGGGAGCAGGAACAATTGTAGAGCCCATGAGTGTAGCCGTGCCCATGGAACGATGCCTATGCATGAGATCACTGTGCCCCAAAGTTTGGACAACGATGACAGGGAGACAGTGTGTTGACGTTGGACCTGTCGAATGATCTCGATAAGGCTCTGCCTTCAGGCTGGAGATAGAAAAACTTGGCACAGAGTTGTGTCAATGATGGCTCCCAGATGGAGCAATATGGTTGTTGGGAAGAGATGGCTTTTCTTGGAGTTGATGGAAAAACCGTGGTACTGGAGGCAATGGAGTGTGGTTTGAAGATCTTGATGGGCAGAGTGGGTGGAGGATGACAGGATCAAGATTTCATCCAAGTAGCATTGGATCCTCACTGGAACAAACCAGTGCGAAGTCACCAATGCCACCAGTAACTTTGTGAAGACTCTTGGGGCAGACAAGAGCCCGAAAGGAAGGGCCCAGTATTGGAAGTGGGAATTCTGGTAACAGAAACGGAGAAACTGGCAGATGGGAATGTGGAGGTAAGCCTCCGTGAGATCAATGGAAGAGAGGAAATTGCCAGATTGAAGTATTTGATTGTAAATGTTTTAATGGCAGCTAGAATTGTGTTTGTTAAGAATTGGAAAAACAATAAAATATCTATGCAGGAGGAAGTTATTAAGAAAATTATGGGCTGTGGCTGAAATGAGTAAATTGACATTTGAAATTAGAGAAGAAGAAGATAAACAATTTTATATGATGTGGGATTTGTTTTATCAATGGTTGAACAAAAAGACATGGTTATGTAATAGATTTGTTGATTTTGTAATAGGTTTAATAGATAGACATAAAATATAATATAGACATATATAACCATTGGATGAAAGTATAGCATAAATTTTAAAATAAAATTTGAAATATCTCATATAAAGTGATAGAATAAATAGTTTGGTCATGGATGATTAATAATTGATAAACATATAAGCATATGTTAGCTTGGTAATGTGGAAATTTATATAAATTGAGAAATGACTAGGATAGCACAAAAGATTTGTAACCAACTGACACACTGTATGTATATAAGATGGAAGATGGTTTTTATGTTTTTATGTTTGTATATGTTTGTCTTAAAAAATAAAAATATTTTCAAAAAAAAAAATAGAAGAAGAGAGGAGATTGCCCTCCCGAACGCTCTCCAGAATAGAATGCAGAGTCTGCATTTTGAAGCGCCTATATGGGATAAACTCATTCAGAAATTTTAGGTCGAGAATGGCTTGCCATCACCCCGAGGCCTTAGGGACCATGAAAAGCTGAGAATAAAGCCCACGTCCACGTTGTAATTCAGGGACTGGTTGAATGGCCCTTATATCGACCAGGTGACTAATGGTCGATTCCATAAGTGCCCTTCGTGAACTGTCCTGGGAAACAGGGCAGAGTAGAAATTTTTCTGGGGGTGGTGATAGAAATTCTAATTGTAACCCCAACCTTACTGTATTGAGTACCCAGGCGTCTGTCATTGACTCCTCCCATCTGGAAGCAAAGGAGGCCAAACGACCTCCGATGGGGGGGAGAACAAGAGATTATTTAGAGTGACGGAAGGAGCGACCCCCGCCCCCACAAAAGGGCCATTTACCCGCAGCTTGTTGTCTTCCGGTAGCCTCATGGCGTTGATCTTGACGCTGAGAATATGCTGTCTGAGGTTTGGAGAAGCAAGAAGCGTTTTCGGGCCTGAATGAGGGAGGCCGATATGGGGTAGGACAGAAGTCTGCCCTCTTTCCTGTTGATGAAAGGACTTTCCTTTTGTCTTTTGTTTCAATAACAAATGGGTCAAGGGCATCTCCAAACAGCTTCTCACTGGTACATGGGGCAGAAACTAGTTTCCACTTTCGTCGAGGCTCCGCTTGCCAATTTCGTAGCCATAGCAGTCTCCTAGCTGCCACTGATGACGCTATGGCCCTGGAAGAGAACTTGGCAGCGTTGAGGTTGGCGTCTGCTGCTGTGGGAACTCTGCTGCTGCTATGATCTTATTGAGGTCTTGATGCAACCTACAGTCTGATGGAGGTATGCGGCCTTGAAGTTGGCGTAGCCAGCAGATGGAAGACCTTGTAAAAAATGATGCAGAAGTCGAGGCCCGGATGTCCCAAGCCAAGGCTTGATGGTTACGCTTCAGTGTTTGTTCAGAGTGTTTGTCCTCTGCCTTTAGTACATCCTCAGGCTCAGTTGGAGTGCTTGAGGAGAAGGAGGCCACAACTGGGGTGTCCACTGGGGGAACTGCCAGAGCCATAGCTAAGGAAGGACGCACATTGTAGAACTGCCTATCTTGGGATGATGGGCAGGGGCCTGCAGTGGGGAAGGCAAATTGTTCCTTGACTAAGTCAAAAAAAGATGATGGGGGAAGGAAGGACCTCCGACTGAACAATGGGTTTGGGGAAGAGGGAGTCCCCATGCCCCCATTGTACCACTTGAGGCTCGGGGGCAATTTTCTCTGCTGACAACTGGGCTGTTACCAGTGCCTTGTGTAGGAGAGGTTTGAATAAAGAGGATTTTACTACAGAAGCCGAAGGAGGCTGATCAGGCCTTAGATTTTCCTCTTCCTCCGAGAGGTTGGGGTCCCAGATTTCTCCTTCTTCCACATCTGCACTCAGATGATTCCTCATACTCTCCCTGAGTGAGGTCCACTCCTTCTACATAGGTAAGATGGAGACCCTTTGTTCTACATGGCGAGGTAGTATCCTTTGGGGAATCGGTGCTAGAGGAAAAGCCGGGAAGGAAGGCTGAGGTCTGTCTGAATGCCTGAAGATGTGTTGAAGCCCTTCTGCCAGACCCTGTCTGATGGCTAAGGAGACTACTTCATTGATGTCAGAAGATCTGCCACTTGATGGAGGATCCAGGGGCTGAAGACCTGCTGCTGTTGGAGTAAAAGTGGCCTCTGGTCTGGATCGAGAGCTGCTTTGGGCCATGGATGGGATAGATGAAGAAGAAAGATCCCAAGGAGTCTGGTGGGAAGCCTGTTGTAGTTGGCCCCTCATTTGCTCAATAGTTTTGTTGAACTGCCTTTCTAAGGCTGTATGCCTTTGTTTCTCTGTCTTTAATTTGGCCTGGGATGTTTTCTTAGGTCCCAAAGTTTGACCCTAATCTTTGAGCAGACTGGGAGTGTTGTCTCCTTCTCTTTCTTTTGCCAGCTTGGGGGCCTTGAGAGATCAGGCCTGAAGGCTCTGTGTGGACCTTGTCTTGATCCATAGTATGACACAAAGGTGCTGGAAGCGATCCTCATTATGTGTTGTCTATGCAGTAGCCTGAATAGGAGCTTATGAATAGTAGAAGCTGGCCTTTGGGGGATGATGCCACCTAAAATGGCCACTCGCTACTTTCTTTAGAAGAAGAAGCTTTCAAAATGGCCACTTGCAAGAGCTACAGGCTATGCAGGGGTTAAATCACTCCTTAGGCTGTAAACAGCCCTGAATGGTGAAATCAGCAATAAAGTGAAAATTTATGATCAGCTGAGAGGCGCTGTTATCGCCAATGCGATCTTTACGATTGTGGTGACCGAAATCGCTGAGGGAAGACTGTGGGGGAGGATCAAGGGTTACTCCCCACTTGGCGTTGCAGGAGAGTGGAGCCCCACTCTCCTGAAGGCACAGCTGCACCAGTTCCCTGGGAGCTATGCCAATGATGAAGATAGCTTTCGCTTTTGCTGCTAACTAAACTGCTTTCAGAGACACCAGTTTATGGCATCGAAAGAAGCTGAGTCAAAGCTGGGGGGTTTCTCCCACAGGCTGCTACTTTTATACTAGACGGACCCAGCTTGATGATGTCATCAGGAGGAGTCATACCCATCCTGGGCTCTTGCAGCAGCATGGAGGAGAATAAGGGAAAATTAAGGTTGAGCAATGCTATCATTGTAAGACTATATAGCTCTTGAATACATAGTAAGTGTACATCAATAGTTCCATGTCAATCTAGAAAGAAGTTCCAAGGGAAAACCTCTGGGCTCCATTTTAGGCCCTGTGCTGTCCAACATACTTGGATGAAACGTTTGACTACATGGTTACCATATCTACAGATGATCCAAAGATGGGGGAGACAGCAAATCTTAGAGGATGCTATCAAAATTCAACATGACCTTGACAAACTGGAACATTGGGTAAAAAAAAGCTACACAAATCTCAAAAAAGACAAATACAGAGTCCTTCATTTAGATATGAAAAACCAAAGGCATAAGTACAGAAAACGAATGGTAAAAATACACAGCAATGTTTAGACTGGACTGAAAAACAGAACTACACCACTATTTTGCAATGCAGGGTGAGTCTTCTTCCCAGCTCAACTTCCTACTGCACAATTATTAGCTTGCTTTATATCAGGCTTGTCCAACCCGCGGCCCACGGGCCGCATGCGGCCCAGGTCGCCTCGTAATGCGGCCCAACGCCCACCCCAACCTTCATGAAAGATCCAGCGAGGAGGAGGAGGAGAGGCAGGCATGAGGAGGGGCGAGGCGAGCAACAGAAAAGGCGGGCAGCCGCAGCCCAAAAGTCCCGCCCTGCCACCTCCTGCTGTTGCCGCCACTGCCGCCGCCACTGCTGCTTCTGCCCCCCCGCCGCCACCGCCGCTGCTGCTTCTCCCCCGCCGCCACCGCCGCTGCTGCTTGCTGCTTTGCCCCCGCCGCCGCCGCCACTGCTTCTGCCCCCCGCCACTGCTGCTGCTTCTGCCCCCCGCCGCCGCCACCGCTGCTGCATTTGCAGGAGGAGAGGTAGGCGTGAGGCGGGCGAGCTTTCTCCCCCCCCCCGCAAAATTTGGCCGGAATATTAATAAAAAATAAATAATTTGCAGGAAGAGAGGTAGGCGCGAGGGGCGAGCTTTCTCCCCCCCCCCTGCAAAATTTGGCCGGAAAATTATAAAATAAAAAATAAATAATTTTTAATAAATAATAAATAATAATTTTATTTTATTTTATTATTTTATTAATTTAATTTAATTTAAATTAATTTAATTCAATTTAATTTAATTTAATTTAATTTAATTTAATTTAATTTAATTTAATTTTATTTAATTTAATTTAATTTTTTAATTAAATTAATTATTTAATTTAATTATGTGCGGCCCAAACCAAATTTTAATCTTCTAATGTGGCCCAGGGAAGGTGAAAGGTTGGACACCCCTGCTTTATATAGTCCATGAAATTGACCTTATTCTGCTCTGTTCTATTCTATACTATTCTAAATGGAAGGTGGAAATATAGGACAAGTACTATATACTCATTTCATGGCATGCGTATCCTTCATCTTGCATGCGATATAAATAAATATTGTTTGATGAAAGCAAACTCAAGTGAGAACTTGTAAAGCTAATGTATAAACATTTTACTCCTTAAAATGCCATTCTAAATACATTTATTTTCTTTAACCAAATGAATTCATACAGTTTGATAGAAATCAAATGTACTTAAGATGTAGAAGAATTGAATTATGTAAAATGTACATATGAATTGAGTCTTGTAAATATATTTTTTTATTAAGATTCACATCCATTAATTCTAGAGGTGTACCACTTTGTCTTATTACTTATGAATATAAAAAATTCTCCCCACAAGGTGGTGCCAATTCTTTTAAAATCATTTGCCAGATAGGAAGAAAACATTAACGGGAAATGTATATCTACAGGCTATTTGCAAGATTAAAGACAACAAAATGGTATATTGTAGCATACAATTGGTAACAGTGTTAGATTGATAAATTATAAGTACAATATTGTTTACATTTATATTTGTAAAAGAAACATTTTAACAGGAAAACTACCAATTGTTTATGGGGATTTGTGTGATTATGTTTTCAATCATACTAAACTGTTATCTATGCAGTGATCATAATCACCATGGGACATTTTTCTAATCTAGTCTGCAGTTCTGGGACTGCAATACCAGAGTTTTCATCTGCTAGTCTGAATCAGCATGCATTAAGCTTTGACTCTTAAGGAACAACTCAATTAACACTGAATTTGCAACAAGCATACCTCAGTGTGTAGTATACCCATTTATAAAGCACCAGAACAACACTTCTCCAAATTTGCTGGAATCAACTGGATGATGGCCCTTCTGAAGACTATTTTCATTATCTAGGAAGAAAAACATCCCAGATCTGTGCCTTCTGAAGCTCTTTCAGCTAAGCTTCTCAGCCTGGTTGAGATTTCAAAAGTTTTGACATCTAGATTTTATGGCCAAGGATGGCAATGAAAGACCTCATTTTATACTGGTTGATTGGAGAAGATGGAAAAACTAGCCTGGAAATATTGTGCATTTCCACTGCGATTAATCTGCAACAAGCGCACCAATGTGCCTACCATCCCTGTCCTATTGTTTCTTTTTATTTTTCTTATATGTATCCATTTCATGTATCCATAACTATGTTTATACTTATACCTATTATCTTTTAAGCGATTGACAAATCAAATCAAATAAACAAATAAACAAACAAACAAACAAACAAACAAACAAACAAATAAATAAATAAATAAATAAATAAATAAAAATAAACATGCAACATTTTTATTCCATCCAAACAGCTGGAAGCACTTTATTTTATCTTGAAAGTAGAACATACTGACCAGAACTTTCTGAGTATTCAATTTCTTTATGGTCAGGTGCTCCATTGCTCTGCTTTTTTTCCTCCTAATGATGAAGATTATTTCAATATATAACCTGCCTGATCTCAAGTCACTCAAGGAGACACATAAATTTAAAAAATGGGTCAAAAAATACAACAAAAATCCCCCACATTAGAGAAATATGAAAAGAATTAAAATATAAAGTTGTTTATAAAGATTCCAAAAATCACCCTGACCCAGGGCTCAGATGAAATGCCAGTTTTTTTAAAAAAAAACCTAAAAGGCAGTAGGATTGGGCCACACAGGAGCAGAATGTTGTCCCAGAAGGTCCAAGCAATGAGAAAGAAGATATTCTTCTAGGTCCCATGACACTATTTGGTTATGGGCCTGAAACGTGTTAATCCTGCCAGATCTTATAGGATAAGCACCTATACGCATATTTAAAAGATCCAATCCGAAAGATTTGTTTTGTGATAAAAGTCTACATCGTAAATAAAATTAGACTCCTTCCTGAACCGCAGTGAACCATTCTTTTCATAAGAGGTTTTCAATCTGAAAAATCTATTTAACGGTGTAACAATTGTGTTTTTTTTCTCTCCGTGGATATCAATTCATTTTAAATGAGTTCTAATTAAACTGTATGTAGATATCTCCTAGAATATATTGAATTTTTATTTGAATTTGCAAGTGTATCATAGTTACTATTTTTAATTAAATAGTATAGATTAGATTTCATATATATTTGTTTTTATAAATATAATTATAATTTCAGCATTCTTCTATGAATGAAGAAGAATCTTCTATGAACAGTAGCCATGAACAATTACTGAAAACTCTTCCTATCCTAGGCATTCCCATATTGCTACAAATATAGAACACATCCTCTCTTCCTGTATGGAAAAATAGTAAAAAAAATTAAGGCTAAAATGACTGAGTTTTAATATTAGCTATATTCAGTTACTGTTAACTTGAGCTAGTTGCTTAGAGCCATGAACTGAACTAAACATTACTTTAAATGACCCTAAAATTTGTCTTTTGTGGAATTACAGTCTAAACAGAAGTTTATTTAATGAATGCACATTCAACTCAGCAATGAGGTACAATACTGTTGGATGCAACCATGTTCATGGAAGGTTTCCTGGACAAATACATTGTGAGAGATTACTCTGAAATTCAGAGAAGTGAAGAATCTGCTATTCTTAATTAAGTGAGCAATTAAAATAATGAAAATAATACTGTTTATACTATTCCCATTTGACTTAGAATATAGAATATGATGGAATGTACAAAGCAAATAAACAGAAATAACATTCAGAAGAATTGTATATTGCTGTACCTTAAAATTCATTCACATGTGTTTAACCCGTTCAGTCTTATTAATATAGCTCTGTTAGTGCTTCAAAACAAAGAAACAAGTCAAAAATTAAGAAAATGAACATGTGATTTGATCTAACTTCACTAATTTGGTGCATCACTATCAGTAATGATTATATACAATTGTGTCTATGTGACTTTGAAATGGCTTTCAAAAGTTTTTGAAATAGTGTAGGTATCAATGTTCATATGTCTGTGTAGATACACAACTATCCCCACTTATTTTTACATATAAACATCACATACTGTTCTGACTTACTTAAATATTATAGTAATCTAACCTCCCCACTTAGAAAATATATCATGCATTACATGCAATTTTACAAATCTACTCAAAGGTATATTTCAAATTTTTTCCTGGTAGTAAATTAGAACTTCTGCATATTGGCAGAATATTAGACTGTTCACACAATGCACTAAGCCAATTTACTTACTTCATCTATAAATGTATTTGCTTTTTCAAAGCTGTTGAAGGTGTACCACCACCACCACCATCATTATTGTACACAAAAATTACAGTTTACACAGCAGACGAGATAACCATGCTGGCTTTCGTATCACAAATCACTAGTCGAACTCTTCCCAAGTGTATTGGTGGATTATGCGAGCAGATCCCAGTAAGGTGGCCTTCTGCAGTTGACCAATGGTGATCTTGTCAGCGCCAATTGTTTTTAAGTGCTTGCCTAGGTCTTTAGGCACAGCACCCAGTGTGCCGATTACCACTGGAACCACCTGCACTGGTTTATGCCAGAGTCTCTGCAGTTCGATTCTCAACTCCTGATATCTGGTGACTTTTTCAAGTTGTTTCTCATCAATTCTGCTTTCACCAGGTATGGCAATGTCGATGATCCACACTTTTTCTTCTCCACAATCGTGATATCCAGGGTATTGTGTTCCAGAACTTTGTCAGTCTGTATTCGGAAGTCCCACAGTAGTTTTGCATGCTCATTTTCGACCACTTTTTCAGGCTTATGATTCCCCCAATTCTTTGCTACAGGGAGATGGTAGCTGTGACACAAGTTCCAGTGGTTCATCTGAGCGAATGTGTTGTGACATTGTTTGTAGTCAGTCTGAGCTATTGTCTTGCAACAGCTCAGTATGTGATCAATGGTTGTTGTTGTTGTTATTATTATTATTATTATTATTATTATTATTATTATTATTATTTCTTAATTAGGAATGACAAATTTTATTTTACAAAAGGTATATAATGTGAGTGCCACAGGGGAACACCTACCTAAAAATGGTCTTTTTGCAAAAATGAAAAATGTATCATATTAGGCATGTTGTTTGTATAAAAGACCCACTTTACCAAAAACGCTCCCCTAAAATAATTCTACAGGATATGAAATATATGTATAAAAGACTTAGTACATTGAAATGTTTCAGAAAGCTTGGAGAGGAACAAGCCCTAAATTAACTTTAATAAAGAATAAATGTAATCCAGTCCTGTTCTATGAAATTGAATCTTCTTTGAGAATAAGTCTCTGGTTCAAAAGAATTTACTCCCAAGTGAACAAAGCACATATTGGACTGCAATATATTTTTCAAAGTTATTTTAACTGATTTCAATAGGATCTAAAATCATATTTCATTTTCTTTGGTTTACATTCAGTGACAATTAAATCTATACAGCAGCAAACACAATGGTCAATCCAAATTAATTTAAATGTATGCTTTTAATAAACTACTTGTAAGAAATAAATATGTTGAGATGGTTTGGACATAAAGAGAGAATGGATGATAATCAGATTGCAAACAATGAAAGAAGGCTGAATGGTTTGAGAGGAAGGGGAAGTCTAAGGAAGTTATGGTTGGATGGAATTTTTGAGATCCTGAAGAAGAGGTGAGGAATTAAAAGATAAAAAGGTGATATTTGAATCAATGTACAGACATAGTGGAAGCAGGGATGTTTTGCAAGGATAGAATAGAATGGGGATATACAGTGTTATGTTAGTATAAGCTAGTTTTAGCTATATATATATTTTCTCATCTAATGGCCTGATTTTTTTTATCCTTTTATTTCATACACTAAAACATATGAAGAATGGTTACAGGAACTGGGCATGGCTAGTCTAGTGAAGAGAAGGACCAGGGGAGACATGATAGCAGTCTTCCAATATTTGAGGGGCTGCCACAGAGAGGAAGGGGTCAAGCTATTTTCTAAAGCACCTGTGGGCCAGACAAGGAATAATAGATGGAAACTGAACAAGGAGAGATTTAACCTGGAAATGAGAAACTTTCTGACAGTGAGAACAATCAATCAATGGAACAGCTTGCCCTCGGAAGTTGTGGGAGCGCCATCACTTGAGACTTTCAAGAAGAGATTGGACTGCCATTTTCCAGAAATGGTGTAGGGTCTCACACTTGGGCAGGGGGGTTGGACTAGATGACCCTTCCAACTCTGATTATCTGTTATCTGTTATGACACTTGAGCTCAATAAGATCTATAATGCTTCCAGTTGAATTGATCTTTGTACCCCTGATCAAAAGACACTGCAGTGATAAGGATTTTTTTCCTCTTTCTCATAAGAAGAAAATACGAACGTAGAGGTGATAAAACAAGAGGATTACTGCATGCATATCTATACATAAATGAAGAGATTGCATAATAAAGCTCTTGTTTAAAAGATCACATACATTCTTCAGAATGCTGGTTTATGAGCAAATTAGTAGAATCATAGTACAACTTTGATTCCTCTTGACAGTGGATGTGGTAAACTATGACATCATCAGTGGGGTTTTTTTTATTGTACCATTTAAACCAGAGATTTTGAAACAAACCAGGCTTTTTCCTCCAAACTGTTCCAACACCCCACCACCACCACCAATGGCTTATAACTTGCAGAAAATAACAAAATGATTTACTGTATTTAAATATCAGCATTTATATTTTATCCAAAACACTTTCTTTCCATTTATTTGCATTGCACCATATTAAGTTTTTAAAAGATGCTAATATTTCTTTTGGAAGGAAAATTTATCCCTGTCTGTTATGAGGCTTGTCAAAATCTTTGTGATAAACAGAGAACTTGAGGATGTCTTTATCTTCTCTTTTTAAATGTTTATGTAGCACTTTTTTCCCCTCACTGCTTATTAGGAAAATTAATCTGACCCTACAAAGATGGATGATCTGCTAGCAAATAGAGAGCAGAAAGTATGAATTAAGTCAGAAATATACAGTACCACAGATTTATGCAAACCTAATGCTGCTTTAATTGAATTGTTCTCATAAACTGCTAGATGGATCAAAACACAAGAAGAAGGGGAAATAAACTGAAAATCAAGTCCTGTGAATGTAGTATAATAAAAACTAATCTTGGTTAAACATCATTTGCCCATTGTAAGAAAAGATTCTGTGAATAGTTTAAGTATTGCATATTAGCACGATTACCACGGCTTATGAACAATGTGAAAATAAAACTAAACTGTCCTGATTAAAATGCTGTCCTAGAGCAATATTTCTTAAGTATTTTGCTCTAAGGACCCCTTCCTTTTAAAAATTATGAAAACCCTCAAAATAGCTTTTTTTTTGTATATTTATCTAAGTTTCGTACGCAAAAAATTAAAACTGACACTTCATAGAATACTTTATTTAAAATAATATTTATTTAAAATAACAGTATTGAACCCAAAGTATTAACATAAATAAAATATTTTTCACGAAAAAACCCTCTAACTTTTAACAAATAACACTGAAAATAGTGACAATGCTTAAGACTTCTTGTAAATCTCTTCAATATATGGAAAATAGTTTTTTTTAATTTCTGAGGGAAGTCTTGCGGGGGTGGGGGGGGGGGCAGGAGTTTTTGGACAATTCTTTTAAGAAACACCACCCTGGAGCATTTGATAGACCTAATGAAAAAAAATGTTAAATTGCCTGGCAAGGGGGTGAAAGATCAATGATTGTAATTATGCTACAGTGAGTTCTCTATCTGCAGTGCAATATCAAATAAACATTTGAAACATACAATGTACAATTTTATTTATATAAATAAGCCTTTTATTCTCCATTGACTTAATGTGAATTATTTTAAAACAAAAGCAAAATAGCTTTAACATTGCCAATGTTAAAATGCTGTCTTATCTAAGCTCCTTGATTCCTTCCTAATTTCACATACCTCCCCTATGAAGGATCTATGTTTCTACTCATTTACTCTGTACAAGAAGGCTGAAATCTGAGTTGTAGCCAGCATGCTCACTTTTTTGAAGATGGAACATTACTACATAGGTAGTGCAGTTGGAGTCTTCCAAATTACAGTTAGCCCACTGGATGCAGACAACTCTACCTGCTGCTGCAATATGTTACCTTGGTGGGGATGGCAGGAGGTCAGAGTGCTTAAAATGAAATTCTGTGTCCCATCTGCCTGCCATATTTTCCATGGATCAACTCAGAAGGAGTCCTAGGATGTAAAGCCAGCAAATATCTGCTAGCTTTGAAGTGATACCAGCTCTTTGAAGGTGGACGGAATATGAACATTCTTCACTGAACAGGGATATTTGAGGTCAGAAGTGGAACAGCCAAACAAAATGATAGGAAAAACAAGTAGTAGATTATTTTGAGATCTCTCAGATCATACATGTAATAATTAAATAAGTCCTTTGCAATACTGTTGTTGATTTAGGAAAAGTACAAGGACAGAGAAAATATGGTTGTTACCAGTGGTGGTATTCAATTTTTTTTACCACCAGTTCTGTGGACGTGGCTTGGTGGGCATGGCAGGGGAAGGATAATGTAAAATCTCCAGTCAAAGGTGGTATTTGCCGGTTCTCCGAACTACTCAAAATTTCCACTACCGGTTCTCCAGAACTGGTCAGAACCTGCTGAATACCACCTCTGGTTGTTACTGAATATACACCTCTGATATTTTTTAAAAGAGCCCTACCAGCCTACTCCTTAGTCTGCATGTCATTCATGTCACTGAATCAGGAAAACCATCCCGCTCTACAGCAATGAAAAAAATGAATGTTTTTAACACACCTCTATTAAAATTTGATATTGAACAAATTGCATGCCCTGGGTCAATGGAGCAGTGCCATTTAATTTTCTTTGTATGCCATCTCCAAAATCTGCCAAAACCCTTTTCTTCCAAAAAGAAAACAGTATTTCTTCAGCTTAATATTTCTTCCAGCTTAATATCAAAGTAAAGACTTTCAGCTAAATTTGAAACAGCCGAACAAGTTATTAGAAAAAAAAAACCTGCAGCTGCTGTTGCCCTACATTTGCCTTTTCCCACCTTGGAACTACTTAATGGATTTGTGATGTGACACATTATGCTATGAGTTAGAACACAGGAAACAAATTGCACTGGAGCAGAACTGGTTTAACAGTATAGTGAATGTGACAATGGCAAGCAAAATGCTTCTAGAAACTCAAAACAGAGCACGAAAGCACAAACATAGAATAACACTACCGCTACCTAACCTCTCAATCATAACACACTGTGCTGTGTGCATTTAATAATCTTAGCACTGATCCACACAACTAGCTTGTCCCAGTGTAATTTCTCACAGGCAGGAATATAAAGGTTATTATTATACAAGCACAAGCAGTGTTGCCCTGTTAAATGCTTTGCTTCATTTCATTACAAGCAAACATCTCCATTCTAATTGGTTGCTATACACTTTGACACAAATGCTCATCTCTCTGATTAGTAGTCACTGCTCTCTAGGGTTACTCCAGGGGTTTTAATAGTTCACCAGCAGAATAATGAAGGGGGGGGGGGGGGGGGGGGGGGGGGGGGGGGGGGGGGGGGGGGGGGGGGGGGGGGGGGGGGGGGGGGGGGGGGGGGGGGGGGGGGGGGGGGGGGGGGGGGGGGGGGGGGGGGGGGGGGGGGGGGGGGGGGGGGGGGGGGGGGGGGGGGGGGGGGGGGGGGGGGGGGGGGGGGGAGGGAAGAATTTTCTTTTGACATCTTTTGCCCGTGGGGATAACAATTAAACAGTGAAATAGCAAACCTCGTTCAGGACCACACGGGGGGGGGGGGGGGGGGGGGGGGGGGGGGGGGGGGGGGGGGGGGGGGGGGGGGGGGGGGGGGGGGGGGGGGGGGGGGGGGGGGGGGGGGGGGGGGGGGGGGGGGGGGGGGGGGGGGGGGGGGGGGGGGGGGGGGGGGGGGGGGGGGGGGGGGGGGGGGCCTTTTAAAAAGGATAACAATTAAACAGTGAAATAGCAAACCTCTCCTTTAAAAAAAAAAAACCACTAAAAACAAAAAGCAAAAACAAGTGAACTTTTAAAAAAATATTTTCCTTTCTATCCCATTTGACAGCCAAAATGTTTAAACTGTGTTCTTTTGATTTCTAACTGTTCTACTGGGTAGATGCAATAGCAAGGTCAGAGAAGAAATTCACAGAAAAAGTATATACTGTAGATCTGCTAATGCACCAGTTAAACTGATTAAACATCTTACACTCACGTTTTTCTACAGTTTGAATAAATAATCTACATCTCTGAAAATATGCAACAATGCCTTTTTTTCACCAGTGCAACTGTAAATCTAATGATTTTCTTTTTCTGGAATTATAGATGGGTAAACTGCTTCTCAGATAAAAAAGTGATCCTAAAGCAATTTACAAATTCCATGTATTGAGTAGATTTCTTTTCATTAAATATTTTATACAGCCTGTTTTCATGATTTTGTGTTATTCCAAAATTGTTCAAAACTAGTCCAGATTAATAAAACAGCTTAAAATTTTTTGTTGGTATATGAATAGACAATATATAGGTAGTCCTTGGTTAACAACTATAATTGGGATCAGGAACTAGTGAAGTGGTCATAAAGGAAAAGAATCACATGAGCATACTGACTTACAATGATAGTTCTAGTTGTGATTGTTAAGCAAATCCTGCACAGTTAAGCATGATGAGACATAAAAGTGATTTGTGACTTCCTGCTGACATTCCCATTGACTTCTGACTTTGTCAATGAAGGCTGCAAATGGCAATTACATGTGGGACGTTCTGAACAGTTGTAAATATGTGTTGGTTGCCAAGCTCAAATCACAAACACATGATGCGGGGATGCTGCTAGTATCAAATGGTGGCTAAACAAATGGTTGCTAAGTTAGGACTTCCTGTATATGGCATACAATAACATTCATATTTTAAAAAACCATTACTTCAAATTCTCAATAGATATGCACCAGAACCCAGATTAAAATCCTAGAAGGATATGGCTAGCTGACAAGAGCTAAATAGCTTGAAATAGATCTATATTTGTCTCCTTTTATTTCTTTGTCGGTAAATATAACTTTAACACAAAAAAATAGTTTGCCTGAGAAGGCTCCTGGACTGGGGTTGAAAGGCAAAAGCAGAAACAGTATCCCATATTTGGGTAGACCAGGTTGCCCTGATAAAAATACTATTTTTATTATGTAAGGCTTTTTAAAATAAACTAGAAATGAACCTGCATGGATCAAGATCTGCATTTCCACTCAGTTAAAATTTAATTTAATTGTTTGCTTAATCCATTATATGAACTCTAGTGCGCATCCATTTGAGTAATTTTTGGTAGACTTATAAGTCTAATTCTATGGTTTGCTTCAGCTGCTGGTTAACAAGTGTGTGGATGAACAAACATTTCAAGAACAAATATCTTTCCGGGAAAAGCTAGATGCAGCTGCTACTTGATCTCAACTTGTTTTGCTAACCTACTTATTATTGCTCATTGCTATGTTAGGTCACTCCTTCATGGTAACAATGTTGTTTTTCATCCAGTTTGCATCTCCTTTCTTCTTAATAATTCTTATATGCTTGCCACAACATCATTCTTTATTGTACTTCCAGAGAAGTATTCTGTCAACGGTTGTAAGAAACATTTTTAGTTTCTGCAGTATTTTTTTCATATATTTATTTTTTGCAATATGTCAATAGCATCCATTCCTGAAAACTGAAGAGTTAACTATAAAAAAAAATGTTAAAAGTCCTCAGAAATACCCACTCACCCCCCTAAAGAGTAATTAAAAATCCCAACAACATTTAATGGGACAAAAAAAACCAGACCACATAAGGTTTCTATCAATGCAACCCAATTTCTTAACATCCTTTTCTCTTGGACTAGATGGAAAAGCAAGGTATTAATTGGTCTTCTAAAACCCAAGAGCGAAGAGAGTGATATAACTCCAAAAGCATAGGAGCAGCAGTTGGAAATATCCACTTCTAGGTCCTGTCACATGACATTCTCAAAGAGATAAGACCTGGATAGAATTATCCTTGAGAAGAGAAAAACCAGATATGGAGCCATGTAAGGCTTCAAAGAAAACCATCAGTGCTTTTAATTGCACCTAGAAACCAACTGGCAACCGATGCAGTACCCAAGGCAATGGGTTCAATGACAAGAAACTGTCATTATTGCCTAGACTACCGCACTTTGTACTAGATGTTGCTTCATAATGCTTTTCCAAGGTAGCCCAATATACAGTATACTACAGTACTCCAGACAAGTTCTGACTGCATCAGGAAGGTTATCTGCTCTTATAAAGTCTTTAGTAATTAGCACCACTTTGTTGCTTATAGGACCTGAGCTAAGACAGTTCTGGCCCTACTCTTAACTGAGTCTATGACTGAACCAAGTAGGCAGCTAGTTTGCTGTAGTAGTTAAGACATCAGGCCAGTAATTGGGAGACCGTGAGTTATAGATCTGCCATAGGCACAAAGCCAACTGGGTAACCTTGGGCCAGTCACTCTTTCTCAGCCCTATGAAGGAAGCAATTGTCAACTACTTCTGAAATCTTATCAAGAAAATGACAGGGACTTGCCCAGGCAATTGCCAGTAATCAATGCTGATTCAAACAAGTGAAGACTGAACCTAAAGTATTCTCTCAAAGCACCACCTAGCATTCATGGTGCCAGTTTAAATCAATCACTTGGAAACAGCTCTATAATTTATTTCATAGCAACTAACAAAGCCACCACTAACTCTTTAAGCAGTCCCGTTAACAGCTGCACTTCACAACAGTAGTAAGACAAGAATACAACACTCATTGTGAAACAAAAATACAGGTAACAAAGGCTAAGGATTAGGGTTAGGGTGATCTTTTATATCAGAAATAGGCAATCCTCTTGCTCTTGAACAATTAACATCAGACTATTTTCAAAAGCTCTTTAAAGGTATATTTTATACCATTTAGCACATACCATGCATTTTTCATAATTACAAGAGTTATATAAAAAGGTAAACCATCTTCCAATTTGTATTTAGGGTAGAGAGTACAAATTAGGCTGGTTTAATTTCAAATTCCAATAAAATCCACAATTGTAAGTACCACACCACTCTAATGCAGAATTTTGATCCTAAAAGGTAAAGGCCATTATAGTGGGATATACATGTCAGGTGATCAATGAACAGAGCTAAAGGGCTATCCACCTAGTATCATCTAGATGTTGGTAGCTTTCCTACTGAGTAGCTGAGTACTGAGTACCTATTGAGATTACATACATAAGATACTGAATAGTGCTATATGAACATGAAACAATATTATTTCCTATTTACTATATTCCCTTTTTGCTGTTTTTTAAAAACAAATACATAGAATATTTGGGGAGGAGGGGCAGAAAACTTTGTGCAAACTCATTAAAGATAACGTAACTTACAGCCATGCTGTAAGCCATCTGCCAGTTTTCTGGCTTTTATTCCAAATATTCCTTCCTGTAGAATTTCCTTCATTAGGTATCTAACAGAATCTCATTGACAAGAAAGTTTTCTCTAGCTTTCTTCATAGTCTTCCTAATTTATTTTCCTTCAAACCAACTATCTATAAATGGAAGGCTGTTTTTACTTTTAAAACTGCAGGATTAAATTAATAGGATTTTTTTAAACTCTTAGGACAGGAGTCTGCAACCTTAAACATTCAAAGGGCCATTTGAACCAGTTTCCAACAGAAAACTCTGGGAGCCACAAAACCTGGGTGGGCGTGGCCAACTCAACATCACTCCTGCCCAGTTACATGAACTCCCCAGCCACGCCTACCCAGGTTTCCCTTCTCCCTCATTTGTTTCCCTCTTTTCCCTCTCTTTCTCTCCCTCCAGCTCTCTCATTTCTCCCTCCCTCTCCCTTCTTCTCCCCCTTCTCTCTCTCATTTGTTTCTTTTCCTCTCTCTCATTCTCTCCCTCTATTTTCTCATTTCTTTCTTCTTCTTTTTCTACCCTTTTCTCTCTCATTTCTCTCTCTCCTTTTCATGTTTTCTCTTTTCTCTCTCCCTCTCTCTCCCCCCTTCTCTCTCATTTGTTTCCCTCTCTTTTCTCTCTCTCTCATTCTCACCCTCCAACTCTCTCTCATTTCTCTCTCTTTTTTTCCCTTCCCTTTTCTCTCTCTCTCATCTCTCTCTCTCACGCGTGCTCATGCACATAAGCGAGATATCCTCCTGGGCTGAGATCATGATGGTGACTCCTCCTCCCACTGCTGCCACTAAATGCTTAGGTGGATAGCTGGATGTGCTGTGCAGAAGTGCCAGAGCTCTTTCCTCTCTGCATCTGGTGGTGGTGGCGGCTGCTCCTCCTCATTCCCCTCCTTCCTTAGCCAACACAAAGGGGACCGTGGCTGGTACTGAGCTGCCCACAAAGGATGCAGAATCACAAAAAGCAGCCAATCATGGGCAGTGCAGAGAAAATGCTAGGGGCATTTCAGCTGCGCGGCTCTGTGGAGGCTCGTGCCTTCTCGGGGTGGAGAGTAGGTCGCACGACTGAGTGGGCCAGTGTCTCGGGGCAGAGCAGGTTGCACAACCGGGTCAGCAGGGAGCTGCAGGAGAGGAGTCAAAGAGCCGCTTGCGGCTCTGGAGCCACTGGTTACTGACACCCGCCTTAAGAGAAAATTGAGAATGCTATCAAATGTCACACAATCATCTTAATATTTACAGAAACACTTGTCTTATTATTTTGTTATGACTTTTTAAGGCTGCTATATAGAGCACAAGAAAGACTCTAATCTGCACATGCTAAGAAATCTGTTTCTATTTTTAAATAAATTGAAATTGAATGACAAATGCTATAAAGAGTCACTTGGTTGAGTTGGGCAGCTATAGAAATTGAATAAATCAATCAATGAAGAAGGATGTGACCATTTTACAATACTGTGACATACATCATCACATTTTCAAGTCATTCTTCCCGTGCAAATGCAGCATAAAAAATTATCTCTACAAATATGTCTGTTTGGGCTCAAAGGAATTTTACTGAAATATCTCTGCTTCTAAGTATTATTATACCACCATTTTAATTACACCTTGCCAATTTGGTGTACTCTGACACAGAGGGGCAAGTGGGGGAGTGATTGAAACTGACAACTTTTATACTCCTTGAAGTATAAATGTTTGAAACTTGCAGACTTTATACTCCTTGAAGCTGACATGAATTAGTGTTGATTTAGGGAGTAAAATATTGGAATAAAACTGGTATATCTGATGATGAATTAAAACTGTTTCTGACATAATCTGGGGACAATATCAGGACAACACTGTGGAACCAAGAAAAAGACTAGCATTGCCAAGGCATGACTGAGATAAAATGCACATACAAACAAGGTCATCACACATAGGGCCAGTCCTACTGCAGTAGTAAAATGAAACATTTATCTCAGGCAGTTGTTTCTAAGAGATGGCCGCAAATTAGTGAAGAAGAAAGTTGTATAACATGCCTTGCCTGCAGCTTTCTCATGTAGTTATACTGCTGCTGTTCCATTTTAAGTAATAAATGCAGATTCAGCTATCAGTCCAGTCAGATTATATGTGGTATGGCACCTCAGCCATCATCTTGTTGATTGGCAAATATAGATCAGATTGCTCACGTATACTGTAATTTGTAAAACATGACAGAATGGCTCTAACTACTTCTGGTATTTCCCTCATAATTGTGCTAATTAGGTGCCCTTCTGTGGTAAATCAAACTTTATACTTTTTGCTTTACCTTCCTGTCCCTTGTAAATGCATATTAATTTATTGGATAGATTTATGCACCATCACTCTACTTCAAAGACTAACTTAGTGGTTAACAAAACTAAAAATGGGGGGGGGAGTTTGGTTTTAAAGGTGAACCTAATAATCCTGGAGGTGAGGAAAAATCCAAGTTTCAGCTTAATCTCATCCATCAAGCCATCTTCTTACTAAAATGAGTGGGAGTATCCACTTGGAGCGTGCAAAACATACCTACTTCACAACATACTTTAGTATGAATGAGGCATCTCTCTTTGAATCATTAAGGTAGCCTCCTCTTTTGCAAACAGGATTAGATATTTGTGGCGCTGTACTTCTAATTGCTAAGGAATCTGTATGTGTGTGAGCATGTATATGTGTGTGCAAGCATAAGATTAAAGGAAGAGGAAATAATGTTTATAAATTAAGATTACGGAGAATGAATATACATACCTGGGGCAGTGCAGAATTCAGTTGTCGTTGAAGAGAATCTCTATCGTAAATTACATCTTGAAGTCGTTGCTGTGCCAGAGATAAACTTTCTTGAGTCTCCCGAAGAGTGTCTAGAAGACGATCTCTTTCATCCAGCATATTCACCATTAGCTGTTCAAAATGAGAATCGGAGTCCGATCCGCTGCTCTGGGACCCCCTTTGACTCATTGGGGTGTCCTCGTTTATCGTAGGCATCACTTCGCACATCATTTCTTAAAATAAAGAGAGGGAGGAAAGAAGAAAACTTTCAGTAAAAGGTAGCCAAAAGTTTTTATTTATGACAGAGAGGAGGAGAGAGAAAGGAGAGAGAGGAGTGTGGGGAGAGAGAGATTGAGATTGGTCCCATATTATTCAGTTGCCTCATATTATTTTGTTTTTGACTATTAGGCCAAAAGCTGCCAAACAGCTATTTTAAAAATGTATTATAATGCCATGATACCTCTATGCCCCCCCCCTCCCCTTTTCTCTCTCTCAGCAGTTCAATGCTTAAGTCTCAACTAGCACCAAATACAGTGTTTTTGAAAACATGGCAGTTTGTTTGTTTACTTAAGGTTGGTTTTTGTTTAAATGATCTTCCTCCACTTAATATTTTTGTATATATTTTATGCTATCATGAACAACTCTGCTTAGGACCTCTATACAAAAGAATCTATTGTCAGCTTTAGCTAAAGAAAATAAAGCTTTTCTTCAGGACAGTTGCCTATGACACAGGATAACCCTTCAGCTAGGAAAGATTTCCCAAGAAAGCTAATTTATTTATTTTATTTAATTATTTGTTAAATTTATTTGCCACCTATCTCATGGGACTATTTTAGGCAGCCTCCAATAATAAAAAGGAAGCAAAATGAAAGGAATGTAAACAAGTAAAATAATAGAATCATAAAATAAACAAGGAAGGAACACTATGAGAATACATCAATAGGATAACCAAAAAGATGTTAATTATCTAGTTAGATTCTTCTTAATAATATCATATATTCTATATTAGTTATGCAGATTAATTAAATGAAAATAGTCACTATATTTAATCTTAGCTATATATATAACTAAAATGTATGTAAACATGAGTGGGACTCACAAAAGAAACTAATTATATAATCAACAAGAAGCAAAGTATCTGTCCCTCTCTGTAAACAGCCATGTCAAAAACAACTGAAGTTCTTCAAACCATAATTTTTGGTTTGAAATATTGTACATCATTTGCTGAGTGGATTCTCAAACTGTGGATCATGATCCTTTGAGCTGCAAAGAATTGGAGGAGGTAAATACCCAAAGCAAAATAACTGTCAATCTATTCCTAATCTGCCTAGACAAACTGGCAGCTGGCTCTTCTAAACAAAACACAGAAGAATTCTGATAGGACTTCAGTTTTATGTACAGAGAATCTGTTAAGAACTGAATCTGACAAGGTGAAAGCCCAACAGTTGCCAAGTTAGGGAGAACCATAACATAGACATGTCTAATTACCAAAGGCCATCAAACCTTCAGTTAATTTAGAAATAGGGTAATGCCCACTATTTAAACTCAATGCCTTTAATCGTTATGCATTTAAACAGAAATGCATAAAATTGCCCACTTCTTTGCATTTCAGAGAACAAACCATAAATCCATATAATATGGCTACAGTTTTCCCTAGAAAACTCCTATCAGCAACTGAAAGAAAGGTTTAAATTGGATAAAAAGTGCTATGGATTTGATTTTGTTAAAAATGAAATTAATTTTTAATATGTGGCAATGATGAACATATTATTGGTAAGATTCATAAAATATTATTGAAACTGAACATAGAAAATGAAATGCATGATCCAGTGGGCAAGGAATTTTGGATATAATGTGATGCTTGAACAATGGGAAAATATGTGGAAAAAGACTTTAAAATTTACACTAAATTACAATTTAAAAGATAATTTTTATAAGATGATGTATCATTGGTATTTAACACCAGATAAGCTATCTAATACGTATAAAGGTATGTAAAATGAATGTTGGAAGTATATAAATAAAGGACTTTTTATCATTTATGGTGTACATGTGATAAAGCAAAAATATTTTGGAGTATGATTCACACTAATACAGAAAATTCTGAAAATGGAGATAGAAATGAAACCAGAACTTTTCCTTTTGAGACTAATGGAAAAAGAACTGGAGAAAAAATTGGAACTTTGTTACTATATATGTTGACAACAGCAAGACTATTGTATCCGCAAAAATGGAAAGACATTTTGCTCTTACAAAGATGGAGTTGGCTGAAATGGCAAAACTGACTACTCTGATTAAAGAAAAAACATAAGTACTTTCGTTTCCACATGGAAACCCCTTCTGAATTTTGTGTGGAAAAGAAAAGAATGTAACTTTGACTTTGGGTTTTATAGATTGATAGATCTTTATAGAAATGACATTATGGAAAAACAAAAACCTGTGATTTGATCTTAATGGCCTATTCTGCAACAGAGAGTCGGAAGTCAATGCTTCTTTTTTCCCCTTTTACCTACCTTTCCTCACTTCTCTCTCCCCCTTCCCCTCCCCTCTCGTTAGAGTTTAATCTAATGATGTTGTGGCCGAGGATTACCTATATCTGAATCAGGAGTTAAATGTTTGGAAAAGTGAGATTTACTGCCAAGCTGTGCTGTGAAGCTTGGCAAAATTGATATCAAAACTCATTTGAAGAATAGTTTGAACAAGTTCTGAAACAGGGATGATTCATGTTATAAGTTGCTTGGCTTTCAGATTCTTACAAATGTTTATGGTTTGTTGTACCCCAAGTGAGTAGGAATCTAAAACTCTTTCCAGATAGATGAAAAAGGGATAAAAGATCCTTAAAAGATGCACCAATTGATCATAAATCAACAATTCAATTAGAAATAATAAGAAAGCAAATGCAAGTTATATATCTGAATTTTAGTACGAAGAATTGGATGGGCCAATTTTGGAGAATAAATGTGTCCAGCTGTTAAGAAACATAAAATATACTTCTTGGGTTTTAAAGACAAAATTAACTCATCAGAAATGCTTATTATAGCCCCAGAAAATGTAAAAAAAAGAATGGATATTAGATTTGCTGACATATGTAAAATATATAAAAATATTAGATTTTTGACATATGCCAAAAAGAAAATCCAATGCCAAAACCACAACCTAAAGAGAAGATAATCCCCACCAATGAACCACAAGACTCCTGCACATGCCTTAAATGCTACAAAAATCTAAAGGATAATGAAAACTCCATCAAATGTTCTCTGTGTAAAAATACGCTCATCATGACTGCTTGGGATTAACCAAGCAATTTATTCAATACCTGGAATCATCCAATGAGTTTTCATATCTCTGCAAATCATGCAAACCCAAACTGGATCTGTTGGAAAGAGTTGATACCATTGAAACCATTGAAACGTCCCTAACACCATAGTAGCATCCCTGGACGCCGTAAAAGAAAGAATATCCAACCTTGAAAAAAAAGACACAACGCAAAACCTGAACATCCAATAGCTACAAACCACATCTCTACCCAACAACCACAACCCAATCCAAAACCCAATCCACAAAAAACACAACCCAGACAAATATTGATATCCCAATCCTCATCAGAGAAGCTGTTGAGCGTGAACGGAAACGTCCAAATGCCATCTTATTTGGTCTAGAGGACATCAATGACAATGATGACATCACAACTGTCCGAAACATCATCAGTGATTATCAAGCATCAACCATCTCCGCTGATGAAATACTTGACATTTCCCGCATTGGCCGAGAGCTCAAAAACAGAGACGGCTCTGTGGCCCCACGCTTGTGCAGGGTCATTTGCAAAAATGAATCAAGCAAACGTAAATTCATTTACACTATAAATTCACTCGCCAAAACCAACACCAACCATAAGAACCTCCATTGTCGCCCTGACCTAACCATACAGCAACGTGCCTGCTCCCATGTAATCCGCACTGAACTCAAAAAACGTCTAGACAATGGAGAGAAGGACCTGTACATTGACTACCATGCTGACTGTATCAAAAGTAAGCCACACAACCCGCAACTCAGCTTTAACCTCAACCACAACCCTACCTCAACCGATCCACCATCACCCAAGACTAGGCATGCACGCCCCTAACTACATCAATTCCAACTACTGCTGGCCTTAAATGCAAACTACTCAATGCAAGAAGCCTCGTGTGAATAAAATACCTGAATTTTTCCTCCTACTAAATATGGCTAAATTCGACATTATATTTGTCTGTGAAACATGGCTCAATGCATCTCTCCCTGACTCCATTACCACAGTAAGAGACTATCATGTTTACCGATCAGATCGTGAAATTTGTAGAGGAGGTGGTGTTGCTATCTTCTATAAAAAGTCCTTACATCTAAAAATATCCAAGTTACCCAGGAGCTTGCTCTTCCTGAGACCATCATCTGTGAACTATCCTTAAATATCACAACCGATTCTTACTATGTTACAGAGCACCTGATTATGACATCGAACATGTAAACAAGCTAAATACATTACTAACATGGGCTGCATCCTGTCCATACCCTTTTATCTTTCTTGGTGATTTCAATCTACCTCATATTGACTGGACCCTAAATGATTGTACAACTGAAATCATACACACAACCTTCTACAATGCTATTACAAATCTGGGACTGGAACAACTAGTAACCAACAACACTAGACTAAACAACTGCCTCGATCTCATCTTCTGCAATAGTTTGAATTTAATTTACGGAATACAAACTAAAGAACCCTTTTCCAGCAGTGACCATAATATGATTGACTTTTGTCTCAACATACGCCCACACAAAAATCACCACAATGATGTAATCCCCAATTGTAACTTCAAAAAGGCAACTATGATCTTATAGACAACCATCTCTCATCCCTGATTGGCAATCTCTATTCACTGGATGCAATACTGTTGAAGACCATTACAACATATTTTTACTTGAAGTCAAAAGAGTCATCAAACTATATGTACCAACAACAACTCCCAAAACAAAACAAAAAGCAGATTACCCATAACAATAAGGAAACTTCAATCCAAAAAGAGATCACTCTGGCGGAAAAACAAATCTGGTCACGCTGCCAATTTCAAAAGCCGATACAAAAATTTATGCCACCAGATAAAGACCTGAATGCACCAATTATCACATTAAACAAGAGGAAAACCTTCTAAGCACCAATTCCACCCGTGCTTTTACAATTTTGTAAACAACAAACTAAAAGACTCAAGGTCCATCCCACCCTTAATAGGACCTGATGGTAAAGACTGCAACGACGACACCATTAAAGCCAACATCTTTAACACATTCTTCGGCTCAGTATTTGTAAACAGCAATGGATCATGCCCAGTATTTCCTAGCCGTACCACAGATAACAACAATGATCTAATACATATCGATTTTACAGAAGACAATGTTGAAAAGCACTACGCAATCTAAAACCATCTCTATCTATTGGACCGGATGGAATATGTGCCTACTTCTTAAAAAAGCTATCCACTGCCATAGCCAAACCTCTAAGCATAATCTTTGAAAAATCTTTCAGGACCAGCTCCTTGCCTAACCTATGGTCACAAGCCACAGTCATCCCCATCTTCAAAAAGGGAGACCCAAGCCTAGTTGAAAATTACAGACCAATCTCCTTATGCTGCGTCACCTGTAAAGTCATGGAATCAATTATTAACCAATCCATCATCCTCCACTTAGAGACAAACAACCTACTCTCCAATAAACAATTTGGTTTCAGAAAAAACTATCCTGTAATCTGCAACTCTTACACTGCAAAACATATGGATGACACAACTCGACCAGGGCAAAGCAATAGACGCAATCTACATAGACTTCTGTAAAGCCTTTGATTCAGTGGTACACGACAAACTACTCCTAAAAATAAAATCCTATGGTATCTCTGGACAACTGAATAACTGGATAGAAGCATTCCTGGCAAACAGACAACAAATGGTCAAAATTGGGAGCATCCTATCAAATTCTGTATCTGTCAATAGTGGTGTCCCCCAAGGCAGTGTTCTAGGACCAACTCTCTTCATACTCTACATAAATGACCTCTGCGATCATATTAAGAGCAATTGAGTTCTTTTCGCTGATGATGTAAAGCTGTTCAATACCACAGACAATACTGCTACCCTACAAAAAGATCTTGACTATGTATCAGAATGGTCAAACAAATGGCAACTTCAAATCTCAACAAATAAATGCTCTGTCTTACATATTGGCAAAAAAAATCAGAAAATAAAATACAAGCTGCATAGTCAAGATCTTGTTGATGACCCAAGCTCTGTAAAGGACCTTGGAATACTCACCTCTAATGATCTAAGTGCTAGAGCCCACTGCAACTACATAGCCAAAAAGGCATTAAGAGTTGTTAACTTAATCCTACGTAGCTTTTTCTCTGGTAATATCACACTACTAACCAGAGCATACAAAACATTTGCTAGACCAATACTCGAATACAGTTCATCAGTCTGGAACCCACATTACGTATCTGATATTAGCACAATTGAGAAAGTCCAGAAATATTTCACAAGAGTTCTCCACTCCTCTACTCGTTGTAGAATACCTTATGCCACCAGATTTGAAATTCTAGAACTAGAAAACCTTGAATTACGCCGTCTTCGGGTCTGATTTAAGCATGGTATATAAAATCATACATTGCAATGTCCTACCTGTCAATGAATACTTCAGCTTCAACCAGAACAACACAAGAGCACACAATAGATACAAACTCAAAGTTAACCGCCCCAAACTTGATTGCAGGAAATACGACTTCAGCAATAGAGTGGTCAATGTCTGGAATACTCTACCCGACTCTGTAGTTTCTTCCCCAAACCCCAAAAACTTTAACCTTAGACTGTCTACTATTGACCTCACCCCTTTCCTAAGAGGTCTGTAGGGGGCGTGCATAAGCGCACCAACGTGCCTACCGTCCCTGTCCTATTGTTTCTCTTATTCTTCTTTTATTTTTCTTATATGTACCCATTTCATGTATTCACAACTATGTATACACTTATACTTATTATCTTGTAAACAATTGGCAAATCAAATAAATAAATAAATAAAATAAAATAAATATTAAAAAATTTGAGGGAGGCTGTGAGTTCGACCCTAGGTAGAGGCAGATATTTCTCTCTCTGGGCACAATGAGAATATATCGGCTACAAAATCTCCTCATCGGTGACAGGAAGGGCATTAAAAAAGAAAAAGAACATGATTTGATCTTATACAAGTATAGTTTTGGTTTGATTTCAAATTATTATATACATCAATAATATTATAGTTAAGTTTCTCAATGTGATGCTGAACTATATTTTTAAAACATGACGTTTACCATCCAATGAAGAGTTTTAGTCTACCAATCCTGGGGCACAATAAAGAGGATAATTTTATAAAATTGGAAAGAAACTTTTAAGGAATCAATCCAGGATATCAGTTTATTATCATTTTTTGAAAAATCTCTGTGTTCTAAAAATGAAAAGATGACACAGTATGTTGCTAGGTGTAGTTTTAACACACTTAAAGATTGACTTAACTGCATTTAGCTGTAGAGTTTTTTTTTCTCTTAATTACTATATTCTTTTATCACATTTAGTTTAATTCACTATATTATGCCTAATCTTTTACTCACTGTCTGATAATGTCTATTTTCTTTTGATGGTGTAGTTTTTAAAATTTATTTCACTATTTAAAAATAAAGACCACCATGAACTTTTTTTAAAAAATCTGCAAATCAGTAAAAATCATTTTTGCTGTAATACTATGTTATCCAGCTTTAACCTTGGTATGCTTGTTTTGCCTGAGGACAGAAACAGATTTAGCTTTACAGCTGGTACTTTCAAAAATAGAGAACTAACAACAATTTCCTTAGTTTTTCATACCAACAAGCTCTGCACCAAATAAAGCTTACGAAGCAATATAGATGCAGCTTAGACATTTTTTTCTCTTTTTGCTTCCCATGATCATGATCACTGGTGCAATCATTTGGTCCAATGCTAAGTTTTTGAAAACTCAAAAACAGGTACAGGTTGCCTTGACTTACAATAGTTCATTTAGGGACTGTTTGAGGTTACAAAGGCATTGAAAAAAAAATATGACTTATGACTGCTTTTCACATGACCATTGCAGCATTAGGATCAAATGTGAATGATCATGTGATCATAATTCAGACACTTGGCAATTGACTTATATTTATGACAATTGCAGTGTCCCAGGGTCGGGTGATCCCCTTTTGTGACCTTTTGACAATGGGAAAGCCATCTTCACTTAACAACCATCTTACTAACTTAACAAATGTAGTGATTCACTTAACTACTGTGGCAAGAAAGGTCATAAAATGGGGCAAGATTCACTTAACTGTCCCACTTAGCAACAAAAATTTTGGAAGTAAGTCGAAGACTATCTGCAAATGTGTGTGTGCAATTTGATACATCATTTTATAAACTTGAGTTGACTTAGTAAAGTTATTGTCTTAATTGATTTTCTATTGATGGTTACTTTCACCCTAACAAATGGAAAAGCTGATGGTTCATTTTATTTATTTATTGTTACTACACACATCACTCTCTCACACAGATACACACACTCCTTCCAAAGCATTTTCCCAGGGCATTTTATTCATCATTTTAAAGACATATTTAAAAATGAACTAAGTCAGAAATATGGTATATCTCATAACAGTTAAGAAGATCAAAGACATTTTTAAAACCCATAGGCACCCTGGAACTTTTTTAAAAATTGCAATATATTATAATGATTAATTTTGCTATATGATCATGAGAAATGGATTTTTATAAGGTTAAGTTATACATCTTAACAACGCCCATCTGAATATACCAAATAAAGATTTTATAAAAGATAATTTGATAGGTGTCAAGACAAAGGTACCCCGTTTGGGATACCTTCATTTTAATCTATTTTACAACGAGTGGATCAACTTTTAGAAATATAGACAAGGAAAAGAATATTTATCTGACATATACTTCTTTTCTTCTATGCATTAAGGCAGGGGTGTCAAACTCAATTTCATTGAGGGCCACACCAGGGTTGTGTTTGACCTCGGGGGGGGGGGGCTGGGTTGGGCATGGCCAGCTCAACATCACTCGTGTCGGGGGCTGCCATTTTTGCTGGCAGAGGGTTTCAGGAGGCCGTTGCAGTTGAAAATGGAGCTCCATTTTTACTGGCAGAAGGCAGAAGGTTGCAGAAAGTCAGGCTCTGTTTTCACGGGCAGAGGCACCACCGGTCCATTGTTTTCAGGGCAGCCCTGCGGGCCAGATTTAAACACCCCGTGGGCCAAATCTAGCCCATGGGCCTGGAGTTTGAGACTCCTGCATTAAGGTCTCCATGATCACAAAAGTTATTTGTCAACACTTTCTGTGAAAATGTGAAAATCATGAAAACCTGTACTCTCTCTCTCTCAAACATCTCCCAGATATTTCCTATGTATGTCTAAAATGTTAAATGAATGTCTTAAAGTCAAACCTAATGCAGACATATAGAAACACAAAGGTCACAAAACATCCTATTCGGATGACCCTCACTGGAATACTGAAGATGCACATGTCCTGCCCTCACTCGGGGTGAATGCAACAAGCAGCAGGGGTTTTTGGGATAAATTTTACAGCTACTACTGCAAAAACATGATTCATGAATAGAGATCACTCAGATATAGAGATCTGACTGTAATATTATTCCTCCCCAGTAAAAACCTCTTATTAAAATGTGATCAATGGATACAAAGTTTCCTTTTTTATGAGATTAGCACACTCACATTTATATGAGATAATTGATTAGTACACTCTCATTAAAAATTACAAGCCTGAAGGATGTGGCTTTTAAAAACAGTTTTGTCCAGAGCTAATGGAGTACAGGGCTCTGCAGTTGCCCATATAAAATCAGTTTAATCCTATCACTTGTTTTTTTAATACAAAAATATTTAATACAAAAACAACCACCAAGTGGCTTGGCAAAGTATTTTATGTTCAAAAATACTAATAAAGATATAAATAAAGATATAAACTTCTTATATGCTTGAATTAGCAGAAAAGTATGCTTATATAAATTGTCTTGCTCCATGTCTGATGCTTAATGTGTCTTATCAGCAATGTTAGCTAATAATGCTCTCCTGAGAAAGTTAACGCAGTTTTAAGGCAATAATTGGTGCATTTCTAAGCTGATTTTCCATCCCACTCAGCAGCACCTGACTCAAAAAACAAACAACAAAAAACCCACCCCCCAAAACCCACCAATAACTTTCCATAATATGTGGAAGAGACCCCAACCAATGAGGCTCTCTACCATCATTCAAGTTACCTGAAAAAAACCAGGTCTTTCTATTGTATAGAAAGGTCACACAGAATTCCACTGTCAATACTACAGAAATATCCCAGCTGCCAATCAATATGGTAGAAAAGAATCGGCTGGAATGGGAGTGAGCTGACAGAGACATTGACACAACTTCCTGACCGTTATGTGTCCCCCCAAAATCTCACTGACCTGTCAGGTGGCTGGTTTTTCTTTTGATAAAGAAATATTGGATTTTTTTGGAAGACTGGTATTTCCATGTCAACATTTTTTTTTTTAAAAAAAGATCCTGGCTTACAGATCATAGGAGGGATGTGGGATGAACCAAGAGGAAGCCCTGTTGATATGAGTTCCATCCTAACTGATAGGTCAGTTTTATTCATTTAGTTTGATATGGAAATAGCCAGGGGTGGGATTCACATTTTTTAACAACCGGTTATGTGGGCGTGGCTAAGTTGGTGGGTATGGCTTGATGGTCATGTTTTTGGCTGGGCGTGGCCAACTCAATATCACTCACATCGAGGCACGCATCTCCTCGCCTGGCCTCTCATGACTGTGGGGATGCTGCAACAGTCATGTGAAAAATGATCATAAGTCACTTTTTTCAGTGCCATTGTAACTTTCAATGGTCACTCCACACAAGCAAAGTACCAGCAAAGGAGGGGGAAAAGCTCCAGAGATGTTCCTGAGACAGGAAGTCTAGTCCTGCCAAGAACGTAATAAGGGTTAACAGAGAGGCAGTTTCTGTAAGCAACACCAGAATGTTTCCTTCCTCCTTCCTTACAGGATGAGGCCAGTAATTTCTTCTAACAACCTGTTCTCCGAACTTCTTAGAATATTAACAACCAGTTCTAGCGAATAGGTGCGAACTGGTAGAATCCCACCCCTGGAAATAGCTGACTTTCCTAAGACCAGCATTTCCATAAGCAACAGTAGACAAATCAATAAACCCAATTGATAGCTCATTAAGGCATAGGAAGAGTGCCAGGGCCAGCGGTATGCTGTGAGCTCCATACTGATTGATATGATACTGATATTACAGAAAACCAGCATTACAGTGTGTCCAGAACAGGTAGTCCTCAACTTACAATCACAACTGGGACCAGAATTTCAGTTGCAAATTGGGATAGTCCAACTGGATCTGTTTTTATGACCATTTTGACGATGGTCATAAAGCAAGTCAAGTTTATTAAGTGAATCACAGGCATGTTATGCGAAACTAGTGGAAACCAGCAATATTATAATCACATAACTGTAGGATGTTGCATTTGGTCGTAAATGGAGCTGATTGTCTAGTGTCTGATTAAAATCACATAACCACAGGTGTGATGTGATGGTTTGTGATAGTTATATGTGTGAATACAGATCATAAGGCTGTCATAACTGGACCATTGTTAAATGAACGGTTATGAGTTGTGAGCACACAAACAAGTATATGGAGGGTTTGAAGGAGGGTTTGGGGTAGAATAAAAATGAATTCAGAGACATCAATAGAACTCTCTCTCATGCTCAGTCCTGAATTCCTCGCATCTGTCAGATATTGTTTTGGGTTTTTTTTATAAGGGAGGGTTGCAAAGGAGAAGTACAACATGGAATACCCCAAAAAGAGAATTCATATTTTGCTATAACCCTGGTAAAAAGTCCTGCACTTTTGATTTTTTTTTCTTACTGATAATGTTTCTTGAATAAAATTCCCAACATAATGAAGCTCTGCTGTCTATGTAGTCCAGGAGTGTCAAACTCGCAGCCCACGGGCCACGCCCACCCCAGTTTAGAGAAGGGGGGGAAAGTCACAATACGTCATGTGATATGACAACGCGAGTTTGACAGCCCGATGTAGTCCAATCACATACTCCAGTAGTCATTGAAAGGACAACATCTCTCAGCCCAGCAACCCTGTATTTTCTTTAAAATGGAAGTGCTAAGGATTGAGTGTAATGCTTTCTTTCTACAAATATATGCTCTGTTCAAGGATACAGATACCAAATATTTGTTGTATCAAAATACAGTTTGATAAAATTATAAAAATCTAACTTTATAAAAAAACTCTAGTTCACCATGAAAATTATTTTTAGTGCACAGTTTAAGCAGTAACATTAATTTATTGTAGCAAACTTTTAAGTGGCTTGTTTTGGAATGGCAAAAATCTAAATAAACACAGAACAACTTGTGTTGTGCATGGTTACCTTAAGAAACCAAATGAACAGTGTGCATTCTATGTCTTTTTACAGCATTATTTATTTATTTAATTGCTATAACTGCCTATCTCAACTCTGGGAACCTTATGATTTGAAAAATATGAAAGCAATTAAAACATTAAAACAATTACAAATCCAAAATAAATATAAATGGTAGCCGAGATAATTAACCAATTAAGAGTAAAGCCAAGAAATGAGATTCTTAACACTTTCAGAGTCCCAGACTTGGGCACACAGCCTAGGTTTGATGGCCATTCTAATCTTCAAAGAGCAGGGACTATCATGGCAAAGGCCTGATCCTGCCAGTTGACACTTTCCGGCTGACAGGCTCTGCAGCATAGCTAATCTGCTAGATCTAATTAGACTGGTAGAGACTTTTAGAAAAGGACAGTTTCTAAGGTAACCTGGTCCCAAGCCATGTAGGCTGTTAAAGATGAAAATCAACACCTTGAATTGCACCCAGAAGCATATCAGTGGCTAATGCAGCACTGATAATAGTTGTGTTACATGTGCCGTAAATCTAATACCATTTACCACTTGAGCAGGTGCATTCTGCACCACTTGGAGTTTACAAATGCATTTCAGGGGCAGCCATATGTGGAGTACACAACAGTAATCTAAGTGAGAGGTTACAAGGGCACAACTGATGGTGAGCAGGCTCTCCTGGTCCAGGGATTGGTTCAACTGGCACATCACCCAAAGGAGTGCAAAAGCTCTCCTAGTCACAGCTACCACTTGTTCATCAAACAGGAGACGTAGAAGCAGTGGCAGAACCTGGGGGCAGAGCTAAAGTAGGGAACAGCCTAGATTAATCTCTATGCAGTTACAACCTCCTTTGAATTCTGTTGGTCTTTATCTAATCCCAAGCATGTATAAACTATTAGTTGAGAAAATTCTCATGTATAGGCCTGATTAGCAACAAATCAGTTTAACTGGACCTTCATGTGTAGACCTATGAGTCATGAGTCTAGAAAGACTCCCCCCAGATTGTGCATTGGGTCTGTCTGGGACAATGCCACCCCATCCAGAACGAAGAATGGAAGACTCTTGTCTCCAAACACCACAGCCACTGAGTTTTGCCAAGGTTGAGTAGGAGCCTGTTTTGCTCCATGCACCCTTTAACAGCCTCAAGATACTGAGATGGGACATCATGGCATCACCCAGAGACCCTAGCATAGAGATAGAAACCTGGAAGTCCTGTGTATTGATATCTCACCTGAAATTGATGGATAACCTCAACCAGCAACTTCATGTAAAGGTTAAAAGAGAAGAACTAATTCTGAGACACCCCACAAACTAGGAAACCACACACTTAATCTCCCCTCCCCCAACAACACTGGCTGAACTGTCCACACAGTGAGGAGGAAACTAGCACAGTACAGTGCTAACCCACTTCCAATTCACAAAGACAGCCCTGAAGTATACCATGATCAATGGTACTGAATGCTGCTGAGGTCAAGAAGAGCCAGGATGGATGCACAGCTGTCAGAATGACCTCTGACAGCTGTGCATCCATCTTGGCTCTTGAATGGAAAGAAGTCTAGATAATCTGCCTCATCCAGGATCCTCTCAGTTGCCATGCTACCACTCTCTCCATGAACGTCTCTAGAAAGGGAAGGTTGGAGACTGAACAAAAACTATCTAGACTAGTTAGGTCAAACAATGGTCCTTTTAGGCAGGATGCACCATAATTTCTTTAAGACAAGGTAGAATCAGAGGTGTTAAATGCTGCCCAGACCCAATCTCTCCTCTGCAGCTTTGTTAAGCCAAGAGAGGCATGGATTTAAACATACAAATGGCCGAAAAAGCAGCTTGGAGGGTCCTATCCATTTCCTCTGGTTCCAGGGGCTCAAACTCCTCCCAGATAGTGTACCCATTGCCAACATCAATTCTATTTTAAGCCTGGTGTGTTATATAGAACAAATGCAAGCAACATTGTCTGCCAGATACACAGCATATTTCTTGCGGCAACCTTATAGGTGAACTTCAGTATTACTCTTGCTAAGGAGTCATCTGAATCAGGGCTGCTGAATGACTATCAGCAAATGCATTAAGGGTGGAAAAATAATTACATTTTGCTGCCCTAACCACCATCAGGTAGGCTCTAATAGCAGCTCTAGCTCATGTCATCTTTACTCCTTGTCTCTCACTAGAGTGCTCCATGCATTTCTCAGCTCATTCTATTCTATTCTATTCTAATTCTAATTCTAATTCTATTGCTTGTGCAGTATTGTTCTTTTGGTAAGCTGCCAAGAGTCTCATTAGATTGCGGTGGGATGCAAATTTAATAAATAAATTAATTAATCAAAAACCCTTTGATCCCACTGATTTTTTAAAATTTCTAAACAAACATCACCTTGGATTGCACATTTTATTAAATCTAAATCAACTTGTATTCGGTTTGAGCCTGGAAAGAGAGAAAAACCTTAGCTAACCTCTACAGGTAGTCCTCAACTTATGACCACAATTGAGCCCAGCATTTCTGTTGTTAAGTGAGACATTTAAATGCATTTGGCCCCATTTTACAATCTTTCTTGCCACAGTTAAGCGAATCACCACCATTGATAAATTTAGTTACATGGTTGGTAAGTGAATCCAACATCTCCATTGACTTTTCTTGTCAAAAGGTTGCAAAAGGGAATCACGTGACCTTGGGACACGGCAATAATCATGAGTCAGTTCCCAAGCATCTGAATCTTAATCAGGATTGTGGGGATGCTACAAAGAGTGTAAGTGTGAAAAACGGTCACAAGTCACTTTTTCAGTACCATTGTAATTTTAAATGAACTGCTGTAAGTTGGGGACTATCTGTATAGTACTCATGTTTTGACTCCACCCATCAGATTCTCTTGAACTCTTGACATTAGACACTTCAAATCAAACTCCCAAATATATTAATTAGTTATATTAATATTAATTAGTTCAGTTCTTCCAAATTAATACCAATTTTCTCCACAGATTTCTTGCATTGATTCTCCATTTGCTCATCAGAATTTTTTATTGTACGGAGGAGCTGGGAAGAACCATAGGAGAGCACAACCAAAAGAAGTCCTTATTAGACAGCAGTTCAAACATAGTTCACCTTCAAAACTGTGTTTGTGTGTGTATGGAGAGAGAGAGAATATATATACTGTGTGTGTGTACACAAAGTATTTGTACTTGTACCACTAATAGTGAATTTTTCTTCCATTTTTCAATCCTCAAATCTATAAAGTGTTTACTTCTGTATTCCTAGGAAAGAAAACGTAATTACACACCTTGGCAACATCATTGCCATCACCACCCCTTTTATGGCCTGATCTGTGCCAGCTGTGACATCAGCTGTTAGACCCATCCCATACTACCTTCTTGTACTTCATTCCAGCCACTCCTACTTAAAACCACTAAGCAGCTCCTTGGGTGATGCCCCTGAAGCTACCAGTCCATCTTTTACAAAGGCGCCCCTCCTGTGTTGGAGATGCTGGCAGCTGCACCTCACTTCACCCAAGAATAGCAATACCACCCTAAGGAGAATCTGTGCCATTGTCTGACTCGCACTGCATGCCTATTCCTCCTCCTAGTTAACTCCTTCCCTTCCACTAGCTTTCAGTTGAGCTGTGAGATCACCTTTAAATTAAAAAAAAAAGGGGGGGGGGAGAGAATGGTGCGTGGGTGGGAAGCAGTTTCACTCTCTTCTCCATCCCAAATTAGGAGCAGCAGCTCTTGGTATAAAGAACCGAGTCTCCCTTCTGGCATTTTCTTTTTTCAGCATCCAGAAACCCAACCCATCACCCAAAGAAGGGGCAAAAACCTTAACTAAGTTGGTTTATCAGATATTACATATAGCACAACCCCGTTCTCAAGCCTCCCCCACCCAAAGACCCTGTGCAAGATAAGATCTTCCTCCCGCGAAATAATGCTGGCACAAGCGGCGACGTTTGGATTTGCCCACCGGCTTTGGCCGCGGAGGGCTGTGCCGTCGGCAGGGCAAGTTACAATACCTAATGCTCGTTCTTCTTCCCGGGTCTTCAGGGAATCGGGGCCAACGGCCGCTTCGGTCTCCCCCTCTTTGCCTCCGATGGGCGCTCATTCACCCTCAGCCGGGCGCCGTTCAACTCGCCTCCCTCGCAAGGCTACTGCAGACACCGCCACTCTTGCTCCGAGAAGACGCCGGAAGCCCACCCAGCCCCCTTCGGCCGGCAGCAGGAGCAGCTTGGCGGCACCTCAGCATTTTCTCCTGTCACTTGGTTGGCAGCAGCAAAGGGGAAACGTCCATGAGAAAAAAATGGCATATTACAATTTTTGCTTTGGGAAGCAGAGCTCGGTTGAGACCATTGTTAGGAGGACCAGGGGGGGGGGAGGGAAGCGGCTCTTAAAGCTCCAGCAGCCCTTTTTCTTGCCTGGGATGGAAAGTCGCCGGATTAAGAAGGGAGGGGCGCCTAAACCACGGGGAAAGAAGAGGGTTGCTTTTCTGGGAATACAACTTTACGGAAAGGCTCCTTTCTTTTGCACGTCTTGCTAAAGGGAAATCCAAGCTGATTAAATAATAATTTGAATTATTTAATAATTTAGCAGTGAATATGAGCCGCTTTAAAAAATGGAATAAAGATGTGACTGACGATTGCTTAAAAAGAAAATGAAGGTATTTATAAGTTTATGCAGGCGTGCTGAGAAATAAACCTCATCTGGCTCTTATTACCACATGATTCCTTCTGTTCAGCAGCTGCACTGCTGCCGTGCACACAGCTGCTCGGAAGCAGATCCTAACCAAATTCAACGAGGTGTCTTTTCGTTTCTGTTAAACATAGGATTGCCATTGGAATCCCAACGGTATCCGGGGAAACCGATTTACCACTAAAAGTGCAGAGAATGGTGGATCGGCAACGCGATCACCCGCGTGTTTCGAGAGAAACCACACGCCGGTTCACGGGAGTTACTCAAAGCGCGAGGACTGCCTTGCGGGCGGACTGCGTCATTCCAAAGAGCATCGCTTGAGCATCCTCATTGGCCTGAGGCACCTTCGTCGAGGGCGGACCGGTCGGTCCTCTTGGGAAATCATTCCCTTCCCTTCCCCAAAAGGAATCGTGATCTTTTCCTCCAGGTTGCCAGGCGAAGGGCAGCAAAGTCAGACCGGGGCGCCTCGTGCTCAAGAGAGAAGCGACGCCCTCAAGAGTTGCCTTTTCTCATTTTACCCCGAGGCCGATTTTGTCCCCCTTCCCGCACATTCTCTAATTCTGATCTTTGTGTGTCTTTAACCCTACATGAATAAACCTTCCCCGAGAGGGACCTAGAACAGTAGGCGAGCGCACCGATCTTATCAGAGATTTGCTAAAAGAAGGATCCTCCGCCCCCCCGGAATGATAATCGGGTCCCGGGCGAAATCAGGCCTGCGGTTCCTTCACTATCTAACCTCTGGATGGGAACTTGCTTGGAAGGTGGCAGGTGCGCTGCGCCGGGCCGCGCCCACGCAGCTAACAGTGGCGTCCTGAGAAGGGAAAATGAGCCTCGAACAGCAGGGAGGCAGGTATCTTGCTCTCCTCCTCTCTGACCGGGATTTCCCCTAAAAGCAGCCGCAGTGGTTTTCCCCAGCTCCGAAATAAATTCTGAAGTCATCGCATGGGCTTCTCTCCTGCCTTACGCACGTGAACAGTTCCCCAGATGCTGTTGATGCTGCCACGTTTTGCACAGCTTCCCAGCCTTAATTCTCTGCCGTCCACCTCCTCTGTCCCAAAGGAGAACAGCGCGCACTCGGGCTGTTACTAGAGAACAGACGCCCAGCTCAAAAAAAAAGCAACTGATCACAAGACACTTTTCCTTGTTCCTCAGATGGCGGGACTAGAAGATGCGGAGAAGATGCCCTTATATTTGGATTGCTGGCTGGTGGCTTGAACCATGGAGTAGATTTGGTTCAGTTTCTTCCTGGAAACTCTTTGCTGCCCGCCCCCAGGTTATTTGGCATCCTCCAGATAGATTTGGCTCCAATCCTTATTACCCGAGGGTGTCCCATAAGTTTGGTCACTGGTGGTGATGGGGAGACAATATTTTGGAGAACAGAGGATTGGTCAGGGGCATAGTTATTTGAAAAGGGGTTCAAAACGTTCCTTTGAAAGCAGAGGTGGACGTTTGACACACAAAGCCTCTCCATATAGTGACTAGACATACATACATTAAATTGCATTGTAAAATCTAGTATACATACCATACCCTTTATAGTTTGCTGAATCATAATTGTTGAATATGCCCAATTGGCTAGGTTCACACATCACATTGTTATGAATTATCAATCATAGCTTATAGATCACCATGTTTGGATTTGGAGAACTCCAACTCAAAATCCAAACATTGAAGCTTAGCACAGCCCTATCTGCCAAATGTGTCAAACTTCTGTGGGCCACCAAGGTTTTCTTAAGCTATATTGAGATTACCAATTGAGGAAGGTAATTTTAATCTACCTGACTGCCAAAAATATAATTGAGCTTATATTTTATAAGTCATAGATACGTAGATGGACAAATAAAACTGCCCTTTATGGTTATGTAAGAAAACTCTTCTTTACATTCTTAGAAAAACATATAATACAAAAAGTGTTTTATTCCAAGAATGTCTGGTAGTAAGAAAACTTGGGGTCATGATGGGTTAGATAACAACACCCAGGCCTATTTAATTCTTTGGAAAAATTCTGCTCTGTTGTACTGGAAAGTAGCCTAAACCATGATGATAAACTGTTGTACTGGAAAGTAGCCTAAACTAATGATTATGTAATGAATGTTTCACTGAATTGAATTTGGGCTTTCCAGTTCACAACAATAGCCATATGTTTAACTAAAGCATACTTGAAAAATCAAGATGAGCCAGATTGGCCGCTTGATAATCCTTATCAAAGCCACACTAACTGAAGAAGTACAAGTGTTGAAGATCAAGACAACTGGAAAATGCAAAACTAAGAAAGGCTAAGTGTCTGGTGTTTCAACCAAATTTAGTGTACATTGGTCCAAAAAGAAAATCCCATAAGATTGAAGAGGCCTGATGCATTTTTGGATTTGAATAAGAATATGTGTTGTGGTCTAGCTGTGATTCTCAACATATGAGGGCTTTTCTCTTACACCAGTGAAATGCTGCTTACATAATTCAATTGTTGTTTGGGTTCTGTCGTGACTGATTTTTTGTGAGCCAAATTTCCCCAAATTCATTTTCATTGCATCAATGACACTATCTAACCCTCTCATTCTCTGCTGTCTCTTCTCCTGTTGCCTTTAATCTTTCCCAACATGAAGGTCTTTTCCAATGAGTATATAATTGAATAAACAATATCAAATAAAAGTTGGTTAGACTTCCATGTTGGATGCGTGTTTTGGAGCTGCATCTCATCACTTTACTATGTTGTTTGCTGAGGACATCAAATGCATGTTCTGCTTGCTAATCTATTTCTGTGGGTATTCACAAAACTTACACCCTTGGAAGCAATTGAAGATATAATCTTTTTTATTGTTTTTAAAAAGTATGGCTTGGATCTGGAAAATTGTCTCATATGTCTTATCTTTGAATCATCTCCAGAATTCTCTTTTAAATCAGTGCCAGAGAAAATTTTAAAATATGCACTTAAGATAAATAATAAATAATTTAATAAGTAGATACATACAAACATATGTAGATGCATAGGCATGTGTATAAACCTCCTTGTGAGCGTGTAGATGTATAGGTGTGCATGTAAGCATTTCTTTCCCCTTTATTTGCAAAAATGCTTCATTCTCAAGTAATTTGATATACAAAAAGCCCTGTACTCATTGAAGAAAGGAAAGCCAGTTGCAACTCCCATGATGAAAATCGGTTGAGTGAATTGCATGAAGTAAACCATATTCCACAATGCAAGGAAGTAGAGACATTCTGCTTTGAAATGAAATGCTTCAGAAAAGTGCTGTGCTTACAAAGAAGAAGCAGTCAGCATCGAGTAATGATATTGTTCCCTTAAAGAAATTGGGGTCAGCCACAAATTATTCCTAGTGACTTTATGGTTGATATGACAGGGTGGATCTATTCTCTTGTTCACAGAATAAGTAGGCTCGGCCTTTGGTCTGGTGCTATAGGCATTATCTTTTCTAAACACTGGTTGAATAGTGGCTATATTGCTAGAAAGGCTAGGTTTCATTGACAGGACCAATTTGACTAGTGCAAACGTTCTACCAATGATGTTTTACTGAAATTCTCCAAAGTGTTAGGAAAAATATATCCATTAAAAATGACTAAGTGTGGTTTATTTTCTCTTATAAATTTGGCAGATGTTCCTTATTTGCTAGGAATATAATCCATAAAGTTCCATGCCATTCAAACTATTTGGAATACTCGCATCCATAGAATTGTTTTAATAAACATCTTCTTTGGAAGGTATCCAAGTAGGAATTAAGAGCTGATGCCACTTTTGCTCACCCATTGCTCCAATAAAGGTGTCATTCAGTCTTTCCTTGACCAGGGTGCCCTGTGTTCCCTATCAACATTATTCACCTATTCACCGGATCCATTTAAATATCTCTGGACAAAACAGAAAAAAATGAGTTTTTATCAAATGTCTGTCTCTTCTTATATAAAGCCACCACCACCAAGTTCATTCAGAAGTATATTAGTATATCTGATATGCCTGCATTCAGTGGAAAAAAGCATATTTCCATGACTTTTTCTTCTTTCGCGCAGATAGCTGGAAAATATAGTCTTTTAATATTCCTTCCATTTATTAAAATTACATTTTTTCATAGTGGCTCTTTTTTCTTGACATTCTTGAGAAACAGACAGGGTTACAACCCTTAAAAAAGTAATTGAAGATACCTATTCTTACTTTTTTTTCCTAACACAATACCCTGGACTGGCCTAGTACATAATGGTTACTTTCAGTTGCAGGTGTCAAGTAGCACAGAAAAAAAGCAAGTAGATATGAATAAAACTTGGGGAAATCTTCATTATCTTTTACAAGATAATGAATCAGAAGTTGGTTTCCTGTTTATATTGTATAATGTATAAAAACTGATCCAGCATAACAAATTGGTTCAGTTTTAACTGTTAACCACTTAGTTTGTTATGGCAAACCCTGAAAAGCTAAGACATCTTGACAAAAAAAATAACATAATGCAAAAGAGGTTTTTTTTTTTTTAAAGAAACCCTTATCCATAGGGAAAATAAATAGATAGGCATCTATAGGGTAAGGATCCAAAAAGTCAAGATGGAGGCCCATATCAACTGCAGCAGAGCATTTCAATTCCATGACTCTAGCTCAGTGGTTCTCAACCTTCCTAATGCCGTGACCCTTTAATACAGTTCCTTGTGTTGTGTAGACCTCCAACCATAAAATTATGGCTCAGTTCCTAAGACCATAGAAAATATGTATTTTCCGATGGTCTTAGGCGACCCCTGTGAAAGGGTCATTCAACTCCCAAAGGGGTCGCGACCCACAGGTTAGGAACCAATGCATCTAGCTGCTACCTTGACATTTTGGAATTGTTCTCCCTCTCTCTCGGACAGCTCTGTATTACAACTCTCTCTCTTTCTTTCTATTCCTACATAGTTGGTTCCCCCCATCCCTCAAGATGCACTTTGGGATTCTTGTAAAGTTTTTTTAATTTTTTTTACTTCTGTCCAGTTATGTACATTTCTTGTTACAAAAATGTGCCTTCCAAAAATTAAATTAAAACAGGTCTGTGGGAGGAAAGAACTAGATGTTTCAGGCAGCCACTCTTGCCTGTAATTAGCTTGCTTCCCTCTGGCCACATGAAGAGTCCTGTCTTGTCACCAGACCAAAGAAAGATTTACTAACCACCACAAATTGCAAGAGGAAGTAAAGTAGCAAAAAGTCTAAGCCCCTCTTGCTCCAAAATGTATGAGCGTTTCCTACAATGCCAGTGATCTAACAATGCAATGATATTATTAGTAATTAAAAGACCATTTTTTTTTTTAAAAAAAGTTGTGTACAAAAATGTACAGGGAAATGATTCTTGGGAGATTTCTCCTGTTTATTAGTTGTGGCATCTCAGATATGCCAATATTTTTTCTACCTTTTCCCATTCTTAATTTCACCCAGCAGTTCCAAACAACGTATTAACCCAGGCGAGTTTAGAAAGTATATTATTACAGTTGATGTTTTGGGAGAACTATCTCATTTTCTTTATTATGTGGGTTTATACGCAGAGTGAAAAGCAGGGCTTCAGTTTTTTATTGACATAATTATTGAGTTTTCAGAAAAAGAACCTGGACATTTTCAGAACATCGTGTTTTTAATCATGAAAAAAATGAAATAAAATGAGTTGCACAGTTGCTTCAGGATTTCCTGCTGGAAACTAATTTCTCTAAGACCACTGGAGAAGTCTACCTAAGCCTTTGGTGATAATTATTTGTTTGTTCTGAGATCAAAATGCAGTCTTAGATATAACCTTAATTCTCATACAAGGAAGTGAATGCTGAACATATGACCATTTACAGTACTTTAAAATAAATATATTTTTGGATTGGACTACTTTCTTCCATAAAAAAAATCTGACTAAGGTAATATATAACTTTTACAATTACTTCCGAAATAAACCTGAAAAATAGAATCAAACATCATTAAGCTACCCTTTATCTTTCCTTTATTAAAAAAAGACCCACCTATGGCAAGAAAAAAAAAAATTCATAATGTGAATGAAGTATTTTCTGATCTCTGAAGGAATAAATTAAAAAAAAATCAGCCATGCTGTTGGAGGCGGGAAGTTTCTAAGGCTGCCTATTGATCTTTCCTCCCAATACAAAGAACAATTAAAATGGGCTATTTTTGGATTTGTACATTGAAAAGAAGGTAAAACTTTAACCAATTTCTGCAAACATCTCATTTGTTTTCTGTTTTCACTTCTAAAAATGTAACCCAAAGATTATGAGCCACTTTGTGATGACCCAGGGTGTGGCACAAAGGCAACACAGTCAGAAAATAAGAATGAGTTCCTTTATTAGCTCCAACTTTGCCCTCAATGACCCGGTTACCTTCTGGTCTGGAGAAAAACTCTCCCACGAATCTGCCTTTGGCTGCAGATATTCTACTCCAAACATTGTAAACTGGAAAAATTAAACTATAAATCCAACAAGGCAAAATAAGGTAATTAAATCCATATGGAGTTCCAGAAATGAAGTAACAAGGCAGTAAATCAAACCAGTTGGGAGGATGCCAGGAACTCAGATAGCCATAACCAAACACAAGATAAACTCGTTTGTTCCAGACAAACGTCCCTCCCAATTGGTTCTCCTTTAAACTCCCTTCCCAGGTGTGCCTTTTCCTCTCTCATAAGCCACGCAACCCACATTACTCACTCCCTGTGTGTCCTAGGATGAAGAGGGGATGGGCCTTGGTCTTCCTCTGAACCACCTCTCTCTTGTTCTACCTCTTCCCTGCTCTGCCCAGCCTGACTTTGCCATTCCCCAGTTTCCTCCACAGCCCTGATGGCTGTTCATCTTCCTTCTCAGATTCAGACTCTGACAGGGGCATGACACACTTCTACAAATATCCTAACTTTAACTAAAGACTCATATATATTTGCAAAATCATGGGATTATTCTGCACATTTAGAGGGCACCCAGTTGGGGAAACATACAGCTAGATGACTATCCATGGATACAATAAGGATGTGAAAATACTGGTGCTACACCATTCTCATTAGCCATTGTCATTTTATATCAGTGAGACTTTGTCCAACCCTGAATACACAAGGAAGCATCTTTTCAGAGAAGACCTTAAAAACAATATAGGCTTTCTCAAGCTCTTCCCATTGCTCTTTCAAAAGATTACAATATACAATTTCTATAATACAGATAGCAATTATTTTAAAATTTATGACTATACTGCCTTAATTATTAAATTCATAGAAAAATAGGAAAAATCAAAGGATTTATTCATTAATGATGGATGATAGAACTTTCCCTTAGCATATTAGTGTACAAGTGGAATTTGCAAACAAAATGTTCCAGATATACTGGAAGATGCCAGCTAACAACTGTATCTGTTCCTAGAATATCCTAGCCTTTCTGAAGAGTCAAGGAAGAAGGTTTTTTTTTTTAAACATGGGAGTAAGAATTTTGTAAGCCACCAGCGGTCAGATGGAAGGAGAGACTGAGGCCTTTCTGATTTGTACACAACAAGCTTGGTCTGGATCTGTGCCAAAAAAAACCCTTTCTGGATGACTATCTACCTCTGGTGGGAAGAGTTACTTAGAAGAAGGCCCCTGAAGACTTCCAGTGGCGCACATGTAAGATAATAATTTGATCAATTTACTGTTTTAAATATAAAAAGACATCAGTTCAACTTTAATTTGTATTGATTATTTCTTAAATTGATAGCTCACACTTTCCTCTAAAAGGTTCAGTGAGATATACATGCAGGTGAATCTTCACAAGGTGTAAATAATATTGGGGAGAGAAATAGTAATTGGCTATAATCCTGTGGAAATTTGAGTCTAGATCTTAATCCTCATCCAGCACTCTAACCATTAGAGATAGTTCTTGACATTCAACCACAATTGAGCCCAAATTTCTGTTGCTAAATGAGACATTTGTTAGGTGAGTTTTGCCCCATTTTACTACCTTTCTTGCCACAGTTGTTAAGTGAATCAGTGCAGTTGTTAAGTTAGTAACACGGTTGTTAAGTGAATTTGCCTTCCCCATTGACTTGGCTTGGCAGAAGGTCACAAAAGGTGCTCCTATGACCTCAGGACACTGCAATTGTCATAAATATGAGCCAGTTGCCAAGCATCTGAATTTTGATCACATGACCATGGGGATGTTGCAATGGTTTTAAGTGTTAAAAATGTTCATAAATGACTTTTTTTCAATGACATGTTAACTTCAAACAGTCACTAAATGAACTGTTGTAAGTCGAGGGCTACCTGTATCCCAAATTGGCTTTCTTAATTTGGACTTAAAAAGAAGCTTGGAACTATAAAAGCTAGCAAAATATGAAAGCAATATGACAAAACACATTAAGTCCACTTAATCATCTTGAGCCCTATTCCAGATCAACTGTAGTTTTCAACCCATCATTAAAAACATTTCTATTTGTACATTGTAAAAACCCAAAGAACAGACACTAGTAGATAATTGTAGCCAACCTTTTTTCAATCCAGGTAGGGTTACAAATATTGTGTCAGAAAATATGCTAAAAAGTGCTTCAAACAATAGAGATAATTCAACTTCCTATCCTTTAGCCCAAGATATGGAATCTGTAGTACTTGAGTTGTTGCTAAACCATAATTCTCATCCTGAGACATTGTGTTCAGTTGTAATAAATGTTGGGAACTGTAGATCCACCAGATAGAAAGAATGGGAACAGAAACATGTGAAATGAGTGTGTTATACATAACAGTTATTTACATGTAGTGTTTGGATTCTGAGACCCACTGTGCAAATTTTCTGAAAATAGTTGTGCTTTCCCCATTTGTTTCTTAGCACATGAAATTATAGTTCAGCTCTGTATTAGACCAGGCTAAATACTATTTTTCTGAAAATAATGAATGTAGGATTTAAAATAAAATAAATCATCTACCCCCAATTTTGTGTTGCTGTTGTGATGTCATGGTATTTTGAAGTTTGATATAAGAATATCTGATGTTACCATTCATGGGGGGAAAAGCAATCTAAGAAGGTAGGAATAAAAGATGAGAGGCTAATCATTTATGATTTATATTGACACTAGCTACTTAACAGATCCATTTCCAGCTTAAGAGAACAAAGAGGAAATCTAAAATTGCACAGGAAATGATTAAATATTTAGACTATGCTCTCCATAAAAGAGGATTCAGATAACTTCAATGGGAAGTATCTGAATGGAAATGTAAATAAACTATTCATTCTTAAATATTACCCTCATAATGGAAGGGAACAGCTTATTGCTGGAGTCAAGAGAAATATTATTAGCAAATAGTGGGTTAGAGTTTCATTATGTTATCTCTTTGTCTCTGCAGCTTTGATCAGGGTTTCAGAGAAGAGTTCATATTCCATACATACTATTTTAATCCTTTGAGGCTTTATTTTTTATTTTCAAAAATGCAAAAAAGGAATAAAAAATAAAAACAAACATAATAAAAGAGGTGGAAGGGGGCAATTGGGAGATTAGGGGAAATTAAAAATTGGTACCAGTATCAGTCATTTTATATCTTTATATTTATCACATCTATGCACTAACTCATCATAGGCTTTATACCACTCATCTCTCTCTTTCCTGATCTCCATTATTCCATTTTTCCACAATATTCTCAATATTCCTCTTCCTTTCAACCTACTAATTTTTTTCTTCATGTATTTGCTTTACAGCTCAGTTGTCCTTCATTTTCTCCATGGGACCAAACTACCTTAAGTTTCTAATAGGTTATTTGTCTTGTATTCTGTCTACATCCATTCAGTATCAATTTATTCTTGACCCTATCTTTTCTTGTTTTATTGTTCATGCTTCTTAAATAATCCCTTTTCATTATAGTCACATTATTTTTATTCTTTTGATATAGCCATCTCTCTTTCACAAGACAAAGTACATCATTTTCACTTATTTTGACAAAGATCTGTTACTTGCAGCAGAATATGTACTACCCACCATCTTTCTACTTGAATTTGTGTGTTTTAAAATTTCATTGTATCCCCATCTTCAGCAAATATTCTATTAAGAGAGTAATGTGTTTGTTATAATTTTTTACCATTTACATATAACTTGCTTTCATTCACCCCATCAGACACAACCATCTTGGCTTGTGATGGATTATTTTTTTTATATCCATACTCTTTTAGTATTATATAAGAACTAGCACTCACTGCAAAGCATTTTGCCACAATCTAGAATTATCTTTATGAAAAAATGCATGTACATCCTCTAGCATCCCCAAGCACTTTTCCATTAAGGAATGGAGTGTAATAGCAAATGAAGCTTAGAATCTGGGGAAATAGTGAATATTCCAAGTTCAGAAACATCTCCAAATTGTGTATCATCTCCTTCTTGGAAAGTATAAAAAGTATAAAAAAAAAAAAAAACAAAGAAATTTCCTGCTTCTCAAGAACTGTATGCTTTGTCTGGGTTCGATTCATTTATTTCTCTCCATTCAGTTGTTATGCAGGTAGACATTCAAAGGAGCCATGACATTATCTGAATATATTACAGAGCAATAGGTATGAGTGTTGTCTGCATAAATAATGTCACTTCCAGATTTATTGATGATCTCATCAGCAGTTCCATGTAGATAGTGAAAGACTGGAGTCTTCTGGGATACCACATAATAGCTCCCATGTTGAGGAGCAACTGTTTCCAAGCAATTGAATCTAAAATTTACCTGCGAGATAGGAGTGGAAAAACAGTGCCTCCTATTCTCAAATCCCCCAGGTGAATCAGACCAAAAGCTGCAAAGAATTTGAGAAGAATCCACAGAATTCCACTATTTTTGTTGATCTACAAACAAGTAACATTCATCAGGCCAACCAGTGAAGTCCCAATTTGTAGCCTGCAATTTCCCCAAAGAAAGAAAACAGAGATGTAAAGTAGAGTCACAATTTTGTTAGCATATTGGAAACAAATATGCAGTGAGCTTAATTGCTGTGAAAGTATGGACTGCTACATGCTTTCTTCTCTCCTAGGTGTTCTGGGATGGCCATATTTTGTCCCGTGAAAAAAAGTATTTTACCCACTTTGCATCTAGTTGGTTCCCCAGACTCAAAAGTATAGAACTGTAAATGCAAGCCTAGTGAATTCCTTTTTACTCTAGAATAATTTTTAAATTTAGCCTCATGAATGTTTTAGTGAATGTAGTTGCAGTTATTTAAATTTTTACATCTGTAATCATTGGATAATGTTAACTAGGTTTTCAATAATAGCCTGAATATTTTTTTATTTTACCTTTTTTCATTAGTCATTTCAAGTAGCATTTTATTTGAAAATCTGCCTGTTGGTTTCCTCTGAATTGGCCTGTTTTGAAATTAATGGCAAACTATTTAAATATTGCTTTTGCCAAACTCCCACAGGTTAGGTGAAATAATCCTACATACTAATCATTAGTCATTAACCATTTTGACTATCTTAAGTTCTATGTAGTAGTGGATTAACAGAGTCACAGGCAAAGGCAACACAACATGTTTTGTCACACTAACTCCCAAGCCCTTCTTCTATTCTTATTAAAAGCAGTCCTTGATTCATTTGATGCAATCTTTGAGATGACAGATGCATCCACTCCTAACATCCATAATTTAGCAAAAATATACTTTTTCAATGTTCTTTACCTTGTGTGGCTATAATATTGAACAATCATATGTTGGGACAATAAGGTAATATTATTTTGACAGTTTTATTGAACTTGATCACCTAAATGTATAGACAAGCCAGCTTTAAATAGAAAACATTTTTCTTGTGTATGATATTGATGAGAGCCAGCTTGATATAGTGGTTAAGATATCAGGCTACAAACTGGGAGACTGTGAGTTCTAATCCCATTTTAGGGACAGCCATCTTGGGTGACTTTGGGCCAGTTGCTTTCTCTTAGCCCTCAGAAGAAGGCAATAGTAAACTAATTACAAAATCTTACCAAAAACACTGCAAAGACTTGTCCAGGAGTCATAAACCAGATTAAAAGGACACATGCAGAGAAACAATGATGAATAGCAATGGCAATAGCACTGAGACTTATATACCACTTTACAGTGCTTTACAGCCCTCTCTAAGTGATTTACAGAGTCAGCATATTGCCTCCAACAATCTGGCTTCTAATTTTTCCCACCTCAGAAGGATAGAAGGCTGAGTCAATCTTGAACCTGATGAGATTTGAACTGCCAAAATGCAGGCAGCCAGCAGGCAGCAGAAGTAGCCTGCAGTACTGCACTCTAACCACTGCACCACTGCGGCTCATCAAGAATAAAATAAAAAATAATTATTTACATCCTTTCTAATTGCACACATAGTTTTCTACTGTCCATATCATTCTCAGCCTTCTTTAATATACTTAAAACAGGATGTGATCTAATACAAATTTCACTTTTTATCCATCTAGCCTATGTTGTTTACTAGACGGTATTATTCAATAGACAGTAATATCTCAGGGGTTGCCACAAAGAAGACAGAGTCTAGCTATTCTCCAAAGCACCGAAGGCAGGACTGGATGGAAAGCAATGAATGGATGAAAATTAATCAAGGTGAGAAGCAACCTAGAACTAAGAAGAAATTTCCTGAAAGTTAGAACAATTAATCAGTGGAACAACTTCCCTCCAGAAGTTGTGAATGCTCCAATGCTGGAAGTTTTAAAGAAGAGATTGGACAACCTTTTGTCTGAAATGGCAGAGGGTTTCCTGCCTTAGCAGGGGGTTGGATTAGAAGACCTCCAAGGACCTTCCAACTCTGTTATTCTATTTTATTCAATACTTTTACCTGGACATACCAACCAGAATAAATAATATGTGGACCATTCTAAATGCAAAGCAAAGCAAATGTGCCAGAGAATAATGGAGTAATGGAATGTTCAATACATGTGAGGAATGGTGCTTACAGAGGGGGAAGTGGTGTAATGGATTGCAATGAAGTGATATTTTCTTAGGATGGTGACAGCACATTCCAAGGAAGGATGTGACACAAGAGGCAGCACAACCTGCAGCTGGATAGGAGGCAGAGGAAGAGTTAGAATAGTTACTGCCTAGTATTTTCCAGAGAATAGTCATTGGGGTGAGAATAGTAAAGTTTAGTTTGGTAAGATTCTTGTTAAGCCTGGATTCCCCAACGGGTGTTAAGGAAAACAAACTAAACAGAATGTGCAGCGAAGTCAGATAGGAAGACAGGTAAATGTGTGAGATAAGTTTTCTAGTTAACACGCAGTAAAAATACAGATACGCTTGTGCTATCAAAAATATAATTTATTCCATTTAAGAATTATAGCATAGTCATTATAAACAGTCCATTAGTCATATACCAAATTCAGTCAAGTCTTGTCGAGGATACTCTAATTGCAAAGTCCGTGTGGAATAGCCAGTGTCAGTACACATATAATAAATCTGTCCAAAACTTCTCTTCTCTCCATTGAGAAATATCTTCAAAGTAATCCAACACTTCTTCTCCTCCCCGATCCAGCAAGAACGCAGTCTCCAATAAGCCAGCCAGTAATTAGTGATCAGTAAGCCAGAGAGAGAGAGCTGAAATGGCCTCGCTTCTTATATAGTGCTTTTACAACCACACCCTTAATTACATTCTTGCAGTTAAAGTTACACACACTTTAACAAACAAACCATGATACCATATTTATTATTTTTACCCAAACCAGTTAGGGTAAACAATGTTATCCCTAACATTCTCCCCTTTTGGGTAATAATAATAATATTACAATAATATAACCATTTACACCTTTAAATCATAATTGTCACAACTCTCTTTAAATTTTATAACACCTTGTGCTTTTGTAAACTGGTCTGCAATATTTTCTTCCGTCATGCAGTACTCAAGTTTAATTAGACCATTTTTAACAGATTCTCTAACATTTAAGTATCTTAAATCAGTATGCTTTGATCTAGTTTTTACAGCAATATTAGTAGCTAATTGTATAGCTGCCTGGTTGTCCTCGCACACAATAATGGAATCTTTAACAGTTATACCCATGTCTAATAATAACTGTTTGTACAGAATTAAGTCAGTGCATAGTAATGACAGACATGAAAATAATGCTTCCATCGTTGACAAGCTAATATGCTGTTGTCTGATTGACCTCCACCCTATTAATGTCTTACCAAATAATATAACCATCCCAGATGTTGATTTTCTAGTGTTTATGTCAGTTGCAAAACTTGCATCTGCATAGGCACTAAGATTCAAATCACCTTTTGGCTCTAGATACAATGCATGGTGCATTGTTCCTTTAAGATATCTTAAAATTCTCTTTAATGCTTGCCAATGACATTGATGTGGATCATTATTAAATCGTGTCAGCTGATTAATACTATAAGCTATATCTGGCCTAGACCAATTGCTTATATATGATAAGCTACCAATCAAAGATTGATATATGGTCTTATCAAATTTGGGACTTTGAGCATCAATTTTGCAAATTTCCTGACTCATTGGAGTCTTTGCAGGCTTACAAAGTTCCATTTTATACAATTTAATTAATTGGCAAATTTTATCCTCTTGAGATATCTTAAATCCTTTTGTGGTTTTATTAATTGTCAATCCTAGATACTTTTTAATTTCACCTAAATGCTTTAATTTTATCCTTTTGGCTAATAATGAAATAATCTCAGTAGCTTCATTATTGGTCTTAGTAATCAAAGCAATATCATCTGTAAATAATAACAATAATGACACCGTTCCATTATTTTCTCTTTTAAACATACATGGATCTGCTAAACCAGATTTAAACCTTATATTGTTTAATTCTTTCACAATATATTGGTTCCATTCATAGCCAGATTGTTTCAATCCATATAAACTCTTCTTAAGTTTCCAACAATCATTGCTATTTGATTTATTATCTTTTATGCCAACTGGTTTTTTCAAATATATCGTATGCTGCAATGGTGCATGTAGATATGCAGTTTCTACGTCTAAATGGTTAACTATATAATTATTCTTAGCTGCCCATACTAAAGCTGCTCTTAAAGTTGTAGCCTTAAGATTTGGTGCAAATACCTCATCATAATCAAATACATTTTGGTTAAATCCTTGTGCTTTATAAGTTACTTTCCCATTATTTCCAGTCTTTACTTTGAATATCCATTTGCACCCAATGGATTTTTCTCCTGGAGGTAATTTGGTTTCTTCATAAACCTTCATTTCCTTTAAAGAATTTAACTCTTTTTCCATTGCCTTTTGCCAATTCTCCTGATCCTTAGCAGGATACATCTTAATTTCATCTATGCTAGTTGGAACTTTATTTACTTGGCAAACTATACTTGCCTGATATCTGTCAGGTGGTCTGGATATACCCGTTGTGCGTCTAGGTATAACAGGACTTACAGGTGGACTTTCCTTTATTTCCTGTTCTTGACTATCTATCTCTTCTTGATCAATTATTTCCTCTTGATCTGATTCTATTTGCTCTTCGTGGACTTTTTCTTTAATTGGACTTTTCTTATAACTAGTCTTTTCTTTCTGCCTCTTGTAGTGTTCTATAATAACATCATTATCTGAATCCTGTTCTAATCTATTCCATCCTATATGTTCTAGCAATTGTGCACTAGCACTGCAGTATACTCTAGATGTACCTGGTTCCCAGAATCTATAAGATCTATGGTTTGCTTGATATCCAACAAAAATTAATCTTTTAGCTCTACGTTGTCCTTTGTGCCTGAGTTGTGTAGGGATATGCACCCATGCTGGTGCACCAAATGTGTGAATATAACTCAAATCAGGTTTCCTACCATGCCACAGTGTGAATGGTAATTCACCTGTTGTTGAATTAACAACATTGTTTAATATGTGATTACCACACATTATAGCTTCTCCCCACAAATTGTCAGGTAATCCAGAATCAGATAACATTGTTCTTCCCATTGATTGCAGTGTTTGGCCTCGTCTCTCTATAAATGCATTATGTTGAGGCCTATATGGTGCAGACTTTTTATGTTGAATACCTGCCATTCTAAGTCTATTCTGGAATTTATTATTTGTAAATTCCGTACCATTATCTGTTATAAGAGTTACTAGTTTCTTTTTAGTTTTCCTCTCTGCAAATTTTAACCAATTAAAGAAATTTGTATACGTTTCAGTTTTTCTCTTCATTAAAAAACAGAAACCATACCTAGAATAGTGGTCCATAATGCTTAATATGTATCTAGCACCACCTACACTTTGCTTTTTAGGACCTATTATATCGGCAAATACTACCTCTAAAGGTTCTTTGGTAGTAAATCCATCAAATCTATTTGCCGGTATAACTTTGCTTTTGTTTTGATTACAAGGAGAACATTGCAAATACTTATTACAAGGTTTCAAACTTATTCCTTTAGATAGTTGAACAGTTCTCTTAATCATTTTAAAATTTAAATGATCTAGCCTTCGGTGTAACAAGTGAATACATTCATCATGAGGTTTCTTATTTTCATAAACTGTGTTAGCCACTTTTAAACCATTATCATTTAACACATATAAATCACCTCTTAAAGATGCAGTAATTTTCTTACCTTCTTTTTCAATTAAACAAGTATCTCCCCTAAAGGTAATTATGTATCCTAATCTAACCAACATTCTAACTGAAAGCAAATTAAATTTAAGTTGAGGTACATATAACATTTTTATGTTCTCATTTATACTAGAACAATTAGCAATACCTTCACCTTTTGCCTGCAGTTTCCATCCGTTTGCCAATGAGATATGTTGTGAACTCATGGACATTTTTACAAATTTTTTGTTATCATTTGTTATACAGTGGGACGCACCACTGTCAACCACCCATAAATTATTTTTTACAACTCCATTACTATACATTGCTAACTCATAATTCTTATTTCTTCTTTGATGGCTTCCAGCATTCTGGCTTGCATTCTGGCGCTTTGGTTTCTTACAAAATCTTGATAAATGTCCTCTCCCTCCACAATTAAAACACTTTTTAATTGCGAATGCAGTAGGAGATTCATTATTTTCCTTTTGAGGTTGCTCCCTCCTTAACTGATCTCTTTCAAGCCTTCTTCTGGCCTCTTCAATCAATCTGCCAGTGATATCAGTTAAAGTTAGACTTTCTTTAGGCAATATTTCAAGGGAAGTTACGTAGTCATCAAAACTTTCGTCTAATGAAGATAGAATTATGTAGACCTGGTGTAGTTCAGAGAAAATTAACTCCTTCTCATGAAGTTCTTGAAAAATGCTTTTCATAGTATTCAAATGACTCAGCATATCACCATTCTTTTGGAGATACGTACGGAAAAGCTTCCGTGTTAGATTTATGTGAGCACCAACGTTATCTCGGACATAAATCCTCCTCAGTTTTTGCCAACACCCAACAGCAGTTTGCTCTCCACGTATATGAACAAGTTGCTGATCAGTTAATGTTAATCCTATGATGCAAAGTGCTTGTTCATTTTTCTGTTTAAATTCTTCTATCTTTTGACTATCTTCCTCATCTTCAGGATCCCAAGCTTCTACGTTTGGTGGATTTTCAATTATGTTCCACAGACCTTCTCTTCGTAGAAGTAGACTACATTTCATAGACCATGAAACATAGTTTGTTCCATCCAGCTTGGATATAAGGGACAAACTTTGTAGACTGACTTGTGCCATGTTTCACTATATGGATATAAAACTATAATTGATAAAACACAGCTGTCTGTTTACTGTAACGTGTAACAATACAAAATCTCACTTTTTACATAAACCTGTTTTTATCCTAGTTAAACTGACTTTGCAGTCTCTCTGGGCCCATAACCAGAGTTAAGCCTGGATTCCCCAACGGGTGTTAAGGAAAACAAACTAAACAGAATGTGCAGCGAAGTCAGATAGGAAGACAGGTAAATGTGTGAGATAAGTTTTCTAGTTAACACGCAGTAAAAATACAGATACGCTTGTGCTATCAAAAATATAATTTATTCCATTTAAGAATTATAGCATAGTCATTATAAACAGTCCATTAGTCATATACCAAATTCAGTCAAGTCTTGTCGAGGATACTCTAATTGCAAAGTTCGTGTGGAATAGCCAGTGTCAGTACACATATAATAAATCTGTCCAAAACTTATCTTCTCTCCGTTGAGAAATATCTTCAAAGTAATCCAACACTTCTTCTCCTCCCCGATCCAGCAAGAACAGCAGTCTCCAATAAGCCAGCCAGTAATTAGTGATCAGTAAGCCAGAGAGAGAGAGCTGAAATGGCCTCGCTTCTTATATAGTGCTTTTACAAGCACACCCTTAATTACATTCTTGCAGTTAAAGTTACACACACTTTAACAAACAAACCATGATACCATATTTATTATTTTTACCCAAACCAGTTAGGGTAAACAATGTTATCCCTAACAATTCTGTCTATTGGATATCAACAAATAAAGAATTGAACTTTGGTTGTGTGGTTCTATGTCATTTTTGTGCTGGACATAATACAGCTTTGTCAGGAAAGAAGTTATTAGAAAAGAAAAGAAGAATCAAAACACGTTTCTTCCTTTTTCAAAACAAAGGGCCTTCTCAGATTTTTGGTAAATGTATCTTCAAAATTCAAGGAACCTGAATAATTAGAAAATACTATGGGTTGGAAGCAAAAATACAAACTTTGGACCAACTTATAGACGATTATTTTTAACATGCTTTGTGTTAAGAGAAAAATGTCATGTACCCAATGGCAATATTTACACTTACAACATTTGTTAACAACATTGTTAGGACCACCATAATTTTTAGCTTCTATCTGAGATACTAAAAAAGCTAAAAACAAAACTCTATTATTAGTTTCTATGGTTATTTGTTATCAAAGAATCAATTTGATAAACAGATGCTAAGGAAGGAGCAAAATAAATAATGAGAGATTCCTAACCGTATTTCCACAAAAATAAGACCGGGTGTTAAGCCTGGATTCCCCAACTGGTGTTAACTAGAAAACTTATCTCACACATTTACCTGTCTTCCTATCTGACTTCGCTGCACGTTCTTGTTTTCCTTTCTCGATTCTGGATTCTGGATTACCTGACAATTTGTGGGGAGAAGCTATAATGTGTGGAAATCACATATTAAACAATGTTGTTAATTCAACAACAGGTGAATTACCATTCACTCTGTGGCATGGTAGGAAACCTGATTTGAGTTATATTCACACATTTGGTGCACCAGCATGGGTGCATATCCCTACACAACTCAGGCACAAAGGACAACATAGAGCTAAAAGATTAATTTTTGTTGGATATCAAGCAAACCATAGATCTTATAGATTCTGGGAACCAGGTACATCTAGAGTATACTGCAGTGCTAGTGCACAATTCCTAGAACATATAGGATGGAATAGATTAGAGCAGGATTCAGATAATGATGTTATTATAGAACACTACAAGAGGCAGAAAGAAAAGACAAGTTATAAGAAAAGTCCAATTAAAGAAGAAGTCCATGAAGAGCAAATAGAATCAGATCAAGAGGAAATAATTGATCAAGAAGAGATAGATAGTCAAGAACAGGAAATAAAGGAAAGTCCACCTGTAAGTCCTGTTATACCTAGACGCACAACCCGTATAACCAAACCACCTGATAGATATCAGGCAAGTATTGTTTGCCAAGTAAATAAAGTTCCTACTAGCATAGATGAAATTAAGATGTATCCTGCTAAGGATCAGGAGAATTGGCAAAAGGCAATGGAAAAAGAGTTAAATTCATTAAAGGAAATGAAGGTTTATGAAGAAACCAAATTACCTCCAGGGGAAAAATCCATTGGGTGCAAATGGATATTCAAAGTAAAGACTGGAAATAATGGGAAAGTAACTTATAAGGCTAGGTTAGTAGCACAAGGATTTAATCAAAATGTATATGATTATGATGAGGTATTTGCACCAAATCTTAAGGCTACAACTTTAAGAGCCGCTTTAGTGTGGGCAGCTAAAAAGAATTATATTGTTAACCATTTAGACGTAGAAACTGCATATCTGCATGCACCATTGCAGCATACAATATATTTGAAAAAACTGGTTGGTATAAATGATAATAAAGTAAATAGCAATGATTGTTGGAAACTCAGGAAGAGTTTATATGGATTGAAACAATCTGGCTATGAATGGAACCAATATATTGTGAAAGAATTAAACAATATAGGGTTTAAATCTGGTTTAGCAGATCCATGTATGTTTAAAAGAGAAAATAATGGAACGGTGTCATTATTGTTATTATTTACAGATGATATTGCTTTGATTACTAAGACCAATAATGAAGCTACTGAGATTATTTCATTATTAGCCAAAAGGATAAAATTAAAGCATTTAGGTGAAATTAAAAAGTATCTAGGATTGACAATTAACAAAACCACAAAAGGATTTAAGATATCTCAAGAGGATAAAATTTGCCAATTAATTAAATTGTATAAAATGGAACTTTGTAAGCCTGCAAAGACTCCAATGAGTCAGGAAATTTGCAAAATTGATGCTCAAAGTCCCAAATTTGATAAGACCATATATCAATCTTTGATTGGTAGCTTATCATATATAAGCAATTGGTCTAGGCCAGATATAGCTTATAGCAGGGGTCCCCAACCACCGGTCCGCGGACCGGTCCCGGTCCGTGGAACAAGTCCTACCGGGCGCTGGTTTGCTAGGCCGCCATCTTTTGATGAAAAAGTGCTTCCGGTGAGCTTTTCCGGTAGAAAGCTCACCGGAAGCACTTTTTCATCAAAAGATGGCGGCGCCAGCTGATGCCGGTACCGGGCCGCAGCGCCAAGCTAATGCTGGTACCGGGCGCGCATAAAAAGGTTGGGGATCACTGGCTTATAGTGTCAATCAGCTGGCACGATATAATAATGATCCACATCAATGTCATTGGCAAGCATTAAAGAGAATTTTAAGATATCTTAAAGGAACAATGCACCATGCATTGTATCTAGAGCCAAAAGGTGATTTGAATCTTAGTGCCTATGCAGATGCAAGTTTTGCAACTGACATAAACACTAGAAAATCAACATCTGGGATGGCTATATTATTTGGTAAGACTTTAATAGGGTGGAGGTCAATCAGACAACAGCATATTAGCTTGTCAACGATGGAAGCAGAATTTTCATGTCTGTCATTATTATGCACTGACTTAATTCTGTACAAACAGTTATTATTAGACATGGGTATAACTGTTAAAGATTCTATTATTTTGTACGAGGACAACCAGGCAGCTATACAATTAGCTACTAATATTGCTGTAAAGACTAGATCAAAGCATACTGATTTAAGATACTTAAATGTTAAGAGAATCTGTAAAAAATGGTCTAATTAAACTTGAGTACTGCATGACGGAAGAAAATATTGCAGACCAGTTTAAAAAAGCTCAAGGTGTTGTAAAATTTAAAGAGAGTTGTAACAATTATGATTTAAAGGTGTAAATGGTTATATTATTGTAATATTATTATTATAACCCAAAAGGGGAGAATGTTAGGGATAACATTGTTTACCCTAACTGGTTTGGGTAAAAATAATAAATATGGTATCATGGTTTGTTAGTTAAAGTGCGTGTAACTTTAACTGCAAGAATGTAATTAAGGGTGTGGTTGTGAAAGCACTATATAAGAAGCGAAGCAATTGCAGCTTGCTCTCTCTGGCTTACTGATCCCTAATTACTGGATGGATTGATGACTGCGTTCTTACTGAAACGGGAAGAGAAGAAAGAGTGTTGATTTTTCTCAACGGAGAGAAAATAAAGATTGGACTGATTTATTGTAAGTGAACTGACATTGGCTATTCAACACGGACTTTGCAAATAGAGTATCCCCGACAAGACTTGACTGAAATTGATATATGACTAATGGACCGTTACATTTGACTATGCTATAATTCTTAAATGGAATAAACTATATTTTTGATAGCACAAGCGTATCTGTATTTTTACTGCGTGTTAACTAGAAAACTTATCTCACACATTTACCTGTCTTCCTATCTGACTTCGCTGCACGTTCTGTTTAGTTTGTTTTCCTTAACACCAGTTGGGGAATCCAGGCTTTAAACAGAAGACTTTAAACAGAAAAATGAACAAGCTCTTTGCATCATAGGACTAACACCGGGGCTTATTTTCTTTTCGGCAGTTTACCTCAGGGCCCCTGCAGCCAGACCACCCATGTCCTGACACCTGCCTCACCTCGCAGCCACAGCACTGGCGAACTGCTGAGCTTCCTGTCCCATTGTGGCTGTGAACAAGCAGAAGTGAGCTGGCAACTATGTGGGCTCCTGCTGCACATGGCTGCTGGTGCTGCCACTGCAAGGCAGGTGTTGAGGCATGGATGGCCTGGCTGTGGGGCCCCTGAGGTAACCTGGTGCAGGGCATGAGGACAGGTCCACCACCTCCACCTGCCTTGTCTCACCTCATGTCAGAGACACTGTGAGCAACCAGATGGAATGGGTGGCTGGGCGACTGTGCAGGCTCTTTAATAGGGCTTTTGAGGGAGGGTAGCACTTATATTAAGTGCACACATAAAAACATGCTAGATCTTATTTCCGAGACAGGTCTTATTTTGGGGGAAATGGGGGGTATATGGCTTAGAAAGCAGAAGTCTTTTAACTTCTATAATAAAAGTATCAGTGGAGCTCAAATTAGGACTTAACACAACAAAAATATTTAGAATGCATTGAACTCTGTTATATTTATATTGGTATATAAAAGGACTGTCAAAAGCAGCATTTTGTTGAGAAATACACATAATGCACTTTTCTTTAAAACACAATTTTATAATACAGTTACCAAATTTTGGATAAAAGTACTGATTTATATAATATATTATAATATAAAAATGTAATAATTCAAGTAAAGCTAACATTTTCAGATAATAATATTTTTTGAACTACATACCTAGTGCTTGGAATTTGTCAACTGGACAATATAAATGGATTCTTCATGCCTTTATGGTAGCCCAAAGCCTGATATTGCAGCATTGGAAAGATAAATCTATGGCTCCTTTTATTCAATGGATTGAGAGCCTGATTGCATTTGGTCAAAATTGGGAGCATCCTATCAAATTCTGTACCTGTCAACAGTGCTGTCCCCCAAGGCAGTGTTCTAGGACCAACTCTTTTCATACTCTACATAAATGACTTCTGTGATCATATTAAAAGCAACTGCATTCCCTTTGCTGATGTTGTAGAGCTATTCAACATCACAAACAATACTGCTACCCTTCAAAAAGACCTCAGCTATGTATCAGAATGGTCAAACAAATGGTAACTTCAAATCTCAACAAATAAATGCTCTCTCTTACATATTGGCAAAAAAATATATATCAGAAAATAAAATACAGGCTGAATAGTCAAGACCTTGTTGACGATCCAAACTCTGTCAAGGATCTTGGAGAACTCATCTCTAATTATCTAAGTGCTAGAGCCCACTGTAACTACAAAGCCAAAAAGGTATTAGGAGTTGTTAATCTAATCCTGCGTAGCTTTTTCTCTGGTAATATCACACTACTAACTAGAGCATACAAAACATTTGCTAGACCAATACTCGAATACAGCTCATCAGTCTGGAACCCACATTACGTATCTGATATTAACACAGTTGAGAAAGTCCAGAAATATTTCACAAGAAGAGTTCTATACTCCTCTACTCATTGCAGAATACCTTATGCCACCAGACTTGAAATTCTAGACCTAGAAAACCTAGAACTACACCGTCTTCGGTCCGATCTAAGTATAGTATATAAAATCATACATTGCAATGTCCTACCTGTCAATGAATACTTCAGCTTCAACCATAACAATACAAGAGCACACAATAGATACAAATTCAAGATTAACAGCACCAAACTTGATTGCAGGAAATACGACTTCAGCAAGAGTGGTTAATGTCTGGAATACTCTACCTGACTCTGTGTTTTCTTCCCCAAACCCCAAAAACTTTAACCTTAGACTGTCTACTATTGACCTCACCCCTTTCCTAAGAGGTTTGTAGGGGGCATGCATAAGCACACCAACGTGCCTACCATCCCTGTCCTATTGTTTCTTTTTTTTTCTTATATGTATCTATTTCATGTATTCATAACCATGTTTATACTTATATCTATTATTTTGTAAGCAATTGACAAATCAAATTAAATAAAAAAATAAAATATATATGGACAAATATAATGAAATATGGGACTCAATTATACAAAATACAATAGGTAAAATGATAGTTATATAAATATATCAGAAATATATATGTACTTGTATAATAATTACACTATATAATTATATATAGAATTCTAACCATTTACTGCTAAATTATATATTATACCATTTTCCTTTTTTCCTTTGTTGATTTTTTTCATTTTTAAAAGCACTTCCTTTATGTCTTTGTTTTTGACAATGTATAAATATTTATCTTTGTGCTTTCTTTTTTCTGTTTGTTTTGTCATTAAATTGAAATACTATAAAAGAATAAATTAAAAAGGAATATAAAGAGATAGTTCCCTTTATGAAAAACAGTCTTGTTGCTAATTATACTGTGCTTTAAATTTAAATTATTTTCAGTTTTAATCAAAACAGGCCATAAAGCAACAAAGCAATTAAATATTTTCTGTGTCTAATTCATGCCCAATATTTATATATGCTGGGAATAAAATAATTGCATAGGATTCCCGAATTTCATTTCAATTTGACAACATTCTGATATATCAAGCCATGTAAATATTTATTCTTTTGTACAAAATCAAAATACAAACTGGGTGAAGATTATACGGATAAGCCTCTTGTGAATATCCTGTCTTACGGGAACTTTTTTTTTTTATTGTTTATACCTTAAATTTTGGATGTATGCCCCAAAACTAGAATGCAATTGTGTATTCCACTAATGTTCAAATTTCATTTTTACAACTAAGATGTCATTCATTTTAACCTGTTTTTCTGCCACAACAGTTGAAGTTGCATTTTATGAGAAGCTGTTGAGATAAATTGCTTGACTCTATGTCATTTTTCTCCAAATAGAAATTGTAATCACTAAGTGTATATGTGTTGTTCTCTCTGTACCTTCAATTTAATTTCTTCACTGGTTGTTGAAAATTATTCTTTCTGGAATCATTTATTCTTTCATTCAGAGATGGACCAAATTTTTCCTGTGAAGACTGCAAAAGACTATTGTATTGTTGGCTGATCTATCTATAAATTTGTGGTGGGTGGTAATATTTATTTGTTTGTCTATCATATTTAGTAATTAACCATCTCCCTCATAGAGTGACAATGCAACGCAAGAGCCAGTTCCATGTTTATGTTGCTGCCCTAGAAATCAAAAGACTGTGAGTTCTAGGCTTCCTTTAGCCATGAAAGTCCAGTTGAGTGACTTTGGGCCACTCATTCTCTGTGATGACCCAGGGCATGGCACAAAGGCAACACAGTTAAATAAGCAAGAAGAGTCCCTTAAATACCTCCAACTTTGCCTCCAATGTCCAGGTTACCTTTGGCTGGAGTAAAAAACTCTCCCAAGAACAGTCTTTAAATGGAGGAAATTAAGTCCGAAAACAAAGTACTTACAAACTGTAAATAAAAAGCTTGATTTTGGCTGCTCAAGTGCAACTATTCAAACTAATACTATCAAGACCAGAATTGAAAAATTATCAAATGATTTGAAATGCAGATTATGCAAAGCAGAAGAGACAGATCATATGCTCAGTTTGTGCAAGAAAGTTACCAAAACGGATTATAAACATCAATGTAACACAGTCACCAAAATTATTTACTGAAACATCTGAAAAAATTATATGCCAGTAACAAAAAGTTGGTGGGATCAGAGAGTTCAATAAGTAGTTTAAAAGGGTAGAAATTTTAAATTTATCAAACTTTTAAAAAAACTGCCTGTATTCTTAAACACTACTTCAATAATTCTTAGTTCCTTGGCTAGGATATGAATTATTAATTTTTCACCAGTTTTAGGCTGGAAATCTAACTATAGATTACCACACATAATAACAATGATCCTGATATTTGATAACATCACTAGAGCTTATATCATGGAATACAAATTGATTTAAGTATATATCTGAGGTTGTTGTAAATTTGATTTTCTAAGTTTATATCTTGCTGCTTTTAAGTATTTTGTTTTGCTTAGGAACAGGCACATCCCAACACTGAATGAAAGAGTGACAGAGATATGTTTAACTAGTACTGTACTTGTTGCAGTAGAAAAGGCAATGTGGCATCTAATAGATCATCTATGATAATCCAAATATCCATCAAGAAAAATTAAATTGGTAGCAGTGAAGTGCAGTGATCTCTTTGCTTCTATGTCCATTTAAATAGGATGCCAGTAATGATTTTTTTTGGGGGGGACCCCTAAGAAAATACTGGTCCCTTGTCTAAATCTTCAATGAAGAAAAAAATTATTTAAAATGTGTCCACTTATTTATCACCCTGTTTCCTTTCCTCTGTATTGTCTTAAACGGTAAATTTCATATAGTTTTGAGGTTGTTTTTCTGCAGATTAGATATGAAAGGCAAAATATTCACAAATAAGTTTACTTTTTTGCACTTGCTATTAAGAAGTACTATACAAAAGGCTTTTGCTTTTGCTGTTGCTGAGAAAAGTGTGGTGCATATGAAAAAACTCAGCTGAATATTACCTGATTTGCCCAGTTCTAGTTCTCTTGTCTTTCTTCTAGAGGTCTTTTGAGGAAATGTAGATTACTACTCCCACAGAAGCTTTGCTCTGCAGAATACCCAGGGGTGGGACTCTACCAGTTCGCACCTATTCACTAGAACCGGTTGTTAACATTCTAAGCAGTTCGGAGAACCAGTTGTTAGAATAAATCACTGGCCTAATCCTGTAAGGAAGGCAGGAAGGAAACATTCTGGTGTTGCTTACAGAAACTGCCTCTCCATTAACCCTTATTATGTTCTTGGAAGGACTAGACTTCCTGTCTCAGGAACTTCTGTGGAGTTTTTTTCCCTTCCTTTGCTGGTACTTTGCTTGTGTGGAATGACCATTCAAAGTTACAATGGCACTGAAAAAAGTGACTTATGACCATTTTTCACACTTACGACTGTTGCAGCTTCCCCACAGTCATGAGAGGCCAGGTGAGGAGATGCATGCCATGATGTGAGTGATGTTGAGTTGGCCAGGCCCAGCCAGTCACATGACCACTAAGCCATGCCCACCAACTAAGCCACACCCACATAACCGGTTGTTAAAAAAATTAAATCCCACCCCTGAGAATACCTCCATGCTTTCAAAAGTTAGAGAAGACAGAGAGAATGGATGCTGGAAGGAGTGCCTGAAAGAGCACAGGAATGGTAAAAGAGAGGAAAGGAAAGAAGGAAAGTAGAGCAAGGAACCTAAGAAAACCAGGGAAGATGAATGTGGGAAGATGGAAAAGCCATGAAGATCAAGCCCAGAGTCCCCTCAGTCTTGGAGTCACAATCACTTTTTTCAATTGTTTACAACAAATATTGCTGAGCTAAAGATATATAACAATTCTACTTGGTTTTTCTTTTTTTCTTTTAATGATCCTGTAATTCCTTGAATCAGGTTAGAATTAGGGAAACTGAATGGAATTTAAGCATTTACTGGCTGGATGCCCTTTCTGATGCCTACACAAAGTTTGCAGCAGAGAATTGCTCACTGAGCCCAAAGAGAGAAATATCTACCATTACTTAGGCTCAAACTCACAGTCTCCTGATTGTGAGGTAAGAACACCACCTCTAGGCCACCACATTGCTCAACAGTTCAACTTTGTATAATATGTGGTATTTGCATTCAATTTATTTTAGACAATTTTGTTGAAGGTTTATTTTGTAGGTGAACTATGTCTCATACCAGTCATGTGAGCACCCTGAAAGGTTCACTAAAAATCACTAATTTTGTGTCTAGGAACTTATCCATGTATAAATTGGCCACGTTTGCAGAAACTGCTGTAACTGCTTTTTCTCTAAGTGACGATAAAACAATATAATATAAGCCCTGTGTTTTCTGCTGTTTTGCAGCATTCCATTGCAAAAGATGTAGTATATGTATTTGAATGTGGAATATCTTCTACAAACATTTTACCACTGTCATGTAAAATGCCATCTCACTAAAGTGAAACGTGTGGAAGTACCATTTGGACTGAAGATCCAAACTGCCTTTAAAAACATAAAGAAATGGTATGACTCACTGCAGTATTTTTTTTTAATTTTCTTTAGAATGTGATAGGAGTTGGATAAAGAATTTCACTCTGTTTTACTCTTTAAGAAACAATAGCTTTTGCCAGGATTGTTGTTGAACTTTGGGGGTTTGGGGGGGTAAGAATATTTTCATGTCGTCTTTCTATTTGTCAAGATGTTCTATTATGCTCCAGGTCATACTGGATTTTTGTACTAGGAAAAACGCATGTCTTCTATCTTACTGATTTCAGTGGAATTATCTATTTCCCCTACATTTGACTTCAGTTTGAAAGAAACCACTAAATACTGCAGAGTGAGTCAACTGATAGCAGTTTTCATTATTGAAAAGGTATTTTGCAACTGTAGAGGCAAATGGCTGTGTATAGAAAGCCAAGATACCAAATCAAAAACTGCAGCAAACCCAGGTTTTGCCTGGGGCTTAAGATGACTAGGAGAAGTAAAATAGATTCAATGCTAGTAATTTTCCAGAACTCTTCCCTGGTACTAAGAGTGATGAAGCAGGACAATAAGATCAGCAATGTTTTGATTTATTTATATTCTATTTAGTCCCCAAAGAAGTAGGTGAACTATAGCAAGGTGAACTGAGCCATAAAGGATATTTTCCAAAAGAAGTAGAAAATCCCTATACTTATTCATCTTAGAACAAAATGCTAATCTCATCTGACAGTGAAGAGAACTAATTTGGTAAGTCAAGACCAGACATAGACCATCCATTAATGTCAGGACTGCTATCCAGCTATACCAGCCATGCTGGCCAGAAGACAAGCTGCCATTGACTGTGGAGGGAGGGGGAGCTGCAGCGAGGAGAGGGTGATAGAGAAAGGAGGGGAAAGAAACCACTCTTTGTGCCTTCCCATGAGAGTGATCAGCTGTTCCAAGGTCAAGTATCTGGGAAGGGAATAAAGCACCTTCTAGCCTCCCAAGACAGGGACTGTTACCAAAACCATTTATTTGAATGCAATTGGACACTTTGAGATAATTGGGGGAGGGGTTGGAAAAAGAGAAAATTAACCAGAGAAATTGTACATAGGAAACCCCAGTTCTAGCTTTTTTTACACTTGGGTTTAGTAAAGTAAACTTTTGCTAATCATGGTGTCGAGAGTCTTTCTTTAATAACTGACAAAGCTGGGACAGCTGACAATTAAATTATATTCCTACTATAAGGTAATATCGGACCCACCAGATAGACCAGAACAGGAATCAACACCACAGGAAGGATCTCAGCCTACTTTTATTGAAAGTGACTACAATGATAGAACCTAGCAAGTCTAATTGCCTCATACTCTCCCTTTCTTAAACCCAGGTGAATTAGGGAAATATCTGAATCACTTCCATGAACTTTCTACTTGTTTTAGACTTAAGCTTTGCTTTTCTCCTCATCACTTTGGTAACAGATCAGGTTTGATGGAATAACCCAAAATTGACTTTTAATATAGGAGAAAATGCAAAAGTAATCACACTTGGCTAAACTGAAGATCAAGTTTGATTAAAACACCAAGGTCATACTTCAAAAAGGAGGCTAGATCAAAGTTAAAATTTAATTGAAATTTAAAATTATATTTAAAGTAATATGATTATTCTTCATCTACTTAAAGATTTTCTCTTTCTGTTGCATTAAAAGCTACAACATCGAGGTAACATTTGGAATGCAGTGGTGATGAACTTCCAGGTCTTGATCTAATTAACAGGAATACTGACATTTTGCCAGCTACGATGGCCGGCATCTTCAAAGGTAAAGTGATCTGTTTTTTAAACTGCTGAGAAGCATACTACAGAGCAGTATGTATCTTAAATATGAGCCACAGTTGCTGGCAAAATGTCAAAATATCAGGTAATAAGATTATTATTATTATTATTAGCCCAGAAGCTTTCACAACTCGATTGACACTGGCTGTGAAAGCCTGAATCAACATAATATTTGAAATGCTTCTGGGGTTGCAATCAAGATTATCAGATCTGTGCCCAATCTAGTATCAACTATTAGTTTTATATATTTTAATATGAATAAGCGGTCTTTTTGACTTAATAAAAATTAAGGAACAACAGACCCACTGCATGTATACATTTAAAAAGCAAAAAAAAAATCCCGTAAACGAATTTCTTTCTTCAAAAGAAAGCAGCATTTTGCAGTTACAGAAAACATCTTGAAACTGAAGAAAATACTTGCCCATCAGCTTGCATAGCTCTCAGATAGGAGTGTATTTTATTAAAATCAAGATGTAATTATTAGGTGACTTTACCAGGCAACAAGATGAAGTTTTGTGTAATCCATTATTTCATATATAGCTTTAGTTAACTAATTTATTACATGGAATCATTTCTTCCTCTACAAACAAATTAGTCAGAAGTAGAGCAGGATGCCAAAATGTGTAGGTGTACCATCGTCAATAAGCAAGGAAAAACCAAAATATGCTTTTCACAGCTTTGGAGTATACTGCCTTACACATTTCTCCTTCAGCTGTCAAAAATTAACAACAAATAGTCCATGAACTTAATTAAATGAAAGACTGTTCTTACTTTAGACAACTCTCTTGGGATAATATGTGGTTTTGCAAAATGCCATTGTTAAACAGATGTAAACAATGGGTCTTTTAAGTCAATTAAAATTACCTTGCCTCAGAATAAAGATTAACGCTATTGTTATTTGTATTATTAAAGATTTTTGTTAATATAAGTAGTCCTCAACCACAATTGAATGCAAATTTTCTGTTGCTAAGTGAGACGTTTATTGAGTTTTGCACTATTTTATTACTTTTCTTGCCACAGTTGCTAAGTGAATCACTGCAGTTGTTAAGTTAATAACACAGCTGTTAAATGAATTGGCTTCACCATTGGGAAGAAGGTGGCAAAAAGTGATCACATGATCTCGGGACACTGCAACCATCATAAGCACAAGTCAGTTGCCAAGCATCTAAATTTTGATCATGTAAGCAAGGGGATGCTGCAAAGGTCATAAGTGTGAAAAATGGTCATAAGCAGCGGTGGGATTCTACCAGTTCACACCTGTTCGCTAGAACCAGTTGTTAACATTCTAAGCAATTCGCAGAACCGGTTGTTAAAAAAAATTGCTGGCCTAATCATGTAAGGAAGGCAGGAAGGAAACATTCTGGTGTTGCTTACAGAAACTGCCTTTCCGTTAACCCTTATTACATTCTTGGAAGGACTAGACTTCCTGTCTCAGGAACATCTCTGGAGTTTTTCTCCCCTCCTTTGCTGGTACTTTGCTTGTGTGGAGTGACCATTCAAAGTTACAATGGCACTGAAAAAAGTGAAAAAAGTGATTTATGACCATTTTTCACACTTACGACTGTTGCAGCATCCCCACAGTCACGAGATGCCAGGCGAGGAGATGCGTGCCTAGATGTGAGTGGTATTGAGTTGGCCACGCCCAGCCAATAACATGACCACCAAGCCATGTCCACCCAGTCACATGACCACCAAGCCACGCCCACCACAGAACCGGTTGTTAAAAATTTTGAATCCCACCCCTGGTCATAAGTCACTTTTTTCAGTGCTGTTGTATCTTTGAACAATCACTAAATAAACTGTTGTAAGATGAGGACTAGCTGTATCTTATTGTTTTGGATAAGTGTTTGAAAACGAGTTCTGTAAAACAACAACAATTTCTTCTTTAAGATTATACATTGCCATAAGCCACTTTGCTCCAAGTTATGGTTGTTTAACTAAGGTTTGTTAACTGGCTGCCTTCCCAAGTCACATTAAGCCATAAGCTACGATTCACAACAGGGGCTGGTTTACATATGATGCTAAACCAAAACCAGCATGAAGATACAGGTGAGGTAAGGTTGATATAATAATTATCACAACAAAGCAAACGTTATTCAGGTAATAAGGAAAGAACACTGCAACAATGTGATGCATTGTGAATTCATTGTGAACAATGTGAATTACATTTTGTGAATTTCACATTTTGTGAAAATGTAAATACATTTTCATGTGACTGAAATGTGTTTACTGGCTGGATGTCCTTTCTGTCACCAATGCAGTTATATGTAGGAGATATATTCTCAGCGTGCCCAGAGAGAGAAATATCTGCTTCTACCTAGGATCGAACTCACAGCCTCCTAATTGGGAGGTGAGAGCTCCACCTCTAGGCCACCGTACCACCCGTCACTGAGACAGAATTGCTATCAGAAAACTGTGACACAAAAACCGCTGACTGTTTTAATCCTCCCAAACCAGATATATTCCAATAATTTTTACAGGGGAAATATTTATATATACATTATTATAAAACAGTTCCTACTCACAGTCACTCATGCCCTAGTCATTTCCCATCTTGACTATTGCAACGCGCTCTACATGGGGCTGCCCTTGAAAAGGATTCAGAAGCTCCAGTTGGTGCAAAATGCAGTGGCCTGCATGGTTTTGTGCAGACCCCAGTGTGCATATGTATCACCTCTCCTGAGGAAGCTGCATTGCTTCTGGGTGCAATTCAAGGTGCTGGTCGTCACCTTTAAAGCCCTTCATGGCTTGGGACCAGGTTATTTGAGGGACCATCTCTTGCCAGTCATATCTACCCAACCCATCAGAGTGGGGAGGCAGGGAATGCTGCAGGTCCCATCCCAGAGGGAGATACACCTGGTGGGACCCAGAAGAAGGGCCTTCTCCATGGTTGCTCCCTCTGTCTGGAACGTCATCCCCACAGAGATTAGAATAGCCCCCTCTCTAATACTCTTCCAGAAGGTGCTGAAGACCTGGTTCTGCCAGAGGCCTGGGGAACCCAGAATGGGATGGAGCCCATTAAATGGCTTGTATGATCTGCTGTTGCTGGGGTGGAGGGGTGGAGGTGGGTGATTTTGTTATATTATTTGATTCTTTTTGTTACTTTTATTGTTTTAATGTGGTTTTATATTCTGTAAGCTGCCTTGAGCCACCATGGGCGAATAGGTGGTAATATAAATTCAATCAATCAATACATGAATGAATGCAGTAATCTGAGCTCCATTCAGTCTTACTGAATTCCTTAAAATGGGAAATATTTTTATATACTACATTTGTGGATTCATACATTGCACAAAACTGGCTTATTTCACTGAGTTATACTTAATAAATTACAATTAAATGGGTATATATAACACACTAAGACATAAACGGTATTTTGCCTATTATGGTTGCTGAATTCACACATGCTAGAGAGCAAAACCAAATAAGCTCATCATTGGTTTAACACATTATATGAACCAGCCCAATCTCAAGGCTCAATATGGAAATACCTTTTTTCTGGATGAACTATATGGTCACAAGGGAATGAACAAATTGCATACTTAAACAGGACACAGTGGTTCATTATGATTTTAAAAGGGTTTGTAGAAGTTTCTCCTAAGCCACTTTAGAGATATTTGTATTCAGAAAGTTAGGATCTGAATTTGTAATAAATAAGGGTGTGTGTGTTTGTTTCCAAATATTACAATTTAATATTTCTATAATATACACTGCTAGGAGGTAATCAGTTGTAAATTATTGTAAGAATGTGCACATGGACATTATACTTGCTTGTGTTAACTTGTTTGTGTTAACTTCTTTCAGAATCTCAACATTGCCTTTATTAAATACTAGTCATGTATTACTTATTCTTGGAATAAGATAATTCCTGCTTTCTTTCAAGCATTGGTTTTCTTTCAGCCTGCAGTATTAGCCAAGACTTGACAAAAAGATAGGTTATTTGAGACAGAATGGTTGCAATTCAGTGATATCTGGTTATAGATTTGCACCCTTGTTTCAGGATAAATTATCTAAGATGTGAGTTAGCTTCTGTCTTTGATTCAAACAGAATTGCTGGCTACTGGTAAACTAATGAGCTTATTTCTAAGGCAACACTGAAGGCTGGCCAAAAAAGTACATTCTGGGATGGAAGGATCTTTCTCATTGACCTCATAAATTTAGACTGTGGATCAATGGATTAAAAGTTAATATAATAGAATGAATGTGTAATAATATAGTTAAATTATCACAATTTCCAATGTGCTTTTCCTTGAATCACTGCTCCTAAATAACAAATATATGCAAGAATTTAAAGCATAAGTAAAATGTATATATGGAGATATATTAAATACACAAGTCTCATAAATTTTAAACTGAGCAATGAATATTTCTAAAAATACTTGATAATTAAAATAGTTAAATAGGATTATAGAAAGTGAAAACTAATTTATTTGAGGTTATGAATACAGCAGAAAAAAACTTTAGTAATAATGCCATCTGTTACAAAAGTAGGAGGAAAATTAAATAACATTTTAAATAATTAAAACATTCTGTATACAATATTTTTGCTATTTGTTTCAAAAGTCATTACATAAAGCATCTGGCTAATATTAAAAACCACAATTCCAGTTTTTAATTAAGAAAATTATTAATGAATTCCTCCTTCTTTAATTGCTATCTTACACTCTGCTTTTTTCAAAATTGTGTTTTGCAATTAGAGATGGTTTTCTTTTCGCTTCTATTTTAACATATTCAAGACTTGGGAACACTTTAACTGCACATATACAAAACATGTGATGAAGATAGTCAGCCAGAATATGCGTATTGGGATTTTTATTTATGTCACCTTAATAATTCTATTATGACTTCCCTAACTTAACCTACTGAGACTAAACAACGATTTCATTTTGTTGCCTTGCATTTTTAAATATGATATTGATTTCTGAAATATATGTCATTTTGATTTGATGGCCATATAAACTGTTATATCATCGTCATTATTAGCCCCCCTCTTGTACCACTTAGATGTCATTAGTAAAAGTACATTAACACTTACTTTGCCCATTTAACTGTCCATAAATACACCCTATTTGCATGTTTTCACTCATACACACAGTTGTTCATATTCCTAGAATGATTCCAAATATCTGCAAAAGTGGTTACGACCAGTGACCTACTGAAAGAGGAAGAGAGAGAGAGAGAGAGAGAGAGAGAAGCAAACAAACAAACAAACAAAAAGCAAAGTTTTCATATTTGCAAATATTTATGTTTCACTTTCAGCTATATGACATCTAATGAATATAATATAAGTGGTAGAATCCTCTGAATTGACATCAGACATATAACGGATGCTTCTTATTATCTGTTAAACTCTTGTGAAAGTGAAATCTGAAAGTATTGCAAAGTTATTTCACTAAACAGTTCATAAAGGTAAAAGGTAAAGGTTTCCCCTGCCCAGTCATGTCTGATTCTAGGGGGCAGTATTCATTTTTGTTTCTTAGCCCCGGGAGCCAGCATTTTCCGAAGATGCTTCCATGGTCATGTGACTGGAATGACTATATGCTACAGCATACAAAATGCTGTTACTTTCTCACTAATACCCATTTATCTACTCGCATTTGCATGTTTTCAAACTGCTAGGTTGGCAAGAGCTGGGGCAAGAACAGAAGCTCACTCTGTCACATGGTACTTGGGTCCTGAATTGTAAAACGTCCAGTCAACAAGCCCAGCATCTTAAGTGCAAATATTACAGTGGAACAATATAATTTGTTCCACAACTCATTTCAGCTATAACATTTAATCCCATAAAATGAATCTGAATAAATACTATGCCAGATATACATTTTTTTCTAAGTGTCTCTTAAATTATGTCCTACTTAAACATTTTAATGTTTCACATCACTATATCCAAACTGTATTTAGCTAAGCAATCTAAATTGAAAATTGTTCATCATTGAAAAGCCCCAATTTGTAACTGGCATAATAAATGAAGTGTAGGAGAAATGATTCCTTTGCCTTCCCCCTGTTAGCTCTGCAGAATTAAAGGGTACTTTCCAGGAAAGAAAAAAAGAATAGCAACATTGCCTTTTCTTTAAAAGCTCAAAAATGTATTCCTACACAGATCTGCTGATATCTTTAGGTATAAGATATCTTCAAAAGAAAGTATGCCCAAGCAATCTGTAACCTACAGTAGCATCTGAACATTTTATAAATACACTGAATGAGACTTCAAGCAACTAATATGGCTTCATTGTCTTAGAATGTCATACAATATAAGCTATAGTTGATACGTTTAAAATTCTCCCTCTTGAAGCAGTGATATAACCCAAAGCACTCTACAGATTGTATACTGAAATTGTTGGACTGTTGTTGCTATATTTCTAGATTCTATATCACATAAGCATCCTTGTATTGCAAAGTCAAAGACGGATGGCCCCTCAATACCTATGAATGTAGAATTCACCAGTTATAAAAATTTGCCTTGTGAATGCATAGGAACTATACTACTGTACTGACCACTGGCTCAATCCAGGAAGTATTATTTTATCACCAAATGAATATTTTTTAAAAACACAGTAGTGGACATTTATATAGTTGGCATTTTTTGTTAGCTCTGCACTAAGTAAATCTTAAATTATGTTTATGGAAACAGGATTATAGGAAAATTGAATTTACTGATGATGAAAATGAAAATGGTTGGTAAGTAAGTGAATCCCTCTATTTCTGAATATTTTCAGTAACCATTTATTGTCTGACTATTGGAAGAAAGATTATGAAAACAAATGTAATTTTAGCTTTCATTTGAAAAATGAGAGTTGAAAAAATTACTGTAATCTCAGTTTACTACCACAATAGTTTATTCCAATAATTGATGATCAAATTAATATGTACTAAGACTGCAATAAATTGGTGACTGGCTGATTGAATCAATTCACAAAACAGGTAGAGATGGGCTGTATTGCCATGATATGCTAAATTAAATTTGATTAATAAAAATGTGTAAATTGAAATAAAAATGCATTCACTTTAATATTTGACAAAATTGGACAAAATTCTTGTAATTTTGTAACCAGAGGGAATTATAGAAAACTTTACAGATAAAATCAGTGTTATTAAGTTATCTGAATCAGAGAAAAATGGAATATCACACAAAAGCGTAGTATGTTTATTGATTGAACTCATGCAATATGATAAACCATAGACCTTATTTACAAACTACAGTGATTGGGCTCAGAATACAAAGACATATATTTTGGCTTAATGTGAAACATGGAAGATATATATAATACTATATATATATCGTGTGTGTGTGTGTGTGTTTTATGCAAGAAATCTGACTTCTGATCTATGTGAAGTTAAGCAAATTTTTATAACTTCTATTATGTGACATGTACTAATATTGTGTAATGTGTCAGATTCAAATGAGAAAAAATGTTTCAGAGTGCTTAAGAATATTCACATTCTACATTCAATAACTTCTTAATCCAGCAAATCTTTTTTTCCAGGATTATACATCAGTCATAGATGTTGCCATGGAGCCACTTGTTCCCCAGATGAGACATAGCTGTTTAAGGTGTATAAACTTGTATTTGATACAAGTTTAAATACCTTAAACAGAATGAAAAGTTGTCTTTTGCATTCACATTTTAAAATAATTCAGATACATCTATAATTTATGTCTACATATAGCCAAACAAACAATAACTTTTGAAAGTCACTGTGATAGAGCTACTCAGAGACAATCTTCTGTAAAATACTGAAAATTCAACATTGCTAGTTAATAACAATAAAATTACAGACAATTCTCAATCCTGATAGACTTTAAAAGAATCAATGTCCTCACACTATCTGAATCTATCCGATAATTTTAACACCACAGAAACCACAATGTGGTCTACTGTAGTATGTGAATTTTTTTTAACATAACCTAGATGGAAACCAATGATGTACAAACTGTTTTTACTCCACTCACATGGGTTTTAGTTGTATATTTCAGTGTGCTAGAGCAGAATATTGTATAATGGGAATAATATTTTCTTTATAAATATTGCGTGAATATGAGATAGAAAATGCTATAATATACATCCAGATTCATAAATAGCATATATATGCATAGCCAGTTGAAATATGGAGTTCACCTTTTCCATTATGAAGTCCTAGTTTTTCTTCCTAAAAAGCTTCTATTCTAAAAAAGCACACCATGATTTTGATTTTACAAGACAGGATTAGCCAAGTATTCCTCTCATTCCCATTGTTCTGTGCAAATTGCTCTCTAGACTAGATAAAACTGCTGTTCTGTAATGGTTGAATTGATTTCTAGGTTAATAAGGCATACTGAAAATTATTGGTCTGGAAACTTACAAAAATATAAGAAGAGAAAAACCTAATTCCACTAAAATAAATACCTGACCTTGCTTGCCCCTTGATTTTACATTAGATTGCAAGAAAGCAATAACACTAATTATCCTGCCCAGCTGAAAGGCCAATCAGGGAATGGTCAAAAAGATTTTGCTGCCTGAAGTAAAAAAAGATTATATTTCAAATACAAAACTAGTCTGCACATGAGCTGAATCTTCCTTCACCACTGGTAGTCATATTTTGTCCACTACACTAAAGGCAGCCATGTGTTAATGAGGCTACATGTTAAATAGCTCTTTTCACCAACACATTACTGATGCTCCCCAAAATCTGTAATGTGATGCAATTGCTTCCTTTTACCTAAGTGTATGGCTAGTTATGGGCCTCATTTATAAATTAATGTGCTTGGTTGTTTTCTTGCACACATTTTATTACAAACTAGGTAGCATCAATCAGTGCTCATGATGATGATAGTATCTCATTTGTAATAAAATGTCTGCATTCTGCAAGAAAAAAACCAAGTTTGGGGAGTATCAAAACCCCCATAGTTCATCCCTGAGCTACAGATATTCTCTTCCATTGGTATAAATTAATACAAACATCAAAAGTAACTTTACAAAGAAAAACCCAGCAATTGCTTTAACAGAATATTAAAATTAATACAATGATGAAGCTGCATATAATCAAAGATTGCCAATTTAAGCCCCAGTGAGAATTTTATATAATTCTGTCTACTCTGTTTCTTGTCACTAAATTATACAATAAGATTGCAATGGCTATATTTCTATAGATAAATCTAGCATATTCTCTGATGAAGAAAAATCACATCCTCCCTTACAAAATCTAAGAAAGTGGTGGAAAACCTAAGCCAATGACACAAAACAACTATGCCTATGAACTTAATAAGGCAAGATAAAATAATGTATTAACAATGATATATTAAACTGTGTTTCAAGCATATTTATTATGATGGACATAGTAGCTTAGGAATCTTTTTCTATATGTATTGCATCAGAAATATGTGAGTTTGATGTTATTGGTAAACTTAATGCACAATAATTTCTTATGATTTGTAACTAAAATTATAAAACTAGGAATGTTGTATGAGAAGCCAAATAAAGCTACAAACTTTACCTTTTCCTTCAGCAAGAAGACTATGCCACAAGAAGCAAATTCTAAAGATCCTTGAAAATACATATGCAGAAGGAAATTTAGAATGTTTTTCTATATATATCGAGCTTAGATTTTGAATGTTTAGAAAATGTTTGGCAAAAAATACCAAACCTGAGTCAAGATCTGGTGATTACCTTGATAGGTCTGTTGTTCTTTTGTTGGCAGCCATACAAAAATGATTTGTCATTGCCTTTTTCTAGTTTTTTTTTTCTTTCTATGTTCCTTTATAGCTTTCAGAGTTCTTTATTGTTTTCCAACTAAGCAAAACCAGAACTGGCCATCTTTAGTTTTAGAATAGAGTTGGAAGAAACCTTGGAGGTCTTCTAGTCCAATCCCAGGCTCAGGCAGGAAATCCTATAGCATTTCAGACAAATGGTTGTCCAATCTTCTTAAAAACTTCCAGTGTTGGAACATTCACAACTTCTGGAGACAAGTTGTTCCACTGATCAATTGTTCTGTCATGAAATTTCATCTTACTTCTAGGTTGCTTCTCTCCTTGATTAGTTTCTATCCATTGCTTCTTATCCTGCCTTCAGGTGCTTTGGAGGATACCTTGACTCTCTCTTCTTTGTGTCAACCCCTGATATATTGGAACACTGCTATCATGTCACCCCTAGTCCTTCTTTTCACTAATCTAGACATACCCCAGCAACTGTTCCTTATATGTTTTAGCCTCAGTTCCCTAATCATCTTTGTTGCTCTTCTCAGCATTTTTTCTAGAGTCTCAACATCTTTTTTACATTGTGGTGACCAAAACTGAATGCAATATTCCAAGTGTGGCCTTACCAGGGCATTATAAAGTGGTATTAACACTTCATGTAATCTTGATTCTATCCTTCTGTTAATGCAGCTTAGAGCTGTGTTGGCAGTTGCAGCACACTGCTGGCTCATATTTAAGTGATTGTCCACTAGGACTCCAAGATCCCTCTCACAGTTGCTACTATTGAGCCAGGTACCACCTATACATTTATTTTTGGGCATTTATTTTTCCTTGCCTAAATGTAGAATCTTATTATTTTTTTCACCATTGGATTTCCTTTTTAATTTAATTTCATTTTCTCAAGAACAGCCAAAGTTGATTGGTCAACTTGAATAATAGATGACATTCAGCATGGATTACCACTCTACTGATGGTTTTTGTTCTAGACAGAAAATGAAAAAATGCATCAACCAATCCCAATTTCCCATTGTGTATTGAATTTTCAGAAAGGCTCAAGTTTTTGGTTCAGCAGAACATAAAGAATTTAAACCATTTTGAGCTTTACTACATCCGAGCCAGCCAAGGAAAACATCCAGATGAAACATTTGGGTGGGGCTATTTTATTTCAAGATCAAAACAAAATATGTTTCCATTTTGAGCATTCGGAATTTTCCTCCTTTGCTATTAGAACATATACTGGGATTTTTTCCCCTCAAAAGCCATGAAAAGGAGATGAGCTATTTTCCTCAATGCTTCCTTATTTACATGTATTTTTTTTTAATTATTTACTATACATTTGTCCTTTAGTAAACTGATTTATTAATATAATTTAGAATTGTATTCTGCTTCATTTAGGCTACAAAATGTAGCTTGTAGTTATAATACTTTTCTAGATGACGTAGCAATATTCCATGAAATTTCACATATGTATCTTTTTTGTATTTCTCTCCTTGGACGAACAGCATATTTTGATGCTGAAATTGTTTTCTCTTTGGCTGTTATTATTGTTTATATATTAAGTCTATATTATTTAAAACTGGATTGGAGAAATTTATGGAGGATAGAGTTCATAAAAGTTGCTGATCAGAACAGCTTTTTACTATCTGGTGAATAATATGTACTTAAGGATCATATGTTAGAAAATAATAGTGGAAAATTTAAAATTCTTAAAAAGAGCCAAATTGTTCTGTTTCAATAACAGAAACAGAGACTGGAATAAAAGGCTTTTCCTTTTATTTTTTAAATAAGCCTTTGGAAACCCATCTACAGATCACGTTCTGAGCAAGCAAAGTTTAATCTCTATCAAGAACATTTCAATTAGCATAAAACCCAGTCAACTCTAATTAGAGCATAACCAATTATTCTGTTTTTACTTGATTTACTAGTCATGATCACATGGAATAAGTGAAGCATGAAAGAGAAAGACTGGCAGATATGAATTACATTGTTTAAATATTGGTTTAAAAGTTGGCAGCTTTATAGAAAATAAAGATGAATAAAAACTGAAACAAAAAAATAAAAAGTGATGTTATATGCTTTTATTTGAAAACATTTCACTTTTTATATTTTATTTATCACATTTCTGGACCACACTTCTCCCTCAAAGAAAGATTTATCAATTTATAAGAAAATATTCCAATGTGAAAAGTTTCTGATATTTTCTAATACAGAATTAAAAAAAATACTTAATATACTAATTTTAATGAGTGTAGTTCTCTCTCCTTCTCTTTGTCTCTGCAATTTTTGTAATGCTATTTCAATACCGCATATAATTATCAAAATAATTCTATCACTGCTTTGTGGAAAACACAGTGACATGAAGAACCTTACGTGTAAATAAAGAGTTGAACTGGAAGAGCATTTGTTCAGTGCTATCACTTCTCGTAAATAGAACAACAAATCAACATTTAGGAAGGACATTGACAAACCAAAGTGTCTCCAGAGGAAAGCAACAAAGATGATAAGGAGTCTGGAAAGAATAATTTATGAAGAAAGGTTGGAGCGTTAGGTATGTTTGGCTCTAGAGAGATATGATAGCTGTCTTCAAGCATCTGAAAGCTTGTCTGTATAGTGGAATTGTTCTAGAAGGCAGGAGAGGAAACAATAGGTGTATATAGCCATGGTGGCACAGTGGTTAGAGTGCAGTACTACAGGCTACTTCTGCTGACTGCTGATTGCCAGCATTTTGGCAGTTCAAATCCCACCGGCTCAAGGTTGACTCAGCCTTCCATCCTTCCGGGGGTGGGGGGTAAAATGAGGACCCAGATTGTTGGGGGCAATATGCTAACTCTGTAAATCACTTAGAGAGGACTGTAAAAGCACTGTGAAGCAGTATATATGTCTAAGTGCTATTGCTATTGCTATATTTCAAGGAAGCAGATTTCAGCTAGTTACCAGAAGAAGAAAAAAGCCCCTGACAGTAAGGCGTGTTCAATAGTGGTAGGTAGAGAATGATGACCATCAGTCAAGGATGCTGTAAGAATTAACCCCTGCACTGGACAATATGTTGAACTGGATGAACTTACCTAAACTATAAAGTTTTGGTAACACATGTTTGGGTTATTTCAATGCACTCCATATGTGATTGCCTTTGACAATGATTTAGAAGCTATTGTGCAGAATACAACATCCAAGTCAGTGAATCAGTATAACACCTGTTCTCCATTTGCTATGTTCATAGTAGTCTTATGAGTCAAATTTGTAATCCTGGTTTTGATTTATAAAGACCCTATATGACTTCAGGTTATCTTAGGAACTGCCTTGTCCAAATGCAATTTACTCAGTCCATGTGCATATGCAGTAAAAGGATGCCCAGGACAATTTAAAGGGACATGAGTCAGAAGTAAACCCTTTTTTGTGACATCTCCATGCTATGAAACTCAATGAGAAAAATGAATATACAGAATATGCATGAGCTATTGATGTTATTGATGTGTCCACTTCCAATGCTTCCTGATATTATCTGCATTCATCAGGATAGCCACACCACTTTGCTTAAGATTATGCAATACCAAAGCACTTTTTGTCATTGAAGGTGCTGTAATAATATGGGGGAATGACCTTAGGAGACAAGGCAAAGAATCCATCCAAGGAAATTGTTAGATAAAAGGCAGCTAAGTCCACAGCAGGAATGTAGCCACTGCCAAGTCAAGACCCTCACAAGAGACTCCTCTTAGTTTGGGAGATGTAAATAGGATGAGGTGAAGCACTTTCAGACAAGATTTTGTTAATGTTGCTTTAAAATAAAGTAGAATTAACTCATGTTGTCAAGGCTTGTTAATATAAAGCATTCTTTAAACTTTCTTTACAAAGCAAACTTTCCCGTGCCTCTCTGCTCTCTGCTGCATATTCTGTTCCATTTCTAATTGGATTTCTGGGTGTACTCTTAGGATTACCAGTAGCTATCTGATGAGTTAATGCCTGCTTCTACATTTTATAGATAAAATCTGCATTGGAGTGAATGGGAGATTCTGTGAAGATCATACCTTTATTATCACTTCCAGCTCTGTAGAAAAAGAAAGACAAATATTCTGGAAACCTTTATAGCTACACTTGTCTTTTCCCCTCACTCCACAGGATAATTACCTCCACCTTGCTCTGAGGCATGGTAGTTGACCATTATAGAAAGGTTGTCAGTTGATGTCTCTGCCTACAGTGTATATCCATCAGCCATTTTTAAAAAGAGTATAGATATTTCTTTACCTTTTCAAAACATAATTTATTGTGTATTTATTTATCGGTTTGGTGGACTGTTATCATGCAAGATCCTCAGACCATCAAAAGAAAATCCTTTTCTGTTAACATCTTTGTTTTAGATAAAACAAATATTTTTGCCATGTGCAGCACTTACTGAGGCACAAATGATTCTATTAAAATACAAATGTATGCTAAAGATAGGTTGGACTTTAAATAATGGGAAAGTTGTTGCCATAATTCCCATAGCTATTGTAAAGTCCAGTTGATAAAAGGAAATTTCTTGCCCTAGGATGTGCATGCCTACAAATTATTAATGTAACAATCACTCCTAAGATTCTTGTCAATATGTCCTCATTAAAAAACAATTAAAGTCCTTGTATTTTTTCCCCATACAAATCTTATATTTATGGCAGAGCACTTAAGAGCTGATGCTTTGAATGCATTCTTTTTCTGCTAAGAATAGGTAATTATACATTTTCCAATTTGATGTGGATTTCTTTATTTATTCAATTTTTATGACTGTCCATCTATAACAAGTGAATGTGAGCAGTTCATAATCATGAAATCGAATGAAATCAAATATCGGTACAATGCAAAAAGTAAATATACATATAACAGTCAAGGGAAAAAACCCCATGACTATATATTTTAATATTTATTTATTGCTAATTAATTTTTGCCAGTTGATGTATTACAAATAATCTATCGATTTATTGCCAATAATGTTGCTACCACTCGTTCATAAGGCAGAAAAATGGGGCTTGATAATCTGGAGGTCCTACAAACATGTGGCAGACAGAATATTCATTGAACAATCATAATAATGTACCAAATATGCATTTTTCTTCCTTAGAAAAGACAATTATATTCTCTTAATAGGGAAGTGGGGGGAGGGAGGGAGGGAGGAAGCTCATTTTACTTAGCAAAGTTAGTGTATTGTGTTGTATTCAGTGAGAGGAAGGAGAGGAAGCAAGTATCGAAGAATAATGATCACTACTATGAAAAAGAGGAAACTTTGAACAAACTAAGAAGCAAAGAAGAGATATGAAAAGATAGTATGACAACTCTGTTTAAATCTGAAATAATTATAATACTCGAAGGATAAGATTAGAGTGAATGATCGTAAGTTTGATGTTTGTCAATGGAAGCAACAGCTTAGTAAAATAATGGAGTGTCCCCCTGTGGAATTCTCCAGCAAATCATTGTATAAGATAGCTTGCACGCCCATTCTCAGTTCACCATAATAAGTGAATGGTGATCAACACATACACCCCTTTATTTAACTCAACTTTAAAAAATGAACACACTGTTGTATAGTCTAGTCTCTCAGCACACAGTATGAAAACATCAGATCTTTCTGAGGTAAAAGAATAAACCACTAGGTGGACAGTTGCTATGTACTCAGTTCATAAATCAGAATCAGAATAGAGCTTAAAGGAACCTTGGAGCTCTTCTAGTCCAACCCCCTGCTCAAGCGGTAGACCCTATACTATTTCAGACAAGTGACTGTCCAATCTCTTTTTAAAAACCTCCTGTGATGAAGCATCCACGACTTCTGGAGGGAGGCTGTTCCACTGGTTAATTGTTCTCACTGTTAGGAAGTTTCTCCTTAATTCCGGATTGCTTCTCTCTTTGATTAGTTTCTGTCCATTGTTTTCTTGTCTTGCCTGCTGGTGCTTTGGAAAGTAAGTTTTTTTGTGGCGGACCCTCAAATACAGAAAAACTATCACCAGTATCATGTCATCCCTTGTCCTTCCTTTCTCTAGACTAGCCATCAAAATTCCTGCAACCGTTCTTCATATGTTTTTATCTTTATGCTTCAATCATCTTAGTTGCTCTCCTTTGCACTTTTTCCATAGATCTGAAAATTTAGTAGGGTGATTTATTAATAATTCTGCTTAATATTGAACTAATGAAAATGTTTGAAAGGAAAAAATACAAACATATTTTATTGTCAATTTAAAAAAATAAAATGACACATTTAATTTACAAGTGTAATAGTTTATTTACTTAGAAATATATTATCTGAAAATGTAACTGTGTTGACAAACAATCAGTGATTTAAGTGTCCAAATGACAAATAAATTTGATTATAATTAATGTACATAACAGCTCCACTCCGTTTCCCTGAGTGTTTCACAGATGGCTGTTTCAATCCAAGATCTTTAAAATGTGTTAATTTTATTGGTTCTAAATAATTCTCTTTCAAGTTGAGCTCAGATCATGGTGTCTTCATGGATAAATTCATATAATATCTTTGGCAGTAATATGGAAGTAGCTTGTCATTATCTTTTCCCATGTTGTGTTTTTAACTTTTAACTAGATTATAATTTTTAAATCTTTCTTTAAAACTTTTTTTTTTTTGAAAAAGCAATTTCAAACTTTTTGACTTAAAGTTTTTGTTATAATTCCAAATTAAAATTTACATATGTGTATTAGAACCAATTTTTAAAATATTTTGGATTTAATTAAATTAACTAAAGTGGGATTTTTTGTTTTATACTTTCATCACTTTAGTTTGTGTTGACTTTCCCAGTTTAAAGGCATCTGATATTTATTATCAAATCTATTGTCTTGAAAAAATGAGTTTATTTTATAAAAGAAATAAAAACTCATTGTTGTATATTCATATCGGCAAACAATTCAGTTGCAGGAATTTGTATATGTGCTCCTTCTCCACATACTTTAAATAAAAGAACGAATTATTTAAACTAACACCCCTACCACCTAATCCTAGACTCAGCTTTAACTGCTGTGGAACAAATAAAGGATTGTATCACAAAGTGCAGAGTGTAGAGTATGTAAAGTCAATGTGTTAACAGTTGTCCAGGTTTGTCTAGCTTGCTTCTGCCCATAATATATTTAATATATTTAATATATTAAATATATATAAATATTTATTTAATATATTTAATATATTTATATCCATAATCAGTTCAATTAATATAAGTTTAGTTCTGTATATTAAGCTTGTGGCTATCTCAAAAAATAAAAACATGAGAGAAAGCAAGGAATTATCTAATGGCTACCTACATATTCCAAAGCAATAAGCTTTGTTTTGTGTTATCCTGTCTCCTGTAGATATTTTTCCAGCTTCTCCCCACATCTTAATTACGGGAAATTACTGTAATTAATTTAATGGAGCATTTGAACAAAAGGGGGTCCATTAAACCCAAATGTTTGTTAAATCTAAATCTACATAATTGAAGTAAGGGTGTTTACATAATAATATAATTGATGTTTTTATGTCATTTGCATCAATTTATGAAAATCAATACAAATTATTTTAAAACACCAGATGTATTATTATAAGTAAGACACAAATTATATCAATAATGTTCATTCTTCAGTACCACTGAATCAAAGGCTTTACAGAAGTCTATGTAGATTGCATCTATTGCTTTGCCCTGATCGAGTTGTGTAGTCCACATGTTTTTGCAGTGTAAGAGTTGCAGATTACAGGATAGTTTTTTCCTGAAACCAAATTGTTTATTAGAGGGTAGGTTGTTTGTTTCTAAGTGGAGGATGGTGGATTGGTTAATAATTGATTCCATGACTTTACAGGTGACACAGCATAAAGAGATTGGTCTGTAATTTTCAATTAGGCTGGGGTCTCCCTTTTTGAAGATGGGGATGACTGTGGCTTGTGACCATAGTTTTGGCAAGGAGCTGATCCTGAAAGATTTTTCAAAGATCATGCTTAGAGGTTCGGCTATGGCAGTGGATAGCTTTTTTAAGAAGTAGGAACATATTCCATCCGGTCCAATAGATAGAGATGGTTTTAGATTGCGCAGTGCTTTTTCAACAATGTCTTCTGTAAAATCAATATGTATTAGATCATTGTAGTTGTCTGTGGTTCGACTAGGAAATACTGGGCATGATCCATTGCTGTTTACAAATTCTGAGCCAAAAAATGTGTTAAAGAGGTTGGCTTTAATAGTGTCATCGTTGCAGTCTTTACCATTAGGTCCTTTCAGGGGTGGGATAGACCTTAAGTCTTTTAGTTTGTTGTTTACAAAATTGTAGAAAGCGCGAGTGGAATTGGTGTGTAGAAGGTTTTCTTCTTGTTTAACGTGATAATTGGTGCATTCAGTTTTTATCTGGTGGCATAAACTTTTGTATCGGCTTTGGAAAAATGATGTGCTCTTTTTCTACACACTTCCAGTTTATTTGCTACTCTACTTTTGAAATTTTGGACCATGGCATATGTTTAAGGAAGTGAAGACCAATCTTCTCCAACTTGATTAGCTATCAGATTTCCAAGAGGTGGTAGATGTTAATATAAGAAATATAAGAGAGTGAAATGATTCTGCTTTTTGTGGAAAGAGTCTAGTTTACTACTACACAAAGGCTGAAAATAAAGATTAGCTATTTCTTCAAAATCTTCAAAATGTATATATTTAAAGCTGTTAAAATGCTACTAATGTTCAAAACCATCATACAGTAGACATGTGGGAAGGGACTAAATGATGAAATATGTATCATGATGTCATGACACATTCCCCAGACTATGGACTCTCATCAGATGTAGTATCCATGCAAGGGTGGGGTTTATACCATATGCATCATCTTTTTTTTTGTCATTGTGGTTTTGTGGATGTCTATGATATTCAGAATGTTTTCATTGTTAAAGATATCAATTGTAATAAGATGCAAGGGCATTTTTTAAAAAATCTCACTGAAGCATGCAAAGAGCATAGTATGCCCTTTACTAAATGTTGCTTGTATGCATGAAGCTTTGCTTTGCTTATAAAACAGCTAAAATAAAGCTACTGTAGTTATTATTATAACAGAATGCTTCACGGAGCCCTGCTGTGATTTTCTGCTATGGGCACAATTTCAGCTCCTTTCTTGTCAGACTGCTCATTTTTCCAGATTGCAAGATAAGAATCTAAATTATATAAAAATGTGCAGTTCTAAAATATTAATCAGGATGTAATTGTGTCCTTATTGATTATGAAGTATTGATCAGATTATCACATAATCCAAAAAAATATGCATTTTCTTATGCTTTAATTCTAAAACCTTATTCACATTTACCAGTTTATTCTACACACAAGCTATGGACAGATTTCATATGTAAACTTGCACTTCTGAAATGCTTTAATAAAATAATGTTTCTTATTCTAGGATCTTTCAGGCCAGAAAATACATAAGTATTTTCGAAGGACAGTTTAAAAATCTTTTCATAGAAATGGTAGTATACCATAGCAGCAATAACAGCACAACAGTGGAAAAGTTAGGAAAAGAGAAGATAAATTAGGCTAAATAAAGTAATTATAATTCAAGATGCTAGAAGGTCAATTAGGACAATTAAAATAAATTGCAGAGCTATAAGGTCATGTCCAACCCTTACATCATTCTGATAAAACAGAGCAATTACAATAAAATAGAAGAATATTTCATATTCCTATCGTCAAAGCCACATTTAGACTCAACTGCTGCCCACTAGAAATATTTATTTATTTATTTTTATTTCATCTTCGTTATTTTTATAATTAACTTAGGTGAGGAACATACGGTACCTTTCTTCCTGCTTCCCCCACAACATCAACCCTGTGAATTGGGTGTCAACTCATAAAGCATTCCTATGTCTGTTTTAGAGTTGTCATTGGGCTGACAGAGGGTGATTGACTGAAAGTCCACCCGTCAGCTTTCATAGGTGGAACTATAATTTATTATCTACTAGTTGCTTTAACTAGTAGACCATATGGGCTTGCCTAGCAAAACACGATTTCACATGTGCAAGGATTTATTCTTGATTAGCCCACATCATCCTAAACAGATCTTTTCTGCAAGTAAGCATTTTGAATGTGATTCCTTTGGCTGTCATCACATTAGATACTCAGTTTCTGGAGTGGATGAATGGAACTGCATTGAGGTAGTCCTAGACTTAACAACAATTCATTTAGTGACCATTTAAAGCTTCAATGGCACTGTAAAAAGTGGTTTACAACCATTTTTCACACTTACAACTGTTGCAGCATCCACATGGCCACATGATCAAAATTCAGATGCTTGACAACTGACTCATATTTATGACGGTTGCAGTGTCCTAGGGTCATGTTGATCACTTTTTGAGACCTTCTGACAAGCAAGGTCAATGGGGAAGAGCCATTCACTTAACAACTGTGGCAAGAAAGGTTGTAAAATGGGTGAAACTCACTTAGCAACTGTATCACTTAGCAACAGAAATTGAGGGGTCATTTGTGGTTGTAAGTTGGGGACTACCTGTATTCTTCCATTTTATACTTCCCTTCCCATTGTACCAGACTTTTAATTTAATTAATGGTCAAATTCAGCAGCTTCAACTGGTTAAACAAATGACATCAGATAAGCACCAAATAAGCTTCTGATTTATTGACACTCATGTGGTACAAAATGAGATAATAGTCCATAAAGTCATTTTCTGTAGTATAACTCATTAATCAATTGCAGAAACTCAGTACGTGCACTTCAATTCGTCAAGGCAAAGTGATGTAGCAACTCTGCTGCTTGAAACTGGAGGCTGCTTTACATTACAATAAGCTTGGAAAAAAGAAAAGATCTCTGTATTGATAAAATTTCTATCTATGAGTTATAAAAGGCCGCATTGCTTGGATCCGCACATATACTAAACTGGTACATTACAACATTCTAGGTTTTTAGGAAAAAGATGATGTGTATGAAGGTCCACACCAGCAAAAGAATTGCAACTGTGATTTCATGTTGTTGTGTATATAATAATAATTCATTAAATTTATATTCTGCCCAATTCCCAGAAATTCTGGATGGTTGACAAATTGTTAAAAACATTTTAAAAAACAAGTAAAGCAAAACAAAGGAACAAACATGGCAGACAAAAGAAACCCTGACTTCATTGTTATGCTTTGACCAACATTTTGCTTAAAGCTTCCCTATTACATAGTATATACTACTTAATACATAGTGCTGTGGACTAAATCTTGGTACCAAAAGTACATTACAGGATGAATGCACTAAATATAATTAGTGGGTTAAGTGAACTGCTAGAAATGTGGCCTCGTTACTGTGTGAAGAGGAATTGGATTAATGCTGGGAAAACAAACCAGTGGCATGTAGAAGCATTTCCAATACTACACATGTATTGTCATAACTGGACCATAACATAAAGATAACCTATTGTATTTCTGCAAAAAAAGATTTTAAAAGGGTAATAAGTTTATTATTGCCTCATTCTTTGTAAAGCAGAATCTTCTCCATCAGACTATTTTATTTATTTATTTTATTTATTTGATTTGCCAATTGTTTACAAGATAATAAGTATAAGTGTATACATAGTTCTGAATACATGAAATGGGTACATATAAGAAAAATAAAAGAAGAATAAGAGAAACAATAGGACAGGGACGGTAGGCACGTTGGTGCGCTTATGCATGCCCCCTACAGACCTCTTAGGAAAGGGGTGAGGTCAATAGTAGACAGTCTAAGGTTAAAGTTTTGGGGGTTTGGGGAAGAAACTACAGAGTCGGGTAGAGTATTCCAGACATTGACCACTCTATTGCTGAAGTCATATTTCCTGCAATCAAGTTTGGTGCGGTTAACTTTGAGTTTGTATCTATTGTGTGCTCTTGTGTTGTTATGGTTGAAGCTGAAATATTCATTGACAGGTAGGACATTGCAATGTATGATTTTATATACCATGCTTAAATCAGACCGAAGACGGCGTAATTCAAGGTTTTCTAGGTCTAGAATTTCAAGTTTGGTGGCATAAGGTATTCTACAACGAGTAGAGGAGTGGAGAACTCTTCTTGTGAAATATTTCTGGACTTTCTCAATTGTGCTAATATCAGATACGTAATGTGGGTTCCAGACTGATGAACTGTATTCGAGTATTGGTCTAGCAAATGTTTTGTATGCTCTGGTTAGTAGTGTGATATTACCAGAGAAAAAGCTACGTAGGATTAGGTTAACAACTCTTAATGCCTTTTTGGCTATGTAGTTGCAGTGGGCTCTAGCACTTAGATCATTAGAGGTGAGTATTCCAAGGTCCTTTACAGAGCTTGGGTCATCAACAAGATCTTGACTATTCAGCTTGTATTTTATTTTCTGATTTTTTTGCCAATATGTAAGACAGCATTTATTTGTTGAGATTTGAAGTTGCCATTTGTTTGACTATTCTGATACATAGTCAAGATCTTTTTGTAGGGTAGCAGTATTGTCTGTAGTATTGAACAGCTTTACATCATCAGCGAAAAGAACGCAATTGCTCTTAATATGATACCAGGGGTGTCAAACTTGCATCGTCACGGCGTCATCACATGACGTATTGAGACTTTATTCTCCTTCACTAAACCAGGTGGGGGTAGGGACAGTACGTAACACATCTGGCCCATGGGCCAGGAGCTTGACACCCCTGGACTGTACTGTAATTTTCTGAGAAGAATTTGTCAAGCTAGCTGAATAATTCTCTTACCTAATAGTTCCAGGCTGCTGAAGGAAATGTCGCTGGTACATTCAATTAAAGAAACAGTGTGCCAAGGTGTAAATGGCTCAGCTGAGTGTTTTAAACAATATAATAATTCAAATCCAACTTACCTTATAGTTGAATGTTTTTGGTGAAGCAAGCTGTCAGTCTGAAGTTAGACTTCAGGAAGAGAGAGAGTGGGGGGGGGGGTGAGAATTCACCATTCTGATACTGGAGAATACTGGAGAAGAAAATTCAGGATGCATGACTGATTTAAAGTACATGAAACTGAACATTACAATATCATGCTAAGAAAGAACACGGAGGCAAAAATACATAGGTGCCTTGTTGATAAATTAATCTCATGGATGGCAGTACTCCATAACTGGGACCTATAACCAAAAAAAGTCTGGAATGTGCAGAGATGGATAGGTTAACTCTAAAAGTTAAAGGAAAAGAAGATTTGGACTACTTCCTAACATGGAAACTATTCTACAAATGGTTAAATGACAAATATTGAGGTTAGAGGGGTGGAATTAGATGAAATATGGTTTATAGGAAAAAGAAAAACAGATGAGTAAATATTTCTGATGGTTATATAATCAATACTATAATGGAAGATAATATATGTTATAATATGATTGATGTTATCATATTTGTTTATATATTACTGCATATATATGTGTGTGTGTGTGTGTTTTCTTAAGTTTTCGTGGGTATTTATATGTATGGTATTCAGCTTTGTTCGGGTATTTTCCCACATCATTATAGTTGTGCTTTTAAAGTTGTAGCAACATTTCGGCAGAATCTCATCTGCCATCATCAGGCTTCTGTATTGTGTTTGTCTGTGAGTCAGACTTTCACAGCCATTTCTGTTTTAAATTTGGGGCTAGCCTACTGCTGTGCCAGAATAGTTTTTTCTTCATCCTGATTGGTTGGGAGTCTTGGTCTGTGTTTATTGGTCTTGGAGTTTGCTGTGTTCTGCTTGATTGGTGTTTCTAATATCTTCTGTCTGTTTTGTAGCTTTTTTTTGTCTTGATTGGCTGGCAACATTGTGTTTCCTGTATTGGAGGCTTTTAGTGCAGCTTGGCTCTGAGTAAACGGACAACTATCATTTATTAGGAAGCTAGGTTTCATCTGGGTGCCTGGTTGGGGTGTGTTTGAGCTGGAGGTATCGGGGGAGTCCAAGACCAAGACTCCCAACCAATCAGGATGAAGAAAAAACCATTCTGGCAAACAATAGAACTCAGAAGTTCATCACACAACCCATTACCCAGGTCGTTACAACACAAGAGGCTGATAGACACACAGCCAATACCTCAGCCGCACATGTTCTTAAGAAAAAGCCAGCCAATCTGTAAACATCAACTCCATCAACCAATCAAGAAATGACAACACAGCCAATCTCCCCACCAGTATATATAGGGAGACAGCAGCTCTGATCATGCTTTGCTCGCACAAGCATGAAGCCGAAAGCAGCAGCCTGAAGATGGCGAGTGGGACCTCGTCGAAATGTTGCTAAAATACTCTCAATCTCACATAGAAAGGAAATGTAGGATATAAAATAAAATAAAAATATTTGGAAAAAAATAGAATGACTATCAGATTATTTCCATGAGAAGTTTCATAGTTGCTTATGAAAGTTTATCACAGCCAGTTTGGTCTAGTGGTTAAGACACCAAGCTAGAAAACAGAAAAGCCACAAGTTCAGGTCCTACCTTAGCTATGAAAGCCAGCTGTGTGACTTTGGGCCAGTCTTTCTCTGTCAGTGCAACCCACCTCATAGGACTGTTGTTGTGGGAAAAAATAGCAGGAGGACGGTGGGTTGGATATGGTCATCACCTTGAGTAATTTGTAAATACAGTAAGGGCAGGAAATAAATAAATAAATAAAGTCCAAGTTGAAACATTTAAAAAAAACTTGGGACCTACTTCCTGCTAAGGCTCTCAACTGGCCAACACATGGTTCTCCCCACTGAAATTATTAAAAACTAAAATGATTCATAATCACAGAATGAGAATGCTATTTTAAGTTACCTAGATGAGCACTGAATTAGCAGTACAGCAGTTTCATGCAAGCAAGTCCCTTGAATGTAATTAAATGGAAGGGTATTCTTTCCTCTGTTCTTCTTAGCTCCCTCTGAGATAGTTTATTGTTCCAGTGTTTAAAGTTTTCATTCAAAAAGATAATATGTATGTAGGAAATGATGTAAATGTAAATTTTCTATTCATCATGAAAAATGTAGAATAGTATTCTACATTCAAAGAGATGATACATATGTTTCCTCTATCTTTTTATCATGCACACTGATTTGCTTTTTGCTCTGCTGGTGTCCCTGCCAAGCACACTTCTCAGAACTTTGATAGTACTTCGTGGTACTTCACAAAAGCAACAGTCATAATGGGTAGAATTGGCAAAGGGAAATATAATTAATTCTGTTTTAACGTGAACTTCTAATCATATTAAGACCATCTGGGCTAAAAACATCAAATGAAATCAAATCTACTTTAATTTAATGAAAGCACGAAAGTACGGAGGGCATTGAACAAAAAAGTGTTTGTTCATTTTGGCAATGTATATGCAACACCATTATATCAGCTACCCCCAAAAAGGTCATTGGAGTCCAGGTTTTCCTGGCCCTCTTTTCCAACTATCCAGATGCCTTCCCCTGCTGTACTCCATTGTTATAGCTGCCAGTCCACTCTGATCCCTTGCTCAGGCACCTCCACTTGCCTGGGTCAACTGGACTTTGCTGTCTTGTCATTCCAGCCAGTCCCTTACGCAGTCTTCTCCCAGGAGGCAGGTCTCATCTCAGCAGGCTGGTCACACAGTGGGGTGATGATCAGGCAGCTAGTCAGCCCTTCTTCCTCTCTCTCCTCTCTCTTCATCCCCTCCTGCTGCTTGCAGACCTCTCCTTCCACTGCCTCTGCTCCTTAGTTGATTCCCTTCGCTCCCTTTCTATTGATCTCTCCCTCCTCCTCTTTTCTCCACCTTTCCTCACACACTTTTCCATACCTCCACACTCTTTCCTCTATCTTGCCTCAACCTACCCTCATGATTTGCTTCACCCCTCACTAGGTGGGATGGAAGCCAGGTAAGCCAGTTGGCCCTGCTTCCCTTCTCTCTCTTTTCCTTCAGGCCTGTCCCCCAAAGAGACTCACCTATCTTTATTGCCCTCTCTCATGCACACTTGCTCTCCCCCATTTTCCACCAAACCCTCCTCCTTCTGTTCCCTTCTCCCTCTTTCCCATGCTACATTACTTCTAATAATTTGGGTTAGCTTTTATCTTCGTGTTGAAAAGCTTTAACAAAATTATTTTAAAAGATCAGGCTGGAAGACTTTTGGGAGAAGGGCATTTGTCATTGGAATTATTATTTTAGTTATTATTATCAATTAAAACACCAATGCCTGCTTATGATTAAATTAAGATAGAATTGATGTCTTGATTTGTTGCATTGAAGGCTTAGGATCTCCCAGTGGACTCCTTACAAATGCTGCTCAGGACAGGACTATAAAGTAGTGGTATCCAGCAGATTTTAGAGATCTGGAAATTGGAAGAAACATATTTCCCCAAGTTTCAGGCAGAGTCTTTCATAAGGACACTTGATTTGTTCACCTACCCTCTTAATCCCTTTTATTAGGAATGGCTTATAAATTGCCTTTTGACAGTAAGAATCTCCAGAAAGAAAGATTTTATTACACTAGACTAGGTGATTTTCCTCCAACCTGCAGTGAATAAAGATTTATATAACTAAAACCGAAAGAAAATATATTTTTAAATTTGGAAATGTGCAGTGAAAGGGCTATTAAAATGTTAATTTTTGGAAAGTTTTTAAATGGACCAAGGGGCAATATTAACTGGAAACAAGACTTTATAAAAGCATTTCTTGTTTGTTCAAAATATTATTAAAAATATATGAAAAACTGAATTTAAGTGTAAGACAACTCTTCCTGGGAAATGGTCTGGATGAGAGAGAAACATGATAAGAGGAGATCTTGAAGGTTACTTACTAGAGGCAACCAGAAATAATTAAAGATTATAATTAAAGGAGAACTCCCACTAATACAGAATGAAGAAAAATATTTTAACTCTGGAAGAATTTAAAATAACAGAATTGGAAGGGTCTTTGGGGCTCTTCTAGTCCAACCCTCTGTTCAAACAAGAAATTCTATGCCATTTCAGACAAATGGTTGTTCAACCTCTTCTTAAAATCCTCCAGGGTTGGTGCAGTCATAACTTCTGGAGGCAGGTCATTCCACTGATTATTTGTTCTGATAGGAAATTTCTCCTTGGTTCTAGGTTGATTCTTTCCTTGATTAGTTTCCATCCATTGCTTCTTGTCCTGCCTTCAGATTATTTGGGGAATAGGTAGCCCCCCTCTTCTTTGGCAACAATGTACGCCAAATTTATTTCTTAGATTGTCAGATTCAATAAAAATGGGCTTAAAAGAAGAGCTAGAAGAAGATGTAAGTTAAAATCAGTCTGTTTCATAGATGGATTTAAAACTGACAGTGTGGAAGTATGATATTGACAAAGATGTTATACAAGACCAGAAATGAGTTTTCAGATGTTAAAAGGGACATACAAATGTTAAACCAGAAGAATGACCTGAATACAGGGATCTGAATTTAGAAAAGTGACTTAGACTTCAAATTTACAAAAATATCTGTTGTACCTATGAAAGAATTCCTGAAAAAATAAAAAAAGAGAAGAAACCAGCCTTTTGGAACATTATCTAAAATGAATAATCAAGACTATTAAAACTAAAGCCAAGGTTTACAAAGTGGGTTTCTTTGATCAAGGTTAAATTGTATATGATTCTCTCCTTTTAAACAGCTTTTAATGAGTTTTTTAAAACTAGGACTGAATGATGAGGCTGTAAAGATTTGTTTAAGGATAAAATATGGGAAGAAGAGAGTTTTGTTGTACTTTAAAAAAAGTGATACATGATAAAATTGAGAAGAAAATAGATTAATTTATGGGACATCATTTGAAAGGATTTAAGATTAGTATTTTCAATTTGTTGAAAATGTTATTTTGAGCTGCTCTTAATTGATTTTTTTTCTTGATCAAGTTTGAATGATGAGATGTTAAATATTTGTTTATAGATATAAGATATGGGAAGAAGCATTTTGGAGGAAATGATGAGGTATTTATAAAGTACAGGAAAGAATTATGAAATTCATTTACTTGTTTAAAATTAACACACACACATACACACATATGTTGTTATTTCTCATAGCTCTTAATAGATTTTTTTCTAATTATGATTGAAAGACGACTAATTATTTGTTAATAAATAAAAGATTAAATAAGAAATGAAGAGAGTTTTGCTTGAAATATTAAACCAAGTATTAACTATTGAAAATGTTTATCCTTGTCTCAATGAAGGGGAAGTTATTTCTTTCTAAATAATACAATATATTTAGGTATTTCCCAAGGTTTACAAATTCTAGTTGCGGGCTCATACAATATGAAAACCCAAAGCCAAATCATACTATGGCTTAGTTTTGTGTGTTTCTTTTTTTTCTGGGTCTTATTAGTTAAAACCATGTATCAACAGCATACTCTGGACATTTCAATGTATTCTCTACTTATTTTCCTTTTAAAAACAAATATTTCTAAGTGACTTATATTAGAGTGCTAAAAGTCCAATCCAAGCATTTCAGTTTAACAGAAATTGCATTATACTTTCATATAATACAGATAACAGTATATGCTCTGGAATGCCTGAGGTCTTAGTCATGACATACATTTCAGCTTTTCCCAGCTGTCAGGGCAGTTCCGGGATGAGTAAATCATCCAGCTGAAGAGAACTCTCCCTTCCAGTATTTTCTTCAGTTTAAGAAAAAGATGTTTGATAGCACAAAGCAAAGTAAGATGCAATTCATGAAATACCATCATATTTGGCAATTACCTTTATTTATCATCTTCTCTTTCCCATTAAGGTCAAGGCGCCTTTCAAATGCTTCAAAGCAAACCAACAAAGAGAATCACTGCAGCATGATCTCCAAATAACATAAATGCCTGCTAAAATAATAAAGCAGTAAGAAGCATTGCCTCTCTTACAAAACATCTTTGAAGTGTGACTAATAAAGTTCAGCTGCCATTGTGGTTCCCAGAGCTCAGGCCCTTGCCTTTCTCAATCAGTCTGAATCTCAAAAAGTTGTTCTGTGATCTTTTTGTCAAAGAATTTAGAAGGTCTCTGTAATGGCCTAGGTTTTATGAAACTTCCTCCCAAAGGATAGTTGAAAATCCCTTTTAAGTTGAGCATTTTAAAGTATTTCCAAAACAATCTGTTTCAAAAGCCCTTTAAATCTATTTTGTTGAGTAAGTTTTTAACTAAACGTTGTACTACTGAAGCTTTCAAAATATGTTTGTATAGACTGGAGTTCAAATGTCTAGTAATCCCTGACTTATAACTATTCATTTAGTGACCATTCAAAGTTATAATGGCATTGAAAAAAGTTATTTATGACCATTATTCACACTTAAATAATCACTACAATACACAATGGTCATGTGTTGAAAATCCAGATGCTTGGTAGCTGAGTCATATTTAGACAGTTGCAGTGTCCTGGAGACATGTGATCAGCTTTTGCGACCTTCTTACAAGCAAAGTCAATGGGGAAGCCAGATTCACTTAACAATCGTGTTAATAACTTAACAACTGCAGTAATTCACTTAACAACCATGGGAAGAAAGGTCATAAAATGGGTCTAAATTCACTTAACAACTTCCTCACTTAGCAACAGAAATCTTGGGCTCAACTGTGGTGATAAGTTGAGGACTATGTGTACCTTATGGTTGTATACAATATTAGGGTTTTCTCTTACTTAATTTTTGTTTTCATTTGCATCCTTGGGTGGACATGCTGGTAGATTAATATTTAAATAAATTTCATATTTATTTTTTTAATGATAGATGTCTAGGGATATGATGAAAGTATAGGATAATGTGAGAAAACAAATATATACTGCTTCACCTTATTTTGAAGTGGTGGTCTTTAAACAAATAATTATATAATTCTATTAATACACAGGATACCATCTCACATTTCTTTAGACTGTAGACTTTTTTCTGTAAACAGAATATTTTTCTGTTAGCATTTTTCTTTTCAAGGAAACATTTTTAATTTCACTAATTATGTCACCATGTCTCTAACTTCTATGCAGTAAAAATGATAATGATGCGACTGTAAATTATTGCCGATTTAGTAGCATTTTTTCACATTCTTTTCATTGGGCCACATGGATAATTTTGACATTATAATGAATACAAATTTACTCTAGCAGTAGGGAACCTGTGGCAGACCAGATGTTGCCCAGCTATTATTCCCAGCCAACTCAGCATGATGAAGGAGTTTCTGGGAACTTTATATCAGCAGTAAAATCTGTGGATTCATTATTTTCTGGTTACAGCATTATCTTAATAGTACAATAAAGATAAAAGTTTCCCTGTCCAGTCGTATCTGACTCTAAGGCATCGTGTCATCTCCTTTTCTTTGCTAAGGGAGCCAGCATTGTCCAAAGATATTTTCCAATGTTATGTGACCAGCATGGCTACATGTCAAAGGCACACGGAATACTGTTACCTTCCCACCTATGGTATCTATTAACCTACTTGTATTTTCATACTTTTGAACTGCTAGGTGGCCAGAAGCTGGGGCATGAATAGGAGCTCATTCTATTGTGCAGCATTTGGGTCTCAAACCGGGGCTGGCAGTTTTCTAGCTGACAAGCTCAGTGTCTTTAACCACTGAGCCATCACATTCCCTATAATAGTACAATAGCAAACATTTAAGTATGCTAAAAAAAAATTAAATGCAGATCCCAAAGCCTGGCTGGTACTAGGCTGGTATTCACTCAACACGTGTAGAGAAAATTGATATTATTTGCTTTTGATTTGGCATGATGTGTAAAAATAGCCATTGGGTTTTGTAAACTATAGTTTATGGTATGAACGAACATATTTCTGAAAAACCATGGTTAAACAAACCATGAAGTAGTACAATATATGAAATGAGTTTATAAATTAGTCAATAAATTATAATTTCTAATCTGTTTCTACTGTTAAATTTAAACCAGGTTGAAATTCAGAAGATTTGGCCATAGAGATAAAAGGGCTATCGAATTACTTTGTTTCTGTTGGAGAAATCAGTGTGAAATCAAGTAGCATAGGATTAGTTTATTCATGGGGTTTCCTCCTATTTTAATTAAAATTATTAGCCTTCAGGTAGTTTATGGATTATGCAAGTTAATATCATTTGCAATAATAAAAACAATTCTGCTTATGATAAAGTGCTTTAATAATTTTAGTATACTTCAAAGCAAGCATCTTCTAACTTGCGATAGCTTACTTTAATAATACTTCATAAAAATATTTTTTGCATGAAGAAATGCTACTATAACACAAAAGGGTGAACATAAATGATAACAAATTTAAATAAATTATGAAATCTGGAGAAGTATAACAGTACCATATAAGCTGTAAAATCATTAACAATAGTTTGAAAAATAAATACCATTTGATTTTGGGATTATTTTTAAAAATCAATCAATTTCATAAGTGTTAGGTTGCACAATATCCCTTGAACATTGTTGTTCTTTAAAAAAAATTAAATGCAGTTTAGAAAATTATGAGTAAAATTCCCCAAATCACTAGTGATAAAATGAAATTCTGCAAGAGAAATTTTATAATCCATATTTCTTCCTGGACCACCATTATTATTGATTTTAATTTACAAAGTGGCTTAAATTTCATCACTTCATCAAATGGAAGAAGCTGAGCAATAACTATTTCTTGTAATTACCTACTGAATGTTAACAATTAAAGACTACATAACATCTCTAACAACCTAAAAGAAGACTCTACACATAAACATCACTAGATAGATAACATCAAATTGACTATATACTATACAAGCAAAGCTGGAAGAGTTCTACTCAAGCCAAAGAAACTAGAGCTAAAGCTGACTTCAATTCAGAACATGAAATAAAGATGGAAAACAAAATAATCAAGCCAATAAAATATAATCTCATCAATATTCCAGATGAGTATGCAGTGAAAGTAGATGACAAATTAAACTGAGTAGATTTGATAAATCTGTACCTGAAGAATGCTGCAGCAAGGTATTATTGTTAAGGATAACATAGTTAAAAATATTCTGCATTGTAAAAAGCAAAAGATAATGAAATTGCCACCTAATATTTTCAAAGTAGATGAGCAAAGTTTTAAAGTTATAAAGGAAAACTTTCCCAACTAAATTCTAGGTGAAGGTAAGAAGGAATAAGAATATAATTCTAAATATGCAGTGCACTCTATTGAATGAGAAAGTAAAGTGTTTTATTTAAGAAAATTATAGGCAACTTTTTTAAAAAAATGTACATTCTACAAAGCAAAGAAAATAAAGATCAACTGAATAAAAACTACAAACAAGTGATGATATGAATATATAAAATTAGTATGCAAAGGTGAGCTAAAAAAAATACTACTACTGCCCTGATATGTTTAAAGATATGAACACTACATTAAAATAGGATTTGGGAAATGAAATGTCTTATAAAAACTGATAATATCAAAGCTGCAGGAGTTAATGAAATATCAACAGAACTGTTAAAATTGTGCACAATGATGCTCTTAAATGGCTGCTTGCAGTTGTAAGCAGGTAGGAAAAACAGCAGTGTCCCCAAAAATTGAAAAAAGAGCGATCTACATTCTAATGCCAGAAAGCAGAGTAGAGTGGAATGCTTAATCTTCTGAACTGTTGCATTTATCTCACATGCTAGTAAATTAATTCTCAAGATTTTGTATTCCAAGATTTTAACAATACGTGGGGTGAGAATTATTAGAGGTACAAGCTGGCATCAGAAGATGAAAAAGTTTCTGGACTCTCATTGAAGACATCTGATGAATAATAGAAAAAACAAGGGTGTTCCAATCATATATTTATATTATGCTTTATTGATCACTCTAAGTCTTTTAAAACTATGTTCTTAAATGTGCAAAACCCTTAAAATCATGGATTTATAAGACTAATTCATCTACACATTGAAGAGTTTTTAGGCCTATTAGAGAGCAAACAGCAGAATATAGAGTTGGTTGAAGGTGAGATAAAAGCAAGCAAAAATATTTTTATGACCCAAGTTTAACTCAGCTATACTCCAATAATATGCAAGTAGGTGAGTTTCACCAAGCATGTCTAAATTTTTTGAAGAATTTGACTGAAAACACAAATAAAATAATACAATAATACAACAATAAAAGGAGTTTCCTTTCTCAAGCCTTAAACTGCAAGTATCATTTATAAGGACCTAATTGCTAGGCAAAACAAAGCTCCTAACCCTTCAGATGTTTCAAAGATACAGATGGGATCAATATTTTTTCTAAATGTTAGCTCTAACCAATTCTAGCATGTACATTTGTATAGATTATGATACAAGTTTAATAATATATGCACTTTTTAAATTCCATCCCTATTTATTCTTTCTATTCTAGAATTAAGAAGGTCTTACGGGTATTAGCAACATTTTTCTTCTCTCTCACTCATGGGAAAACATTTTTCTTCTCTCTCACTCATGGGAAAATAAACCATTGGTAATCTTTTCTTTCATCACCTTCAAGCCCAATGAGTTCTCTACCACTTCAGCAATCTTTTTACAGGTCATTCCTTTTGCTGAATCACCTATGAATTAATGAGTCTTCAACAGTGCAAGCTCTGCCTAATCCTTTTCAGGATCACTAGCCACATTTCCTCTGGATTCAAATCAACAGTCCATCTTCAATATCCACTGCAGGAGTATAAATCCATTTTGGCCATTGTAGCTGCCTACTACTGCCTTCATCTGCACATTTCTTTTTCTTGGACTTCCTTTCGAGGGTCTCTTAAAATTTTGCCAATGTGGTCTCTGATACTGATACCAGCCCATTTGCCACCCTTTTCCTATCAGAATAATATCCCTGGAGGATCTCAGTGAATATTTACTCTCAATTCTTGCATAAATTGCTTTTTTGTAAAGTGACTACAAAGTGCTTTCTTTGGGTGTCTACATGGATACATGTGAACAGTCTGCAAGAATCCATGGCTGGAAGCAGACTCATCATAGACAGAAAGTTGAGGGAGTTTTTGTATTCTGAGCTAAAAAGAACTCCACAAAAGCTGTGAATATAAATATGAAATAAAGAGATGTGCTTCTTGAAAAAAACACTGTGAAACCATCAAAGTGTTGAATTAGAATTATTAACTAAAAGATGTTGTTAAATTGATGGCCTTCCTATAATAATCTTATAATTCTGAAATCTTTTATTAAGAAGGCTTAAGCTTTCCAGACATGTGCATATACAAACACAAGACTCTTCATAGCAACCATACTCATATATTTTCTGTGAATATAAATATGAAATAAAGAGATGTGCTTCTTGAAAAAAACACTGTGAAACCAAGTGTTGAATTAGAATTATTAACTAAAAGATGTTGTTAAATTGATGGCCTTCCTATAATAATCTTATAATTCTGAAATCTTTTATTAAGAAGGCTTAAGCTTTCCAGACATGTGCATATACAAACACAAGACTCTTTATAGCAACCATACTCATATATTTTTCTCCAATCCTTGTATACTGCAATAATGACATTGTCCCTATACTCAAGCACTATTTGGATTAGGAACAAAGTAGAAGCCTGATGCTGTCCTTCATATTTAATTCAGGATAAATTAGGGAAAGTGATTGAAACAGTTAATAGTAAATTTAGGCTGCTTCCAAGACAGGGTTTGAGAGAAAGGCATCCTGGGAATATGATCTTTTAAAATGTTTACAGGTATCATGATAAACAAAACATGAGAATGAATCCATAAATATGGCAATTTTAAATTATTTCTCTAGATGAAACGAGATGCCTGATGAGTTTCCATTTCTCCCAGAAAAGTTGGCAGCCCATAGCTCACAGAGCAGCATATAGTCTGCAAATTACAGATGGTTCTTTCCATCAGCATAAAATATAATGGATACCCATTCCATTTAGGAGACAGAACTTTGCCTTGTCCTTTCTTCCCTGGATCACATTGCTCATCCTCACAGCTGAAAATATGACTGTATTGATCTTTGGAACAATTTAGTATGCTTTCATGGTTGATTTGCCCAACATCATCCAACTGCCTTCAAGTATGAATAGAATTTAATTTTAGTGCACCTGCAGTCCTTGGTAGATAAATTGACTGAATCCTGCTAAGTCAAGAAAAGGCTAGACTGAGAGAAAGGGATTATTTCTCTTTCTATCCATTCTGCCAACTTGCCAATTTGTTTCCCAACAAATAAGAATATACCTTCAATAAATAAATAGGACTAGAGGTGTGCAGTTTAAAGCCCTGCGGGTTACCAAAATCACTCAAATTCCTCCTCCATGTGACAAAGAATATTCCAATGAAGAGGGGCTTATTCATTTTTTCAATAAAATGTTAATTTCCTACCAGTTCATTTAATTTGGTTTAAGCCTTCCTCAGTACAAGGCTGAATACAAAAATGTAAATATATATGTATCTTCAATAAATGGTAAGCAGCAAATCTGGGTCCCAAAGCAAGGAAGGAACATGGTTGATTGTTAATGAACACATTTCTGAATGCTGAATTTTGTAACCAAGATGGCATTATCTGTTGTTCAAAAGGGAAATATCAGAAGTCTTTTGAGAAGATTAAAAGATGCAGAACTACAATCTTCTGATATAAACCCTGTGTAGCCTTTTCTTCAAGTCAACAAGAACTGGGAAGTTAAAAAATACAAATTTCTGAATATCTACCTGATGATATTGGTAATGTTAGGGCAAAATCAGTATAAGTTTCTGGGGGAAAATAACTCCACAAGTTAAAACTGAATTTCCTGGAAAAATGTTATGCATATTATTTGTATCTATTAATTTGCCCTAGTTTAACTACAGAAAAATCAAGAAGCCAAAGATTTATATGCTCTTAAAAGAAATCAGAGCTGTCTTTAATTTTCCCTACTGATATCAACTCTCTTAGTTTACAATACTTGTGCCAAGTTATTTTGGAGCATATCACCATACAATTCACCAGGGGGTCTTTCTGAATAATATTTCTTTCTAAAAGCTTTATAAGTTGCCATTTACATTACATTTTTCTAAGGTGGTATGTAGCAAAATTAAAACCATTTAAAAAGTCATACAAAATAGAAGAATGATACAAATAACAATAAAATCACATGAATATTTAAAACCAAAGTAACATGCAAGTGCATAAAATACTGCCTTAGTTAAAAGGTAAGGTTATCCTTTACCATATTCTTGAAGGACTATAATAGTGGGTGTAATTGATGTCTTTTGAACAAAAATAGATGTATACAGAACTTGAGATACTCATATTGCTTAACATACAATAGCTCAAGAAAAATGAATATCATTTAAATGAGTATACCAGTTAGCCACCAGTTAACTGTAACATTAAAAAAATTATATTAGCAATGACAATACAAGAAGTTGTATTTAATATGAGCTTAGAGCAGCATAATATTTGAAATTTCTTATCTCCACTCCTGCAGCTCCACAAAGGGTTTCACCAACCCTCCATGCATGGAGGGGAAATTCTTTGGCAGGCTGCAGCTGCCTGAAGAAGGATTTCAGCTGCTTTCTGTTCCCTCTGCTTGCAACCTTTCCTGCCGGTTTCCCCATTTACTTTCTGCGGAAGCCAGAAGAGAAGATTGCAAATATCATTCATATGATTGTTGGGCACTTGGCAACCATCATAAATGCAAACAGATTGCCAAGCACCCAGACCATGACCACATGATTGCAGGGGTATGTGAGTACAACATTTTGCAACAGTTGGAAGTAATTTACTGGTCATAAAGCACTATTTCTGAAGCCATTGTTAATTCAAAAATTCATTAAGTGAATAATCATTAGGCAAGATCTGCTTCTATACTATCTATTTATTTCCAAACCCACAGAAAAATGCACAGAATTAATATGAAATGTTAATAGATAGGCCTTTGTAAACATATTCTGGAATAAAATAAAAGATAAATGCACAAACTTATTATAATGCTGAATAATGGTAGCAGCTTGCCCACACATATTACAACTATTCTAGCTCATAGTACAGGAGAAACTATAGGATTCCAATCAGCAGAAGGAAATGCTGTTTGGGAAAATCAGTATCATTCTATTACTGCAACTCTGTTCTATTTATAGAAAGCATTTCAAAGCAATCTCTGCTACTGCCTATATCAAGTAGCACAATTACATCTGCAGGACAAGCATTTTATAGCATGTATGCCCCTTGGTTCTAAGCCAGGAAGACAAAAGGAGTGAAAGGGATGACAAAGATTAAGGGCTGAATAGAATTGTGCAAAGGTGCCAAATAGAGCAACCCACAATAAATACTAATTATGATATTTATAATGTGCTTGGGGTTATGATGATAGAATGCTCAAACATTTCATGGCAACTATTATGATTAGACCTGTATTATCATCAAGGTGACAGCAGTCCATTGACTATAGTTTCTGGCTATAAAGAGCCTAGTAATCCATTTGTTTGTTTGTTTTTAGCAAAACTGAAAAGTGACCCAGTATTTGGGGCCAACCTTCCCAATGAGTGTCCTTCAGTCTGCAAGTCTGCTGCATATTTCACCATGGCTATGTCTGACCTTAGCTGGGGTATGCAGATGAGAAAGCAGGACCTGTGTACATTTGCTGGCTCTGCTCAATCCTAATTATAAAATTTATAATTATTTTTATAATTATATGACAGCTCAATCATAATCATAGTTTCTGGATCATTATAGTTTGCAGGCCAACATAGTTAGGTGATCACTCTGACCTAAAATCAGAGAGATGACATAAATGTATAATGTAATGTATGAACCCACAAATGATCCATATTTTTATTGCATTTTACCATGAACAATTCAAATACATTTACAAATGGCAGTTTGGTAAGGACAATACAGTAGCAAATAGGGTCCACTGAGGCACAAGAATGTTTTAGACTCCAGGAATGTGTACATTCATTCATAGCACAAATGTTCACTTGAATATGTTTACATTCAATATTTTCTTTTAAAAATGATTATGGTCATATATGGGCATCTACTCCTCCTTATAGCCTTTAAACCTCTGTTTTTATATAAAAATCATTCTGTTTTATAAAACCAGATCTAAGCTAAACTGTAGGTTCTTCGTGGGACTTATTTTGAATAATTTCCAGATTGCACCTATCCAACAAGGTCTACATTGGGCTCATAATGTATTTTTGGACATTACTCAAAATACAGCTCACATCTTTAAAGCACTAAATATTTGAGGGCCAGAATTGTTTTTTAACTGCTTCCTCCCATTCCAACCTACTTCTATTATCTCTGTTACCTGTTTCCAGTTTTCATAATCATCTTCATTGTTGTTTTCAATTGTTACTAGCTATTCTGAGTGGCTGTGATTATTGGAAGTATAATTTATAAATAAATTGTTTCAGCAGAAAAAAAATTCAGAACATTTGTAACAGGAAAGATTCTAAGCTACTTTAACATTAATTTGAAGGCAATTATTTTCCAGTCAATATGACATTTAGCCTTCTACAACAGCAGAAAGGATTGGCAGATTGCCAGGATGAGTGTAGAATGTCAGCTTTTTGACTATCGTTTTTTGTAGGAGTACTGTATCCTTCCAATTGAACACTGCTCTTTATTGGATGTATTGGGAACTCTCCCTAAAACAGTTGTATTGAGTGAATGATTGAGTGTTTATGTTTAAGTTATTGTGGACATTCAACAATCAAATAGGTAGACTTTCTCCATGCAAAATTGGGAGCGTCCTATCAAATTCTGTACCTGTCAATAGTGGTGTCCCCCAAGGCAGTGTTCTAGGACCAACTCTCTTCATACTCTACATAAATGACCTCTGTGATCATATTAAGAGCAATTGCGTTCTTTTCGCTGATGATGTAAAGCTGTTCAATACCACAGACAATACTGCTATCCTACAAAAAGATCTTGACTATGTATCAGAATGGTCAAACAAATGGCAACTTCAAATCTCAACAAATAAATGCTCTGTCTTACATATTGGCAAAAAAAAAATCAGAAAATAAAATACAAGCTGAATAGTCAAGATCTTGTTGATGACCCAAGCTCTGTAAAGGACCTTGGAATACTCACCTCTAATGATCTAAGTGCTAGAGCCCACTGCAACTACATAGCCAAAAAGGCATTAAGAGTTGTTAACCTAATCCTACGTAGCTTTTTCTCTGGTAATATCACACTACTAACCAGAGCATACAAAACATTTGCTAGACCAATACGCAAATACAGTTCATCAGTCTGGAACCCACATTACGTATCTGATATTAGCACAATTGAGAAAGTCCAGAAATATTTCACAAGAAGAGTTCTCCACTCCTCTACTCGTTGCAGAATACCTTATGCCACCAGACTTGAAATTCTAGAACTAGAAAACCTTGAATTACACCGTCTTCGGTCTGATTTAAGCATGGTATATAAAATCATACATTGCAATGTCCTACCTGTCAATGAATACTTCAGCTTCAACCATAACAACACAAGAGCACACAATAGATACAAACTCAAAGTTAACCGCACCAAACTTGATTGCAGGAAATACGACTTCAGTAATAGAGTGGTCAATGTCTGGAATACTCTACCCGACTCTGTAGTTTCTTCCCCAAACCCCAAAAACTTTAACCTTAGACTGTCTACTATTGACCTCACCCCTTTCCTAAGAGGTCTGTAGGGGGCGTGCATAAGTGCACCAACGTGCCTACCGTCCCTGTCCTATTGTTTCTCTTATTCTTCTTTTATTTTTCTTATATGTACCCATTTCATGTATTCACAACTATGTATACACTTATACTTATTATCTTGTAAACAATTGGCAAATCAAATAAATAAATAAAAAATAAATAAATTTGTCCCTAACCTGGTCTTTTGTGTCTTTTGTAAACTGAATCTATCTGACTTGTGGATGGTCAGTCCTGAAATGTTGTAGCATTTCTGCCTGAGCAAGGGGTTGGATTGGAAGACCTCCAAGGTCCCATGGAAGGAAAGAAAAGAAGGGGTTAACTCCTTCTTTTCTTTCCTTCCATGCTGACACTAAACTTCTCATTATTTACAATTAGCAATATGCAAGCTTAGTACAAAGATCACACTCCTTTTCACCCCTCTCAAGCCTAAGTCAAAACACATCATCACACACCTGCCCTCCCAGCTCCCCTCCCAAAGCTGGTAAAAAATCAAGAGATAATTGCTACTATCCAAGGAGATAATTTCATGAGCTGTGAGTATAATTGTTATAATAGTGGCAGTCCTGGGGAAGGTATGGGGAGCAGGTTTTAAGCAGGATAATTTTATTTACATGGAGAAATTGAGACTTGAAGTAGTTTGTGATTGGAGAAACCTGGATAGAATGTCAAACCAATTAAAAATATTGACATAGTGAGTCTGGATACTTTGTAGATTAGGAGTAAAAAATATTAGGATCAAAAAATTTAATTCAGTCCTTTGGGCACTAAGGCTCAAAAGAGAAAATAGATGGAGAAGATTAAAAAGTATTTACTTTTAAAACGTAATAAATATATTGCAACTGATTTTGACAAATTGTTTCCAAAACATCTGAAAGAAGGCATATAATAATATGATTTTTATCACAATGGTCCAATTGGTTTTTAAGGAAAAGTGATATACTTAGGCAAGTATACAACCGTTTTATCCTAGTGGAGTACTGAAGTTGAAATTTAAAAAAAATAAGTAGATCTGTTCCAGAATTTGGTAAAGTTTACTTGAATATAAAGCTATCCATAAGTCTTACATTACACAACTGTAAGAAATTTTCATTTGTAAACTTTTTTCTAATATTCATCCTTTCATATAACCATCACTGAAAATTATATGGAAGTAGACTAATGCCGAGTAGTTTGTATCTTTTAGTGGCAAATAAGGAGTGGACTTCAAAGACCTTAACAAAGTCAAATTAAAGCACTGAAGATCCAGAGTATATTCAGAAAGATTTTTAAAATTAATAAATATTGAAAATAGATACACATCATATTGAAAACAAAAGAAATATATTAATTTTTGTGATATGAACATACACATGAATATTTAGGCAACAGAATCAAGACATCATACTAATCCAAGCCCTACCTACATTTATTAAGTCATGAGGTCCATATACATTTGCCTGTTAGCAAAGCAAAGCAGAATTCTTATAACACAATTTCTTCCCATTTCCTATCATCTTACTGATGTTTTTAATAGATTAACAGAGTTGAAAGGGACCTTGTAAGTCATCTAGTCTAGTCTAACCTCCTGCCCAAGCAGGAGACCCTACACCATTTCTGACAAATGGCAGTCCAATCTCTTATTGAAAGCCTCCAGTGATGAAGCTCCTACAACTTCTGAGGGCAAGCTGTTCCATTGGTTGATTGATCTCACTATCAGGAAATTTCTCCTTATTTCCAGGTTAAATCTCTCCTTGTTCAGTTTCCATCCATTATTCCTTGTTTGGCCTACAAGTGCCTTGGAAAATAGCTTGACCCCTTCCTCTCTGTGACAGCCCCTCAAATATTGGAACATTGCTATCATGTCCCCCTGGTCCTTCTCTTCACTAGACCCGTTCCTATTACCGTTCTTCATATGTTTTAGACTCCAGTCCCCTAATCATCCTGGTTGCTCTTCTCTGCACTTTTTCTAGAGTCTTTTTTATAGTGTGGTATATAATGTTGAGACTTTAGAAAAAGTGCAGAGAAGAGCAACCAGGATGATTAGGGGACTGGAGACTAAAACATATAAAGAACAGTTATGTGACTATGTAACATTAAATTGATATCTGAAGAAACCAAAAACAAAATCTATTATATATTTCACAAAAAAAGATTATGGCTAAGATTAAGATCAGGGAGATCAAGTTTTCATTCTTAACCAAAGAGCTCACTATCAGTAGATAAATCTATTCATAGGATTGTTGTGCTTGGAAAATATTGGAGGAGGAAGTCCCTCTTTTTTTGTTCTTAAAGAAAGACAAAGATACATGCGCCCACACAAACATACATGTAGACATTGATCTACAAACACATATACATCAATGTGGTATTCAGCAGGTTCTGACCAGTTCTGGAGAACCGATAGTGGAAATTTTGAGTAATTCGGAGAACCAGCAATATCACCTCTGACTGGAGATTTCACAGTATCCTTCCCCTGCCACGCCCATCAAGCCACGCCCACAGAACTGGTAGTAAAAATAATTGAATCCCACCACTGATGTACATACAGTACATTAAAGTAATTGACTTCAAAACAATTGAATAATTCCACAGCTAGTTTAAATCCCCTCATCACTGGCAATTTAAAGTTAAAACCTTATTATTGTGTTTCAGATCACTATATTGCCTACAGTGTCTTGGGACTGAGTTAGTTAATATATTTAATAAACAAACAAATAAACCAATAAATCCTTAAAAACAGGCATTGCCAGTCCTAGGGATATAGCCATTAATGTCATAATAATGGTACAACAATGGTATAGACAGGCTAGCTAAAAATCAAGATTTGAGAACTGTACATTTCATCAGTGAAAGAGAGTGCTATATGTCAGATAGTTCATGAGAAATACTTTTATATACTCCACACAATGTATAACAGTATCTGCAGTATGAGATCAGAATGTTTCTATGGCAACTGTTAGAACATACAAAAACTAAATAAAATATTAATTGTGATAGTAGCCAAATAACTAATGCTTTCCAAATTGTATGTTCAAATTTAAAGAAATTCCCATATCTATAATTTTTAAAGTGGATAAACCACAAGCATAAATCGATTTTATCCTGTAAATGTATTTTATTTCAGAGTGATTGCTTAAGAGCAAATGCTACTAAGGTTAACCAACAGTAAAATATTTCAATAAAGTTACAATTTTCTCTGCTCTACTTCATTAGTTATAATAGATTTGGGGTAGGTTTGGTTTTTATATAGATCTCTCTTGAGTTCAATAAACAAATTTCCCATCATTATTTTCTTACTCTTTGGACTTGGTAGGATATCAGACTGTCTTTAGAGGTCTTCAGAATAGCTTATATTACCAAATGAAACATGACAGAGAGAAAAAACCCCTTCCTAATCATGTTATAAAAATTGTCATCTTGACACTGTCATGGTCTAAGGAAATATGACATCAAATTTCTTTCTAAAGTAGTAAGTTCTAATAAAAATTGATTTTGTTCTTAAACTGTTGGTTCTTAGTTCAAAGAAATGAGAATGTTGCTTGTTATCCCATCAACCTCATGAGTAAAAACACACACATTTAAATATGAAAAATATAGGGGGATTTACTCCTTCTTTAAAGGCATTAAATTACACTTTGCTCCTTGAAACTAGGACATTATAGAAAGCACTAAGCCTCACATGTTGGGAATATAACAAATATACAGTATATTGGAAATGCCTTTCCTTGGTTTAGACTGACTTGATCAACAGGGAAATAATTCATTAATTGAAAACTTAGATGGGTATTCTCTGGGTTGGCAAGAGTAGCACATGATAAAGTATAAAAGCTAAAGTGATGATGCAAAACATATTATACCAGTATCATAAGGTCCTATATTTTTAATATTGGGATTTATTTTTCTTTTTAATTGCATTAAAACCTTTTAGGGCCTACTCTACATTTGAGATACAAATTTTTGAACCTCAAAATGTTAAGAACCTGACCCCATTTGTCAGCATTTAAATTGGGAAGTGGGTTGGGGAGGCTTATGAGTCATATCTAACTACAGATATGGCCTTGGAACAATAGCTGAAGTACTAATCTGATGAATAAAATGTTTATAGCTTGCAAATCCTTCCATCAATGACTTTCAAAAAAATATGAAACTTTATTTAGTATTCATTCATATTAGCTGTCAGTATTGCTCATCTTGGTCAGGCTCTGAGGATACTTGAGGTGCTGTACCTTCAGTGTTTAACATTTTAATTAGGTTATAAATTAAAATACAAAATACAAAAGTAAATAGGAAGATACAGTGGGGGAGGGAGAGGGGGGAGAAAAGTGAGAAGAAACTGGGGAAAAGAAAAAAAAACATTGACTTTCAAGTTCCAACTCCCTCTGTTTCAGTAAAAAAAAAAAGCATTAACATCAAACCATAACTTTTTGTTTTTCCATAATAATATAAACTAGCCATTTCTACAAAAACATATCAATCTAATAGGTAAAACCTAAAATCAAAGTTTCATTGTTTCCACTTCAAGCACAAAGTTCAGAAGCAGTCTCCATATGGAAACAAAGGTACTTATATTGTTTACTTCAGGGGCTGTACCTTGAAATGGAAATGTACAAGATGGAGACGAGTTGTACCAAGTTGTGACATTCATTATTTTTATCACAAACAGTGAGACCAAGGCTCTGGACTGAGAAACAAAAACATTATTCCATTCCTGAGGACAGCATGCCTGATACCTTCCAACTGAGCATCAAGGTATCATCACTGCCAGGCAAGGAAGGAGAAGGGGGGGGGCTTAATTGCTTCCTCCCCACACCCCTTGTTTCTCTACTCTGTGCTGCCAGTTATACACAGTTTCTGCTTTAAACTCAAGGTATTTAATGCAGTCAGGAATCTTCAACTGAAATAACACAAAAACAATTTGTAAACTAAGGCTTCTGTTTTAAATATTCCAAAAAGCAAGGCCACAGAGCTTTTTTTTCCCCCAGAACCACTTGTGAGGGACAATTCAGGGAGAATCTAAGACCATGTACCAGGCAGATATTCCAACTGCCCAGAAAGAATTTCAAAAAGGCAAATCATTTGTCACAAAGCCAGTCAGATAGATATCCTGTTTTATAGCCATGATTGCTAACTTGCCTACTTTATTGAGTCATATATCTTTCTTTTAAGTAGACAATTCAACTCCTGTTGCTTTATCTTTTGTAATTGTGATATTTTCCATGATCTGGGACCTGCTTAACATGGTTCCTGGGTCAGTTGGCCCATCCTGAATTGGTATTTCCTCAACTATCCATACACTGTGTTTGGTAATTCTTATGTTGCAAGATGAAAGTTTACCTGACCAAGCTCCTCAACTTCTGAATCTGAAGAATCAGACTGAGTCCTAACTGCTTCCTTGCTATAAACAGCTGTCTCGTGTCTGCTTCGGATAGGAAGCCATGACAGCATTCCAACATCCTTCAGGTGCATCAGACAAAAACTCAACTAGGATGGAAATGGCAGGATCCACAGATCTACTATGTACAATGGCTTGGACATGGCCCGGACAGAAGCATGTTGGAATGTCAAGGAAATACTACATAAAATATTTTCTGCCACTTAACAATTTTACTACATATTTTTCATCATTTTCTTCATCATCATCTTTTCTTTTAATCAATAATATACAAAAAATTACAAGGCTTTCCTGTATCTTATGCTGAAGAACTGCTTCATTTTTGTCACTATAAGAAAGCAGTTCAAATCCTAACCTTTCTTTTTTTCAGGTATAATACAAAGCTGGCTTTTCAAATTCTTGTTAGCATTCACATACAGTATATATACAGAGTGTTATCCAAATGGGCATGATTTGGAAAGCAATGGTGTTCAAATGTTCCATTAATACTTGATTTATACTTGTGTTATTGATCCAGCAGTTTGTATGGGTAATTCAGAAAGTATAATATAAGGGGACCTTACCATGTAAGCCAGGGGCATCAAACTCACATCATCACGGTGGCATCACCTGACGTATTGGGACTTTCCACCCCCTTCATTAAACCAGGCATGGGCGTGGTCAGTGTCTGGCCTGCAGGCCAGGAATTTGACAGCCCTGATGTAAGTTAAGAAGGAAAAAGATCAAAAGATATCCTTTGTAGCAACCAACATCCAGATAAGCATAGATTAATTGCAGACAAACTGCAGAGCAGAAAACAAAACTCTACTCAAGGAATTGTTAAGTAAAAAACCACACACACCCAACACTGGCAAGATAAGTGTTATGTTGTGGTCCAAGGAAGAGATGGAGAAGCTGTCAACAGTTAACTCCTTTATTACGGAACACCAACCCAGCAAAATCCCCCTCTGACAGTTCTCCTTTTATAGGAGCTGTCAGACAGCCAACCAATCAGCTCAAAGTATTTTCCTGCCCGATAGGCGGGCCGGAGTGAAAACTTACTCCTTTCCCAGTACATGACACTAAGCTACTGTATATTAATAGGGAGCAAAAACTACCACCGATAATGTTATCTAGTTAGGTAATGAAACATCTGCTAGCAAAGGGAGCACCAAGGATTTTCTCCCTTCAGTTTTTTAAACTCAGAGTATAACTATCACTATTTTCTCTGCATATGGCAATTAAAGCCAGATTAATTTACCATGCTACTAGTTTATAGATTTCTACTGACAATATGTTTAGACAAGCATTCTGTTTTCTTGTCCTTCACTTTTTCAATCTGTTATGAATGTAATGTGTCTATTGTATGCTTTTCAGTTCCTTTGTGGTTGTCATGGCATTGGAAATGCATAATACTGAAGAGAATGTGCTCACACAATATCTTTCAAGGATTTTTATAGCCATTCTGAGACCTGATTTCTCTTTGTACTTTCATGGCTAAGACTAAAAATACCTTGATAATTCATTATGCTGAAATGAGAAGGCTTTATGAAACTTGTGCTATCATTACAAGCATAAGGCCTTAGGACAGAAGAAAAAGGAAATAATGTTTCCACTATAGGGAAAGAAAAAAACGAGTACTTTGTGACTTATCTGAAATATAGTAAGTTGTATCCCAGCAATTTGTTTGGAATTTTCACAGCTCCCCTGTTTAGCACATTTTTGCTTTCTTCATATATTGGGTTGATATTTGATCTTTGCTTAAAAATAGCTTTGGTCAGATATTAGGAATCATAAGCAGGATCCCACTGAATAGTTTGAGGATGATAATTTACAACTGAAATTAGAGGCTATGGCAGTCTAGAACACCCCTCTGATTTTCAGATGTGGGCTTTTTCACCTGAGTTTTATTTGCATCTTTAACCTTCTATCCCTTAAACAGTAACATCAAAAACTGAAAATGTCAGCCATGTCCTCTGGATCTGGAAGACATCACTGAAACTGTGGATATGCTTCCTTTGCAGACTCAGTACAGAAAAGTTATGTCAGTTTGTATTCTCCCCTCTGTAAAAGAAGAGATAACTGTTGGTATGCTTGGGAGAAATATATAGAAAAATCACTGAAGATACCAAGGGAGAAAGTAAAGTTAATAGGTAAGGACTTCAGAGACGGGTGGCTGAAAGAATGATTGTGGATTGCAGTTAACTGATTGAAAATGATCTACCTAAACGGAGCTCATTGCCATATGACCTCCTCAAGGCCTCAAAATGAATGAAACCACAACCTTTGAAAATAAATATCCTTTTTGGGGGGAAGGGTTGAATATAGCCAAAAGGAAGATATGAATCTTTAATGAACAGCGAAGAATCCAGAGCAATATAAATAATCTTGTTGATGTCAAACAATAGGTGATAATATTAAGACAAAATGAAACTATTGGTTAATGTTTCAAATCCTGATTTGCAACAGCAGTGTGATTAGCATTAAGCATTTAATGATTAATTTTAGATTCTAATATTTTGAAATATTATTTTAAAAATAAAGTTTATAAAAATAGTCTGCATTCATGCATGTTAAACCACTTCAGTATAGTTGTGCATTTTTCCTCTTAAAGGTCACTGGATGCTCACAATTTTTGGCACATTTTCAGCAAGAAAATAATTCTTAAATGCCAAAAGCCAAAATAACTGATTTGCAGTAGCTGAAGACATTACTTCTCATACTGATTAAATTAAGGCTAACCTTACAGGTATTTCATCTTTGTTTTATAATTCATTAGCCCAGAAAATAATTATGAGTTCTCTTTCAGGTAAAAATGAATATGTAAATTATTTAATTGTGGCTTCTATAAGAACACTATCTGGAAAAGACATAACTAGAGTTCATGTAACGTAATAACTGAAAATCAGTAGTTCAGGAAATTTTATCCAAATTTATGAAAAATATAATGAATTTTTTCTGTTCTTCAAGTTATTATCTCTCTTCCCTTCCTGTTTTCAAACCTAAAGTTTTCAGATGCAGATTGCAAAACTTCAGTTAAGCATAAAATGTCAGCAGGATGATATAAATTAGCCTAATTCCTGACTGCCATCCAATGTCAACTTAGAGTTTTGCATATGATGCCTACAGCTTTTAGAATAGGTTTCAAATATCAAAGAAACATCTCTGAGTTTTCTGACAAGAGAATAGGCAAATCCCCCCAAAAACTATGGTTGCAGATCAGAGGTGATATTCAACAGGTTCTGACCAGTTCTGGAGAACCGGTAGCGGAAATTTTGAGTAGTTCAGAGAACCAGCAAATACCACCTCTGACTGGAGATTTTACAGTATCCTTCCCCTGCCACGCCCACCAAGCCACGCGCACGGAACCGGTAGTAAAAAAATTTGAATCTCATCACTGATCCCTATCCAATAAAGGTCAGTTCATCTGTATTTATCTTTTAACAGTCATCACTTGAAGAGGCAACAAGGCAGCTGCTGAAGATGAAATCATGTAGATATAACAAAATATGAAGCATCTGCTGTTTTTCAACAAAAGAAAACTCCATACATCTGTTAACACCATACATATATTAACATTTATGATTTTTGATGATAATGAATAATCTAGAAATCGTAGAAAATGCTAGGAGGGTAAGCCCAAATATTTCCACATAGTGGAAATAGTGTATATAAAATTTGTCCTTTAGAATAATTTTTGGAGTCATGTAGAAATACTTCCATTCCAGATCCATAGTTATGTTTCCTAGAAAAGATGGTGTAAAAGCAGCTGCACAACATCATTCCAAAGAGTTGTCCACTCTAGTTCTCTGCTTTTGTAGTCTCTTAGTGGTTCAGTATCCCATGCTATCCAAATCCAAGTGTACTTGGCTTTCAATACTTACAAAGATCATCTACATGCAGCCATCTAGTCATACTAGACTCGCAGTGCTATTTATAAATCAGCAAGATTTTAGCATTTTTCATCTTATTTGCCCCCCAAAAATCAACAAAATGATTTTTTTTAAATTTTACATTCTCAAAATGAATGTGGAACTAATATGGCATGTTTACAAAAAAGCAAAAAGGAATGAAATTGTGATAATCAAAGAAATTTCAATCATCTAAAATCCCACTTTTTCTATTCATCTGAAAACAGAGCCAGAAACACTTAGCCTTTTCAGAAAGGAACTATAAATACAACAAATTGTTCTTACAAAAACATATGAGTGAATTTAAAAGATGGGTGAATATATCTGCATAGAGAAGAATACAGCAAAATGTCAACACAAAACCAAAATGCCTCTATTCTCTCTACCACTGACAAAGAAAAAGTATTAGAGTCCCACTGCAGCAATATAATAAAGGAAAAAACATGAGGAAAAAAATATTGCATATTTCTCCTGCTTGTAATATAAAGACCAAAGATAGGTTTTTTTATATTTAGGAGGTTCAATAAGGTAGCATATTTATATGTACTGTATATACTGTATGTATGATTTGGTGGAGGCAAAAAGTATATCTGAATGATTCCTGGCTTTTTTGAATGGAAAAATATTGGGACATTCACTGTTTCTTTATCCCAGATCTAATCCTGCTATGTGATGCTAGACATAAAATTTTTAAGAAGCACTTCATTCAGTCTCCATTTTAAAATGAAGTCCAATCTGCAGATCTCATAACCTCATTGTCTAACATAGGGTTGTCAAACTCAAGGCCCAAGGGGTGGATTCGGGCCGTGGGTGCTTAGATCTGGCCCACACAGCCGACCTGGAAACAGTGAAGGACCAGCCTCTAGTGCCTCTGCCAGCAAAAATGGAGCTCAGAAGGGCTACGTGCGGTCATCCCAAGTTCCGTTTTTGCTGGCAGAGGATTGCAGGAGGCCATCACAGCCAAAAATGGAGCTTGGGAACCCATTTTCACTAGCAGAGAGCTAGGGCCACCAGAGGCACCCCTGACATTTTTCCTTTTCTTTTTTCTTTTTTTCTTTCTTCTCTCTCCTCTCTCCTCTCTTTTCTTTTCCTAACCTGATGAACACTACAAAACTCACCACACTCAGATGAATAGATGTACAAACATATCCACCTCTACTTTTCAAAAATGCTTTTTAGAATATGTGCTAAGATAATGACAGTCTCCAAAATGACAGCATTTAAGGGGGGGAAAGCATCAGGAATAATTGTGTGTAATGTGAATATGTATGACTTGGTGAAGGCAAAAGGTACATCTGAATTATTCCTGGCCTTTTTGCATATGACAAATGATGTCATATCATTTATCACTTCCTTCATAGGTGTAGAGCTTCATGTCAATGTTCCAAGTAAACTCTCCAAATGATTCAGAACTCCGAAACAAAGTCCATCCAAGTAAGAATTTATTAGAGTAGTCATGTTGGCACATATGGGGAAAACCCAAATCTGAATTCCCATGTTTTTCCCCCTCCACACTAAAACTCATACCCTGCCCCATTTAGTGACCCTCAGATCACATTGGCCAATCAATCTCCTATCTCCACTGCCACCAAATTCTAGTCACTTGCCTCCAGGCTTGTCTTTGATTGCTGGCGAAAGAATGTTGTTGTGACTATACTCCTGTTGTGTTTTGATGGCGGCCTGCTGAGCTGGCAGCAAAGTTGAACAATGGGGAGGAACATGGGCCAGTTCTGGAGTCTGGGGAAGGTTCAGACGAGGGATCTCCATCTGACACAGAGATGAGGCCAGGGCCATCTGAGAGTTATGTGCTGACTCCGGAGCCTCCAGAATCTGACATCAGCGAGTCCGAGGAATGGGGCAGCTTGTTCCCAGTGTGCGCTTGCACAGAGCTGCCAGAAGTCAAGAACAGTTAAGACAAAAGGAACAACTTGGAAGTAAGGCTTGGAGATGATTGTCCCTCCCATAACACATGAAGGAGGAGAAAGGGACATGAGCCTTTGCAGGAAGCAACTTCTGGTCAGTTTAAACTCTGAAGCTCCATGTTGACTTTGTACTCCATTTGGCCTTGTACAGCTAATTGGCAATTTAGTCATGGCAGCATTTCAAGGGAGATAAAGGTGGGTTCTTATCAGCCTTATCCAAAAAGACTGTGGCAGACTTCTGTTGGACTAGTTATAAACTGCTTGGGACTCATTATGGGCTGTGAATGCATATAATTCACAGCCGGTGAAATAATAATAAAAAGGTTTTTGGGAACAGCATGTGATTGTTACTGTCTCAGGAATCCTTGGTCAGAACAACTCTCTTCACTACTCTCCCGTTCCCACAGCTTGCCCATTCCTCGCTGTGGCAGCTGTCTCAAAATGGATCTGGGGCTGACATTTCAATAGTGTGCTGAATCAAACTTTACATGATCATACTTATTGATTATTTTTGGCAGATAGAATGGATTTCTGTTTCAATATACACATGTATTTTATGGGGCTTCCATTCAGCCTGTAAGATGTTACTACAACTGATTTTCTCAAGCATGGTAAATATAAATAAGAATTCATCTCCAACCAACAGTTGTCAAACAAAATAGCCTGTAAAGTTCTTTCGCTAATATTTGTAGAGCATCCTTTAAAATCTTATTGCTGAATGAGGTATTATTTTCTTGCCAAATGAGAGAAATGGCTAGCCTTTATCTCTTCAGTCCTAAGAGAGCCTTCCTAAAAAATAAATTCATATATCGCAGTTGGCACAAAAATAGCTCCATTTGATGTCATCATCAAGTGAAACATTTTCGAGGAAAATGTTGGCTTTAGCAATCCCAGCCACTATAGTTCATTTGTGCACTGCAATCTAATGTCTTTAATAAGCTATACTTGAATAAATATGGTTTGAAGTTATATATTACATATGTTTATCAAAATGGTTGTTGCCATTTATTTATCATCCCATTCTCTGTTTTTGTTGTTCTGAAAGGTGATGTTACTGCAATCATGCTCATGGTGCATGAGCAGAAAAAGAAACCAATTACCTTTTATTTAATGATCCCTATTTCTTATTCACATGTATTGATTTACATGCTTTTGCTTATACTTGGCTAGTTCTAGGAATGTGTGTTGGAATACAGATTCCTTCAAAATCCCAGAAAGCCCAACACCAAAGGGGAGGAAAGTACACCATCTTATCACTATTATTTTTTTAGCTTGTGTGTCACAGTAAAACTGTCTTCTTTTTAAAATACCTTAAACTTTGTGACATCCACTTCTCTACCATATACCTATTATACTGAGTAGTAGCCAAAGTTTTTTCATCTTCATAAATTTGGAAAAGCTTAATTTTTATATTAAATCAAATGGACTTGAAAGGACATTTGGCACGTGCCCAATAAATTAATTCCAGTACATAATCTATTTTGCCAATCATGTTTAACCATGGTTTATTGAAGGGAGATGATGCCTGTGGCCATCTAGAAGACCCAAATCAGTGGTGGGTTTCAAAAAATTTTCCTACCAGTTCAGAGACCACTTTGTGCATGTGTGCGCAGGGCTCAAAGACTGTCCTCTGTAACAAGCTGTGAGTTGTACTGTTTTTTAGCTTAGCTGATGTGCGGCAAGCCGCTCTACCATGCAAATCAGCTGAGCTAAAAAAACAAAGGAATATAGGAGAGGTAAGAGCAGGGCGGGTGGGCAGGGCCAGCCAGAGGTGGTATTTGCCAGTTCTCCAAACCAGTCAAAATTTCCACTACCAATATGCCAGAACCGGTCTGAACCGGCTGAATACCACCTCTGACCCAAATTAAAATTAACAGCATCTCACAGCATCTGCCTTTTATCTGGGACTGTCTAGATTTGTACCTTTGAAACAAAAGAGGACCATAGGTTTCCAAATAGGAGGAGCAGGAGGAGCAGGAGAAGGAGGGAGAAGAAGAGGATAATACATTACCTGATTTCCAGTGATTTTGAGTGGTTTCTTTAAGAAAATAAAATGCAGAGCTTGGGGTTGGAGTCAAGAGATGACTCAGCCTAGAATTGTTAAGTATTCATAGATGCTCCAAGTCCGACCTCCATTGACTTTCATTAACTTTTATCTAACGCTAATTAAGTGCTGATCATTACTGGTCCAGATTCTTGTTTATAGGCTTCAGTAATAAATGAACTGGAATTTACATGTGATCTGATTCAAAGTAAAAACACAGAAAAAATAGTTATGAAAATATAGCAATAAATTCAATGGAAAAAATATGACAAAATTAGGCAACAAAAAGCAAAACATACACACTACTCAAAGTCTCTAACAAATAACCTGGATGAAGAGCCAAGTTTTCTGGTTCCTCTGAAATGTTATGAATAGCTGTGAGCAGCGTCTTCTAGTCCAGGAAAGGATTTCAGTTGGTGCACAACAAAATTGTACAAAAGCTTTCCTAGCCATGGCTGCACCTACTTCTCAAAAGAACTTGCTCTAGAATTATTTTTGGGTTAGTGAAACCCATCTAGAACAAAAAGTGGAAACTCCCAGATTGCAGAGGCCCTGACACTCAAAGTCTCATTCTTGCTAGGTAGAATGAAGTCTAGTTTTCCCCATCCTCAGCATCCAGAAACTGACATAGAATATCTATAGCAGCAGCCCTCAACCTTTTGGGCACCAAGGGCTGGTTCTGTGGATAGCAGTTTTTCTGCAGATATGTGTGTGTGGCTTTGCATGCTGCCTGCATCCCATGCATGCACAGATGGGGCCTTGCTCATTTGTGTGCTCTAGTTCCGGGTGGGGCCATGGACTGGTGCCAGTCCATAGACCAGGGGTTGGGCATCCCTGTTCTATAGCACTTGGCAAATAGAACCTGGTTCTCCCCATTTCCAGTTGAACATGTTAAACAATTATATCACAATGGCACAATCACAATGTTTAAAACCAGAAGTGTGAAAGAAGAAAACCAGATGTTTTTGAGTTTGGTGGGCAAAAGACAAATATCCTCATAAGCACTTTCCTTCAAATAACAGTTAGCAAGCAACTCTTGTTATGAGTCCTTCTATGAGGACTTTGAGATAATACAACCACGGTTGCCTTAATGCCATTTTTAAAGCAATGCTGATAGCCTAGGAATTAGCAACCTCATTACACAACCCATTATTATTGTCATACTAGGTAGCACTTAAAGGAATTTTTGTTCAAATCATTTGGTGGGGCTTTTGGTTGCTCACAACTAATTTAGTCCATTCTTGGATTTTGTGTTCTTGGATTTATCATATTGGTCAAGTTATTATTTATTATAATTTTAAAATTCATTATATTGGCAGATGTTTTCATAGTTAAAAATATTGCTATAGCTGTGCAATTAGAGAGAGAATCGTCATTAAAACTCTTACTTAGCAATGCTGTTGTCAACAGAGATATGAAGTGGCAGTTGAATTCTGGTTAATCTTACATAAAATCTTGAGAAACTAAATATTTTAAATGGAAGCTTTTCATGTTTACTTGAAATACTTTTCTTGTTTAAGAAAATCAATCTAAATCTGGGGTCTAGATCAGCCTCATCCTGCAATTCTTCAAATATCTTGTCCATAGAATCCCTTAGTATAGCCAAGGGCTAGACATACTGTGGTATAATAATCCCAATTCATCCAGAATATCAAAATGGAAGTGAAAGACAATTCAAAATACCTAAAATTTTCATGTAAAATGTTATACATATAATACTTTTCCATATCTATATTCATACTATGTGATGGCTAAAGAATGTTTCAGCATATTTATGATTTGACTTTTTTCCCTCTTCCAAGTTCTTACATCCTTCAGCAAGATGGGAAAAAATTATCAGTGTGCTTGCCATTATTGTAAAAAGTGGCCTATGCAAGTAGAGCTACAATTGAAATATTGATTCAAAGGTTAGATATCAAACAGCTGATCTATATATAAATTGCAGTCCTTGGTATTTTGGCAATATACTCCCCAGAGGGTTTGAATATATTTCTGGATCACTGTGCAGTAAGTGGCACAGACAGCAGCAGATTAGAATCTATATAATTCTTTGCTGGATCACCATGTCTCCTGTGGGTAGAAGAACCTCATGTGGGGAAAAGAATCTAGAACATAACCCAAAAAATCCTGGGATTATATAATGCAATAAGTTATGACTAATATTTATCTAATAAATATAATTAGTAAATATTAGTGAATAGTATTATTAATATTTTGTCCATATCTTTATAAAAGATTAGATTAATTTTTGTTTTAGTATATTATGCTTTATTTCTTTTAAATTGTATTTTAAATAGTAACATGTTAAAAACAAATAATAACAGAAAAACTGCTTAGGATGGAAAAGAATGCTGCAATATCTGCAAACAAACAAAAAATGTATAGATTTGTACAAAATTTACCTCAGTTTTCCTCACTCTTCCAAGTTTTCTGGGGCAACTTCCCAGTATATGAGGAGTTCTCTCCCATGATTCCCAATCAACTGGGGAAGATTTTGGAAACTGTAGCCTCCATCTGAAGCATCCTTGGGTAGTAAGACTAATAAGCATCATGAGATCCAATGTTCACAATAATTTTCTGAGAAATATGTACCATATGTATCGGATACATAGTATCAGATATATAAACCTAGAAAATGCAACAGAAAATCCTAGCATATGTTTTAGACAGATTTATCATCTAATATGTATTTCTCAATACTGCTTCTTTCTGTGCGACTATCTAATTTTATAGGCCATTAATGGCACTTCATGGTCACAATAAAGGCAGAAAAAAATAAAATAGATGGATGCCACTTAACTGTAAATCGAGGCACTATAAAAATGGAATAGCAACTAATTTTTAAAGATATTTCATTTACTGTTTACTCTTTCAAATAACATCATTTTAAGAATCTCTCTTGTCTGCTGTAGTGATTCATAATTTCCTAGGAGGCTGTGAATAACAGCTGGTATGGTCATTCAGAAGCATTCTGAATTTTTACAACATGTAATAGTCTTCCTTAATGGATTTCAAAAAGACTGTCAACCAATAAATTAATGATGAGAATTTTCTTCTGAGAGTAAGATCTAAAATTTCTTGCACTATCAGGAGCCATCAAGTCCATTGAGCACACAATCTCACCCCCAGGACTAGCACTTTGGGGAAATATTCTCTGAAAAAACAGTCCTCAGTTATGCTTCCAGCCTTCCCTCTCACCAAGTACAAAAGAAAATTTTTATATTAGATGAAATCTAGAAGCCAGCAGTATAGATCCCAGGATGACAAATAATGTGGAATAGATTGATGTAGAAGAACAGATCATGTATCCATGAGGTCCCCAGAGCCTGTCTGACTACAAGCATGGGAAAACAACATTCTAATTCCTTACCACTGGCAGTCTCATTTGTTACTTGCAGAAGCTGGGAAAGGCTTCTGTAGCACTGCATTGCTGGTGCTGACGCCATTACCATCTACTGCAAGTTCCATGAGAGGTTGTAGAAGAGGCTCTGGAAAAATAAGGAGAAACACAAAGCAAGAGAGCCATTTAAGTAAGGATGCCATGTTGCTTTGCACAGCAGCTTAGAGGATTTGCTTTGGTTAAATTTTCATCAAACAAAGCTGTCCTTTAAAGGTTTGCCCTAGTTTATATCCCACTTTTCTTCTGAGAGTTCATGGTGGTTAGGGAGAAGTAAATTTGATCAATGGATGGTAATTGGCTCAAAATCACTCAATCAGCTTCCATGTTTGAAGATGAGTTTAAGTTATCACTCCCAGTCCTAGTCTAAGACTGTATCACCTTTCTCATCTTAAAATGGAAAATGCATAAAACCTTAAATGAGTATTAACATAGCTTTGAAGAAGAATATATATACAACGGCTGGGATAGTCTGACTCACAGACCAACACAATACAGAAGCCTGGTGATGGCAGGTGAGATTCTACCGAAACATTGCTACAACTTTAAAAGCACAACTACAATGACATGGGAAAATACCCAAACAAAGCTGAATACCATACATGTAAGTACCCACGAAAACTTAAGAAAACATATATATATATATATATATATATATATATATATATATATATATATATATATATATATATATATATATATATATATGTTTTTCTTCTTCAAAGCTAGGTTAATACTCATTTAAGGTTTTATGCATATATATATATATATATATATATATATATATATATATATATATATATATATATATATCTTTTGTTATTCGGGTTTTCTCCCACGGAAAATTGGAAGTATCTTGCCAAGATACTTCCAATTTTACATGGGAGAAAACCCGAATAACCAAAGATCCACATACAAATAACCGCGAAAACCTCAGAAAACATATATACATATACATATACATATACATATACATACATACATACATACATATATATATAGTATGTATATACAATAAAGTAACACAATGCTGCCAGCCAATCAAGATACAAAAAGAGCCAAAAAACAGACAGAAGATATTAGAGACACCAATCAAGCAGAACACAGCAAACTCCGAGACCAATAAACACAGACCAAGACTCCCAACCAATCAGGATGAAGAAAAAACAATTCTGGCACAGCAATAGGCTGCCCCAAATTTAAATCTCAAACTGCTATAAAAGTCTGACTCACAGACGGACACAATACAGAAGCCTGATGATGGCAGATGAGATTCTGCTGAAACGTTGCTACAACTTTAAAAGCACCACTACTATGACGTGGGAAAATACCCGAACAAAGCTGAAGGCCATACATGTAAGTACCCGCGAAAACTTAAGAATATATATATATATATATATATATATATATATATATATATATATATATATATATATATATATATAAAGTTTTGGGTACTTACATGTATGGTATTCAGCTTTGTTCACTATTTTCCCACATCATTATATTTGCGTTTTTAAAGTTGTAGCAACGTTTCAGCAGAATCTCATCTGCCATCATCAGGCTTCTGTATTGTGTTCTGTATTGTGTTCGTCGACGAAACCACCCATATCACTCTTAGAGCACTTTTAAGGCAGGATACAAATAAAAAAAATTAAAATGTAAAAAACATCAAAATGAATGAAAGGAGCCAAGTAAAGCAACAATTTAAAAGATGGGGGAAGGGGAATCTTAAAGACACTAACCAACCCCGAGGTTGCATGCTCTTCAATGAGCCTCATGTCAACCAGTAGAGCCAGGTCATCAAACTATTTCAAAAAGCCAGGAGAGTGGGGGCTGCCTCACATCTGTGGGGATGATATTCCAAAGGGTGAGTGCAATGGCAGAGAAGGCTCTCTTTCAGGACTCCACTAGTCAAAATTCTTAAACAGATGGGGTCTGTAACATATCTTCTCTGCCTGACCGAGTGAGAAAGGCTGATGCAACAGGGGATAAGACAGTTCTTCAGGTAACATGGCACCCATGATTTGTAGAGCTTCAAAGGTTATAACCAACACCTTGAATTGGACACAGAATCAAAACAGAACCTAGAGTGTTCCATGCACCATTTTGGGGGCATCCAAAATTGCTCATGCAGCTGTACTCTGCACTAGCTGAAGGTTCAAGGTAGTCTTCAAGGGTAATCGCATGTAGAAAACATTGTATAGTCCAACAGAGCATGACCAGGACATGAATGCCTGAGAGAAAGGTAACTGGCACACAATAGGAAGTTGAGCAAATGCTCTTCTAGCCACAATTGCCATCTGCTCCTTGAGCATGGAGGCTCCCAGACTGTTGGCTTTTTCTGGGGTAATGTAATCCCATACAAGACCAGATATAATACTCTCACAGATACAAAAGTGGTCCCATCCACAGCCACTCCATTTGATCAAGGTTCAGCTAAAAATTCCCAGCTTCCCTCAATACAAGGGTGAAAATTATAACTCCTGTCTTGCACCATAAAAAAGACCACCAAAGAAATAATAAAAGTTGCTTATCTCCCAAATATGCCTCCATATTTTGAAAAATGAGGGAATGGCTATGAATAGGACAGCCTTTGCCTAGTTTGTTGCCCTGGATCAGTGCTTACACACTTATCCTTTTTAGTGTTTCTTCATGCTTACCATTGTGGCTTTTGAACTGCTACATTTGGCAGTCTTTATTTTGAATGTGAGCTCTTTATATAATTATGCCAACACATTGAATGATGGATTCCCAGGAATTTGGCAGTTAGATGAACAAAGAATTTAGTGAGAGCATAGATTGTGTCTTCAAATGCAAGTCATAGGTATGTTGCCATTTTTGAAGCAGCATTCCTTGGCCTGAACCTACAGTCTATATCACTGCAACCCATCCACCAATATGATGCAACACATGCATTACTACCGCTAGTAGTAATGCATTTTATCTGGAACGCCTCTGGGAGAGACTGCTATTAAAAAGAGAGAGAGAGAAAAAAAATGGGAGAGACACTGCTAGTGAATCAGAAAAAGAGAAATCAACATGCAAAACAGCCAATTGTTTAGATTGCTTCTGTTGGGGTGTGTGTGCAGTGTTGAATCAGCAGCTTAATTGCAGTACAGAATAATGGATTACACTTTAAGGTTTGGCTAGAATCAGGAACTAATTACACACCAACAGGGTTCCTTTGAATTCAATACATGGGTCTTCTTGCAATGGCATCTGTTTCTTTCTTTCTTCGTAGTCCTTGTTCTTTAGAGAGAACAAACTGCGATAAAACTTCAAATGAAAAAACAAAAGTTCAATAACAATTTAAATGCTGCATTTTTAGGGGGAAAATTGCACCTAAAGCTGCCAAAAGGTTGTATAAGTTGTATAAGAAATCAGTGTTAAAATATACTATTCTTAGTAATTTGTGTGAGTGTATATTTAGGTGATCAGGGATTAATTAATTTTTAGCAAACAGGATATATTTCATTTTTTTCTGCAACTTGAAGGCAACTTGTTATGCAAAGGTTAACATCCTTTTCACCCTAAATTTCACTGAGCTGTGAATAACAAAGTTAGTTTGCCATTACCATCAAAATGTGTTCATTGCATTTCAATAGTATTACAGTACATGTTCAATAATATTGCATTACAATAGGAAGTAAATTATACCCTATATATTACAAAGTATATTGTATTTCTAGGATAAAAATATTCCACCATCACGAAGCATATCCTGGTAACTTGGTGGCAAATTCAGTAAACATCTCTTTTTTGTTGTTTCTGATACTATACCTATTATAATTAAAAGGTGGATGATAATGACACCTACAGCAACACCGTAGTCCATCCATTAACAAGCAACATATCTAGTATATCTTATATGGGTCATTGCCATTTTGCAGGAATTCATTTTTACATTTATTTCAATGTATGGCATTGAAGGTAGAGGGAGAAAGAAAGAAAGAAGAAGGAGAAAGAAAGATGGTGCTGAGTGATAAAGAGATTTGTTTTGTTTGAACTTCATATGTTATATGAGGCTAATCATATTTGTGGCATATTCCGTGTGCATAAATCTATACATTTATCTTTATTTTATTAATTATAATTTATTAATCGTGGTTTATTCAGTGTGCATAAATCAATTTCACTAGATATATTTGCTCTCTGGATTTGTGGAATTCTCAGAATTAGATAGTTCTTGAGAACAGGTAAAGGTAAAGGTTCCCCTCACACATGCATGCTAGTCATGCTCGACTTTAGGGGGCAGTGCTCATCTCCGTTTCTAAGTTGAAGAGCCAGCGCTGTCTGATGATGATTCTGAGGTCATGTGGCTGGCATGACTAAATGCTGAAGGCACACGGAACGCTCTTTACCTTCCCACCAAAGTGGTCTCTATTTTTTTACTTGCATTTTTACATGCTTTCAAACTTTAGGTTGGCAGAAGCTGGGGCAAGTAATTATGCGGCACTGGGGATTCAAACTGCTGAACTGCTGACCTTTCTGATCGACAAGCTCAGCATCTTAGTCACTGAGCCACCGTATCCCCTTACTTCTGGAGAATACCCAATATTCATTCATTCATATTCATATTGCTGTGGTTTCATGTTTCAGAAACATATTTCCAAACAAGGTGTTTAAGATCACTTTCATTCTCATGCCATGTTTAATTTTAATATTACATTTTAATGGAGTAGTGATTGACAACAATTAGGCCAACTAACAAGTAGTGTTATATCTTGGCTGCAAAATAATCTGTCTTTTCAAATAATTAAAAGGGGAGGTTGCATTTATCTCATTCTAATTTTCACAGTTATAGGCATTAGTGCTTAATTAACAGTGTTATGTGTTTGAACAGATGAAATTATTCCCCCAGTACTACATAAACATAGCTTTTAAAATATCATAAATTGGAATATTGGAAACATTCAAGTAAAATGAAAGAAGAAATGTTTGATGATTTTTTTCTGCAACAACATCTGTGAAATAGATTCCTACTTGTTTGGGAGTGGGATGCTTATATAGGTGTTGTGATGTTAATTTGCTGATTAAGAGGTGATCTTCTTCCAGGCAAGAAATGTTATAATGATCTTCTTGGCATTGTATCTGACATGCTTCTATAAAAATAAGATATTGCAAACTATTTATTTTTATAACCAGTTACCCACACATAGAAATAATTCAAACTTTTAGTCCCAGAATGGTAGCTAATGCAAAGATACATAAATTTTAAAACAGCAGGTATTTGTTCCATTAGATGGTAACAGATGCGAAACTATGAACATTTTACTGCTCTCATAAAAAGAAGCAGGCTTTGTGAAAATGGAACTCTCTAACAGTCTAGACCATTGTCAATATATTTGACTTTAATTATTAAGATGATTTCTGAGGACATTCTGCTGAAAAACTGTTTCACCCTTGTTCAGATAAGCCATTTGCTCTTTTAATTGTCTCATTTGGTTTTTCAAACACAAGATAGAATACTTTATTGGCCAAGTGTGATTGGACACACAAGGAATTTGTCTTGGTGTAAATATTCTCAGTATACATAAAGAAAAGATACATTCATTAAGAATCAAGAAACATAATGTACAACACTTAATGATAGTCATAGGGTATAATCAACAATCAAATCATACTAGGAAACAGTCAATATAAATTGTAAGGATACAAGCAACAAAGTTACAGTCATACAGTCACAAGTGGGATGGGTGATAAGGAGTGATGAGAGGATTAACAGTAATAGTAGTGCACACTTTGTAAATAGTTGAACAGTGTTGAGGGAATTATTTGTTTAGCCGTGTGATGGCTTTTGGGAAAAACCTGTTCTTGTGTCTAGTTGTTCTGGTGTGCATTGCTCTATAGCATCGTTTTGAGGGAAGGAGTTGAAACAGTTTATGTCCGGGATGTGAAGGGTCTGTAAATATTTTCACAGCCCTCTTTTTGACTTGTGCAGTATACAGGTCCTCGATTGAAGGCAGGTGGGTAGTAATTGTTCAGGATTCAAAGATTCAGGTGACCATCTGTATAATATACTGAACAAATACAGTAAATCAGTAGCTTTAAAGGTATAAAACATCATAAATAGTATTCCATAGACTTCAAGAAAATATGTTTCTGCTTCTTGAAATTTGACAGGCTCAACTAACCTGGTCTTAGCAGTAAATTATGCATCTCCAGACATTTCACACCTTAACTCAACCTCTTGGCTTGACTAGTTTGAATGTTCAGCTCGATAGTACAAAGATGTCATGAATCTTTATTTTTCTTGAAATTCAAACTCTAACTTTCTTCTTTCTGCTCAATATTTATAAATGCTTTTATCAATGAAAAAGTATGGGAAAAGCCTTGATGACTGAGGCTAATGCTGTCTAGAAGACCCATTTTGAAGTAACACATCTCCTCCTTCTCCTGCTCCTTTTGCTCTCCCTCCTCTTTTTCTTGGTCCATTGCAGGCACTTTCTTAGAAGAAATAAGATGAACAGCAGAGACTTCTGCTATAACCTAAGCATTCAAGGAAATGTGAAGTTACCAAGACAAATTCCTTGTGTAACCAATCACACTTGGACAATAAAGTATTCTATTCTATTCTATTCTATTCTATTCTATTCTATTCTATTCTATTCTATTCTATTCTATTCTATTCTATTACCTAGAAAGATAATCCAAGAAGAAAGACAATCCCAGATCTTTACACGAAAGATCTGAATGCCACCTGTTCCTCCCCAGCATCTAGAGAATTCTTCATCTCCAAGTGATTACCTTTACCAAATCCACCATTTTCCCCTCTGATTCTCATATCTTTTTCTTAAAATTGTGTCTCCCCACACACCAGTCTGCCAAACCAACAGGCAATGTCCTACATGAGACTAAGTGAAACATAGAGGAGCTATTTTAAAGCATTGTTTAAAGCAGCAAAATGTCTTGGGTTGGCCCTGCAAGCTACATTACACTTATCCTTTAATTATATCTATCAAACATAGACCTTTCTATCGTGATCAGGGACTTATCCAGAGGCGGTATTCAGCAGGTTCTGAGCAGTTCTGGAAAATTGCTAGTGGAAATTCTGAGTAGTTCAGAGAACTGTCAAATGCCACCTCTAACTGGCCACGCCAACCCCATCTATTCTCTGCCTCCTGAGTCCCAGCTAATCGGCTGAGTCTTCTTTTGTTGCCCTGCACAGAAGAACAGAGCTGGAAAGCAAGTTAGCGGGGTGGGGAGGGAATGGGATTTTGCAGTATCCTTCTGCCATGCCCACCAAGCCACACCCAAAGAACCGGTAGTAAATTTACTGGACTTATCCTAGAACAGATTTTGGAAAAACAAAGGAGGAAATATTTAGTTTATCTGAGAAGAAGCAATACAGTTCAGATGTCAAATCTAGGAAGAAAGAGGCTTATAATGATAATTATAATTATTATAATGAAGGCTGTCAATTTCCTCTCAGTTACCCTCAGTTTTCAAATCTGCTTTTACTCCAAACAAGCATTAAAGATATCTTATAAAATCTTGTACTTATTTTCTTGATTTTGCCAGCAAAGTGATGCTTTAAACCACCTTTCCACTGGCTAATTTTCAATTATATCATTCTTGCTGCTCCTTGGTCAAGCTTTGTCTCATCAACTTTATCCTCAGTCATATGACTTTGACAAAAATGGCTTCATATTCTAATTATATTCTAATCATCATATTCTAATGGCTAACATTACTGAATTAAAGATAAATTGCACATCTAATCAAAATTGTTTCTTGGTTCAAACATCATGGTTTACTTAATTACAATTATTAAATAAATAAAATTAAATAAATCACAAGAGATTGAATTTAAACAATCTTTTAAAAACTAGAAAAAGAAGCCATATTATGGTTTGCTGCACTGAGAAAACTCAGTTAGAGATCTAGTTTACATAACATACTATTGTGTGGTTTGTTTTTGATACAGTATATTGCATGACGTCAGCCAATGCTAGGTTAACATGCTATTGTTAACCACACCATGATCTATTACAGTGTATCAACCCAGTCAATGAAATAAATATACACTGCTCAAAAAATAAAGGCAACATAAAAATAAGACATCCTAGGTCTGAATGAATGAAATATTCTCATTAAATACTTTGTTCATTACATAGTTGAATGTGCTGACAACAAAATCACACAAAAATTATCAATGGAAATCAAATTTAGCAACCCATGGAGGTCTGGATTTGGAGTTACACTTAAAATTAAAGTGGAAAAAAACACAACAGGCTGATCCAACTTTGATGTAATGTCCTTAAAACAAGTCAAAATGAGGCTCAGTGGTATGTGTGGCCTCCACGTGTCTGTATGACCTCCCTACAATGCCTGCGCGTGCTCCTGATGAGATGATGGATGGTCTCCTGAGGGATCTCCTCCCACCCCTGGACTAAAGCATCCCCCAACTCCTGGACAGTCTGTAGTGCAACGTGGCATTGGTGGATGGAGCGAGACATGATGTCCCAGATATGCTCAATTGGATTCAGGTCTGGGGAACGGGCGGGCCAGTCCATAGCATCAATGCCTTTGTCTTGCAGGAACTGCTGACACACTCCAGCCACATGAGGTCTAGCATTGTCTTGCATTAGGAGGAACCCAGGGCCAAGCACACCAGCATATGGTCTCACAAGGGGTCTGAGGATCTCATCTCGGTACCTAATGGCAGTCAGGCTACCTCTGGTAAGCGCATGGAGGTCTGTGCAGCCCCCTAAAGAAATGCCACCCCACACCATTACTGACCCACTGCCAAACCAGTCATGCTGGAGGATGTTGCAGGCAGCAGAAAATTCTCCATGGCATCTCCAGACCCTGTCATGTCTGTCACATGTGCTCAGTGTAAAGCTGCTTTCATCTGTGAAGAGCACAGGGTGCCAGTGGTGAATTTGCCAATCTTGGTGTTCTCTGGCAAATGCCAAACGTCCTGCACGGTGTTGGGCTGTAAGCACAACTTCCCACCAGTGGATGTCGGGCCCTCATACCACCCTCATGGAGTCTGTTTCTGACCATTTGAGCAGCCACATGCACATTTGTGGCCCGCTGGAGGTCATTTTGCAGGGCTCTAGCAGTGCTCCTCCTGTCCCTCCTTGCACAAAGGCAGAGGTAGCAGTCCTGATGCTGGGTTGTTGCCCTCCTAGGGCATCCTCCATGTCTCCTGATGTACTGGCCTGTCTCCTGGTAGCGCCTCCATGCTCTGGATACTACGCTGACAGGCGCAGCAAACCTTCTTGTCACAGCTTGCATTGATATGCCATCCTGGATGAGCTGCACTACCTGAGCCACTTGTGTGGGTTATAGATTCCGTCTCATGCTACTACTAGAGTGAAAGCACCGCCAGCATTTAAAAGTGACCAAACCATCAGCCAGAAAGCATAGGAACTGAGAAGTGGTCTGTGGTCACCTCCTGAAGAACCACTCCTTTATTGGGGATGTCTTGCTAACTGCCCATGCTTTCCACCTGTTGTCTATTCCATTTGCACAACAGCATGTGAAATTGATTGTCAATCAGTGTTGCTACCTAAGTGGACAGTTTGAATTCACAGAAGTGTGATTGACTTGGAGTTACATTGTGTTGTTTAAGTGTTCCCTTTATTTTTTTGAGCAGTGTATATTTCAGTCATATCTCTCAAAGATATATTTCTCTAAGATTGCAACTTGCAAGTTTTATGTAATGTACATTGCAATAGAAATAAAAGGATTAATGTCATCACCACTAAGTGCCAATAGAAAAAAAATCACATCAGTAACATCATTAAAGGTAAGGCAACTGTTCTGGCTTGCATTTGGTTATATATTTTTTGGGAAGTGGTTATTTTCTCCCAGAGAACAGAGCACAAACATAGCACTCTTGGTGATTTCTCAGTATTTCATAAAGACCAGTTAAATACATATGCAATTTTCCGTGACTTCCTCAGTGGGACTGAGCCTATCACTTAGCAACATTCACTAGGGAGCTTGTTGTAAAGATAGCATCGGTTTCTTCTTTTTCTGCTAACAATGACATAATTCACTTGGAGGAAATATAACCAGCTAGATTTTCATTGCTAGACTTTAAAGGAAGGTGTGTGTTCTGATGCTATGATTAGAAAATCACTGAAATAACTGCTGTAGTAACTATAGGATTGATAAAGCAAAGATCAAGCAGAAGAATCAGGTTTGGATCTAGATATGAACTATAATACTAGGATGTAAAACAATGGATGTGTTACATATATTTCTGAAAAGAAAGTGATACCTCATGCTTTAAAATAATCCATTTTGAACGTCTTAATATCTGGCCTTGATTCATATGAGCATTATTGCTAGGACTCTCAGCTTTATCTTTCTTGATTCTAGACTACGAAGTGTCTTTAAAAAGTTCCTCTGATCTAAGTGCTTTTGAGGCCTATGGGACTTCACTCCTAGAATTAAGAGTAAGCGTAACTATTATTCAAATTGATGGAGTTGAAATGTTGAGGGAAGCAGAAGGAATATACTAGCTTATAAGTACTGCCTCTGAACTCGTGTTAGATACATAGATATAAGAATCTGTAGGTTCTCCAGATGTTGAAGAATATTTCAACATTGCTCACTTCTAACCACACAGTTGGAGATAATATTCATCAACACATGAAGACCACAAATAATCTAATTCTATGCTATATAATGTCTGATATATACCAATATCTATATCTAGTTTTCCAGTGAGATTGCATCGATGATAGAATAACTTGAATTTGGGTGAGAGCATTAAGAACGTTTCAGTTACCAACCATACATTGAAAACCCAGAGAACTGGAGGGTGGGGGTGTTTAAGACCATACTATTCAGTGCAACAAAGCTCAGTTTTTTCACTGGAAAGTGGAATATGATCTAATCTTGTGATATGTTTGCATAGCCTAGATCTATTTATCCTACGAAGGTACTGTTTTTTTAACCTTTCCCCTGTCCTTGCTCCTCATTTATCTATTTATTAATTGAATAGACCAGTTAATAGGACTACAGCTTTGCAGAATGAATGAATGAATAAATAAATCATATCCCAAGATGATGTCAGCATAAGAGAGGCTGATATTAATTCATATTTTCCTTTTCATGGCTGGTACAGTTTTAGCTTATGTGCCAGGGTCATTTTAGAAATTGCCTAGTTTATTTTTAATGAGTGGGATCCTTGACATATCTGGCAAGCTCTGGAAGCAAAATCCAGTTCATTGTGATTATGAGCATCAATGTAGAACTTCCATTAAACATCCCCAAATCTGTAATATACTGTACATCTTTTTTTTAAAAAAATATTATTTTACTCAGAAAATAATAAGATGGGCCTATTTAGAAATGTGTGGACTACAGTTAGTTCTGCACTTACTCACTCCAAAAGGAAAGTGTGGTGCGAACTAATTGCTTTATTTTTTATATTTGTTCTGTTTCATATTTTTCATATTTTCTCTTGTGGCTTTCTTTTATGAGGCACCAGTTTCAGCCTACAAGATGGATTAACAATAGAGGGTTGTTTTTTTCTCACAACAAAACTACCTACTGTTAACTCAGAAATTTCCATCTAAGCTGCATCACAAATTGTTTTGTAAATTCTGATTTAAAAGCATGCTGCAATGCAGTACTGGAATATGATGACAGCTGCTTTTCAGGGAAAGAAAGTCATGCGCAATGTCAATTTAGTTTCATTTTTCTCATAGAAGTATATTAAGTTGGGTTTTTAACATTATTCAATCCTTCTTAGGAAGATTTTATCTTTTTTGGCATATTCCTTCCTTGTGTCTAGGTATATGTGTTTAGTCTCCACACAATAACTAAGTACAAACAGATTAAGCTATACAGACACTTGTGAGTAGTACTACAAAAGTTACCATGCAACAAATTGAATGTTACCTGCACCACATGCTATACTAAATCAAAAATTATCTTTGCACTCTCTCTCTCTCACTCTCTCCATCCCTCCCCCCACATCCATCCATCTATCTATCTATCTATCTATCTATCTATCTATCTATCTATCTATCTATCTAATCTATATCTATATCTATATCTATATCTATATCTATATCTATATCTATATCTATATCTATATCTATATCTATATCTATATCTATATCTATATCTATATCTATATATCTATCTATCTATATCTATATCATCTATATCTATATCTATGTATATACATACACACACACACACACTATATACACACTGGCAGCCTGACACACAAGATTAAAAAGAACCAAATACACAAGCCTGAGGATGGCAGATGAGATTCTGCTGAAATGTAGCTATAATAAAAGCAGAAATATTAAGACATGGGAAAATACCTGAAGAAACCTAAATACCATACATATAAATACCCGCGAAAACATACGAAAACACACACGCACACACACACACACATATATTTGTTTTCTTAAGTTTTCACGGGTACTTGCATGTATGATATTCAGCTTTGTTCGGATATTTTCCCACGTCATTATAGTTGTGCTTTTAAAGTTGTAGCAACGTTTCGGCAGAATCTCATCTGCCATCATCAGGCTTCTGTATTGTGTTCGTCTGTGAGTCAGACTTTCACAGCCATTTCTGTTTTAAATTTGGGGCTAGCCTACTGCTATGCCAGAATGGTTTTTTCTTCATCCTGATTGGTTGGGAGTCTTGGTCTGTGTTTATTGGTCTTGGAGTTTGCTGTGTTCTGCTTGATTGGTGTTTCTAACATCTTCTGTCTGTTTTGTGGCTTTTTTCTGTCTTGATTGGCTGGCAACATTGTGTTTCCTGTATTGGAGGCTTTTAGTTTGGCTTGGCTCTGAGTAAATGGACGGCTATCATTTATTAGGAAGCTAGGTTTCATCTGGGTGCCTGGTTGGGGTGTGTTTGAGCTGGAGGTATCATGGGGGATCTGTTTGTGCCCAGGTGTTTGCCTGGCTTGTGGTGTGGAGATTTTTTTGTTTGTGAGTGCAGGCTTCCAAATAATTGACAGTCTGGTGGAATCATCTCTTCTATTCATGCTTTCAGGTCTTTTTTCAATCTCTATGGCTTCTCTGATAATTCTGTGGCTGGGGTTTTCTATAGTGGCTAGGGTTTTGGTGGCATTGAAGTCGATGCTATGACCTGTTGCTTTCATGTGTTAGACTAGTGAGGAAGTGTGTTCCAGCTTTTTTACTGCATTTTTGTGTTCATCCAGGCGGGTACTTATTCTTCTATTGGTCTGTCCAATGTATGTGGCAGGGCATGATGCACAGGGGACTTCATATATGCCTTGGTTTTCCAAGTCAATTTTATCTTTGGGGTTTCTTAGGATGGCTGCTATTTTTCTGTCTGTTTTGAAGGCAGTCTTGATGTGATGCCTGTGTAGTATCTTACTGATTTTGTCTTTTGTACCTCTTATGTAGGGCAGGACAGCTGTTCCATAGGTCTGTTCATCTTCTAGGTCTCCATTATGTCTTAGTGTGTTTTTGTGGATCAAGCCGGTGATTTTGCTTTTGTGGAAGCCGTTAGCTGTCAGTACTTTAGTCAGGGTGCATAGTTCAGTCTTTATGTGTGTCTTCACTCCACTTCCTCCACTTCACTTCACTTCCTCCAATACAGGAACACAATGTTGCCAGCCAATCAAGACAAAAAAAGCCACAAAACAGACAGAAGATATTAGAAACACCAATCAAGCAGAACACAGCAAACTCCAAGACCAATAAACACAGACCAAGACTCCCAACCAATCAGGATGAAGAAAAAAACCATTCTGGTACAGCAGTAGGCTAGCCCCAAATTTAAAACTGAAACAGCTGTGAAAGTCTGACTCACAGACAAACACAATACAGAAGCCTGATGATGGCAGATGAGATTCTGCCATAACGTTGCTACAACTTTAAAAGCACAACTATAATGACGTGGGAAAATACCTGAACAAAGCTGAATACCATACATACATATACATATACCTATACCTATACCTATACATATACATATACATATATATTCATATTAAATTCTAATGAAATAAATCATATTAGAGTATAACTTAATATGTGAGATGTGCCTGATACTTCATTTCATTCAAAATTGTATACTGTAATTGTAAGTACAGTAATCCATGATCTCTGGCCATAGCAAATGTTTTAATTGGAAACAGGAGTGAATGAACCAAAACGTTACTGAATCCAGAACTTCTGCTTTACAATCAATTCCAACTAACATTTTAACTTATATATGACTCAGTATATGTGCAGAGTAATAACTCTGTAGAGAGGAGGTTGGTAGAGAGTAAACATATAGAGAGAGTAAATATGCAGAGAGTAAGTACTTGTACCAAATAAGACCTTGAGAGAAATACCCAAGAAACATTGCCTAGGTAAAAGAGGGCGAAACATTTTTTAAGTCTTGCCAAGTAAGATAATATTCAGAAGTGACTCAGGCACAGACATTTCCCTAATTCACTGGATCAGATTCTCCTTTTTGTTGGTCTCTTCTCTATGGGATATCATTCTCCTAGAGCAGGCCTGTCAAACTTGGGCCAGATGCATCACATGCAGGCCATGCCCACCCCGGTTCTGCAATGGTCACCTGTGTGTGATTTGGATGGTCATATAAATTTGTTTAACAAATAAAAATAGCCAATCTTAACAAAGGTAGTTTTTATTAAATGCTTCCTTCTTCATAACTGTATAGTCAACACTTGGGCAGTTTATCTGTTTTAATGGTATATTGCGGTCCTATTCATAAAAAAGCCTCCAAGGACCGACTATGAAATGGCTTTCATGATGCATCATCTTCACAAAATAGTTAGCCATCTCCTCTCCTCGTACAGATGCTCACTATCGCTACTCATATAGACACTCATTATTGCCTTTGTATTATATTTACAAACAGATAGATTTATCATTTTTATTTTCTAATAATGCCTTTGAGGTCTGCAAGAATCAAAAACCATTTTTGAATATCAAGATTGAGTTGGAGGCTTATGCTGCATTTTGTCATTCCCCTCCAGGTTTTTTTGTCCTAACACTAAAGCATTTTTAAGGTCAAATATGGCAAGAAACCTAAACATTATGAAGACTACTATGTTGTGCCTCTCTGAAACATGTTCTTCAAGCAGCTAACACCTCAAGGTAAAAAAGGAAAGAGGAGGAGACTAGTTGCTGTTGTTAAATAAATACTACTGGATTTCTTATAGCTTGCAGTTTGTGTGACTCAGAATCTCCATGCTTTACTCTATAATTTGTTCCTCGTCAAATTTTGAGTATGCTCTAATTATGCAAGTCATCATGCTTAGTTAGTAAACAGTTAAGAACAGTGAGTAGAATGGTTTTCCTTCAGCGTCATTCTTGTTTTTAATCCATCCATACATACTATAAATGTTTAACTGTAGGGGCAAGTGCTGTTGCCCAGCAACAAAGACTTGGCAAGAGCTCAGAAGCAGCTCCACATTACTAACAGACAAGGGAGCACACTGTTCAGTGATCAATAACTTTTGATTTAAAGACAATGCTCAGTTTAGCAGCCTTTCTATCTACAACTACCAAGTGTATTAAGTGAGCAATGAATATAAGAAATCTATGGAAAGCATAGCTTTGTTTCAAATTTTGTAAAACAATTTGTCACAAATATTCTCCATCCTTCTCAAGTGATTACAGTTGTACTGTAAATTATACTACATATAAATGTACTGCCCTTGACGAATATTCAGAAGCATCCTGGTATAGAAAGTGGCAGCATAGCCAGTTAATAACATATTTTATTTGGCACATATAACACCATGTGTGGAGTTAACGATGGGAGACAGTGGGAAAAGTTGCAGTCAGGGCAATAGTCGAATATGGGGTCACTGACTACAGAGGAAATGTGGGCATGGCAAATATCTCAAAAGGGCTCTCCCTAGTTATTTAGCTATAAAGGCAAGGGGGAGAAATGAATTTCAGGCTTGCAAGATTATGTTAATATAACCCTACAATGAAGTAGAGCTAATACTTCTGGGTGTATTTTTATCTGTACTACCTTGCAAGGTTGACAAAACACAACTTCATGAGTGGTATTGATTGCCATTGATGACGAACGTGGTCATCAATACCTATTTTTCAAAATACAATCTGGTGAGATTAATCTTCCATGCCTTGCTTGGTGTACATTTTTATTTTTATCTCAAAGACTTGGAATAGCAGCTCACAATATTATATACACTAAAATGCCTCTATGTCTATGTGGTAGTCTAGAGGCATTCCTGGAAATAAAGATTCTGAGGCTAGTACTTTTCTTTGAATTATTTATAGTTTATTTCTATTCTATTTATTTCTATTGTAAAGCAAGATAGGTCAGTTAGAAAGCCTGGTGGCGATTGTAGCATAATACCTAACATTTACATTTATTGGCCTTGCACTCCTTAGTCTACTAACTGGAATATTCTAAAAAAGAAACATTTTAATGTTGGATAAATTGTCTGATGCAATTTGTTTATAAGTCTTGTGATTCAAAACCATATTTAGCTTTTGGTTATTTATTTCAAATTCTTTAAATGCTTAAACTTACAATTTATTTTTCTTTTGTTCAGAAATGTAGACAGGTAGCTTTTTGAATTTGTCATTCCAAAGATTTCTAATACTTTTAAGATGGTTTAACTGTGAGATGGTTAGATTTCTGAAAATGATTGAAGCAAGATGAGCAAGCCTAGTGTCCTTGAAAAGTTTAAAGAGTTCTGCTGCCATTGTGAGCTTGATTGATCCCTTCATGTTGGGGCACTCAAATTGAGGAAAACAATTAGTGGTGTCCTCATAAGAAACAGCTACAGTATCTAGGGGACATGTTGATGATCTTCCATCCTCTCCTCTCCAGGGGCATTTTAAAGAACTAGTGTAGTCACCGGTTCTTCAGTCTTTGCAGTTGTCATCATTTTTCCTATCCAGTTAAGCCCTCCAGCAATCATGTGTTACTTTATTTTACCATGGCTACTGTGAAAAGGCCATTGCTAAAAGGGCTAGTCAGGCCTTGAATATAATAAAAAAATGTGGCAATCACAGAATTCCATGATTGATCAACAAAGATATTGATCACCTAACACACTTGGTTGATGAAAATGACTCAATTATTGGAAAGCATCTATATGAAAAAAATAATTATGCAATTTCTTGAACAGAACAATGCATCACTGTAAACATAGAATAGAATTAAAGTAAACTGCCAAGGAAACCGCTCCCAGTATCATTTCCTATATTATTTTGTTACTATAAATTAGGTTTAAGAGGGCTGTTGAATGCTTCTAGGTATGATTCCTATAAAATGTTTCAGGGCATGTGGGTGTGCAAATATAGCACTCATCTGGAATTCATTTAAAATGTAGCTGCTTTAAAAAACTTGTGCATTCACGCTCCAAGCACATTTTTGACATCAAATCAAAAGCATTGCATAGCTCTAATGATTTCCCTAACAGCATAAAGCATCTAAAGAAGAAACGCCTCTTTGATACACCCACTTTAGGCAGTCTTTTAAAAATGTATCATGTTTATTAAATGGAAGCTCCTCAAAAATCCCTATACTGTATTTTAGCACAGGTGAATATTTTTATCTGATTCCATAGGTTCTATTGAACTACTGAGTGCAAACACATTTTTCCTGGTGAAATTCAGCTCCATACTTCCATCCAGTGGGGTTTTCTTGATAAAAATTGAAGAGCATTTTTAACAGGAGTAAGATGAAACGATTTTCTCCTGCTGCATTGGGGTAAAATACAGTGTTACATTTATACTATTTTTATGAAGTGTTACTATCATTAAATTAAATAACTATCTAGCAATGGCTTTGGTCATTTTACATCACACTCACAATACATAAACTATGTATTTGGCAGTTAACAGTAGAAATTACAATCCCTACAGTATAAATTTATAGATTAACATGTCATCTCAGCCAATCCATATTACATACTATAGCCAATAAATATTAAAACATTCCACAGGTTTATAAAAAGTCCACAAAATAGGCAATTGTTATTGTATTGTATAGATACAGTACGCTGATGGACTGGGCTAATTTTCTGATTTATTTGTACTGTATTTTACATTGCACGTTAGGAAGGATAGCAAACAGATAAAAAACATCTATACATCTTCTTAAATTTGGTGAAATAAAGAAAGCTTGGCCTAGGAAGGAACAGACTGCTGTGTAAAAGGGTTTTGGGCTCTGCGGAGCTCTAGGTAAAATTCTTGGCTCAGAATTTAGAAACATTTTGTTGTTTCATCCTAAATGTGTGTATGCTAAACCTGGTTCTATTTTCTTGATTTAACAAGCCTGGACACAGTTGATTCCTGCGTAGATGTCCCATAATAAAAAACGGATTAACTTCTTGAAATGCTTGTATAGTTACATTGCAATAGTAGTTGTAGTAGCACTGCTTCCCATTGCAAATATTTTTGATTCTCTTATTAGTCAGAGGCAATTAACAAAAAGAAATTAAGCAAATGTATTGTTACTCAGAATGTTCCACCTAAAGAACTATATTCTTTATATTTACTTATTCATATCCCAACACTGCAATTTTTATAAATAAGTCGGCCGCAAACATGCAGGTAGTCAGTGACTAACAACCACAATAGGTCCAAATGTCTATTACTGAAACAGTCATTAAGTGAGTTGCACCCAATTTTACAACCATTTTTGCCATGGTTAAGAGTATCACCGTTAAGTAAATCCACCTTCTCCTATTGACTTTGTCTAAGTCAGCTGAGAAAGTTGCAAATAATGATCATGTGATCCCAGAATGCTGCAACCATTGTAAATACATGCCAATTGATAAGTGCCTGAATTTTCATGATCCTGGGGATGGTGTGATGGTTGTAAGCACAAGGAGTGATCATAATTTTTTTCAGTACCATTGTAAATTAAGTCATTAAACAAATGGTTTCAAGTCAAGACTATCTGTAGCTAATACTGCTTCCTCCTGTTTTCCCACAGCTACACTGTGAAGTGGTTCAGCTGGGAGAGACTGTCACCTAACCAGCTTTCATGCCCAAGTCAGGACTAGAACTCACAATCTCCTGGTTTCTAACCTGATGTCTTAACCACTAAATCAAACTTCTTCTGCAAGTCCAACAACATAGGACCTTACCTCATACATGCTATATTTGCTCATATCATTAGGTTATATTTTAGATCTAGCACTGTTAGATCATGAGAAAAACTATTGTCAAAGAAGAACATCAGAATGCTAGATGTGATGGGTATGTTAAAATAGGTAATCCAATTGATACATACTTCATCTCACTGGCTGAAACCTATCATTCCATATCTTATATAGAATAATATCCCTATCCCACCATGGCATATAGCCTACTGTGTTATTTATAGAGACTAAGGTGAAATGAATGACTGGTCAAAAGAAAGGCTGAGAGAATTAGAGGGTAGGGAGACGTTTCCTTTTGGTTTGGGGTATATTTCCAATTCAGAATAGGAAAGTTCTGGTGCTATGACAGGTGTGAATGATGAGCAGCCATGCACAGTTCTGAAGCTGGTAGTAAATTCCTTCAAGTGCAAAGGGGTGGGGGAAAATGGCAATCACAGCTCTAGCCTCTTCATACCTATGGAAGCAGTAAGGGTGCACTTAGTTTTCCACACATGGCTTCTCATTTTGGCATTCTTTTTGTAAAATACATGATATAGTGTAGTGGTGGCTAAACTTTTAGGGCTCCTGTGCCAAAAATTGTGCACTTGCATGCTCACACTTGCGTGCCAGCACCCAGAAGGCAATGTGCATGGCCCCACACCCCCTACACTTGCACATGCGATCCCCACCCACCACCACGCTTACCCACACCGCACCTCACAGCTGATTTTCAGTTGGTTTGAGGCCTTTTTCGGCCTCCCAGAGACTTGAGGAAGGCTTCTGCAGGCTTTGCAGGCTGAAAACTAGCCCCGTTTCATCACTTCCGGTATTTTCGGAAAAACAGGAAGTGATGAAACAGGGCTAGTTTTCAGCCTGCAAAGCCTTCCTCAAGCCTTTGGAAGGCCGAAAAAGGCCTCAAACCAGCCAAAAATCAGCTGTAAGGCGTGCGCATGTGCAGTGAGGTAAGTTTGCCTGCCAACTTACAAATGGCTCTGTGTGCCATCTGTGGCAGGCATGCCATAGGTTCGCCATCATGTGCTGTTGGTGTTCATTTGAGGTTGTATTTACCTACTTTTAAGAACTGCTAAGGACCAGATGATTTTTACTATGTCCTGATACATAAAGCCATAAAACTCAGAGAGTGCGCCCCCATGACTGTATGTCTTAAATTATTGCAATTTGTTACGGAATTCTTGAGCAAATTATTAAAAAAAATACCTCTCCTAGGTATTTTTGCTAGGTATAGCAAACTGCAAAGATTGCTTATGAAATAATAGTATTGACCTACTACCGTTTTTCTCCAACAATACAGCCCCCCCATAGGAAGACCCAGCATGTTTTCTAGGCATAAAATGAAATTAAGCCCCTCCCCCCAAATTTAGGCCTATTTTAAAACATGTGAAATTGGGAGGGAAGGCGGGGGGAAACTTGCCCTTAGGAGTGCCCCGCGGGTAACCACGCCTTGCCATCAGCCGCTCCTAATGGCACATCTTGGTGGAGCATGGAGGGCTCCCTACCCCCGCCAAGCAGCTTTGCTGCAGACCCGGGTCAGTGGGCGGGTGGCGTCGGCGTGGATGTCTGCCAGCAGTTTCAGCCACTTCTCCGGCCTCCATAGCTTCCACGGTTCCCGCCGGTGCTGGTACCTCTCTCACCAGTGCCGTCTCCAACAACAACGTCTGAGACGCTCCCGCTTTTCCCCCGTCCCCACAACAGGAAAAAAAACCACTTTAAGGTACCTGGGAGCGCTGCGTGCTGTGTTTTGGTTTAGTCCTGAGCGGCTGGGAACTGTGGAAGTTACGGAGGCGGCTCCCCCACCCGAGAAGCGGCTGAAACGTTTCCACAGTTCCCGTTGCTGTTGCTGCTGTTAGAGACTGCGCTGGCGAGAGAGGGACAGCTGCAGCTTGGCCTGGGCGCACTTGGAATGCAGGAACGGGCTGTACACTGGGACTTTTGGAAACTTGCAGAGTCCGAGGCTGGAGCACCAAGGGTAGCAGCAACAGAGACGCTCGCTTGGCTCTTCTCACGCCCAACCAGCCACTCGGGATTAAATCAAAACACAGCACACAGGGCTCCCAAGTGCCTCAAAATGTTTTTTTTCCTGTTGTTGCGGGGACGGGTATGGGGGAAAAGCGGGAGCAACTTGGATACTGTTGTTGGAGATGGCGCTGCGAGTGAGGCACCAGCACCAGCGGGAACGATGCAAGCTACGGAGGCCCAAGTGGCTGAAACGCTGCCAGTGGACATCCACGCCGACACTGCCCGCCCACTGACCCAGGTCTGCAGCAAAGGTGCTTGGCAGGGGTAGTGAGCCCTCCGCGCTCCGCCATGATCGGCTGTTAGGAGTGGCTGGTGGCGAGGTGTGGCTGCCCGTGGGGCACCCAACGAGGGTGCGCGCAGGGGGGAAGAAATTAATTCACCCCCGAAAAGATGTCCTAGTCGTTTTTTCAGGGCTCAAAAAAAAAAAAAGACCTTATTATATGACAAACACGGTAGTATGCAGGCATCTGGCTGCTGAAGGTATTCCTAAACCATTTATTATAATTCAGTGTTGAATGTTACCTATACCTAGATAATTACATACACAAAATTTTCCTGCTGTCAGCATTCCAACCAAACTCTCCATCCAGCACTCAGAATTCAGCACTCAGAGACAAAGTCCATCCAAGTAAGAATTTATTAGAGAAGTCATGTTGGCACATCTGGGAAAAATCCAAATCTGAATTCCCGTGTTTTCCCCGCTACACTAAAACTCACACCCAGCCCCTATGGATGATCCTCAAGTCACTCTCACCAATCCACCTCCATTCTGAACTCCCGCCAAGTCCAGTCACTCCCCCCTAAACTCCAGCAACTCAGCCTTGAGCTCTCAAATAATGTTGTTGTGGCTATCCTCCCCCTTCTCACCACTCTCTCATTCCCACAGCTGCCCATTCCCCATTGTGGCAGCCCGAAATCTAATTCAAGATGGACCCGGGGCTGACACCTACTCTGTTCCAACTAGATCCCATTAACTCTATATATTCCTGCTTTTTAAAAATTAATCCTATTATATTTACATAAGCATTTTTCTCTAAATATGTTTATATGCTCAAATTTATCATAGTAATAATTACACTATATTTGGCAAACATTTACAAACTCGTATTTCTGTATTTTATCAAGTTGTGCCAAGAACATTTTGCTTACAGTAAGTTAAAGTTAAAAGAAAACAGAGAATAAAGTATTGCAAACTTTATTACTAAATCAAAAGCCAGTTGTATTGAAAATAGCAATGCAATTCTTTGCATGCCCACTTAGAAATTGTACAGGTAGTCCTCAATTTACGACTATATTGGAGCCCAACATTTCTGTAGTTAGGTGAAACATTTAAGTTAATTTTGCCCCATTTAATGACCTTTCTTGCCATAGTTGTTAAGTGAATCATTGTAAATGTTAATGACATGCTTTTTAAGTGAATCTGGCATCCCCACTAATTTTGCTTGTCAGAAAGATGCAAAAAGGGATCATGTGACACCGGGACACGGCAACCATCATGAGTCAACAGTCAAGCATCTGAATTTTGATCACGTGATCATGGGGATGTTGCAACAATTGTAAGTGTGAAAACTGGTCATAAGTCACTTTTTTCAGTACTGATGTAACTTTGAACAGTCACTAAATCAACTGTTGTATGTTGAGGGCTACCTGTATTAAGGCTACCTGTTGAGGGCTACCTGCTTTTAAGTCACAGTACAAATGCACCACATATATTCAGAAAGTTTATCTGTATTTCTGAAAAATGCAAAGAACACTTTAATATAGTTAGCCTATTCAAATTGTAATTTAAAGTTTAAAAGTCCTTGCAAGTAGAATTTAATTTGCAAAAATATTTTCATTATAACTTAATAAACTTTAATAACAGCTGATGCTACAAAATTTAAAGGTAGGCCATTGTAGAAAAAAAGTCTATAACCAGATTATTATCATGTTTGTGTCAATAATTTAAAACAATATGACATTATGCTTTTTGCTCGATTTTTTGAAGTAGATATTCCATTTGTAAATTTAGATTTGGTTGTCCTTTTCTAGTCCTTTTACTTAATATTTTGTATGTTTCCATTTTCTTCTGTTTGTAAAGTTTTTGAGCTTTCTCTCTTTCTTCTCTTCTTTTTTTAGCTGCCTGAAAAAAAAAAGTAGAATCATTAAGACATGTACTTATTTCATTCCTTTAGAGTGATTTCATATTACGCATGCTGCATCAATCTTCACAACTATATACTGTATATAACAAAAAACAGCATATATCAGCATACATTCTCAATGCTCTTCTCATTTTGCTCACATGACAGAGCATACAAGTGTTGACATAACTTTCTTATACTGATGAAACATAAACATATGCTTTTAAGACTATATAAGATACTCAAAAGAGATCAGCAATATTGATATCATTATTATATAGGAAGTAACTGCTCATATAAAAATTAAAACCAAACCAAGATATATAGCCCTAAAACCAATGACTTTATTTAAAAGGTACATACTTCTTTTTTCTCATTTCGTTCAGTCTTTATTTTTTCATAATCCTCTTTTGCTTTCTGGTTTGAAGTTTTTGCTTTAAGTTTTCTCTGAATCACATTGCTCCTGTGTTAAACAAGAATACTGGAAATTAAAATATGCCTTTGGTTAAGCAGAACTATATTCTTTAAGCAGTTGGGAACTTTGATTCAGTGACTGAAAACCTGTGGAATAGATGAATGGCGAAGATCCTTGGATTATTATTATTCAGCCCAGTACCTTATTTAGTCATTGTAACTTTTTTGAGGAACAGCGCTAGAAATAATTTTACCATTGGCCCAGGGGTGGTATTCTCCCAGTGTACAACCAGTTCACTAATCGCGTGCTTTGCGCGCATACGCACATTCGCCTGCACAGCTATCACAATTACTTATGGAAACTGAACAAGGAGAGATTTAACCTGGAAATAAGGAGAAACTTTCTGACAGTGAGAATAATCAACCAATGGAACAGCTTGCCCTCGGAAGTTGTGGGAGCGCCATCATTTGAGACTTTCAAGAAGAGATTGGACTGCCATTTGCCAGAAATGGTGTAGGGTCTCCCGCTTGGGCAGGGGATTGGACTAGATGACTTACAAGGTCCCTTCCAACTCTGATTATCTGTTACCTTCAATGTTACTTCAGGGAAGCAACATAGCTGAAGCACAGCAATCCGCTCTGCTGTGTGAATCAGCTGAGCAGATATAGGTGAGTACAGGGGCAGGGGGGCAGGCCCACATGATCGTTGGAGCAAACCGGTTCGCAGCCAGCTGATCATCGGAGCTTGGGGTTTGCCCAAACCGGTGAAATGGTGAAGTAAAAATGGCTTGCTAAAAGCAGAGCTAATGATTGTGGAATGAAGAGCCAGCAAATAGACTGGCTCTTTAGAATAGGAATAGGAATAGGAATAGGAATAGGAATAGGAATAGGAATAGGAATAGGAATAGGAATAGGAATAAGAATAGAATAGAATAGAATAGAATAGAATAGAATAGAATAGAATAGAATAGAATAGAATAGAATAGAATAGAATAGAATTCTTTATTGGCCAAGTGTGGTTGGACACACAAGGAATTTGTCTTGGTGCAAATGTTCAGTGTATATAAAAGAAAAGATACATTCGTCAAGAGTCAAGAATCATAAAGTACAACACTTAATAATAGTCATAGGGTACAATAGGCAATCAAATCATATTAGGAAACAGTCAATATAGATCGTAAGGATACAAGCAACAAAGTTACAGTCATACAGTCACAAGTGGGAGGGGATGGGTGATAAAGAGTGATGAGAAGATTTATAGTAATAGTGCAGAACTTTGTAAATAGTTGGACAGGGTTGAGGGAATTATTTGTTGAGCAGAGTGATGGTGTTCGGGGAAAAACTATTCTTGTGTCTAGTTGTTCTGGTATGCAGTGCTGTATAGCATTGTTTTGAGGGTAGGCGTTGAAACAGTGTATGTCCGGGATGTGAGGGGTCTATAAATATTTACAATGCCTCTTGGGAGCTTGAGAGTGCTCACAAGTTCTCTAGGCAATTGCTTCTTGCAAGGAGATCAAAGACACCAGTCTGTAGCAGGTTTCCACGGCAGATGAGGGAATCTTGCTCAAACCACAGTTCAGGTCACTGGATTTACATACTTCCTTTTCTAAGCACTCGGGCCACCAAAGGCGCCCCACAACATGTGTGATGTTGAACTGGCCATGCCCACCCCAGCCCCCCGAGGTATAACACAACCCTGATGTGGCCCTCAATGAAATCCAGTTTGGCACCCCTGCTCTAGGATTATATTAAACAACATTTACAAATTCAGAATGAAAAAGATTGATAGGAAATATAAAGTTGATTATTTGATCAAGATTAAAATAGCTTTTGTTCTCTCTGCCAACCCTTAATACACTTTTGCTGAAATGAGAACTGAATGACAAGGCGATTTGTTTATAGGTAAGAGATGGTATATTCGAAAATAAGATCATTTATCTTATTTTAAGAGGTGATGAGTAACTAAAATTGTTTATACCTGTTGTGATGAAGTCATTACTTTATATATTTTTCTTTATTATAGTCTTATTTTTCTCTTTTCTGTTTATCTCTATTTTTATTTCTTTTCTACACTATTTTTGCTTTGTTTTATTTTTCAATTTGTATTAGTTTTTATTGTTGCAATTGTAATTTTTAATAACATTACTATAAAGAAACCATTTTACTACTAAGAACACTTGCATTCTTACTTTGAAGTTCGAGTCTCCTTTTCTTCAAGTACTACTGGTTTATGTTTAGGTTTCTGCTGTTTCCGAAGCATTTCCTCTTCAGCTAAATAAAGATGTTTCAGATGTTCTGGATAATCTTCAGTGTACCCAACATTCTTCTGAGGATTCACATGCCTTTCCTTTTTAAGTAACTTTTTGTAGGCACGTTGCACTTTTTGTTTTCTCCAAATGGCAAAGCCTTGACCTAAAAGTATAGGACAAAAAGATTAATTACTTTTTAAGGTATTTCTTTCATAACATGTACTCACCAATCTGATATTGTGAGCTGAAATTCTGTTACTATACCAATGTGTATCTGGTAGTGATTAACTGGTTACAAAGTATACACCTTGAGATGGAACAAGACTCAAGGATACATATTGCCATACCCCTTTATCTGTTTAATTCAATGTCAGCTAACAATTAGAACTTTAGCTAAGTCAGCAGTTGCCAAGTTTCTGGTTCTGCAGACTGGCAGCGGCGGGCAAGGGGGAAGAGGGTGGTTTTGCCTGCCACTTGCACAAAAGGAGTTTTGTGCACTTGTCTGCCACTTGTACAGCCCAGTAGTCAACAGGCTGCAGACCGGAAGGGGTTGAGGACTCCTGGCTAAGTTATAAATAAAATCTGCTAGAGTCATATGAAAAAGTAAAGCCCATGTAAAGTTTTTTTCTTTAACATATGATACACAAGTCGTATTTGTCTCTATTCAAATAGGATATAACTGTCTTCCTGTTATTGTCCTTTCCCTCATTAATTTCCTCATGAATAAAATCTTTTTTTTAATGTAGTGGGGATTATCTATTTTATGTAACCTTGTGGCTCTTGCTCTTTGTTGGGATGCAAAACATCACCGACTCACTGTAATAGTCTAATCTTGTATTAATCAAATGATCTCCCAAATATTGATATTACTTTTTTTTTGCCACAATAGTAATAATACAGAAATATTTTCTTCCAGGTTACGCGTCCTTAATTTCACAGTCTGGCCCGTTTCTGCTTTCTTTTGAGACCGGTCAAGATCGTCTACCTTTGTTACCTAGCGTGGCATCACGGAAAAAAAGTAAAGAGAGCAAGAGACCATCCTGCAGAGAAACCATAACATCTTTTCCCCTTTGGCTCGCCCAGCGCGGCGAAGTTCATACCCTCCTGGAGGCTTCCCTTGAACTGATGCGTGTCCCATCGCCGGGGCGGCTTCCGACTCAGACCAGCCGGACCTTTTTCTTTTCCTCCTTTTCTATTGAAGCTCGGAGAGTCTCTATTCTTTCCAACCGGCGCCATCATGCAACCTATTCGAGTTTGTCGCACGTTGCCTGTGTCATCAATAGGTGTCACCGTCGTCTCTTCGGCTGCAGGGATATCCGATTGGGAACAACGTAGAAATAAATAGCTTTGCTCGGCACTCGATTCCCTTTGCCTGGGAAGAAAAGTCGCGCACGTTGGGGTGGGAGGAGGCGAAAACCAGGCCCCATCGATGCTGAGCTATCGGTACTCCTTCCCGGCGTTTTCTCGTCGGTGATTGGCTCGCGGCTTCTGTGCGGGGCTCATCATGTCGAGGTGTCCTCGGGAGCCCTCGCCGGCCGCCTCCCGGGAGAATTACCCCTTGCCTCCGGAGCCTTCCGCGGAGACAGTAACCGAGCGACTGCGGGCAGTCGCAGAGTTCCTCCGGTGGGGACTTCCGCTGTGCCAGACCCACACGGTGGAGTTCTACACGAGGGGGCTCTGGGAGAAGTTCGTAGCTCTTCCTCCCGAGGCGGTGCTGGGCGCGCTGAGCGGAGACAGGTTGCAGCGCCTCCTGGAAGAGCCAACGCCACAGCGCCCCTTAGAGGATGTCGCCGGTAAGAGCCATCATTTTGGAAAGCCGCCGGCGCTGGCTTCAGCAGCTCTTCGAGGAGAACTCCGCCCTCAGTGCGCGCGCTTTCTCCGCCCTCAGTGCGAGAGCGCCGGGCGGAGCGTGAAGAGAGGCGGGAGCCGCCTCGTTCCTTCTCGGTTGTTTTTTTTTTGCTTTAGCTCTTGTCCGTCCAAGTCTCTGTCAACTATGCCGGCATCTTCATCATTTCTTTCTTCACCGTCTGGAATCAGGATGTGCTTGTTCGGTCTATGAAGATTTGATGAAAATGTTAACTGCTGTGGCAACGTTCATCCTTTAGTACAGGTGTCTCCAACCTTGGCAACTGTAAGCCTGGAGGACTTCAACTCCCAGAATTCCCCAGCCAGCTTTGCTGGCTGGGAAATTCTGGGAGTTGAAGTCCTCCAGGCTTACAGTTGCCAAGGTTGGAGACACATGCTTTAGTACAGTTTTTCAACCTTGCCCAACTTTAAAAGGCGGACCAGGATTCCCCACTTTGCCCAGGTCGAGAAAGATTGCTTTGGGGAACTCAGGAGATTCCCTGGGCAATCTCTCTCTTCTCTCTCTCATCCTCTCCCTCTTTCCCCGCCCTGAGATCTGCTTAGTTTCAGGATGCCCCCAGTCCTAATTTATACAGTTCCTTTTCCTCAAGCTATTCACATAGTACATTTAATAAAGAGTGACGATATATTTAAAACCATGCTTTCAGAGGCAGAGCTATCGGCACTGTTGGAGGGGGTCTTGTTGCTTGTTCTCAGTCCTACCCATCTCACATGATGATGGTTGTGGGGGAAATGGGAGGAAGCGGCTTTGTGCGGCCTGCCTTGAAATGTAAAAAAAATAAAGGGAATATGTAAGTTATTACTACACATAAATAAAAGCTAACACTTCATGATGCTCTCTCTGCTTTATTTAGCGTATTGGTATTGTTTGCAGTTCAGGGACTGATCTTCAGGAACTCTTCCAAGCTTCTGGAAAGTATTTTGGGTTTTAAATATTACTGAGATAGTTTGATTTCTCTTTGAATGGAATTGATAATTTTATCTAATTGATTATTGTCAATTTTTGAAGCCAGCACTTTTTATCTTTTTACAGCAGAAAAATAAAACATTTCCACATTATTAAAAGATTAGTTTCAGTACGGTTCCTAGATTAGATTTTGGTTTTCGTCTAGAAGGTATTAAAGCTAGTAGGTTTTTTGCTGTTTGTTGAATCCAAAAGGAAAAATGTGTTCAGTTTAATTGCAGATTAAGAACAGATGCTTTAGGTTAGCCTATTTTGGGTACATTGATTGAAAAGTTTTTCTCTGGGATGCCCTGTTTCATCCAGTTTCATTATTATAAACTTTTTCCTGTTCTTTCCACACAGATAACTCTGGATTTTACAACATTTTTTGTAAAAGTACTCAGAGGCTGATTAATGTCCAGGCTTTTGTATCAGCTGCTAAATTCTATTCAATGCCAAATCTTGGAGTATGCATCTCATTAGAACAGATACTTGAAGCAATGGACAGAAAAAAGAAATCAAGTAAGTTAATGTTACCGTATATTGTTTTTTATAACTGTAAAACTTTTTCCTTAAAATTCAATTATTAGGAGCCATGGTGGCCTAATGGCTAGAATGCAGTTTTGCAAGCTAATTCTGCTGATTGCCAGCAATTAGATTCTCACTGGGTCAAGGTTGACTCAACCTTACATCCTTCCGAGGTCGGTAAAATAAGGACAGAGATTGTTGGGGGTAATATATTGACTCTTCCAAATCAAATTCCACCTTAGCCATGAAAGTGAGCTGAGTGACTTTGGGCCAGTCACCCTGTCTTAGCCCAACCTACCTCACAGGGTTATTGTGGTGGGGGGGGGGGAAAATAGGAGGAGGAAGGAGTATTAAGTATATTTGCCACCTTGAGTTATTTGTAAAAAAAAACAGACAGAATAAGCTGTTTCTGTATCACATGGATTTCCAGCTTGTGGTTTCCATGTGAAGTAGTTTTAATGCTGATTAAAGAAAAAGTTTCCCTTATTTTGGAAAGAATTTCCTTTTACCAGAAATATTCAGTATTCCCTGAATATTCTTGCTCTAAGCAAATACATAAATATTTTGCATATACTTCAAATGGGAGGGAGCAATCTCAGCCCTTGAATCATTCTTTCTCATTTGACTCCTATTTTCTTCCTATCTCTGCAATGACCTTCCTTTACACAGGACAAAAGGAGCAATATGGTATTTCTATGAGTTGACATCTGTCTGATTGTTCTAGTATATAAAGGCAAATCAAGCGATGATATGTAATTTTATGTTTCAACTGGCTTACAAATAGAGTTTAAACATGACACTTGTGAGCCTGCAATTATTATTTAAGATCTTTGGAAACTTTTGTCAGAAAGTCAGAAGCAGAAACCATTGCATAGCAAATATATTGTAATATTGGTTCAGAGCATTTCTACTTATTTATTGGGGCACAGCCATAGTTTGTAAAAAAACATACACATGTAACAATATTTTAGTGATACAGGTTCCTCCAAAACTCTTAAGCTAAATGTGTGTTTCTTTTTGATCAGAGGTAGAAATGAATACAGATAATTTTATGAATGATAAGAAATCACATGAAGTAAAACTGATGTCAGATTTAGTAGATGGCATTGCAAAATATTATGGCTTAAACCAGGTAAGAATCTTTATTACTTTATCTCTTTTGGGTTGAATTCCTTCCAAAGGCTTGGATGTGCTTGAGGAGATGCTATTGCCTGTTGAGGAAGATGATAATATCAAATCAGACTTTGTTCTAGGTTTGCTTTTCTCCATTTAAGAAGCCCAATTAAAGAGTCAGAAGCTAGAAACAAGATGCGTTTTTATTAAACATGAATTGAATTTAAATTAAACTAAAGAAAATTATATTTGACTTAATTATCTCTGGTTGTGAAGGAAGTTAAGATATATTTGTAAGTATAAGTATATTTGTGTGCATAGGTTGTCCTAATTTAACAACCACAGTTGGAGCCATCAACTTGATCATTCAGCAGTGTGGTTGCTAATTGAAACCATGACTGGATGATCTTGCTTCAGCTTTTCTTTGCTTTACATATCTGCAAAGGTTATAAATGTGAAGATTGATATCAAAGTACCTTTTTAATCATCATCATAACTGAATGATCACTGTCTGAGGCAGTCACAATTTCTTAAGTTTTACTAATTAGTGTTTTTGTTTTAATAAACTGCAAAGGGCAGCTTTATATTAGATTTTTTTTTCATCCTTCTTATAAGAAATGCCAAATGTAAACAGAGTTTCGATCTGTAAAATGAAGTACACTGTTTATAGCAATAGTGATCTGAAGGGTGCTTTCTAAAAGTTTCTAATTCAGGATTTATACTATCCTTAGCTTTATCTTTCTACCCAAACTGTATGATTATATGTGAAATATACAATATTGTTTAGATGATAAAAATTAAACTTCATACAATAGCACTTTGCTTTTCTGATTTCTTTGTGAAAGATGATTGTAATCATCTTTAGGACAACTGGGTAGGTCTAAAATGCACCATAGCCCAATCATCTGATGAGGAAACACCCTGATAAAAATAATGTTTCATTCTTCTTGTGTGTATGCCCTATATTTCATAGCATTTCAAATCACACTTAAGAACATCAACAGAGACCCCAGTTAAAAATGCTTCAAATGCAATAGAATATATTTAGGATGTAAGAAATATTTGTTAAATTAAAACCATCTTTACCAAGTGGCAAAAAAACAGCTCCTTAGAATAACATCTATTGGGGCTTTCCTAGTAAAATGTTTCACAATACAGGCAGTCCTCGACTTCGACAGTTCGTTTAGTGACTGTTTGAAGTTACAATGGTACTGAAAGAAGTGAGTTATGACCATTTTTCACATTTACGACCATTTCAGCATGCCCATGATCACATCATCAAAATTCAGACACTTGGCAACTGACTTATGTTTATGACCATTGCTGTGTCCCAAATTCATGTGATTAGAATCATGAGATCTCCTTTTGCGACTTTCTGACAAGCAAAGTCAGTGGGGAAGCCAGATTCACTTAACAACCTTATTACCAATTTAACAACTGCAATGATTTGCTTAACCAAGAAAGAAAAGTTGTAAAATAGGGTAAAACTCACTTAACAAATGTCTTACTTAGTGATATAAATTTTGGGCTCAATTGTAAGTCACGGGCTTCTTGTATTGTTCATTCATTGGCAATTTTGAATGTTTAAAGGAGATAGATAATAATTTGTCTTTCTGCAACCAAAGATGCATATCAGAGCCCAAATTTTAGATGGACCAGGGTCTTGATTGTTAAGAAACCTTTTGTAGCATGTAGGAGTTGACATTGTCCTTGGTTGGTTCTACCTAACAGCCAAGCAGTTAAAATCAAGCAATGTCTGATAATTAGTTGTGCACACACAACATGGCAAGAAATCAGAAAAAAAGTTCTTGAATAACTGCTGTGGGAAATAGAATGCCATTAGACCTAGGCTTAATAATGTTAAGTCATAGCAGGCTAAGAAGCATAAAGCTCATTTTAATATACAAGATCTATAGAAAGAAGGGAAAAAACATTTGGCTTCAGTGAATCCAATCATATCCAGAGATTATTTATATAGCCTAGAATTGGGGTAGAACAAGCCGCATGTCAATCTGATGCATATCAGCTTGCTCTATTCTAAAGGTCAGCTCATGATAGGCCATGGAAATGCTAAGAGGATGCTAGTCATCTCATATTTCACAAATTGTCAGCTCTAGTATATTTCTCATCCACATCCCAGTCATGCCTAATATGTTCGAATTTTTAAAAATGCTTTATTAACAGGCTTCTTGTTGACCATTCCACAGAAATTTTTAAGAATAAAAGCAAATATACATGTCCCAGGGTAATGTTGCAAGATCCAATCTAGGTTGGTCAAGATTCTTCAGTTAAAACTTTATAAAAACACAAGCTTTAATAAAAAAAATGAAATAAGAAATAGTCTGCAATAAAATTTTATGTTTGGTTATTTTTGCTTTAAAATTGATTAATACTTTAATCATTTTTAAGAGCTCAGTGTAACAAAAATACACACAAGTACTGTTGGTACCTATGTCATAAAATTTATTTTGTCTTTCTTGGAGATAATAGTATTTTTGGTGGATTTTACCTATTTTAACAAGAAAGTACTTGTTAAAAGGCATGTGGATTTTCTCTCTTTTCTCAGCCCTTTGTTTCTAAGATAAAACTTCAGTAGAGCTACCAGATTTGGACCACAAAACTAGATTTTAAAAAAATCAAAAATTTGCCCAGGAGATCACAAACTCAGTATGTTCCACCTCTGTCCGACATGTTCAACAGAAAATTGTCTTTACTAATTGCCAAAATTTAAAAAGAGAAGGGACCAATCTGACCTTAGGAACAAGCTGTAACAGAGGGCTTGGACAGCTATCGAGGCCAGTTTTAAACTCTTATCTCTCTAGCTGTACACTGGGATTGGATTTTGATTATGCTTTGCTTTTTTTTTTTTTTTTTGCTGATGACAGAATGGGCAGATTTCATTTGGAGAAGATGGTTCTGCGGATAAAAACTCAAATCATAAAATACTTAACCAGCACTTGATACGTACCCAGAAATTTATTTCTGGCCAGTGCAGCATCCACAATACAGGTGATAATCTGTCTGAAACAGTTCTTACCTACTGAACTGGCTTTTGCATTCTGCATTAATTTTAATTTTTGAATACCTTGCAGAAGCAGTGCCAAGTAAAATGCATTACAGCAATCCAAACATGAGATGAAAAGAACATCCAATGATAGTCACCAAAAGTGTGGAAAGATTTTTCTAGCCATACTTTTTGCTTGTAAAGAAGGAACTCTTGAGTTCAGAAGAACCTCCAGGTTACAAATCTGCTTCTTTAGGGGTGAGAGATCCCATCTAAAGGAAGAGAAAAATGGTTTTGTGATTTTAAAAAAATCAGTTCATCTAGTCATGTTGCAAGTCTTCCACAAAATGATCAACAGAATTTTTGATCCATGCCCAGATATGAAGCCTCTTGGCTTCCATTTCTCGCCATTGACTATCATGTCCCATGATTAGATAAACAAGATTCTGTGGTTCATGTTGCTGGCTTGTTCCCATAAAATGCAAAAATAAATATGAATGCAGGAGGCTCATTTATAGTTTATTAATATAAAATCTTATCTTTCAAACATTGCCATCTATTAAAAATAACTTCACTTTTAACAACTGCACTTTTTTTCTTATAACTTTTATGAGTTTTAGAAGGAGTATCTGCCACTTTAAAAAAATTCTTATTATTTATATTCTAGGTAATTGACCTGGGTTCTGGAAAAGGTTACCTGAGCTCTTTCTTGTCATTGCAATATAATCTAAAGGTTTATGGAATTGATTCTTCAAACACAAACACCCATGGAGCTAATGAAAGAAACAGGAAATTAAAAAAACACTGGACAGCCTATCAAAGACGTGCAGAAGCAAATGTCAGAGATCAGACATTGAAAGAAGCAAAGAAAAGTGCAAAACAAGATAAGGAGAAATGTAATGCAAACGCCAGTGAGACGTGGTTAAGAACTAATAACAGTCTTCAGAGCCATGTCCAAGTGGCTGTTTCAGATGCCTTTGGTATTGAATCAGCTGAAATTAGCCCAGATCCTAATATAGGCATTACTAAAAATCAGTATGCACTCAATCCTGAGGTTCAGGTACAATTCATTGAAAACAATATAACAGAAAATGTATTTCTAGATATTCTGCCTACTGATGCCGTAGAAGTGGATTGTTCATCCAAAAGTAATTGCAGAGAACTCTGTGAAGAAGAGAAAGAACAAAGGAAGGTGGCTTCTTTGAAAGCCAAAGCCAGTCGGTCAAAAGAGGCCAACATTTATTCTCCGTTGACATCATTCATAACTGCAGAAACAGAGCTACATGATATTGTTGGCGATCTGGAGGTTATTTGTTCTTGTTCCTTTTTAATCTGATTTTGGAGTCTGAATTGAAAAATGTTGAATTAAGACTACTTTTCTTTAAGAGCTTCAAGGAGATACAAGATAAATATATTTATAGGAATACTATTGTTCCTAAAAAGTGGCGTAGTACACTTGCATTTATATATAACATTTCAGTTACATTATTATATGATATATGTTATATATATACGTGTGTGTATGTGTGTGTGTGCGCATGTATGTATGTATGTACGTATATGTATATGTAGTCCTCATTCAACAGTTGGGCACTTGAGACAATTTGAAGTTATGACAGAATTCCCAAAATGTACTTATAACCCAGTTCTGATGCTGGCACTCCCTCCCCATCCCTACAGTCACATAATTACATTTTGGGCACTTGGTAACCAGCTCCTTTACAATATTCCATGTTCATGTGATGTGATTTACATTTTTTGCCAGAAAGTTTTGTTGGGAATATGTTCAAATTTTAATTATTTCATATTAATAATGACTATAGCACAATATACACAGTGTATAGATAATTAAATCCTGTATAGATTATTCTAATTTAATTATGTATGAAGTAGGGCGAGGAAGACAATGGGAAGAGCCAATGCTTGAATGCAATTCAATTTATCATGACAAAAAAAATTGTAAATTAAGATATGTAATCAAACAGTGAATGTACCAAACAAATTTTACCAGTGCTGTGTTTGCAAAAATTGTATATAGTAAATTTCTTGTTTCAGATTGTTGCATTTTAGATATAATGTGTCTAAGTCAGCTTGACAATATTTGGGAAGATGGATACAAAATCAAGAAATACATTACCACCTAATTAATAGAACTCAGCAGATTATTGTTCTATCACATTCTTCCATGCTATATGCAACTCTAATAGTTTTAGATTAACATCAAGTTTTAATGTGTAAAACATGCATTTAAGATGGAGTGAATCTGCATGTAAAAAGTAATACAGGCAGTCTTCATTTAGCAATTACAATTGGAACTGATATGTTTGTTGTTAAATGAAGGTTGCTAAATTGTAAATATGTAACTGCGACTACTTTCCTTTTTCTCACTCTCTGGCCTTTAAGAACACGCACCCCAGTAAGGAAGGAAGTTATTTTTTTGTATTTGCATTCATTGGAGAAAAGGGGAATTCAGAAGAGTCAGACACATAAATGGGAAATACATATCAAAAGCTTTGTGGGCCTGGAAGCTGTAAGTATGTTATGTTAAATAGCCTGGTGTGCCCCATTGTGTGCCTGCTTATTCTCTTGAAATCCCTTCCACTTCAATCTCTGCTCCACAAGTGATAGGGAAGGGGAAAAACAGGTCAGGAACAGGAGAAATCACTCCCTCCATTTTTTAAAGCAATATCTCTCTACAATATGGTGGAGGGAAGAGTGATTTCTATAGGCAGACTTTCCTAATTCAGACTTCTTCCAAACTGCTGTAATCCTGTCAACAGACCATCTTCCCATTACTATGGTAGAGGATTGCCAAGGACTTTTAATTTTCCATTATTTTACACCCCTGGATGAGAGGGAAATTAATAGTAATATAACTCGCCTTAAGCTCAAGTAACTAGAATTTTTCTAGGTTTCATAATTTACTGATCTCAGTCCAAGATTGTTATGATGTGTACAATGATAATTATTAGCATATGTGCTCATCTAACCCTCATATCCTGGTTTGAATTGTGTTTTGTTTCCTAGGACTGTGTAATTGTGGGTCTGCATACCTGTGGTGATCTTGCTCCAAGCACGTTAAGACTATTTAATGCTGTACCTGAAATCAAGGCAGTTTGCAGTGTGGGTTGTTGCTACCATTTGCTTTCAGAGGTACATGAAATTCATGAAGGTAAGTCTTTTTAAGGGTGTATGGAATTAATAAATACTTGTCATTTTTCCTGTCATTGAATCATTTTTGCTGTTTTTAATTATGCTTTGTGGAGAAGTCACTTCTGAATGCCCTGTGGTTTTCCTGTTTGGGATTCTTTTTTCAGTTTTGTAATGGTTGTAGGCTTATTAATGCAAAACACTTTATGTGGTTGTGGAGACATCTGTTTTTACTTCACCTCAGTAAAAAAAACGTATTTGTTCATTATTATTACAATTCCATCATCTTAAAGAATAAATGCCCCTGGCAATGTACAGAGAACAACCTCAGGTAACACATTATATGGTAACTTATGCATATATGTCTCTGGAAACATTGTTGCTGCTTACAAAATTTTCATTATAAAACAGTTCAACTTCAGAATGTGACATTTTAAAGTTAGTGGTAGAATATTATAGTTGCAAATATCTCATCCAAACTGGCTTAAAACATGAGCAGTGGTCAATATAGATGTAAAGTCATGTACAGAAGTTTAAAAGGTTCAGAGATAATAGTGCATATGTATAATATTGTACATTACAGAAAGTATAGAAAATTTTGGGAATATGTATATATTTTGGAATACGCTTGTCATGCTTTTCTGTGGTATAAAATATGAAAAATGCAAAATGTCCACATTTTTAGTTGAAAGGATCTGGAGCAGGGACTTTTTTCTGGATCTAGAGAATGCTACTGAGGACAGGTAGCCCCACAAACAACCTGGCCACATGCCATGGTGGATTGTATAGATGACAATTGGCACCTTGAATTCCACCCAAAAGACAATGGAAAGTAATAAAGGAGTATTTGAAATAAGGCGTCTTCAGTGCTCTCTGAACTTGATTGTTTTGTTACAGACATTTTATTACCCAAACTAGGTAATACCATGAGTGCTAGTCACCAAGGACACCTCAGAATGAGAACTAGGTCATACAGCACAGGTGTAACATGAGCACATTGAGGCATCTGCCTATACCACTGCATTCTGGACAACCTGTAGCTACCAAGTGATCTTCAGGGACAGCCTATGTACATGACATTTTCTAGTAATTTCACTTTATATGAATATCATATCATATTTTCATGAAGGATTTTCTGTCTTTGAGGTGAAACTACAAAATCTATTTTCATATTTAAAACCTATATTTATATTTGTGTATTTCTGAAAGAGTTTTTACATGTGTATATGTTTTCCATCAGGCTAAACTACTTTTTATTATTGGCTTCTTAAAGGTAATAGCCTAGACTCACAAGTGTGAATTAAATTTAGCTTACTGTGTCACACGATGCAATCCCAGTTTTCTTTTACAATGTTTACATGCTGTACCCTGCTGTGATTTAAAAGCAATTTCTCCTTCACTGATTTCTTCCATCAAAATAACTATTAAATATATATCCATCAAATCCTTGTTGCAGGCTTGTGTGCAAAATAACCGATGAAGGACAGTCGAGGTTGTTTCCTGTTTTGCCATCATTTTTATGTCATTTTTTTCTTTTACTTTACCATGATTTGTGTAATAAGTTACAACTGGCTGGGTATTCACACATTGTTATAGTGTATGGCTTAACACAAATGGCTGTCTTTATGCAACATTAAAACAAAAATAAATCATTATTAGTGATCGCAACCTGTGAGGTGAACAAGGATTTTTACCACAGCATGATATACAGTATGTACCTTACTAGGCTGAAGTAAAGCTACAAGAAGAAATATTTCACATGTTCAAGTTCAATTAAATATCCCTTCCTGTTTGGCTAGCATAAGTATGGTGATAAAAAGAAAATAGACATTCTGTTTATTAATTTAATTTATTATTTTGAATAATGTGCTGAATTAAAAAATAATTCTGTTACAGGAAGGATTTAATTCATTAAAAAATAGACAGATAGACTGACTGACTCACTCACTCACTCACTCACTCACTCACTCTCTTGTCTCATGAGAAATAGCTGCTCAGTGTATGGGCTAGAGCTTCCTAAACCAGATGGGACATGCCACAGAAGGTAGTGGAGAATTACAGGGTTACGATCCTGACTGACAGGTAGGTACTGGCCAATCAACTATATATCATGGTAACAGATCAGAATTCAGCAATGGTGATAGATGCAGCCATGCCAATGTACAGCAACAACAGCAAGAAAGTATGAGATCATGGAGAAATACCAGGGCCTGAAGGAGGAATTAGAGAGGATGTGTTAAGGAAACACAAAAGTGGTCCCAATAATGGTAGGAGCACACCGGATGGTGACTCCTAAACTGAGAGATCAACAGATCCTAAAAATGACATCAGAGCTCTCTGTCCAAAAGAGTGCAGTGCTAGAAACAGCTAAGAACCCTCAAACTCCCAGACCTCTAGTAGAAAACCTGAATTGAGGAACACACATACCACCCATAGGGGTGAGAAAGGAATTTTACACACACACACACTTTTTAAATATAATTCCTAATTGAAATGATTTTATTCAGACTGTTAGATCCAAATTCATTGAACTTGGATAGCTTTAATAAATTTGAAATAAACAAGTGACTTAAATAGCTTCAAAATAATTTCTATTAATACACTATGTTTTGTTAATCAGTTTAAGTTGCATTCTTACACCCATATTTTAAACCATATCGTAAATTGCTACCATGCTTTAATTAACCCAGTTTTCTTGCTTCATACAACAGATTGTTAAACTCCTTGCAAGAATTGCATTTTCACAGTTCATTAACATAAAATGTCATTGCTTTTTATGGTTACGTGATTTGAACACAGACATAGGTGTTCATAAAGGGATTTATGGATTGATATATACAAGACGAAACAATATAATTGTTTTACTTTTTTCTGCAGAAGGGACTCAGAGAATATGGGGTTTCCCTTTGGGCCGCTATTTGAAAGAAGAGGGATGGTTCTGTGGTCGTAATGCTAGAATGGCTGCCTGTTTGGTATGGATTCCTTTTTGTTCTGCTTCTGTTTGACTTGCAAATTCATAGCTTTGGCACAGAATTCAGAATGTGTTGAGTAATAGATCATGATATATCAATTAACAAAAATAATGATCATTTATACAAAATGAAAATATATTTGCATATTGTGTCTCTGTAAATTTGAAACAATGGACACTGGTAAAAAATAATCAAATCTGATTGAGTTGAATCCATATTTTATTAAATTTAGAGGAGAAGTGCTAATGTAAAAGAAGAGAATTAAGGAAAAAGTCAGTGAAAATGCAGTACAATTGCCAATTTCATTAGTCTTTACTAGTTCTAATACTTGCATAGTGAATAAGATGGCCTTTTCACTGCAGAATCAGATCTATGGTGTCTTTTTAATAGAATGACTATATATCCATAATGCAGTTACCTGATATTTAGGTAACCATCATTTACTTAATCCTACTTTCTGGGTTTGCATCAATAGAGAACTCTGTAAATTATAAATGGATTTGCTAAATATGCTAGGCTACATGCAATTGACTATTGTGTTGCTCACAGCTATGGACACAGCTGAATTTTTAAATATGTAATATTTATTCATTTCCACTTTATATTATCATAGCATGGTGACAAGCCATGAAATGCATTCAGATTTTTAAGCAAATTTATTTTGAGTGTCTGTTCTTCTGACACTTAAATCCTCTCTCTAGTTAGATTCAAATTCATATGACTCATTAGCATTTTCACAAAAGCTAACTATAAATCAGAATGGGTAGCAGAATGTTAAACAAATCAGAAATTAGGTTTGCTTCGCTGCTTCTGGTTGCAATGCAGTGTTGAAACATCTTTCCTATGAACCAAATGATTATTTAATCCTTGTCTGATCCTCTTATATACTTCAATCTTTGCCCCTTTGACTTGCTCATCCTCTACCTCTATTTTCATAATTCCAGCAAGTGCATTCAAGCAGCTGTTGCTTTCTTTGCACTTAGCTTTTTCCCCCCTTCAGTAGCCTGATGAGAATAAAGATACATTCTTTTTTCCTCCCACTGCATCGTTCTCTTCTACATTTTTAAAAAATTAAATGTGTTTTCAGACAAACCATATTATCATTGACCTTGTATTTGCACAATAGAAAAATATAATTAATAATAACAATATAGTAGGATACATTTCACATTTTTTATGTGGAATATATGTTAAATAATATAAGAAATTATGTCTATAGAGATTCTCAGTCATCCTGGTCATGGTTATCCCAAAAGTGTTTTTTCAAGAGGCAACTGGACTTTCAGTTTTTTGTTTGAAGACGTTTTGCATCTCATCTAAGAAGTTTCTTCAGCTCTGCCTTCTTTTGGCAGATAATTGAACTATTATTGATTCATGTAATTGAATAGCACCTGTCAGCATTAGTATTTGAACGGTTGTGGAGTATTCCTCAAATAATTCCTATCTAAAAAGTGAACAAAAATCTTGGAACACAAAATTTACTTATTTTTTTTAAGTGATTCTACGGATCTGGTAAAAGTTTTTTATAAGTGTTCTGTGTTCTTGCTTTCTAAATACCTCAGTGTTCTTAGTTTTTTTTAAAGTATATTTCTCCATCTTTTAGAGTTTTTTCTTTTTCTTTTCTTTTCTCATTCTTAGCATTTTTAAAATTTGGAGGTTTCCCAAGCTAGTTGAGATATCTCTGTTTGACATAGACAGTACCATATTTGGCAAATATTGTACCAGGAAGGCCTGCAAATCATTCAGTAAAGTAAATTAAGCACACACACACACACACACACACACACACACACACACACACAGATCCATTTTCAAAGTTGTGAAGCAGCTATACTGCTCAAAGGGTCAACGTACAGTAGTTGCCTTGAGGCCGTCCCAAATCTTAGCATGTGTCTACATGGATACGTTCCACATTTGTGAAGAACATGACCAAAGAAAACGTATTTAAAAATACTTCATTTGTGAAATAGTTTGCATGAACTAATATTTATATTGACAGAAACTGGATTTTGGAAAGAAAAGAAAATGGATTTTGGGATGCTTTAGTCCTATTATAAGATCCTTGTGGCACAGTGGTTAGAAAATAGTATTGTAGACAAACTACCCACAGCCTGCAATTCAATCCTAGTCTCAGGCATCTATCCTTCCGAATTCAATTAAATGAGGGCCCAGATTTTTGGGAGCAATACGCTGACATTGTAAACTTCCCAGATAGTGCAGTAAAGCACTATGGAGTGCTATATAAGTCTTAAGTGCTATTTCTATTTCAGTTATACATTTTTATAGCTGGGATTAGGATTGGTTTACAACCATACTGGCAGACTTCTTCTAAAGGTACCTCATAATTATAATTGGTAGTCATCAATTAAAGAAGAACCTCCTGATATACCTATTCTGTTTGGTTGAAATATTGTTACTGCTTCCAACAAGGATATCTCTTTCAGTCTACCCAGGAAGAACAGAAAGGAAATTGCCTTTGAATAGCCAACAATCCTAAAATGTGTAATAAGCCATGTGGAAATTCTGAAATACAAGAGAAGTTGCCAATTTATGCAGTCTTTCACGTGGGGAAAATTTTAATGAGAAATCTCCTTATTAAATCAACTAAGCCAATAAAATAATATATTAAGAAAAAAGGAAAATGTAATAAAGAAGGCAAAAAACATACCCATAGAATTTTAAATACAGTCAAGTTATTTTGATTGGCTGAGGTACCTACTAATTATCTCCTAAAATAAGATTTCCCAAATCGTTACAGTTAGGGACTACGGCTTTTCTGTCAAGTTTGTTATTATATTATACATGCAGAAAATGGCCAATCGGTTTTTATGTATGCATAAAACATGATTTTAAGGCTTTAATCCAACTCTGTCCAAAAGTTCCTATTCTCTGATTAGAGTGCTTGCAAGATTGACTGTAGCACTTGGATTGGAGAGAAAAGAGATCAGTATATTTTCTAAGGACCATATTTTTTTTTACAACCACTGATACCAGGCTGTGAACCATATTTTGGGCAACACAATCCTAAAATAGTTCTTGAGTTTTAGCATGTATTCATTTCAGAAGATGGCTGAAGAGAGATCATCTGGATCTCCTGACTGGACATTCATATGCATTCCTGTTGTTGTTTCTTTGACTTTCTCTATTTTTGTTTTGAACACTCTGCTCAGATTTTAAAATAGGGAAGATAATTAAAAGTTATCCTTTTTAGAAAGACTGTCAATAGATTTGACCATTCAAATAAAATACTTTTATCTCTCTGTGTAGCCAACAAATTGCAAATTGTTTAGTGGCTAAATATATCTTTTTACTAACACTTGCTGGAATTATAAAAAGTCTAATTTTTACTGATGTACAATTGTATATGATTACATAGAGGGATTTTTGGGGGGTGGGGGGGGGAAACAATAGCTGAATTCCATTCATTTTGGCCTCTCAACAGTTTAACAAATGTTTTGGGAACATAGTTCTGCCATATTAAAAAGTAGGATGTTATTATTTATTTCTTCAATCTTCAATATGTATCGTATCTCTAACCATGAATGTGGTGCCGTAGAGAAAAATAGAAAGAAGGAAGTTGATTTAAAATTGTATACTTTTTTGTTAGATTTTTTTAAAGAATAAAAGCTGTATGAATTTTAATAGTTCACGTAAAAAAAAATTAACTGGCAAGATGCAGAAAGTAAAAATATAAATTCATGAGATTTGTCAGTAAAATATTGTATTTGAATGGCATTGACATTCCTTCAGTGATAATTGTTCATATGTTATATGTAATTACAAAAATGAGAAATTAAAAGAAACTTGAAAACAAAAGTTTATAATAAAAGTTAATAAGTGCATATAAGAAGAGTCTAACTAGATGTGAAATAAGTCAGGAAATTAACAACTGTGGAATGTTGCGATTTTTCAAGCAAATGTGTGGATGCCAGTCAGGATCTAGTCAAATGAGTAGAGACTTGGATAACTCTGTGTATACCACATGTTATGTACAGAGCAGTGGTGGGATTCAATTTTTTTTACTACTGGTTCTGTGGGCGTGGCTTGGTGGGTATGGCTTTGTGGGTGTGGCTTTGTGGGCATGGCTCCCCACTCCTGGAGGAAGGTTACCACCAGTCCTCTGAACTACTCAAAATTTCCACTACTGGTTCTCCAGAACTGGTGAGAACCTGCTAAATACCACCTCTGGTACAGAGGAAAAGGCTCCTATTCACATTATACTAGTTTGGATATTCCTTCCATGTGAAAAGCTGACACAATCTGGTTTGGATCAAAAGTTAAGTGCAAAATGCTCAAGCCCCCAGGATCTTAATCTTGTTCATCCATCAACTTCTGATTTTTTAAAAAAATCAACACAAGTGTGAAGTAGAAAAAGGATGTTGATACTTTTTAAGAGTCAATTTAATGACCTGACTTCTTTAAAAAGTACCATTTAAGACAAAGCCATATTACTTGCTATTTTGTTTTCTTGCTGCTTGTTTCACTTCATTTTGTTCCTAACCATAAAGCCTACAAATTTGAAATTTGACATGTATGTTTCTCTTGGCTTCTAGGTGCTTACTAAGAAAGGATTTTTTGAAATGACCACAAGAGCATTAGTATTTTGTATATTATTATTAACACACTCTGATGCTAAGAAGTTCTACTCCCCCTCCCCACCTGAAAAAAAATCTGTTCCAAATGCAAAACACAAGAAGAGGAAAGGAGTTTCAGTTTTAGTTTCATAGCACCAAGCAGCTTCAGTACAGAACAGTTGAGCTAAGCCACGGTCAGGCTCCTTGCTGTCTCCTTGCTCACACAGCAAATACTCTTTCAGGTTCCAAACAGCCTTCAACTCTCTCACACACTGACAGGACGCTAGCCAGATGAATACTGATCAATGCTGGTAGGCAGAGGCAGAATTTTCCCCCATTATTTTCCTCCCCAAAAATTAAGCCCGACCACATAGTTTTGTAGCGAAGCACGGGTATTAAGCTTGTAATAAATATATTTTTTCTGGATTGCACAGAAATATGAAAACAGTGCATCTGCTTTTATTACTAGTAGAGAATGTTGAGTTTACAGTTGCATAGAATTTAAAGCAATTCTTCAGAATCATTTGCAAATCATGCACAGCCCTGGTTTGTAGCTTTTGTTACTAAAGCCCAAAAGAAACTTCCTAACAGAATGTTATATGTTTCAAGTGTGAAAGGAAGCATAATAATTATGAATGAACTGAATGAACAAACTGAATTTAGTTCAGTAAACTTTAATTCAGCAAGGTAGAGACCTGCAGAGATAGTATCTAATATTAGCATAGAGATTGTGGATTGATGTTCTACTTTATTAAGTTTATATATTAATGAGGAGACATTGATGCATTATTTTGTAATTTTGCAGAAGTGAATTTATATCCTGCTTTAATCTAATAATTTTTATTTCATGATTGCACATTTCAAACTACATTATCATTTTAAGGTCATATGTTCCAAATGTATGTACTTGACTTCACTAAATATGAATTAGGAAAACAAGAGACTAAAAATAATTATTCATTAAGTTTGGAAAAAATATAACGTATAAAATAAACAGCTCAGTATCATCTTGACTCTTTGCAGAAAAGAGTGATCAGTTTGTGTGTGTATATATTACAAACACAAATACAAATATTATATTTTTAAATATCATGAAGTGATTACATTTTTTAAACAAGCATTTTAATATATAATTTGTTAAAATATTTTTATTTCATTAAGTCTGCTTATTTATAAAGTTAGCTAAATGAATAAATACATTAATTTCTTTTTAAAGGCTCTGGAAAGAGTTGCAGTCGGTCAGATGGTAAGTAATATCTGTTTAACCATTCTAATGACAGTTATTTTCTTTTTTTGAATATTTCAACATATAACTATGTTGAACTTTGTAATTTGTTAGAGCTGAATAGCTGGCAAACAGTAAAGCTTGAACTGGAGATAGATTGATATTTTGCATCATCAGCACCATGACATTTTCTGGCCTTCGTTGTGATAAAATAATTTAACGGAATAATTTATTCAGTTAATTAAGAGTGACTAAAATATAAGGAACATAGAGATAATCCTCAGTTAACAAGTTTCTTAATTGGAACTGGAATTTCTGTTGCTAAACAATGTCATAAAGCAAGAAGTCGTCTAATCATGCTACTTAGCAGTGGAAATTCTGGCATTCCTACTTTCCATCATTAAGCAGATTACTATTGGTCATTAAACGGGAACATCACTTGTCATTTATAACTTCCTGCTGGCTTTCTAATTGACTTTGCTTGTTGGAACTGGCCAAAGAAGGTTGCAAATCAGGAGATATGTGTGTGGGTGTGTGTGTAGGTCTAGGTGTCTTCGGGTCTTTTCCCGTGTAAGATTAAGAGTATCTTGGCGACGTTTCGGCGAGTGGGACCTCGATGAAACGTCACCAAGATACTCTTAATCTTACACAGGAAAAGACCCGAACACAATAAGTTTTCGCGGGTACTTACATGTATGGCATTCAGTTTTGTTCGGGTATTTTCCCACATCATTGTAGTTGTGCTTTTAAAGTTGTAGCAACATTTCGGCAGAATCTCATCTGCCATCATCAGGCTTCTGTATTGTGTTCGTCTGTGAGTCAGACTTTCACAGCCATTTCTGTTTTAAATTTGGGGCTAGCCTACTGCTGTGCCAGAATGGTTTTTTCTTCATCCTGATTGGTTGGGAGTCTTAGTCTGTGTTTATTGGTCTTGGAGTTTGCTGTGTTCTGCTTGATTGGTGTTTCTAATATCTTCTGTCTGTTTTGTGGCTTTTTTTGTCTTGATTGGCTGGCAACATTGTGTTCCTGTATTGGAGGCTTTTAGTGCAGCTTGGCTCCGAGTAAATGGACGGCTATATATATGGTATTCGACTTTGTTCGGGTATTTTCCCACGTCATTATAGTTGTGCTTTTAAAGTTGTAGCAACGTTTCAGCAGAATCTCATCTGCCATCATCAGGCTTCTGTATTGTGTTCATCTGTGAGAAAGAATACACACACACACACACACACACACATACAATTTTTTCAGTGCCTTATAACTTTGAATGGTCACTGTGGCAAGTAGCCATTAAGCAAGAACACCTGTATATTAAAACCATATAAATGATTTGTGATTCTTATTTCATCGCAGTACCAGTGTTTAAAATCAATCCTGATTCATTGGGTTGAGGATAGTACAGTACTGTGATGGCGAACCTATGGCATGTGTGCCACAAGTGGCACGCAGAGCCATTTGTGCCGGCACATGAGCTGCAGGGAAACTTACCTCACTGCGCATGTGCGTGCCTGAAAGCTGATTTTCAGCCAGTTTGAGGCCTTTTTCGGCCTCCCAAGGGCTTGAGGAAGGCTTCTTCAGGCTTCTACAAGCTTTGTAGGCCGAGCATGAGCGTGCAAGCACATGCACAACTTTTGGCACAGGAGCCCAAAAAGGTTAGCCACCACTGGTGTAGTATTATAATTTGATTATTACTATTTTGAACATTTTAAAAAAACCTTAATTTTCCAACAGTAAAGGAATTAAGGTACAAAAATGTTATATATGTTATATTTTAAAAGTTCATATTTTTATAATTCAACAAGAATACATGACTTACTTGCAAGCAGTTCTCCATTCATTTTCTCTGTTCCAGAGATCTTTGAAATTGGACATGTATCGAATAATGTTACATTGGAATGTCTTATTCTGTAGCAATTTTGTGTCTATTTGCCAATCTTTCAGGCTAGGAATTCTCTCTAAATAATTACCCTGAGAAGATCATAGAGTTTCACTTTCTGTATTGAATAGTAGTGCATATCTTTATTAAGAAAAGAAGCCAATTCTTCAAATAGTGTGTGTGTGTGTGTAATTTTATAGTATATACAGTATATATAGCATATATAGTATAGGTTCATTTCTGAAGTACAAATGATTTATGGAATAAGTACAGTTTAGACTCACTTAATTTGACAAGTTCTACATATTTATTAATATAGATGTATAGTTACATGGAGCAACAAATATAAGGACACCTATATTTTTTCTAGAGATTTAATAGCTATCTATTGAGGTGAATTGTTTGCATTTGGGTTCTTCCCTATGTTTCCTGTGATGCAGTCAATGTTTATAAATTGTTTGTTTAAATGAATATGCTTGTCGTCTCCAGTTTTATAACTGCAGAGCTGCCTGTATTTCCTTATAATGTGGTGCTGCTGTTTTCATAAGAATGGTACCAATGTTTCTTTCTAGACTGGAATAGCATTACTTTAAAGCTAGATTATTCATCATCTAATTCATATTCCAACATTTAACCAGAAACACACTGGTTAGATTGAAATGGCTTCCTACTCTTGGCCAAAACTCCCAATAAATCACTTTTCTTAAATATTATTCTTTCATTTCTAAAAATATAACAATAGCAAAAATTTGGAATCATTTACTTTGATTTGCTACAAATGCTAGATGTTGGCAGGACTCTAAATATTCTTTCTTTTTAAATCAACAGCTAAATTTCTTTTATGTAGAAGTTAAATAAGTACTATATCATTTATCATCCCTTTTGAAATATGTACATAAACTGAGTCCAGGTTTATAAACCATTGTATTCCTATTATAAAGCTATAGATCTTGATGGAATTTATACAGGATGAATTTGACCCTGAATTTTAAAATGGCTAAAAAAATCTCTCTCCTAGATATTCTACATTATTGCATTGTTTTAGAAACAGTACTGTTTGTGCTAAGGAGAGAAGATGAAGTTACTAAGGAGCGGGGGAAAAGACAGTTATTTGCTAAGTGTTTTCCCTTGATTTTAGGGAGATTAAATGAGTTCATTCATGTGGTCCAACTTAAATACCTATTAGCATAATTTGATATATATGGCTTTGTCATTCTTATAGCTTTTTTTTTCAATTCTGCACAAGCTTTTCTACTTATTTTTTCCCCTTGGTAGCAATATATTAACAGAGCAATGTTTTATTTTAGTAATAAGAAACTTCCAGTAACATTAGATGAAATGAATACAAATACTGGTTAAAGATAGCTAATAATTGTTGCTGTTTTGGTTGTGGGGTATGGTTGCAGCTTAACTTCTTGTTCTTTTATTTGTTCTAGCTACCCACAGAATCTTTGTTTTATCGGGCTGTGTTGCAGGTTATTGTAGAAGAATGTTATGGCATCAAGAGAAGGTAATATGTTGCATTTTTATATTTTGTTATAGAAACAGAACATTTGCTTCTTGAAATTGAAATCTGAGAACAATGCATTTATTTACAAAGCTTTTTTTGTTTTTTGTCTATTTGAAAAAATATCTATCTGTAAATTTGATTTGGGTTTTGTCAGCAAGCTAACCTTTTGAAATCTGCTTTAATTCTGTGCTACCCCTAGAAGAGAATATATGTGGCTCATGGTTGTAGAATTGTAAGATAGGTCATTATCACTGAAAACTGAGAATTGAGTTTTAGAATACAGAGAATCCTTACTTATTGACCATTCAAATTTTACAGCACGTTTATCACTTTCACAGTACCTAGGTCACATGATTACCATTACATACAATAAATATATTTTTATTTTTGTTTTTAATTAAATGCCACTATAGCATTTCTTTGTCAATGGTAAGAAGTAGTCCCTTAAGTAAACACTGGCAGACCACAGAACATAACCAGATATCTAAATCTCTAATTGTGCAAGTGTAGAAGTTCTGCATTTCTCTACTTTTCTTGATTTGCCTTCATCAACCTTAGTTTGCAATAGTGTTAATATATACCTCCTACAATCATTTAGTCAGCACAACTGTAGGTTAGCTGATAAAATGATAGGAAGCTAGCTTGTACCGAGTGAGAATGGCAGTGATTCTCCAGAATTTCATACTAGTATCTGTTTCAGACCTATTAGAACTGTCCAGGTACTAAATCTCCCTCCCTCCCTCTCTTTCTTTCTCTGTACATGTAGAGAGGAGGGAGGCTGGAAGGGAATATGCCAGTGAGTTATGAGTTACATTACATCTCAGGATGAGGAAGATAAACCAAGACAGTTCTTCAAAAAAAACTGCAGAATTGTTCTTCATGAACTGAGTGTCTTTTTGCATGTGATGTTGGAAAAATAACAGAATAAATAATTTGTCATTTCAGTGATCGTAATATTGGAAAAGTATATTCTAAATCATCTTCATTTTTGGATTATGTTAGAATTTCCTTGAAAAAGCTTGAACTAGATGAATCAAAGGTAAATATCTGGTTATAAATTGAAATTCCTATAGTGAACACACTGCAGATTATTTCAGTAATTTGTTTGGTAAAATAAATTATGCTGAGATCAAGGAGAACATGCATTTTTGCTGAAAATTAAAACTGTTACATATAATAGTTGTTGCCAACTTCTAGCAGATTAATATTTATGGCTTATAAGAGCCATGGTGGTGCAGTTGTTAGAATTCAGCACTGCAGGCTAACTCATTGCTCACTCCATGAGTTTGATTCTCACCGGCTTAAGATTGACTCCATCCTTCCAAAGACGGTAAAATGAAGACCCATGTTGTTGGGGGCAATATGATGAGACTGTAAACCGCTCAGAGAGGGTTGTAAAACACTATGAAGTGGGCTATAAATGTAAATGCTATTTCTATTGCTATTTATCTGAGGAATATTTCCCCACTCTGCATTTAATGTACTGTAATTAAAAAGTAAAATGAGATGGATAAATGATGCTAGAACAGCAATTACAGAAAATGTTGGGACATTGCATATCCCATGCCAGTGTAACATCTCTTCTAATTCAATGAAAATTTAAATAAGCATTTATCAATATTTTTATACAGTTTGAAGTCTTTCTGCTTCTCTGTCAAATCACAAGGAGACAATAGTAGTAGTTACAGTAGTAATAGTATACCTTATTGATTAGTCAATCATATCAAATATACAATAAAACAGGTAAATTCACTTTGACAAGCGGTAGTAAACAAGAAACAGGTGTGATAATTTGAAGAACACGAAATTCCTATGTTTCTTTTAGTTTAGCAGCCTGTAATGTGAATATGAGTTTTGCTACCATAATCTGTTATGAAACATGATCTAGTAAAAAAAAGAATAAATGTTCATGAAGCACATTATGATACCAACATTTCTTTTAGCAATAACTTAATATATTGTGGTATTGCAAAATTTAAATGTAATTACAATGTGAAAAAGAATATTTGTAAATAAGATTTGACTTCTTTTTATACATAGATTGATCTAAAACATTTAAAGTATCTAGAATAATTTATCTGTACATGTTGATGTTGATAGCACAATCTCATTTTTGCATTGAGCTCTCTCAGTTCTACCTCTGTTTTATAAATATATTGCTTCTAGGACTGCACATTTCCCTAACTTAAGGGATGATAATATGCCTATAGCTATTAACTTCTCACTAGCCCTATATTACAGCCTATTTGTATTGTATGATACCCAAAACATTTTTGCCAGAGAGACAAGTCACTATATCATCCATAAATGCATTTCTTTTCCAAACTTTGCAACTTTTCCTTCTTTTTCTCCTTTGGAATTACTATTAAAGAACATAGATAGCATCATTTGTTCATGATGAAATATCTTGATATATCTTTGGCCTTAGTGCATGTAGCTAAAATAGTCACATACTCTTAGACTTCATACCCGTACACTACTTAGATATTTTTAAAAAAACTATATGTTAAAATTATCTCAAATTCAGGGAATAAATGAAATCTCAGGGAGGAGAATGTTTTTATCTTCCACTTATTTGTCTGCTTACTTAGCAGTAACAATGGCTTTTATTAAGTATATAAGATATAAATTGGCCCTTCAGGAGGAATTACTGTATATCTATTTTATTTAAACTGGGTCTTGCACAGTGTTTTATATACACATTCATATACATGTCTCGAACTAATTAATGAGAAACAGCTGAAATTAAAAAAACCTTCAGTTTTTGCTGGTGAAATTTTCTTCAACAGCAATGATGCAATTCTAGCAATAGTTTACTCAGATGTAAGCCTGGTCAAGCAAACTTTGGTATGAAATTATTTGCAGCTGTTTAGAATTTGGTTTGGCCTGCTTCTTATTAACTTGAGTTTTAACGCAAATAGATAATCTAAATTATAATAAGCGTTTCAGTAGAAGTATTTATCAGGCATTCGTGAACAAGACAATGTAGTTTCCGTTGTCAAGTGAGATTATGAAAGGCTGATATCACAGTTGTAAAATCTTTTATTTATGCAATATTTTAAGGATAACTGTACTTTAAATATAAACTCACATGCAACGTCCATGATCCCAGTGCCAAATTTCAGTTTAATCTGACAGTTTTAACAGCTGTAATAGCTACACGAATCATCTGACAAACTACAGACTTCAGTTTAAAGTAAACAAACTGAAAATTTAGTAAGGTGTTGGAAAAGAAGGAACAAATGTCTGATAGATAAACATTCAAGATCAAATAAGCATGGACTTTTATTATTGGTATTTTTGCACTGTCGAGAGTTGATGACCTCTTTTACGTGAACATATTATGGCAAGTCCTTGATAAAAATTGCACATAACCTTGTATTTACATTCTAACGTTTTAGTGATTTGGAGATACAAAGTTCTCTTTCAGTTCTTCAGAAGGTATTATATAGTTGCATAGAAAGATCATTCATTGAAGTGTACATCTGCTAGTTTAGGCATAGTGGACAGTTCTTGGATGTCCAAGAAGAATAGACCACAACCTACTTCATAGTAAGCTAGAAAAAAGTGGAATAGATAGCACCACCATAGATGGACTCACAAATGGCTGACAAACCCTACTCAACAAGTAGTCCTTAATGGGTCTAAGTCTACATGAAGGGAAGTAAACAGTGGGGTGCCACAAGGTTCTGTCAGGCCCAGTACTCTTCAATATCTTCATTAACGATTTAGATGAGGGAATAGAAGGGGAACTTACCAAATTTGCAGATGATACTAAGCTGGCAGGAATAGCTAACACCCAAGAAGATAGGCTCAAGATCCAGATGGATCTTGACAGACTAGAACACTGGGCCGTATCTAACGAAATGAAATTCAATGTAGAGAAAAGTAAAGTCCTACACTTAGGCAAAAAAAACCCAAAAGTACACATATAGACTGGATGAAACCAGGCTCAATAGCAGTGAGAGGGATCTTAGATTCTTAGATTGTAGCTAACTGTGAGAGGGATCTTAGATTCTTAGTGGACAGCCAGCTAAATATGAGCCAGTAGTCGGCAGCAGCAGCCAAAAAAGCTAATGCAATCCTAAATTGCATTAAAGAGGGATACAATTGAGATCAAGTGAGGTACCAATACCACTCTATAAAGCCTTAGTAAGACCACACCTAGAGTACTGCATCCAGTTTTGTTCACCACATTATAGAAAAGATGTTGAGACTCTAGAAAAAATGCAGAGAAGAGCAAACAGGATGATTAGGAGAGTGGACACTAAAATATATGAAGAACTATTACAGGAACTGGGCATGGCTAGTCTAGTGAAGAGAAGGACCAGGGGAGACATGATAGCCGTGTTCCAATATTTGAGATGCTGCCACAGAGAAGAAGGGGTCAAGCTATTTTCTAAAGCTCCTGTAGGCCAGACAAGGAATAATGGATGGAAACTGAACAAGGAGAGATTTAACCTGGAAATAAGGCAAAACTTTCTGACAGTGAGAACAATCAACCAATGGAACAGCTTGCCCTCAGAAGTTGTGGGAGCGCCATCACTTGAGACTTTCAAGAAGAGATTGGACTGCCATTTGCCAGAAATGGTATAGGATCTCCCGCTTGAGTGGGGGGGGTGTGTGGACTAGATGACCTATAAGTCCCTTCCAACTCTGATTATCTGTTATCTGTAATGGATTCAGTAATCATGTTCTTTCCTTCCTGTGTGGCTTGTTTTCTGCCCCTCCATATTTGAGCCTATCAGTTATATCTAAAAATATAGATGGTATAAACCATCATTTGCTTCTAAGCTAGAAATTTGGTTAAAATTATGATTTCCAGATAAAATCAGTGCAAATTAAGAGATGGAGATGAAACAGCAGCACATTCTTGACTATTATTGGATCAATACATGAAAGCTTTTTGCTCTTTGCTTTTACTTTTTAAATTTTGAATCTCAGTTATTCACTGAAAAGGAGTTTCAAAACTATGTATATAACCATGCAGTATGTATAGTATATGTTCTGAGGTAGTACAGGTAAATGGTTAAACTAGAAAATACTTTCATTGCACAAAGTGCACTCTACATTGCACTGAAACATCTGGAGCATAGTGGGAGCTATGTAAGGATGTTTTTCGTTGATTACAGCTCAGTTTTTAATACCATCATTCCGGATATACTGATTAATAAGTTGCTAGAAATGGGCCTCTCCTCTCACATCTGCTGTTGGATAAAGGACTTTCTTACTGACAGACCCCAAACTGTTAGGATTGGCAGCTATTTTTCCTCCACTCTTGCTCTCAGCACTGGCTCTCCACATGGCTGTGTGCTGAGCTCCCTTTTGTATTCACTCTGTACCTACGACTGCACTCCCTCTTGTCCCACTAACTCTATAATAAAATTTGCAGATGACACCACGTTGGTGGGACTCATATCAGGAGGAGACGAGACGGCCTATAGGTCAGAGGTTCTCAGACTGGTCTTGTGGTGCAAGAGTCATAACCTCGCCCTGAACATCAAAAAGACCAAAGAATTGATTATAGACTTCAGAAGATGCAAAGCAGAGCCTCTCCCACTATATATCAATGGAGACTGTGTGGAAAGAGTTCATAGTTTTAAATTTCTAGGAACTTGTATTTCCGACAACCTTACTTGGTCAGTCCACACTATGGCCACTGCATAGAAGGCCCAACAGCGCCTGCACTTTCTGAGGTTGCTGAAAAAGAGTGGCCTGGGTGAGAAGTTGCTGGTTACTTTTTACCGTTCTACCATCTAGAGCATTTTGGCATACTGTGTAACGGTGTGGTATTCTGGATGCTCTGTAGTGGATAAGAAGATGCTCCAGAGTGTTATAAACACAGCACAAAAAATCATTGGTTGCTCTCTTTCTTCTTTGGAAGAGATTGAGAAGACCAGACTCCTCTCTAGAGCACTAAAAATCTCCACAGACCATTCTCATCCTGGACATTCATATTTCAAATTGTTACCATCAGGGAGGCGTTATAGGTGTCTTAAAATGAGGACTAATAGACTGAGAAACAATTTCTTTTCCAAGGCAATAATTGTCTTGAATCAAACAATGCATATGTGATTTAGCCCTATGTGGCATTTTTAAACTATCTAACTTACTATATGTTTTAGATAGGTTTTAGACTAGGTTTTTAATTATTATTTTAATTATTGTAATTTTTAAATACTCTAGTGTGATTGTGATGTGATGTTTGGGACACTGTGCTGGAGTAGCTTTCAAATTTCATTGTATTTGTAGAATGCAATGACAATAAAGGTATTCTATTCTATTCTATAGTTTTTTCACTCTTCATGCTTCGTGAATCTAATCGGGCACTGAGGTCTAGCCACAGATTTTCAAACTGATTGTTGATTTAAACATTTAATAAGAAACTATGCTTCTATTAATGTGACTTAAAATGTTATTTCCTTTTTTTACAGTCATGCTATATTGTTTCATATTCAGTTTATAAATTACTATTGCTATGTTTATTGAATATTCAGAAATTACCTGATTTTCTTAAAAAAATAGTGACATGAGAACATTCTGGTAAGACTTGATAAAGTTCACTGATTTATAATTGCTGCATGTTTTAAAGATGCTCACAGATTAATGTGTTCATGATTTGATACAAAATACTTTTGGATACTGAAACTAGACTGTTTTTTGAACACTTTAAATATAGTTTCTTATGTATTGTCATGTGTTTGAAAAAAGTTTGAGAAGCCATTATAATAAATTAGAAAATGTTGATTGTAAAATAATTGTTATGTTTTTGAACTGTTTTAATTATAAAAATAATTTTAGCATATGCGTCAGGCAAATGTTGTTGCCATCATCAATGTTCTTGCTGTTGCAGATTTCAGACAGCCTCGTATTGGAATACTTCGAAAAATACAAGCACAGAATGAATGAACTGGAAGCTTTTAATATGGTAACAGAAATATTATGATTTTTTGCTACCATGGCATTAATAACACTTGTGGTAACATTTTATGATGAAGTCAGTCAGTTTGTGTTTGATATTTTCTGTAAAGAAGGAAACAAACTAAATAGCTTTTAACTAGGAGCATATTCTGTTCCAAAATTATATTAACACTCAATTGAGAACATATGAAGATTCTTTTGCTAACACACTTACCAAACAAGTGTGTTAGCAATGCTGGGTGGATTTTGGACCCATCTTGTTTTTTTCTATATTCCTTTTAATACATCGCTTTGTTCAACTTTGAACAAAATTACTGCCACTTAAGTGTTTTTCATGCTGAGTTACACCTTAGAACTACTAAGTAATAGATGCCATTCTTAACACCTTTCATAGACTTTGATCAAGATTATGCTGCTTTTTTTGAAGATGTCCAATAAAATGGAATTGGAAAGATAATACACAATTTGTTTTATTAAGATAAATATTCCATGTTCTTCAATAGTTTTGGTAGGAAAATGTAGTAACTTTCTGTTCAGTAGTAAAACAATAAATGCCAAAAATGATTTCAGAAATTTTCATGAAACAAAAATAATATAGATGTTCTATGAAGTTACAAAATAATTGTATAATATTTACATGATTATATTAAATAGCTAATAATTAGTCATGGATAAACCCTACGTTACCTAATATATCTTTTTGACAGCAGTTAAAATTGTTTTGGCCTAGCCACTTCAAAAATCCTGCTTAGTATCAATGAAAAACTCATTCAGTTGACTTTCCCAGTCAACTAAACTTTTCAGATCTAATTGAGAATTATAATATCTTTTAACTATTTCTAAAAGCCTTTTCTTAAATAGCCTTGGTTTTATGAATTAAACCAGAGGTCGCCAACCTTTTGAACCTCAGGGACCACCAAACTCATAATTTTAAATCCCGGGGACCACTAATATGAATTTTGACTGACGGTGGGGTGCTGACATTGGTGGGAGAGAGAGATATCTGATCTAACCTTTCTCTCTCCCTCCCTCTCTCTCTCTCTCTCATACATACACACACACACACACACACACACACACACACACAAACCCACAGAGGCAGGGGTGAGATTCAAATTTCTTAACAACTGGTTCTTGGGCATGGCCTAATTTGTGGGTGTGGCTTGGTGGTCATGTGACTGGCTGGGCATGGCTTGTATGTAAATATTATAAGTATTTATGTAAATATTGAATTGTTTATAAAAAAGAGAGCAACTTTTACCCAAAATTAGACAAAGCAGGCAGGCAGATTGAGTTGCTCACAGAATCACAGATTCACTTAGAGATTTGTGTTTCTGCCATCGGCTATTTGAGTCTGTCACATAAAATTTGCTTGCAAGCAAACTCACAAAATTAACTCACAACACACCATGTATGTAAATATTGAATTTTTAAATAAAAAAAGAGAAACTTTTACCCAAAATCAAGCAAACAGGCAGGCAAATTGAATTACTCACAGAACCACCGATTCGAAGATCTATCTTTTTGCCTTCGGCTATCTGAGTCTGCACTGAATAATAGAACCTTCAGTCCTAAGGGAAGTTTGGCTCTGCTTAAAAGCAGAGCTGAAGATCTAAAGATTAGCTAAAAGCAAGAAATCCAATGTTTCCTGCTTTCTAGCTAATCTAAATCTCCCAGCACAGCACAACAGCTGATGGTCGGGGGAAAAAAAAGGAAAAATAGCAACTTAGCAGGCAAGTTTGCCAGGTAAGTTTGCCAAGTTTGAGTGGGCAGGGAGGGTTCCCGCGGGCCATGTGGGTGGGGCAGACTTGTGTTCCTGCGCAGCCTGGATTAATTGCTTTGGGGGGTGCTCTGGGGGTGACATTTCTCTGCAGACCACCAAAATTTTCTTGCGGACCACCGGTGGGCCGTAGCCCACTGGTTGGCGACCACTGAATTAAACAATCCAAATGAGATTAACATTTTGAACCAGATTGGAATTGATTCATACATTTTTAATAATTAATATCCTGGAAGTAATGAGATCATATGAGAGTTTACCTTCAAATATTTAATTAAGAAATCTAAATCTGTGTTGTAGGTAGTATTTCTTTCTTCTTGAGTATGCATTTTAGAAATATGATTCAGTTGTGTTTAAATTTTCAGCTGAAAGTTGTTCTAGGACCTTGCATAGAGGTGTTGATACTTCTAGATCGTCTCTGCTATCTCAAAGAACAGGTAATTCTTGGTGGATTTATCCATGATATAAGTTTTTTTTAAAGTATTTGAAGAAAATCATATTAAAAGAAACAAATAGTTGTTTTCGTGTGTTTAATCTATCACATCCATCATTTACCAGCAAATGTTTTTTTTATTTTGGGAAAATTTGCTGTAATAAAGTTTTTGTGTAGTTTAAATTGCTTGTTAAATTACTGCAGTAATATTGAAGTGATATTGCCTACATAGAAAACTTAATTATTAATGCTTGAAATAGTAAATGACTTTTGTGCAACTGTTATTTTAAGATCTTATATTTATGTTTCAAAAATATGTCTATACATTGTGGATCCTTGATAATTTTTACCAAGTGACTGTAAAATTATTTTGTGAATTACTAATTGCTCTAAGGGATGTCAAACTCAAGTTGTCATGGCATCATCACGTGACATATTGTGACTTTTTTCCCCCTTCGCTAAACCAGGTGTGGGTGTGGCCAGTGTGTGATGCATTCAGCTCGCAGGCCACAAGTTTGACAGCCCTGCTCTAAGTTAAGGATTTAAAGTTAAAGACATAGTTTCTTGAATATTAATCCATTGTCTGTCTATAACAGATTGTACTTCTGTGGCAGATACATTTGTCTTAAGATTCATTCTACTTGATTTGTGACCATTTAGGATTTATGCTACTTGATTTGTCATTTTTTAATTCCAGCAGCATATAAAGATGTATTTCCCATTGGCTTGAGTCAAAACCAATAAAGGGTTTTACACCAATATTATTAAGATTGTGAATAGTGAATAATGTTGATCTATATTGGAGGATTAATTACTGTTCATGTTTTATTTATAACATGGTTTTTCCTTATTTCAATATATTGCTAAATCTCATGTTAATCTCTTTTTGATGTTTTCTGATCAAATATTATTTTACAGGAAAACATTGCCTGGTCTGGACTTGTAAAGTTATTTGATCCCATAAAATCCCCCAGATGCTATGCAGTTGTGGCTTTGAAGAAATAAGACTTTTCAAATACAGGATAAAGTAAAACTTGGAAAAAATATTGTAAATTTGTTTTGATTTTTATGACTATCTTGCATGATTAAGAATTACATTATTTGTGTATTTTTATTGTTAATATATTTAGAGATTATGACAAATGAAATATAAAAATAAAGTTTATCCTTCATGCTGATGTATAAAATCAGGCGTCTCGTACTTTGGCAACTTTAACACTTGTGGACTTCAACTCCCAGAATTCCTCAGCCAGAATTCCGGGGAGTTGAAGTCCAAAGACTTAAAGTTGCCAAAGTTGGAGACCCCTGGTATAAATTATTAACTTAACATAATATGTAACAATCCATCTTGACCATATGCAGATATCTGAAGAGAAATGTAATAAAAATCCAGCAAACAAATTAAAAAGAAATGCAATATTTGTGATTGTATTGTCTAATCAAAAGGATAAAAATGGCATATCAATGGGTAGGAAAAGGAATGTCATAATTCCAATTTGGTCAAAAAGCTTTGCCTTTCAACTTGTCTTGAAAAACTTTCACTCAGGTGCATCTATTGCAGGGATGCAAGTTTTAAAAAGTCAAGATGCGGTTGCATGATTAAAGCCTGCATCCGCTTGTATACTTTGTATATATCATTCACCTAAAAAGGAGCGCAGACTTTGATCCCATGACTATAGCTACCATCTTTGCTTTTTAAATTGTTCCTGATGTGCCTACTCATACCTCTGAAATCTTCATATTGCAACATGTTAACCTTACATAGGAAGAAAAGCTTTTTCCTATCCTAGTAGGCTTTCGATAAATATGGGATAACTGTAGAACAATTTTTTTTGAGAGAGATCCTCTTTGTCTTATTTTCATTCTCCATCTTCCCATTTGCAAACATCACTTTTTACCAGGTTTGATGCTAATGTTGTTTATGGTGATGCTGAACCAGGAATAACTGTTTTGGAGAGATGGAAGCAGCACTTGACATCCTGCTGAAAATGCTTTCATAACTTGGTTGCAAAACCCTAAATTATTATTAATTGATAGCAAAGCGTTGAAATTTTCTATATATTTTTACTTCCATCTAATAGTAATCTAGAGCCATCCATCCCAGATATTTTTGCTATTGAAATATTAATATCATTAGAAATATAATCAATGCTCATGAATGTCAGTGGGTATGAATGTAAAAAGAAGAGGATGATCTTGTAAATATTTCCAAGCATATTTCTAAGAACTGGGAGGTCTTTTTTTTTTGGAGCTAGGTGATGGGATAATTTAGCTGCCCCTTTGAATTGTCTATATTGGAGGGACCTAGTCTAAAAATCCTGCTTTTTAAAGCCTTCTTGGGGAGAAAGAAATCTCATGTTGAGATTTTATCTTCATTCCATGCTGAAGTAAATCATAGGGGACGCAGGAGCTGAGATCCTAGGAATGAACTTCTTGCCAGTCTTTGCTTATTTCAGAAGTTCTTTGAGGCATCCTTCAAGTCTCTTTAACAGAGTTTAACGGGTTTTCTTGAACAGCTGAAATCAGATTAAGAGAAAGAAATGGTATACAAATACCTGTTCTCTGAACAAATATGAGTCCCTGACTTCAGAGGAACCATAGGCTTGGAAAACCGCTTGTTGAGTTAATGCTTGCTTAGCTGACCTGGTCACAAAACATTGGTGAACAGCTAGTGATACAGTGCAGGACTCTCTTCTGCAAACTGCTGAAGACTCTTTCTACTCCTGGGACCATGAAGTGGAATGAAGTGTTTCAAATCCCCTTCCTGTCTCTTTCACTCTCCTAACCTGTTTTCTGTATATGTGTTCTATACTGATGTAAAATATAATCCATATCTTGTATATTAAGATTAAATCTGTTACGTATTGAATATATAAAGTTGTGTTAAGCCCTGCTCAAGTGAAACTAACCTTTAGAGGACCCTAACTGTTAATTCCAACTGTTTTGGAAGGAAACTTAGAACATTCATATTTGGGCGGGCTTTTTCAAGTATTATGATTGGTTAAAGCCCTGTGGGTCCAGGGTATAAATTACAGGCATTTGCCTGCTGTTCCTCAGTTCCAGTTTTGAATCAATAAATGTTGTTGTAGCTATGCTGGTCTGCTTCTTGCCTACTGAAACACACTACATCCGTGAGGGCGAACTTATGGCATGCATGCCACAGGTGGCACACAGAGCTATTTGTGTGGGCACGTGAGCCCCAGCCAAATTTACCTGAACTGCACATGTGCACGATTCCCAGCTGATTTTCGGCCATTCCCAGATGTTTGAGGCCATTTTCGCCCTCCTGGAGGCTCGAGGGAAGCCTCTGCAGCCTCAGGAGGCAGAAACACAGGCCTTCTGGAAATACCAGAAGTGCCGAAACAGGCCCATTTTCAGCCTTGGTGAAATGCTGTCTAATGGTTTCTTTATTCTTTATTATTATCTGAAATTCACTACGGATTTCATACGAGACCATCTGCTAATAATTAGGCAATGTTTCCTTAAGGATTAATTTTCTGATCCCTCAAAAAAAAACAAAAAAACTGTTTTTGCAAAGGAGGAGGAGATTCTAACTAATTCCCTGGTGCTATGGATTACAATAAACAAAGCAGAGAAGCACAGCACTGAAAAAGGAGACGAGGTAAACGATCTTCAATCTTTCTGACTAATTTACGCTCACTTGCTAACAAGATGGATGAAATACATCTCTTAAATAGATGGGATTCTGATTTCTACAATTTAGCAGTTCTTTGTTTTACTGAAACCTGGCTTAATGCACAAATTCATGGGAACAACACCATTTACATCCCAGGATTTCAGATATTTAGATCAGACAGAATTGAAGAGACATCAGGTAAAACAAAGGGTGGAGGATTATGTTTATATATCAACAACAGCTGGTCTCCGGATATAACTATAACATATAAATTCTGTGATGAACATTTAGAGTCTTTACATATCAACTGCAAGCCATTTTATTCTCCACGTGAGTTCTCCACATTTCTCCTAATAGCTGTGTATGTTCCTCCACAAGCTTGTGTAAACAAGGCATTACAAACTCTAGCTGATCAAATTATGGAGGCAAACACCCAGATTTCCTTCCCATCATTTTAGGAGATTTCAATCAAGCACATTTAAGCAAAGAACTCCCAAAATATTTCCAGCATGTAAATTGTCCCACCAGAGGCAAAAAATACTTTAGACCACTGCTACGCAACATTAAAAGATCCTTATAGGTCTTTACCACAAGCAGCTGTGGGACACTCTGATCACTGCATGATTCACCTTGTATCTGCCTACAGACAGACTTAAAACCATGAAATCAACAATTAAATCAGTGAGGACTTGGTCTGATGAAGTAAAGCTGAAGCTCCAGGCTTGCCTTGATTGCACTGATTGGAATGTTTTTGAAGATACCTCTGCAGACCTAGATGAGCTCACAGATGCTGTAACATCATATGTCAGCTTCTGCAAAGACTTATGGGTACCAACAAGGAACCTGCAAATATATAGTAACTGTCATGCCTCTGGTGGAGTCTGACTCTGAGGAAGAGGAGGAACAGTCAACAGGGAGTGGGAGTGTGGCTCCAGAGGTGGTGGAGGAGGCTGGGGAAGGGCAGAGGCCGGCTGAGCAGTCAGAGGAGGATCCAGGCCCATCCCCTATCCATCCTAGGTCACGCAGGGAGGAGAGGATCAGGGAAAAGCGAGGTCTACTCAGGAGGAGATTACCATGATCCTCCTCATGGCTTGCAGGTGGGAGCTATGTATATAAGTTTGCAACTGCACAGTTAGAATTGCTGAAGTCATTGAAAGAGGCTTATCTTTGCTGGCGTTCTTCACGTGGACTTTTCTCGGTTATTTTCCTGGAGTTTATAATTAGTTATCTTGGCTTGCTTCAGAACTCTCATCAATGCGGTTTGTTTTGGTTTTTCTGTTTGCTTACTTATTTACTTTTGTGACTTTAAACTGTGCCTAATAAAACAGTGAAGTTAAGTTGAAGGCTTTACTGGGCTTTAATATATGTTTTGGGTTTGGGGTTATTTTGAGGGACTACAGGTCATCACAGTAACAATAAACCTTGGTTCACAGCTAAACTTGAGCAGCTACATCGTTCCAAAGAGGAAGCCTACAGAAAAGGTGACAGAATGCTATACAATCAGACCAGAAACATACTAATGAGAGATCAGAGCAGCAAAAAGAAGCTACTCTGAAAAGTTAAGGAATCAGTTCTCAACAAATGAACCAGCAAACATGTGGAAAACTTAAAAAGCACTGGCTACAGCAAACCTCCTTCCCAGGCAGAAGGAAATCAACAACTAGCAGATGACCTGAATGTGTTTTACTGAAAGTTTGAAAGAAAAGTACAGCCACCTATCTCCACAACCCACATCCACCTATCTCCACAACCCCCTTTATTGAAAATAGTACTATTTAGTAGTGTAGTGTTTACTTCAAAAATTATTCAGAAGACTTACTTTGGGATGCTTGAGAGGAGTACCTCTTCAAAACAACATATTAATCCTCCCCCCCACCCCCCCAAAAAACCAGGTCTGCTGCAATGGTAATTATGCATCAATTAATATAGTCCTTGTATGAGAACTGCTTCTACCTCATTTTAACATGAAGTATTCACCTGACACAGAGTTAGATTGATATAACTTTAACAATTGTGTTTAAGTAGTTTGTATTAATTAAAAGTGGTTTTTATTTTTTACAAAGGCAAACTGAACTGTTATTTTTCTTTTTTGGGAAGACAACTTAAATATAAAAACCACTTTTGATACAACTATGACCTGGATGATTAAGAATCTTCATAGATACTTTATATTAAGATTTATGTTCAAAGATTCTTATAAGACTGTAATAAATTATCTTTGACATTTGCAAAGCATTTTACCTGCAAATCCCGTAGCATGACCAAATACTTCAAATTTTAAGAATAGAAAGGAATTTCACACATGGCATTGTCATCATCACTTGATGATTGCAACATCAAGTAATAATTGGCATTTATGTATATATAAAAATTAGAGATTCTAGATGGTAAGACATTATTCTTTTCTTCATAGGTAGCTTTCTTTGAAAACAATGCTGAAATGAAATAAACATGACCGAACTTCCTTCAATTAATTCTTTGCACGTAGATAAGAATTGGCATACGAAAGAAAAAAACTAGGCTGTCTCTGAAGTGCAATTTCTCAACATCCAGGCAACTGTGTTTTTGTATAGAGGCTCATTTAATCATGTTGGCTTCCCACTGCAGCTTTAAGTGGTGTGGACTACTGTAGACACAGCATTGCCTGTTCAACTGCTGTTTGTGAAAACTAGGCTGTAGATTTTTTTTCCTGAGTAGAGAATGAAGGCACTGTGCAATAACAAACTAATGCAGCATTATGCAGTTGGAAAATCACAATATCTCAAAATATCTAAGAAACAATGAACAAATAATTCTAATGTTTAAAAAAGGATGTTTGAGTCCAAAGCAGTGACAGATAATATTCATGTTAATAAAAGGGTTGTTAAAAAACAGTGTTTTTTCAGTTTTATATGAGAGCTGAACACAATATGATAATTTTTCTTGGCTATAATTTACATAATCGATTTGAGGACGAAGTTGCGTTAATTAATTGACAACACAAAGTCCCAGGATCTTTCTCAGCCAGAAAGGATGAATTTACCTTTCTTGAGTTAAAATTCTGAAATAATGAAAAACATATTGAAAAATACATAAAATTCATAAATGAAACCAAATATACATGTCCCAGGATAATGTTGCAAGATCCTATCTGTTTCGGTCACAGAACCAGAGGTTTAGTCTTCCGAGCTTTCAGATTCATGCTGGAGCCCATCCTCAGGGAGCTTTTCTCTACCAGAATAACATTCATACACATTTAATGTTGCTACCAAGCAATTGAGTTCCATATGACCTCTAAAATATGCTACTCCAAAATTGATATCCTAGTGTTGGTCTTCCTCATATCAATATAACATTCCTATTGATATGAAATGTTCTTATGTAAGAACATTTTAGTAATGTTTTAGTAAAAGTATTATTGGGTGTTATAAGTTAAAAAATGTTTTATCTTTCACAAAACAGGAAAATCTGAGGTGAAATGGTTGCTAACTAAGCACATAACTGCAAAGATCAGTAGTTGCTACTGTCTCATTCAGATAGTTATCTCTGTCGACTTGACCTCTTCCCCCTTTTTTGCCCCGTCATAGTGCAAAGCTTTCTTCCTGAGCTACTTTTTTTGCACCTGCACAGCACATCTAATAAAAGCATTAACCTCAAGTTAACAAGCTCAACTCTGTGCCTTAATTAGTTCATTAGAGTCCTCAGCAGCTCAGCTGATGCTGAAACTGACCTGAACTTAATCAGTTCCACATTAAAGGCTTTGGTTGTCAAACCCACACAATTTGGTTAGAAATGTGCACATTGGTTGAAGAATTTTTTTTTTTAAATTACCATTGTATTTGCAAACAGTTGCTAAAATGAGGAAGCCATTAAAGGAGGTGTGGCTTTACTCTTTAATAAACATACCTGCATATTTTTGTGGAGCGAAACATTGCAAAATCCTGAAAAACATTGATTCAGGAGCTGGGAAATATGTGCATTTTATCACACTGTCTACAAAATTGGGGCTATTTTGATTACATAGGTGAATGTAACTTATTTTGTTCTGTCCATTGCTGATTGTTATATTGTGGTCAATAACTATAATCTACAGTATTTATCTATTGAGCATGTTTGTAAATCCTTCATTTTACAGTTTCAGTGAACTTTTTATACAATAGACCAAGTCTAAATTTCAGATTTTGTCCCCAGCGAGGAATAGTATATGCAAGCTATAAAATCCCATTTTTCAGACATTCAGCTGCAACAAATCTTCTCTTCCTAAGTAGTGTGTTGGGTTGAATATTTGCTGTGCAGCCTTCCTTATTCAGTATTAAAGAGATGCCTTCTTCATTCAGCAATTATGATTAAGGAATTCATATAAAATGCAGTTATTGAAAATAGGAACAATTTCCCTTAGGTGTTTACTCAGCTAAGTAAACTTACTACTATCTCTAGACTCAAAACTATTCAAAATTTAAATATCAGTTTACTACTAATCCTTCTTTCCACTCCATATAGAGGTATGACTACAAATGGACATCCTGACAGTATTAATATTTGATTACAAATGGACATTCTGACAATATTAATAGTTCCATGGGCTTTATTAAAATGTTAAAATGGTCTTTAAAAGACTATGGATCATCCAAATCACCACTGTTTAAATTATGGGACTATTATCGGGCTAATTCTTATGAGGTTTCTTCAGTAGCTCTAACAAAAAGTTTGTAACAATGGCAATGTTATAAAATATTTTTATGTGTGTGTGCACAGACTTACCAACTATTTATTTAACATTGTTCCAGGGGTGGGATTCTACCAGTTCCCACCTATTCGCTAGAACCGGCTGTTAACATTCTAAGCAATTCGGAGAACTGGTTGTTAGAAGAAATTATTGGCCTAATCCTGTAAGGAAGGCAAGAAGGAAACATTCTGGTGTTGCTTACAGAAACTGTGCAGCAGCAGCCAAAAAAGCTAATGCAATCCTAAATTGTATTAATAGAGGGATACAATCAAGATCAAGGGAAGTACTAATACCACTCTATAAAGCCTTAGGAAGACCACACCTAGAGTACTGCATTCAGTTTTGTTCACCACATTATAAAAAAGATGTTGAAACTCTAGAAAAAGTACAGAGAAGAGCAACCAGGATGGTTAGGGGATTGGAGGCTAAAACATACAATGAAGGGTTGCAGGAACTAGGGTTGGCTAGTCTAGTAAAGAGAAGGACCAGGGGAGACATGAGAGAGGTCTTCCAATATTTGAGGGGTTGCCACAGGGAGGAAGGGGTCAAGCTATTTTCTAAAGTGCCTGTAGGCCAGACAAGGAATAATGGATGGAAACTGAACAAGGAGAGATTTAACCTGGAAATAAGGAGAAACTTTCTGACAGTGAGAACAATCAACCAATGGAACAGCTAGCCCTTGGAAGTTGTGGGAGCACCATCACTTGAGACTTTCAAGAAGAGATTGGACTGCCATTTGCCAGAAATGGTGTAGGGTCTCCCGCTTGGGTGGGGGATTGGACTAGATGACCTACACGGTCCCTTCCAACTCTGATTATCTGTTAAATCTGTTAAATCTGTTAAATCTGTTAAACTGCCTCTCCGTTAACCCTTATTTCATTCTTGGCAGGACTAGACTTCCTGTCTCAGGAACTTCTCTGGAGTCTTTTCCCCTCCTTTGCTGGTACTTTGCTTGTGGGTAGTGACCATTCAAAGTTACAATGGCACTGAAAAAAGTGACTTATGACCGTTTTTCAGTTACGACTGTTGCAGCATCCCTACAGTCATGAGAGGCCAGGTGAGGAGATGTGTGCCTCTATGTGAGTGATATTGAGTTGGCCATGCCCAGCCAATAACATAACCACCAAGCCACGCCCACCAACTAAGCCACACCCACAGAACCGGTTGTTAAAAAATTTGAATCCCACCCCTGCATTGTTCTGTACTACTTATAATAAATATAAAATAATGTTTATATGAACATAGTAGCCATAAAACAACATTAAAGAACTGGAGACTAATCTGCTGAATAATGGACATAAATATGCACATTGATATTGAAAACTATTTTCTTACAAATTTATTTTTCAGTTTTCTGTATGTCCAAATTATCCTACCTCCAATCATGTTTCAGATTTGGAATTATTTACAGTAGAATTCTTTACAATCCAGCAAGAGTTCATTAATAAAATTGTTCATTCGGTATAAATAAATCCTGAGTTTAATCTTGCATAGGGTTCATTGACAAAATCTTTGAACTATCCAAATTGAAAAACATCTGAAATCCTAATCTGGATACCAATGCAGAGTGGTTCCAGAACAGAATGTGATATATTTCTTCCCAGCCTGTCTCTGTAAGAAAATATATTTTCTTCATTTTAATTGACCATTATTTTCATCCATATAATGAAATTATGCTTAAGGTGTTGGCCATTAATGGCTACAAAGATGGAGTATAAATTGAAATGATAGAGACATAGTCCATGATTGATAGCTCTAGCTTCTAATTGTAACAAAAGTTTTTGCCAACATTTTTCAGTTGGTGCCTTGGGAGAAGGAAGCTGAAGTAATATATCAGAGTTTTAATTCAGAGTTGATAGTATTTGTGGTCACTAAAATGAACATACTCCTCTGTTCTGTATGTCCCACATCCATCATATACCCTATGCCAAACTTTCTGATAACTTAAAACTTTGCGGCAACACAAAAACTACAACCACAACAAAATTTCCACTCATAACTCATTTTTTTTTCTTTTTAAATTGCCAATATTTTGCCTGGAGGAACCATTGTGATATTTTGGGGAACTGTAGGAATTGAGAGAAAAAGAGATAAGAGCCAGCCAAGGTTGAAACCCAAGATAGACTAGGATATTAAAGAAAGATTTACCCAACCTAGTATGTGGGTCCAAAGACAATAATATACTTATTTATTATTAATTTATATATCATGTCATAGAGGGGTTCTGCACAGTGCATAATGTAATATCAATTAATAAGGCATTAAAATTACCATTAAAATTAAATTAGCATTTAAAAAAATTAAATTATAGAGTAACGTCAAACATCAAAAGAGGAAAAAAAATCTAAAAAGGGCAGGGGGGGTTTATGAGGTTAGCCAGCCACACAGTTTTCATGGTCTTCTGTGCCTCCCATACAAGAGAGCAAAACCAAGATTTTAACCCTTTGTGGAACGTCAAGAGATTGGGGCCTTTCCTCACATCTGGGAGAAGGATGGCCCACAATGTTGGGGCAGCAGCAGAGAAGGCTATCTTTGTAGACCCTGCCACTCAAAATTCTTTGAAGGGGTCTGCAGCATACCTTCTCTACCTGATTGAGTGAGACTGGCTGATGAGATAGAACAAAGCCAGTTCTATAAGTAACCTGGCCCCATGCCATGTAGGGCTTTATATGTGATACCTTTAAATTGGACCCAGAAGCAAACTGGTACCCAGTGCAGCAAAGATATATATGTCTTCGGGCACCTAGTATGCTGCATAGAGCTGGGCTTAGCACCAGCTGAAGTTTGCAGATACTTTTTAGGTGTAACTGTTGAGGTATTCCCCATTAGGAGAATGAGTGCACTCAGGGAAACGTAGTGAGAGTGGTGTTGAATAACACACAACCAGCATACAGATACACTGAATAGTAAAATGTAGGTTTTACTTCCAGTAAATGGGTAAACAAAGTCCAACAAACATTCCAAATCATACATGGTTAAAGCAGGTAGTATTCAATACAATCAGTCCAGGGATAATCCAAAAATGAAGTCCAGTATCATAAACAAAGTTCAGTAAACGGAGTTTGCTAACAGTTTGCAAGACTCACAGCAATCCAAACAGAACGACGATCAGGCAAAAGGCAATAGGGAAATGCAAGAAGAGCAAACCAGGTTTCTGGCTCCATCTTATGGCCGTCGGAGGAACCTCGGCCAATCACAATTACAGCATTCTCTTAAAGATACAACAGTAACTATCCAATATATAACTATCCTGCTTTATATATTGCCAACCCAACTGTTAGGTGACTATCACTGCTAACAGTAACCCCATGTAGAGCCATTGACAATAGTTCAATCGGAAGATGACCAGTGCATGAGTGACTGATAGTAGAGTCTTCCTGTCCAAGAAAGAGTGTAATTGGTGCACAACATAGAGTTAGGCAAAGTCTGTCCTGGCCATGGCTACCAGCTACTTATTAAGCAGGAGCCATGAGTCCATGATGACCCACAAGTTATACTCCAAGGTCTCTGGGCAGGGGTGGGATTTTTTAACCGGTTCTGTGGGTGTGGCTAGGTGGGCATGGCCACATGACTGGGTGGGTGTTAGGGATACAACACCCTAGCAGAACGTGCAACGGCAGTCAAGCAGACAGAGAGTGTGTGTGAGATAAAGCGTTGTCGTAGCTTTACAATCAGTAAGACAGATACACTGTGCAATTAAATAGTTTTTATTCCAGCAAGAGTTATAGCATAGTCAAAGCAGTCCAAATGTCATACACTAAGTTCAGACAGTCCGAGGGTTATTCAGTTTGCAAAGTCCAGTGTAGAAAATAGGTCGTTTAACTCACAAACAATCAGTCCAATGATGTATCTCTTTTGCAGTCAGAGATATGAAGCAAAATCAAACCTTCTTTTCTTCTCTCAGCAAACGTACACAGTAATCACCATCAATCCTTCTCTGTCAGCATTCCAGTAAAAGCCGGCAAACAGTGAGCTCTCTTGCTCCCTCTTATGGCGATTTACAACCGCACCCAAATACTTGGCTTACAGTTTAAAGTGACACACACATTTAAACTAACTAACATATATTATATTTAACCAAACTAAGTTAGGTAACTAATGTTATCCCTAACAGTGGGTGTGGCTTTTTTGCAGCATCCCCCCTGTTTTTTGCATCCTGGGCTTCAGGGAAGCCTCCTGGGGAGGCGTTTTTACTCCCAGGAGGCTTTCTTGGGGCCCAGGAAAGCAAAAAATGGAGCTCAGCACCCCTCCTGCTCCCCTCCCCTGTGTGGCCCTTTTTGCCTCCTGGGCCTCAAGGAAGCAGCCTGGGTGAAGCAGTAAGACAGTGAGGGGGATCCTGGCACAGCTGATCATCGGAACAGCTGATCACTGGGAGGGGGGAAAAAGAAATACCTTAAAGAGAGACTGGGCAGGGGAGAACTCAGTCAGCGATGTCGGGCATGCGTGTGATGTCATGTATCTGCAATAAGGAATGACTGGAAAGGGAGGGGCGGGCGGAGAGGGGTGGGCCAGGGCCAGCCAGGAGCACAATTTTCCGGTTCTCCAAACTGCACAGAATCATAATAACTGGTTCTATAGAACTGGTCTGAACTGGTAGAATCCCACCGCTGTCTCTGGGATAGTGCAACCCCATCCAAGACTCCACAAGAAATACTGGAATTCTACTTTCTTTATACAGGCTATGGGAACAAAATCTCAAAATCCTGGCAACTATATTTTTTTTCTGTCCATTTTATAGCAAAGAGTCCATTTGTAATTTTTATTTCTGATATCTTCTTCCCTTCCCTTATCATGGTAGTTCTCTGTATCCTGAGAGCTTGACCTTGTCTTTGAAAATTTCTCCACTATTCAAAAACCCATCCCTCTATTTGGTACTGGAGGTGCTGCTTAAGAGTTCAGATGTTCCAGGCCAGAGATCAACATTCCCAACAAGGTCTAAACCAGGGGTTGCCAACCTTTTGGACCTAAGGGACCACCAAACTCATAATTTTAAATCTGGGGGTGAGATTTCTCTGCAGCCCACCTCATGGTTGGCGACCGCTGGTCTAAATTTTAAAGATGTTGCAGAGACTAGTGGTGTTTCAGCTTCTACTTGGCTTTTACTGAATCTCAACAGTCAATTCTATAACAATGTTCTAATTTGCTCTCATCTCTTTTTTTAGAAGAGGCACGAAACTCTTAATACATAAATTACATTGGGAAAGGGAAAAAAGAAAAGGTTATTAATCTACCTATTAACAGTTGGTAGATTAATCTACCAATCAGGAAAGAATATTCTGTTTGCTTTAGCAAACTAGGTTAATCTCATAAATCTCTTTGGGAAAGTGATTGACATTTCTATAAGTGTTGCCTAGGAAAAATCCAAACATTCTTAAAAGGGCAAAATTTGTAGCATCCCCCCTTCCCTTTCACCCTATTAACTTAAAACCTTGACCCTCTTAGCATGGCAAGAATGCCCATAAATTTCAGAAAATACTGTCAGGTTTTTTTTTAATTAAAGGTCACAATGTAAAGGCCACTGATTCAAAAAGATTTTATACTTTATTGACATTTCACAGGCTTCTGCATAAGGAATGCAATAACACTGCACATTCCATCCAATTTTGTCAGACAGAAACAATAAGTACACTGGTTGATTTGCAGTGAAAGTAAGAAAGAGGCCCAAACCTCTATATTTTGAATCAAAATTTGGATTAGGCTGTTGAGCACTTTCCAAACTGAATTGGATTATTTTCTGAGTTGCAAGGTAACATTCAGACAAATTCATTGATCCACACATTTCATTGTTAAATAGATAAGTCTAAAAAAAAATTCTAATTAAACTCATGCATTTCAGTAATTTTTGCTTCTCAAAGCATAAATACATGCCTCTGAGGTATTGCTTACCTGATGATTAAGAATATTAAAAGAACAGTGTTGGTCTATAGAGGCAAAAACAACAAGAATGTGGTATGTTAGCCCTTTTCCTGACATTTATTTTCATTCATTTTATGTGCCTTTTAATTGATTAATCGGAAAAGTTGCTACAAGAGTTAATTTGATAATTAGAGAATGTAACAAATAGAGATTAGTTGTTAAAGATGGCCAAGTACTTTTATATACATGAGGAATACCCCAACTATATTGGATCTGATACATCTGATACATTATGTTTTGGAAACAGCATTGTTTTATTTATTTTTATATCCTGCCCATCTCACTATTGGAATGACTCTGGACACCTTAAATGCAATAAAAGCAAGAATCTAAAAACATTAAAACGTTAAAAATAACAGATAGCTTTGTTTTTAAGCACAAAATCATAGTAAAAACATTTTTTTAAAAAGTTTTTGGGGAATGTGCCATCGTTAACAAGATTTTAGCTGGCTGTTGGGGGAAGGAGACGAAGACTAAAATTGACAGTACCAGTTAATGAATTGTTAGAAATTCTCTTCATTGTTTTGTAAGCTGTTTTGTATAATTGAGGAATCCTTGTGACCTTTCAGTAGGCATTAGAAGTTTAAATTACTTCTCTACAATTAATCAGCTATTCTGCACTTTTGACTTAGAAAATACTGAGAAAAGTATTTCAAGTATACTTTAAGTAAGTATACAATAAAATGCAGATAGGTTTCTCATGAGAATAATGAGATTTTTTTTTCTAACTTGATTTAAAATAAAGTAAAAACAAATGATGATATAGTCATAAACTCATAAATTTTTCTGACGTTCAAGATTTGATAATTTTTTTTAAAGATCTCAACACTCACAGAATTCTACTGTGTTAAAGGTATGCTGTCATTTAGTGGGACTTTAAACTTTCTAAACTGTGGTAATTGAAAAATTAAGCAAAGCCTCAATGTTTTCTACACATTCTCAAAATGTTAATGAATAATAATAAATATTTATCAGTTTTAGTATTAGAATAGTTTTAGTATAATGTTTTTCAGTGTCCAATTCATATAAAATTCATATTAATAATTATAATGGATGATAAATTAATTTACTTTGACAAGAAACTAGAATTTAATAAAGGGCTTCCTTTGGAAACATTTTTACATAGTTTGTGTTGTTTCTGTTCACCACAATGTCTGATAAATGAGTGTAAAAATCTATGGTCATTAGTTGTTTCCCCAAGCAAAGTACTTATTCCTCTAATTGCAAATAATTTTAATAGTCCAGCTGGTGAGAACATTTTATGAGAGAAATGATTTATAGTTAATTAACTCAATTAGCATTTGATGCAGTCACCTTTTCCAGATCATGGACTGTAACTATTTCAGGATTATCTGGTTTTGTTTTTTGTTTTACTCAGCAAAACATTTTATTGAAAAAGGGAAACAAAAATAGATCAGAAATGATTTCATGTGTTGCAGGAAATGTAGACTTTTTTAAAAGAAGTGATCTTGTTTTATTAACTAAATGTATCTTTAGTAATTAAAAATAACACAACTGTTATCTATATTCCTCCGAAATATTTATAGCCTATGCTGTCCTTCCTTTAGTTTAAAGCAGGGGTCCCCAATCCTCAATCTGTGGACCGGTAGTGGTCCATGGCCTTTTGGGAAATGGGCCGTGCAAGTGATGAATGAAGGCACAAATCTCCATTTATGCATGGTGGAATTAGGTTGAACTCGCAAAACCTTCCATTCTCTCCTACCCCCTCCCCACTGCTGCCATGGCCCACAGCCATCACTGGCCTGCAGAGGTTGAGGACCCCTGGTCTAAAGTATCTTAGATTAAATCTGAATTCAGGTTATTTTTTAAAAACCACAATGAATTATGAAACTGTCAAATAGGTAATATGTGCAATATGATGGTTTACAAACTTCAGTGGCAATAAATCAAGCCAAAATCAAACCATATTACAGATCAACACAATGTACTCTAGTTCAGAGGGGGTTTTCAACAGGTTCTGACCAGTTCTGGAGAACCAGTAGCGGAAATTTTGAGTAGTTCGGAGAACTGGTAAATACCACCTCTGGCTGGCCCCACCCCCATCTATTCTCTGCCTCCCAAGTCCCAGCTGATTGGCTGAGTTTTTTGTTGCCCTGCACAGGAGAACAGAACTGAAAAGCAGGTTAGTGGATGGGGAGGGAATGGGATTTTGCAGTAACCTTCCCCCAGAAGTGGGGAGGGAATGGGGATTTTGCAGGAAGCTTCCCCTGCCACACCCATCAAGCCATGCCCACAGAACTGGTAGTAAAAATTTTTGAATCCCACCACTGCTCTAGTTAATAAAGGTTAGTGGTTGATTTAGAATTTGAACTGGAGACTCCTTGTAGCATATTGTAACTCAGTCATGTCCAAATTAGTTCTTCCAGTATGTTGAAGAATCACTTGTTGTTATCCCTGGCCACTGTTGGTAGTTCTGATTGAATACATCTAGGCAAGAGAAAAAATGTGAGAATTGACATTATATATTATGATACTGTAAGATATATATATCCTTTCTCAATTATACTTCAGATCACTTTACAGATTCAATTCCTTGAGAAATCACTTCCATCCTAAAATACTTTCCTACTTTATGCAGTTTTCAAGAATAAATTATGCTCTCAGCATGCACAGTGAGAAAATGAAAGTGAAGCTTTTGAGATTCAGACTCTTTCCCCCCCATGTGAAACCCCTTATATAATTATTCTACGCCAACTTAAACTTGTTTCAGTCTTCATATTCAGCTATATATTCAGTATTTCAGTAACTGAAATACCTAATGGTATGAAGCATCTTTTAGAACAGGGGTCGCTAACCTTTTGGACCTCAGGGACCATCAAACTCATAATTTTAAATCCTGTGGACCACTAATATGAATCCAGCACGCTGCTTGCTGAAGCGCCTGGACTCCCAGTGATGGTATGGGGTCCTTCAGGCACTTAGCTTGGCTGCCTGTTTCTGCAACCTCAAATACTCAAAGAGTCATTTGAACCCATTTCCCACAGAAAACAGAACACTAGGATCTCTCATCTCTCTCTTTCTCTCTCTCTCTCTCTCATCTCTCTCTTTCTCTTTCCCTCCCCCCTCTTTTTCTCCCTTTCTCCCTCTTTCTCTTTCTCTCTCCCTCTTTCTCCTTTTCTCTCTCTCTCTCTTTCTCCCCCTTTCTCTCTCTCTTTCTCTCTCTCCCCTCCCCCTCTCCCTGACCCAGGGGTGGGGGGAAAGGAATCTCTGAACTGGTGCTGGATGATGAGAATCTGATGTCCGGAGGCTGACAAGCCACATGCTGAAGGTCAGATGGCTGGTGGGGAGGTGGGACAACAGGGGTGATACTGGCAGCAGATGGACTGATGTGCACGGGAGATCGCAGCATTGGAGCCCTTCCCAGGTGTTCCCTGGCCTGCAATGGGGTGGGGTTGGGGGGAAGGAACCTCTGAACTGGTGTAACCTCCTGTCTCCTGTCTCTGTGCATTGAGGAGGTTGAGTGCCAGCAATGCCCTCAGGGGAAGATGTTGCAAGGGGGAGGCTTGACCCCTCCCTCAGGAGCTGCAAAGCGCTCAACTCCCCTCTGGCACCCGCCAAACCTTCCCGCTAGGTGTGTGAGCGCTTTTGGCAAGGAGGAAGAGAAGCACAGTGGGTGGAGGCTTGGTGGGTGCCAGGGGGCAGCGAACGCTCTGTGGCTCCTGAGGGGAGGAGTCAAGCCTCCCCCTCACAACATCTTCACCTGAGGGCATCACTGGCAGCTGCTTCCTGCAGCTCAGGAGGTCCACACTCTTCCCACTGCTACTCAGCCTCCTTGATGCTCTGAGGCAGAAGGCAGCAGCCATAACATGGGTTTGCTAGGGAGACTGCAGGATTGCCCCACCTTGCTGCCAGCCCTCTGGTCTTTAGCATGTGGCTCGTTGGCCTCTGGACATCAGATTCCCACCAGCCAGCACCAGTTCAGATGCCCCCCCCCACCGCAGGCAGAGAACACCTGGGAAGGGCTCCAATGCCACAATCGCCTGTGCATCAGTCCATCTGCTGCCGGTATCACCCCTGTTGCAGACATGGGTGCACTGCAGCCCACCAAAATTTTCTCATGGACCACTAGCAACCACTGTTTTAGAATACAGTACTTAGGTTCTCTTTTATGCTCAGAATATATAGCTTCTCTTTTCTACATTCCACCCCTCCCCCAGAAATTTTTGTGGGGGGGGGGTTTTTGTGGGGGTTGGTGGGTGTTTTTTTTTTTTTTTGGGGGGGGTTTTTTTTTTTTTTGTTTTTTTTTTTTTTTTTTTGTGGGGGGGGGGGGGGGTTTTTTTTTTTTTTTTTTGGGGGGGGGGGGGGGGGGGGGGGGGGGGGGGGGGGGGGTTTTGGGGGGGGGTTTGGGGGTTTTTTTGGGGGGGGGGGGGGGGGGGGGGGGGGGGGGTGGTTTCCGGTGGTGGGTGGGGTTGTTTTTGGGGGTTGGGGGGGGGGGGGGGGGGTCCAACAGAAGGAAACAAAGATTCACTCTCTTCTGAGACTAAGGCTAAACAACCCAGGTTTCTGGCTCCATCTTATGGCCGTTTGAGAAACCACACCTAATTACAGTTTTGCATTTTCTTAAAGATACAGTTTTAAAATGTTTATCCTGGTTTATATATTTCTAACCCAAATAGCTGTTAGGTGACTCATATTCCTAACAGCTTCTCTCATTTGAGCAGTGAGCACTGCTGTATCATTACCAGAGGCTTTTCCATAGGTGTCCTGGGGGGTCTCTCAAGACTGCTGGCTGTTCTATTTTGGCAGTTTTGGGTGACATGCTAATCCTCAAATAAACCACTGATTTTGATTACTGAGGCACATGGGGGAGGGAAGAAGAGATGATGACTTGCATATCCTCTTTAATCCTTTACTGTGGCTTAGCATATCATTGGGGATAATTCAGTGATTCAACACTGAGTGCCGTGAAGGCTAATTTTAATTATCTGAACCAAGAATTAGGGAATGATTTTTAATGTCTTTATTTTCAGCACAGTGCAATACATATAAAACAAGTGTTTTCATTACTATTGCCTTTCAATGGTTTATAAAATAAACATTTTTAAATGCAGCTTCAGATTAGTGTTGAATGATTGCTGTTTTCAATTTTCACTGGAAGAAAATGATTTTCTTTTTACTGCATTGTGTTACTATAATGGCAACTAGAACTGATTGATCCATCCATACTGCTATGAAACCTCTGTGTCCTTTGCTATGTCCCATCTCGCTACATTTGAAATTCTTCATCTGAAAGAGAACATTTTCACGTGTACAATAATGTACATGTAGATGATTTGATTGTACAAGAATCATTGCATGTACATGTAATGATGGATGCCTAGAAGTCCAGTTTAGATGTTCACTCAGTGTAGTTGTGAGTTCACAAGATAATCATATTTATTTAAACATAACTTGTGGAATACAACACAATGGATTCATACCATATAAAATAATATAGATGGGGTTAAAATGGCAATGAGGACTAGCAGCTTTCCAAAAATTAAGGTTTATTTATGGCAATTTTTTCCAATGTGATAGCTTGATGCAATGAACTAAACTCCTATGAACTCTATCCTGCTGCCTGCTAATGTCATTTGGAGAAGCTAATCAATATTAAATTGCTTTGTTTTCCCTTTTCTTTCTTCAAAAGCTATGTCTCTTCTGCAGTATCCAACATCACAATTCCTACAATGTAGCACTAATTATTGCTCTCTCAGTTGGTCTCCTTTTGTAGAGCTTGATCTCATGGGATGGTAATAAGATTCTGGAAAAGTACTTTTGCCTGAAGGATTCAGAGAATAAAATCAACAGGCTCATTATAAAGATTTCTTTATGTATACAGGGGTACTAAAAGTTTTCTGAACCATACCTTACTGTTACTCTTTTCAAGAAATACATTGTTGTTTAAGGCCTAAATGATCCTGTTTAGTTAAAGCTCTCATTTAACTATACAACAACTACTTTTGCAGTAGTTACACACTTGGTTGGTCTTTCTAAATCAGACTGTGAAACCCTATGGAAATAAACTGTGGGATTACAGATATACAGTTTTTCTATATAATTTTAATTCCCCACTGTAATTATATTTAAACACATGTGCATGTTTAGATTAGCATGATCAAACGTAAGAGAATTAGCTACTGTGGTAATTTCCTACCATTCATTGGATTATCTGTTGCCAAGCGTAGCTTCTGGATTTTGTAGTTTTGCCTCCCCCCAATCCCCAGCATCTTTTCATAAGTGCAGGGTCTTTTCTTTTTCAGATCAACTGAGGATGATCTATTGGTTACTATACAAGAATTGACCAAACAGTTTGTCAAATGGGCTAAGAGAGAGTGACTGGCTATAATCACCCTGCTGGCTTTTATGCCTAAGGCTGGACTAGAACTCACAGACTATAGGTTTCTAGCCTGGTGTCTTAACTACTAGATCAAAGTGCTTCTTGTTGCTTTGCCTTAGTAACAATTCTCAATATTATTCCCCCTCCCCCCGACCATTTTATGGTATTACATGAACAAAACAATTAATACAGGAACTTTGTGAGCAGTATTAGCAATGAACGTTTGGCTTGGGTTAATAAAGTTGAATTTACAATTTTTAAACCGAAGACTAGGTTTATGAGCATTTTGTCAATTCATTCTATAATTACAATTATGCAGTTTGTACTTTGCCATTCACACATTCCTTTGCTCTTTTTTTCTCAGATAAACGTATCATTTCACCAAAACAAGTGGAGCAGAATAAATACAGTCTTAATATATCAAATCTATGGGCTTTATAAAACAAAATGACATTAAGCAAATAGGATGTAGTTTTGCAATAGGATACTCTTTTCATTGAACAAGTTTGTACTCTTGCTGCTTTACATTTGCAATGGGCAAACATTTTCTCAGTGAGTTATGTATGGGTTTAGTCAGGGGTGGGATTCAAATTTCTTAACAACAGGTTCTGTAGGTGTGGCCTAATTTGTGGGCTTGGCTTGGTGGTCATGTCACTCAGTGGGCATGGCTTGTATGTAAGTATTATAAATATTTATGTAAATATTGATTTTTTTATAAAAAAGAGCAACTTTTACCCAAAAGCAGGCAAAGCAGGCAGGCAGATTGAGTTGCTCACAGAATCACAGATTCACTTAGAGATCTATCTATCTCCAATCGGCTACCTGAGTCTGTCACATAAAATTTGCTTGCAAGCAAACTCACAAAATTAACTCACAACACACCATGTATGTAAATATTGAATTTTTTATATGTAAAAAAGCAACTTTTACCCAAAAGCAGGCAAGCAGATTGAGTTGCTCACAGAATCACAGATTCACTTAGAGATCGATCTATCTCCAATCGGCTACCTGAGTCTGACTCTGCACTGAAAAGTAAAAGGTTCAGTCCTAAGGAAGGTTCGGCTCTGCTTTTAGATTAGCTAAAAAGCAAGAAATCCAAGGATTTCCTACTTTCTAGCTCATCTAAATCTCCCAGCAGAGCAGAATAACTGATGGTCAGGGGAAAAAAAGGAAAATAGCAATTTACCAAACCAGGCAAGTTGGATGGCTCGCATGTCAGGTAAGGAGTGAGGGGGCAGGGAGGGGAGGGGCCAGACAGTGGAGCAATTTGCCGGTTCTCCAAACTATGCATATGTGCAGCATTTGCAAGAAATCAGCTGTGCTGCCTGAACAGCTGACAAGCGCGCGGGGGTGCGCAGCATTTGAAAATCCTCTTGTTTTCTGTTTTTTCAACCTCAGCTGTGCCGCGCAAAGCAGCTGAGCAGGGAAAAGCAGGGAATAAAGGACAGCCTAGAGCCCGGGCAGGTGGGTGGGCCAAACACCAAACCAGTTCCGTGTCAGCTGCTCTTCACAGCTACTGGTTCTATAGAACCGTGTCGAACTGGTAGCATCTCACCCCTTGGATTAGTTGTTGTAGTGATAACATTGACTTAGGTAAAATCCACACTAAAACTTTCTACAAAAAAAGATGAAGAGGACATATAACAGCAATCTTCCAAGATTTGAAGGGTTGTCACAGGGAGGAAGGTGTGGTTTTATTCTCTATACTGTAGGACAAGACCCAGTGTGAGGAGATCCAAACTTGAAATAAGGAGGAATTTCCTGACTCTGAGAGTATTATGCAATGGAACAGCCTGCCTCCTAAAGTCATGGGTGCTGTAACATTGGTGGCTGAACAGACATTTGTCTGGGATGATATGAGCATTTCTGCCCTGATAAGAGGTTGGACTAGAAAACTTTCCCTTCCAACTCTTTAATTCTGTCTGTAAATCACTGCAAGCATAGTCAGTCATAGGCTTATATAGTTTCTTAGCTCCCCAAGACTGACTAGATTTGGGTAGTAAATTTTTTTCTTTTTTTGTTTCTTTTTAAAGAATGTAATCAGTCATCCAGGAAGCAAATCTATTCCTACCTAAAAACATCCCAAAGATGTGAATCCAAAATCAGTATTTGGTCATTTTGAAAATGAATACTACTGGTAGCTTTTTGGGTTGTATTTTGAGGTGGGCAAATTAAATATGAAAATAAAAGTGGCTTATTCTTTTCCTCCCCTTTAACAGCATTAAAGAGATGGCCTTACTCCTTCCAATGATGACATCTCATCAATGGATAAACCACTATGGGTTTTTGGAAGATCAGGAAATACAGTATAATCATCAGCCCTTCAAGTATTGTTGTATGATTAATGTACAGCATTTTGGATGTATTTAAAACATAAGCAGAAAACACACACCAATTTTAAATATGTGTGGAAAGATTCCAAAGCTCACATGTTTTTATCATGTGGCAATGTGGTTTTGAGATCAAGTTGCCTCCCCACCACAAGTCTATTAATTACATGTGATGGATAAAACTGCACAGAAATGAAAATTTAAAATAATAATATACTTGGTTTGCTAGTCATCTTTCTTTAAAAGTTTTGCTAGGGATTATGGTTATATATGGGCTACTAGACAATCACCAGATGTGAAAAATAATTTTTTCTGTATTTTTTTCCCAGCATCTAGAATTGCCCCTAGATTTTACTGAACCTAATCAAACAGCGTGTAGGTCAGGGCTATCAAACTGGTGACTCGTGGGCGGGATGTGCCATGGGCAGGCCACACCCATTCCAGCTCTGCAAAGGCAAAAAAAAAATCATGATATGTCATGATATGTCACGTGACATGATTGAGTTTGACACCCGTGGTGTAGGCAATTTTTATCCCCTTTCTTTAATTTCCTTTCTGTCTCTTTAATTCCTGTCTACAAAAATAAGCATTCTAAATAGTATGCCTAAATTGTAACTGGAATTTGAAAATATAGTAAAAACTAGAGTCCTGCAAGTCTGAAGTACCCTTTACTAGGAAATTCAAAAAAGTCACAATGACACAAAATATGATAAAAGTAATTAAAGGAACATTAAAGGAAAATTATGTTTAAAGTGAATGACCTGAGAAATATTTCATCTACCTTCAGAGAAAGTTGGTGATTGCCTGGTAAAGATTGCCTGTGGTATTCTTCCAGTATATTAAGTAGTTTTGGGTTTTTCTATGTGAACATTCACACAAAATGCGTCACAATTAGAGGTGGTATTCAGCTGGTTCTGACCAGTTCTGGAGAACCAGTAGCAGAAATTTTGAGTAGTTTGGAGAACTGGCAAATACCACCTCTAACTGGAGATTTTACAGTATCCTTCCCCTGCCACGCTCACCAAGCCACGCCCACAGAAGCAATAGTTAAAAAAAAATTGAATCCCACCACTGATCACAATGGTATTACTTGGTCTCTATCTCGTCTGTTTTTAAGGGTACTAAAGAGATCCAGCTAAACAGATTAGTTCTGGTTATTTATTTTTTAAAGTTACTTTGCAGTTTTACAGTTAAATGAATAAAATATAGTATGTTGTTGAAATTATATTGGCTGGTGCAGAAAATTCCAGTAGATGTCACCATTTACCATATTTAATAAATACAGACTGTCAGCTCTGGGAAGGAAAATAGAAGAAGAAAGCTCTATAAAACTCTAATCTTTTTCCTAGCAATCAGGAATCATCACTGTCAACGTCAGTGTGAGTATCTTGCTTATCCCTTGTTTATTTGCATTCCACTTTGCTCTTTCCCCCCTTCTTTTCACAAATCATTTAAAATATTCTTGAGTGAAATCCAGAATAGGATAGGACCAGGGGTGGGATTCAATCGGTGTTATTACTGGTTCGGTGATTACGTTTTGCTTCATGCGTGTGTAATACACCTAAAGCTGTGCTGCCCAGACAGCTGATAAGCGCTGCATGCGGGTGCACAACGTTTGAAAAGGAGCATTGGTAGACTTACCTGAGAACGTGCCTTCTCAGATGGTGTAGACAGGATCCATGTATGGGATGTATTCAGCTCTGTTCGGCTATAGACTGAATAGAAAAACTGAAGACACACCCCTTCCAGATCACCGTCCCCAGTTCTGAATGAAGTCGAGGCCTTCTTGTAGTTGCTGCAAGAGTCCCATCTTTGTATTACATTCATAATTAGTAATATCTTAAAGGTTAGTCCAATACACAATATGATGGGCAGAAACATAAAAATGGGCGGGCCTGGATCCTGTCTACACCATCTGAGAAGGCACATTCTCAGGTAAGTCTACCAATGCTCCTTCTCCAAAATGGTTTCGACAGGATCCACGTATGGGACATACCAAAGCAATGCCCGATGGGAGGGATTCTGGCCCTAATTATTCAGATCCCCTATCAGTATCTTTTGTAGTACTCTCCTTCCAAATGTTGCCTCTGCAGAGGCGAAAGAGTCAAGTTTATAATGTCTAACAAATGGTGAAGGAGTGGACTACATTGCCACCTTACATATTTCTCCACTGAAGCCTGAGTACTCCAAGCTGCTGTAGTGGCCACACTACGTGTTAGCCATGATGTGAGATGGAACAGGTAATCCCTGTGCTATGTATGTGTTAGCAATGTTTGCTCTAATCCATCTGCCTATGGAAGAAGAGGACACCCTCTGACTAAAGATTTCTGATGATAAGAAATAAACATGTATTCTGTCTTTCGAAAAGAAGCTGTCTTTTTTATGTAAATATGGAGAGCTCTCCTTACATCTAGTGTATGCCAAAGTTTCTCTCTGGGGTGAGATGGTTTTGGACAAAAAGTTGGCAAAATGAGTTCTTGTGCTCTATGAAAATGGGAATTGACTTTTAGTATAAAGGTAGGATCCAATCGTAAAATGACATGATTTGTATGAAAAATACAGAGATCAGGTCTTATTGACAGAGCTGCAAGCTCAGATACCCTTCTGGCAGATGTGATTGCCACCAAAAAAATTACTTTATAAAATAGGTACTGTAGGCTGACAGTTCTCAAGATCTCGAAAGGTGAAAGCGTAAGGACCTGCAGGACTTTGGTAAGGTCCCATGATGGAAATGTATGAATGACCCCTGGTCTTAAATTTGTTGCCCCTTTGAGAAAACACAGAATTAAAGGATTTTGTGATAATAAGTCTGAACTTGTACATGATAGTACCAATGAAAGTGCTACAACCTGTCTACGAAGAGTTGCTGAGGCAAGACCCTTGTCCAGTCCCTGCTGTAAAAATTCTAAAACCTGGGAGATTGAAGCCTCCCCAGGGTCTGAATCCTTATCCTTGAACCAATTACATAATACTCTCCAAGTGGCCTCGTAAAGTCTAATAGTGGATTGTCTTCTGTCTGCCTGTATAGTGTTAATGATCTGTGTGGAAAGGTCCGCCCTCTTCAACAGTCTCCTCTCAAGTGCCAGGCGGCCAGTTGGAGCCATTGAGGCCCTGGGCATTGAATTGGCCCCTGGCTGAGAGAAACCCTGTCGGGAGTAATCTTCCATGGACACGACACTGACAAACTGACCAAGTCCACGAACCACGGCCTCCTGGGCCAATATGGCGCCACAAGGAGAATCTCCGCCTTCTGTTGTAGGGTCTTCCTGATGACTGCCGAGATGAGCAGTAATGGAGGGAAGGCCATAAATGAGTCCTCTTGGCCACTGAAGCAAAGGGCATTGACTCCCTCTGCTCCCCAGGATGGGAACCTGGAGAAGAAATGAGGCAGTTGATGATTCGTCTCAGATGCAAAGAGATCCAATATTGGGTGTCCAAATCTGTTGGAAATTTCTTAGAAGAGAAGCGGATGCAAAGCCCACTCTGCATGATCTATTGTGGATCTGCTTAATAGAATAGAATTAACCAATCTGCCCTGACATTCTGCATCCCTGAAATATGTTTAGCTTTGATTGAGAGCAAATTCTTTTCCACCCAGCTGCAGAGATGGGAAGCCTCTTTCTGCAATGTCTTGGATTGTGTTCCTCCCTGACGATTGATGTGCGCCTTAGTGGCCACATTGTCTGTCAGGATTAACACTTCTTGTCCCACAATTAGTGACTCAAATTTCCTGAGAGCCAGGTGGGCCGCTCTTAACTCTATCCAATTGATATTATGTTTGAGGTCAATATCATTCCAAATGCCCTGTGCTACCTTGTCTCGACAATGGGCCCCCCATCCTGAAAGACTAGCTTTGGTAGTTATGGTTGGGAAATCTCTGTCTTTAAAGGAGCATCCTTTATCTAAGGCCAGAGATGTCCACCAAAGCAAGGATGTTAATACCTTGGTTGGCAATCTTACTCGGATGGGTGAGGTACCTTTCAGTGTTCACTGAAATGGTAATAAAAACCACTGCAATTCACAAGAGTGCAGTCATGCCCATGGTATGACATCAAGGCAAGATATTATTTTGCCTAGTAATTTTGACATTTGGGCCATTCGTGTGAGAAAAAAATTGAGCTGCTAACGCTTTAATGTCCTCTCTTCTTTGTTGATGGAGGAAAGCTACATCTGATTCAGTATCTATTATCGCCTCTAAATGTAAAAGTCTGGTAGAAGGCTCAAAATAACTCTTTTCCTGATTAGCCAAGAATCCATGGGATTCTAAAGTTTGAAAGGTGATGCACAAGTTCCTAGTAGATAAATCAAGGGAAACAGATTGAATTAGGATATCGTCCAAGTAGGCCAATATTCTAATTGGAACAGTTCTAAGGTGAGCTGTTACAGCTGCCAGAACTTTGGTAAATGTCCTGGGGGCAGATGCCAATCCAAAGGGGAGGGTTCTGTACTGAAAGTGTTGACCTGCATAACAAAATCTTAAATACTTACGATGGTTGTTACGGTAATTCCCCGTTAGGAGAATGAGCGCATACAGGGAGACATATGTTGAGAGTAGGGTTTGAATACACACACAGCACACAGATACACTGGGTTGAACGTCTTGGTAATGCAGGGCTAACTGGTGGACTCTTCTGTGCCACCTGCTCCTGTTCTTCTACCTCCTCCTGTGCCTGTTCGACTACTTCCTCCTGTTCTTCTTCTTTAATGGCAATTTGTTGTTTACTGATTTTATCTTTAGGGACTATTTGGGTATCAATAATAATATCATTGCTGGATTTCTGTTCCAGTTTATCCCACCCAACGTGCTCAAGAAATTTTGCATTAGCACTAAAATAAACATGAGCTGTGCCTTGATCCCAGAATCTAAATGATCTATGGTTGGCCTCATAACCCACAAAAAATAATTTCTTAGCTCTATGTTGCCCTTTCAGTCTTACTTGTGAGAGAATATGCACCCATGCTGGAGCTCCAAATGTGTGTAGGTAACTTAAATTTGGTTTTCTGCCATGCCAACGAGTGAATGGCAATTCTCCAGTTGTTGTGTTAACTACATTGTTTAAAACATGGTTACTACACTTTATGGCTTCACCCCACAGTGTTTCAGGGAAACCTGAATCAGATAACATAGTGCGAGCCATGGCTTGTAATGTTTGCCCTCTTTGTTCTACAAATGAGTTATGTTGTGGTCTGTAAGGTACAGAACGTTTATGCTCAACACCAGCCAATTTCAACATAGTTTGGAATCTTTTGTTAACAAATTCAGTCCCATTATCAGTTACTAAAGTAATTACTTTACTTTTCATTTTTCTCTCAACAAACCTTAGCCAGTTAAAGAAATGTTGGAATGTTTCTGTTTTGTTTTTCATAAGATAGCAGAAACCATATCGTGAGTAATGGTCCATAATACTCAAAATATAACAGGCACCTCCTAAACTTGGTTTTTTAGGACCAATTATGTCAGCAAACACAACCTCTAAAGGTTCTTTGGTCTTAAACCCATTTAGTCTGTTTGCTGGAGTAACCTTACTCTTTTCTTGGCTACAAGCATTACAGTTTAAATACTTGCTACAGGGTTTCAGTTTTACTCCCTCTGACAATTCAACAGTTTGTTTGAGCATTTTGAAATTAATGTGCCCTAGACGTTTATGCAGTAAATTTATACATTCATCATGTGGCTTAACATTGTTATAAACTGAATTAGCCATCTGCAATTGGTCATCATGTATTACGTATAAATCATTGTTTAAAGTAGCAGTAACCCTTTTACCCTCTTTCTCTATTATACAGTTATCTCCCCTAAAGGTTACTACATAACCAAGATTAACTAAAGCCCTTACTGATAATAAATTAAATTTCATTTTAGGTACATATGACATAGTTAAATGTTCATTTACATAAGAACAATATGCAGTACCTTCACCTGATGCTTTAATCTTCCATCCATTTGCCAATGACACATGTTGTTTACTTGTGGACATCTTTACAAACTTTTTTCTATCTTTAGTAATGCATTGTGATGCTCCACTATCAACAACCCACAAATCATGGTTTAAAGTTGAATTGCTAGACATAGCTAAACTAACAGTCTTCTTGGCCTTCTGGTGTTTGCCAGTATTCTGTTGTTTTCCCTTCTTACAGAATTTAGCTACATGTCCTCTAGCCCCACAAGAAAAACATTTCCTAACAGTATAGGCAGTTGAAGATAAATCCTCTTCTTGTGGTTGTTCCTTCCTCAGTTGGTCCCTATCTAGTCGTCTTCTTGCTTCCTCTAACAATCTTCCAGTAATGTCAGTCAATGGCAGTGTATCTCTAGGCAGGACTTCCAGTGAAGATACATAATCATCATAACTTTCATCCAATGAGGAAAGAATGATATAAACTTAATGCAGCTCTGAAAATATCAGTTCTTTTTCATGTAGCTCTTGAAAAGTTCTTTCCATGAAGTTTAAATGAGCTAACATATCTCCACCTTTCAGAAGACGTGCTCTAAACAGTTTACGTGTAAGATGTATGTGTGCACCTACACTGTCACGAACATAAATCCTCTTCAAATTCTCCCAACACCTAGCAGCAGACTCTTCTCCACGAATATGGACTAGCTGCTGGTCACTCAGTGTTAGTCCAATTATACAAAGAGCTCATTTGTTGTTCTGGTTAAAGTCAGCAAGCTTCTTGGCATCGTCCTCATTTTCTGGATCCCAAGCATTTACATCTGGTGGGTCTTGAACTACATTCCATAAACCTTCTCTATGTAGAAGTAGACTGCACTTCATAGACCAGGAAACATAGTTTGTTCCATCCAACCGGGTTATCAGTGATAGACTTGTTGAAGTGACTTGTGCCATCTTTACCAGGATAGTAACCCACAATTAAACAGTAAACAGCTGTCTGTATACAGTACTGTGCATTCACACTAACTCTCAGTTATCTGAGCCTGGTATGGCCTGGGGCCATAACCAGTGTTGAGGTAATTCCCCGTTAGGAGAATGAGCGCATACAGGGAGACGTATTTGAGAGAAGTGTTTGAATAATACACATACAGTACACATACACTGTACAGTAAATGTAGGTTTTTACTTCCAGAAAGTTTAAGCAAAGTTCAAGATAAGCAGTCCAAAAGTCATTCACAGGTAAATCAGTCAGTTTTCATCCAGGGATAATCCAATAACAAATTCCAGTGTCAAAAACAGTTCAGTAACAAACTTACATCAAATCTAGTAATATCAGTCAATTAGAAGAAATGAAGGAACGGCAACTCTTTCCAACAGAAGGAAGCAGAGATTCACTCTCTTCTGAGACTAAGGCTAAACAACCCAGGTTTCTGGCTCCATCTTATGGCCGTTTGAGAAACCACACCTAATTACAGTTTTGCATTTTCTTAAAGATACAGTTTTAAAATGTTTATCCTGGTTTATATATTTCTAACCCAAATAGCTGTTAGGTGACTCATATTCCTAACAGCTTCTCTCATTTGAGCAGTGAGCACTGCTGTATCATTACCAGAGGCTTTTCCATAGGTGTCCTGGGAGGTCTCTCAAGACTGCTGGCTGTTCTATTTTGGCAGTTTTGGGTGACATGCTAATCCTCAAATAAACCACTGATTTTGATTACTGAGGCACATGGGGGAGGGAAGAAGATGATGACTTGCATATCCTCTTTAATCCTTTACTGTGGCTTAGCATATCATTGGGGATAATTCAGTGATTCAACACTGAGTGCCGTGAAGGCTAATTTTAATTATCTGAACCAAGAATTAGGGAATGATTTTTAATGTCTTTATTTTCAGCACAGTGCAATACATATAAAAACAAGTGTTTTCATTACTATTGCCTTTCAATGGTTTATAAAATAAACATTTTAAAATGCAGCTTCAGATTAGTGTTGAATGATTGCTGTTTTCAATTTTCACTGGAAGAAAATGATTTTCTTTTTACTGCATTGTGTTACTATAATGGCAACTACAACTGATTGATCCATCCATACTGCTATGAAACCTCTTTGTCCTTTGCTATGTCCCATCTCGCTACATTGGAAATTCTTCAACTGAAAGAGAACATTTTCACGTGTACAATAATGTACATGTAGATGATTTGATTGTACAAGAATCATTGCATGTACATGTAGTGATGAATGCCTAGAAGTCCAGTTTAGATGGTCACTCAGTGTAGTTGTGAGTTCACAAGATAATCATATTTATTTAAACATAACTTGTGGAATACAACACAATGGATTCATACCATATAAGATAATATAGATGGGGTTAAAATGGCGATGAGGACTAGCAGCTTTCCAAAAATTAAGTTTTATTTATGGCAATTTTTCCCAATGTGATAGCTTGATGCAATGAACTCCTATGAACTCTATCCTGCTGCCTGCTAATGTCATTTGGAGAAGCTAATCAATATTAAATTGCTTTGTTTTCCCTTTTCCTTCTTCAAAAGCTATGTCTCTTCTGCAGTATCCAACATTCACAATTCCTACAATGTAGCACTAATTATTGCTCTCTCAGTTGGTCTCCTTTTGTAGAGCTTGATCTCATGGGATGGTAATAAGATTCTGGAAAAGTACTTTTGCCTGAAGGATTCAGAGAATAAAATCAACAGGCTCATTATAAAGATTTGTTTATGTTGCAATACACAGGGGTACTAAAAGTTTTCTGAACCATACCTTACTGTTACTCTTTTCAAGAAATACATTGTTGTTTAAGGCCTAAATGATCCTGTTTAGTTAAAGCTCTCATTTAACTATACAACAACTACTTTTGCAGTAGTTACACACTTGGTTGGTCTTTCTAAATCAGACTGTGAAACCCTATGGAAATAAACTGTGGGATTACAGATATACAGTTTTTCTATATAATTTTAATTCCCCACTGTAGTTATATTTAAACACATGTGCATGTTTAGATTAGCATGATCAAACATAAGAGAATTATGGTTAAATCAGTCAGTTTTCAATCCAGGGATAATCCAGTAACAAATTCCAGTATCAAAAACAGTTCAGTAACAGACTTACATTAAATCCAGAAAATATCAGTCAATTAGGAAAAATGGAGGAACTGCAATACTTTCCAACAGAAGGAAACAGAGATACACTCTCTTCTGAGACTAAGACTAAACAACCCAGGTTTCTGGCTCCATCTTATGGCTGTTTGAGAAACCACACCTAATTACAGTTTTGCATTTTCTTAAAGATACAGTTTTAAAATGTGTATCCTCGTTTATATATTTCTAACCCAAATATCTGTTAGGTGACTTATATTCCTAACAGTGGTCAGATAGGATTGGAATATGCAGATATGCTTCGGTAAGATCAATTGAAACTAAATAGTCCCCATGTATCACGTTCCTCAAAATAGATTGAAGAGTGTGCATCTTGAACCTATGATAAATAATAAAGGAGTTTAGTCTTTTGAGGTTTAAAATAGCCCTCCATCCCCCTGACGATTTGGGAACAATAAATAACATAGAATAGAAGCCTTGGCCTTGTTCTTCCTCTGGGACTACTTCCACTGCTTGGATTGTTAGGAGGTGCTGAATTGCTTCCTCCATCTTTTTCCTTTTGTGTGTGTTTGAAGATACCAGACACCTGATAAAAAATCTCAGGGGCCTGGCTCGAAATTCAAGTGCCAGACCTTCTCTTGATGTCTGTCTGACCCAAGCATCTGAGGTTGTTTGCTCCCATTGGTCTGCAAAACTTTGCAATCTACCGCCAACAGGAGCCTGCAAGTGCTTATTTGTATTTTCAAAATGGTCTGTTAGATGAACCATGGAATGATCGTTTGGTCTGTGGTTGAGACCTTGCCTTGTAACAGTTCCCTTGGGTTTGTTGAAAGTCTTGCCTCTGGCCGAAGTTTGCTTGATTTCTGTGGCTGGTGGACCTGTAGAAAGGTGCATGAAAAGAACATCTGTAATAGGGTGATAATTTGTTGTCTGCTTTCTTTAAGACTGATGGAAATATCTTATGTTTATCCTGTGACTCAATGAGAACAGGATCTGGGGGGGCACCAAATAGCTTTCCACCTTTGTATGGTGCGGACACCAGCTTCCATTTCTTCTTGGTATCTGCTTGCCAATATCTGAGCCAGAGTAACCAGCAAGCTGCTACTGCTGAAGACATAGCCTGTGAGGCAAATTTAACAGAGTTCAAAGTTGCATCTGCCATATATTCTGAAGCAGCAATAACTTTGTTAAAGTCTAAATGGGCTCTTATGTTGTCTGTTGGTACCTGCTGCTGCATTTGTCTGAGCCAGATCACAGCGGCCCTGGTGAAAAAGGATGCTGCTATGGCAGTTTTGACCACCCATGGAATTGCCTGGTGCATCTTTCACCACATTAAATCAGCCTTCTTGTCCTCTCCTTTTAGGACATAATCTTCATCATTTAGAGTAGCTGAAGAAGATGCTAGAGCTAATACTGGGTCATCAACCTCAGGCAGCTGCAAAGTTGCTGCTAATGGTATGTCTACATTGTAAAAAAATTTTTGTCAAAGGCCGTTGCACCTGGGCCCGAGCCAGAGAGATCTAGTTGTCTCTGCACCATACTAAAGAATATTTCATAGGAAGGGATAACTTCCACTTTCACTTTTGGGTCCATGAAAACAGCTTCATCACCCCCTATCTTATCAGTGATACTTGGTGTCTCTTTATTCAATTCTAGCCTGGTTGCACTCTTGGCCTTGGCTAGTAATGCTTTAAATAAATGTGGTCTGAACAGGCCTTTGGAATCTGATTTCTCTGGTTCTGTTTCCTCGTCAGAAAGAGATTCAATTTCTCCTTTCTCAACTGAATAATCGGATTGTTCATCCTCTGATGTCACAGGTGAATAAGGTTGTGTCATAAGAAACTTTTTAGGGGGATGGGAATGTCTATTACGGTGGGAGGGGTCTACTCTAGATTCTTCCTGTGTTGGAATCTTCGTCTGAAGTCCCCCCATCATTCCCTGACCAATCAATTGAGTAAACCACTGCTGAACCTCCAGTGGCATTAACTGTCCTCCTGTCTCAGCCTGCTGTATTTGCACTGGCCTAGGCAAGGGAGGAACCATTGGTCCTGGATTACTCCAGTAAGAACAACCAGGGAGCTCAGAAGCCTGTGCGTTTATAACTGCTTGGCCCAAATTAGCCATATCCAATCCTACTTGGGAATGAACTGACTGACTTGTAAGTTTCTCCTTGGGAGGACTTAATTGCAGTGACTTCACTTGTTTTTTAGAATTCTTTTCTACCTGCTTTACCAACGCATTATGGAGTCTACGCTCAGCCTGTTCATCAGCTTTGGTTTTCCTGTTGGCTCTGGCCCTAGCCCTGATTTTATCTGCTGCCTCCTGAACTGACCCTCTGGTCTTGCAGGTTCTTTTACTACCTTTCTGTTGGGTAGAAACAGTCTGCTATGGAGACAGCGTGTTGGAAGAGTCCTACATGATTTTTGTAGATGAAGAGAACAATACTTTGACTAAAGCAGATAAAGACAAAGATAGAAATTAACTATAATTGTGCTCCAAGGTAGATTGAAAATCCTTTGATTACTTAAAGGATGAGACAATCCTATATATGACTGGCTGATAACAGTCCAACTGTGAGAGGCTCAGAGGAAAAAAACCACCCTGTCCTTTCCTGAGGCTTTGCCCAGCAGGAAAAAAAGTGGTAAAGACCAATTTAAAGCAGTAAATCTCACCCAATTCGTACTGATTAAGATTCTCAATAAACAGAATCACCCCAGGTTACTGTCTCTGCCACCTCCAATGATCAGTCGGAGAGCACACTAGTCTTTGTCAGAAAATGGCTGCCTAAAACAAAATGGCACTCCCGCTAATTTTAACTGCCACTGCGCTGAATTTACCCTTGCTGGAACTCTTGAGGTGGTTGCTCTTTCACTCTGCTTAGGCAGCACTCTCTTAATTGGGCAGGCTGCCTGACAGGCTTTTTGGTTCGGGAGCCCTCTGATTAAAGCCTCGAGCAATCACCTCTTGTATCAGCTGTTGTGCTATTCAGCCACTGTTCCCTATTTTGGCTCTGAACTGTGACATCTTTGCTATGGCTGTTTAGCTCTCCCTTAAAATAGGCAGGCTGCCCAGCTGACAGAAAAATGTTTCGATGCTCCCAAATCCCCTTATCTAGATCTTTGGGAGCAATGCTTGAGAATCTGCGAGCAGTCGCTGTGGTAACTTCCCTCGTAGAACTAATAGGGAAATATTGTGCCTTCTGGAAATTGAAGTAAGCACCTGAGCTGTTTAAAAAAACCACGTGGTGCTTTTAGTCCCTTAAGGACTGTTGGGTGGATAGACTATATATATATATATTTAAATATATTTATATATATTTAAAGCTGCCAACACCACTCTATCTCTGAAAAGTAGAGGAGCAATCTAGCAGCCGTCTATATCAGCTGAGACTGAATAGAAGAACTGGGGACGATGGCCCGGAAGGGGTGTGTCTTCAGTTTTTCTATTCAGTCTATAGCCAAACAGAGCTGAATACATCCCATACATGGATCCTGTCGAAACCATTCGCGCAAAGCAGCTGAGGTTGAAAAAGCAAGAAATAAAGGTCAGATAACAACCCGGGCAGGAGGGTGGGCGAAACAGCAGCAGACACAGAACTGGTTCTGTGTCTGCTACTCTTCAGAGCTACCGGTTCTATAGAGCCGGGCAGAACCGGTAGCATCCCACCCCTGGATATGACCCCTTTTTTGTGTCTCTATCCTGAAACACCACCCCAACTTTGAAAGGCCATTCAGTTTTCTAGAGAAGAATGGAAGCTTGGGAGATGGAAGGTTTAACTATGGCTTTTCTACTAATAATTGATATATTGATCCTGACATGAATTGAAATTTCACCTTAATACTTGTAGGATATGGCAAGTTCTTTAGGAGGGATTATTTTAAAGAGCAAACATTCATTTTCCAAATAGATGTATAATTAAATCCTGTAAGTAGATGCTGTCAAACTTTGACAACTTCCTGAACTGATTTTCCTCCCCCCAAGTATGATGCTACAAACCTGTCTGGCAAGATTTACTAAGATGGAAGAGTACAGAAATTCCAGCAAGTGAACTACTTTTCAATTAAGAATCAATCAATCTCAATGTATGTTAGCACTGAGAATTTCTTAGTCTGTTTTTGATGTCCTTACAATCTGCCAAAAGAGAGTCAACTGTCGTCATTGATGACGGTAAAGTCTGATTGTTTATAGTTGTTGAATATTTATAAGGTTGAGAACTTACAGATGCTTCTCTCTTGTAAGGTATTTCCAACAGTTGCCAGGCAATTTTTCTTTCATGACCACCATCTTCTCCAACCATCCATTCCTCTCAGATTAGTTCTGAAGCTCTATTTCATTCAGATTTATTTAGCTGCATGTTCATGTTGTTTATTGTTTAGAAAGCAGACACTTTTATTTATTACTATTCCTTTTTCAAACATCTGCTATTTTCTGGACAGTTCTGGATAATGCATATTATTCTACTGTATCTTATTAGTCATTTTGCAAGATAGTTTAGACTGAGAGATAAATTATTAACCTGCATGCTGAAAATATTAGTTTTTCAACTGCACATATCCCTACAACATGACAAACCACACCCAGGCACAAAAGCAAAGTAAAGATTTCATGGCAAAATGTTTCCACTCTTGTCTTGCTCAAATATCATATACTAAAAAAGAAATGATTTCATAATTCTCTTCTGTTAAGTTGTAAATTTTTGCATCTTAGAGCTGTCAGTTTAATCCATAAGGAACCGGAGTTCTTTACCATGTAAAAGGTAAAAGGAATCCCTGTGGATTTTTTGCTCCTAATTGTTGCTGACTATAGCGGGCAGGGCTCATTTTTGTTTCAAGGCCATTGAACCAGGGCTGTCTGAAGACATTTCCAGTCATGTGGCCAGCATGACATCACAGAGCATGGTTACTTTCCCACTAAAGTGACACCTATTTATCTACTTGCATTTGCATGTTTTCAAACTTCTAGGTCAGGCAAGGACAGCAACTGTGTCACATTGCGCTTGGGTCTTGAGCCTGGGTTTCCAGCTGACAAGCTCAATGTCTTAACTGCTGAGCCATCACACTGCCCTTAAATATGTCCTCTTGCTTAAATCCTTTTGTTGCTAATATTATAGTCCTATCTAGGGGCTATTCTGTTGTTAATCTTCACATTTCATCCAGAGAAACCATGATACTGATGGCTGATGCTATTCTATTCTTAACTTTTTTTACACCTTTGCCACTTGAAAAGAAAACCCATGGTGAAAGGGACAAGTCTGCCTTTAGCTTAGCTCCACATTTATTGCACTCATCACAGTATTTGTCACGCACAATATTGTCAGGTGCAATACTAAAGCTTTCAGGTCCTTTGCATTTTTAATTACCAGAGCAGTATTATCAGCATTATGCAGGTTATTGATATTTCCTCCTTCAGTTTTACAGTGCTGCTCATTTTCCAATCCAGTTTTCCTTACTGTAGGTTGAATAAATAAGGAGAGAGTATACAACATCATTTCGTTCCTTTGCCAATCTGAAGTAAATCAGTTTCACCATATTCTGTCTGTATTGTATCTTCCTGACCGGTATATAGGTTTATTATGAAAATAGAGATGTTCTGGGATTCCCATTTTTCTAAAGACATTCCACGGCTTGACACAATCAATAAAACTAAAGGCTTTTTTTGTATTCAGTGAAACACATACTGGTATTCTTTCCCTTTCTCAATTATCCAGCATGCATCAGCAATAATAACTTTTGTTCTAAAGCCAACTGAAAATCCAACATATCCTTTTCCATGTAGAATACTAGCGTGTATTGGATGATCCTGCTAACATGTAGATTTAAAGATATTGTGTAGTAATCTTTTCTCTCTTTTTTTGATATTGGATTGCAGTTTTATTTCTTTCCATTGGCATATGTCATTTTGGTGACATGACTTGATTCTTCTGTTGCTTCCTTCCTGAGATTTTTGTCTTTCTTGGCTTTGGCTTGTTTTCTTGGCAATTTTCACTGTTTATTCATTCTTCTGTTTTATCATCTTTGGCCATCTCTCTTCAGATCCATCCTTAATAATTTTAAATTAATTGGGGGGGGGGGGGGGGGGGGGGGGGGGGGGGGGGGGGGGGGGGGGGGGGGGGGGGGGGGGGGGGGGGGGGGGGGGGGGGGGGGGGGGGGGGGGGGGGGGGGGGGGGGGGGGGGGAGGGGGGGGGGGGGGGGGGGGGGGGGGGGGGGGGGGGGGGGGGGGGGGGGGGGGGGGGGGAAAGGGAAAAAAAAATTTTAAAAAAAATTTAAAAATATTTTTTTGACAGTTTCTCTCCATTATCTAATAAGGTTCAAGACTTCAAAGCAATTCCTGATGTCATTGATAAATGCATTATTAATTATGGAAACTGATTAGTTTTCATCTTTTTTTAGCTTAACCTGGAACTTGTGCATGAGCAGATCCTTTCCCACAATCTTCTACTTGATCCTTTTCAAGGGATTTCAGGGATTGAACCTGGAGCCTTTCAAGTACTATATATAGCATTTGCTGTATTTCTGTACTAAGGTGTTATTCATTTTCTACAAATAATATTGGAAAGGATCTGATTATGATCATAGTACTGGGGCAGGATAAATATGGGATAAGTTGTTGTCTGAGTTTTTCTAGATTCAAGTTATTTAATTATTTATCACTCTGTCCTCTATTAACTAATAAAGCATTAAACAACTTAAATCCACACACTAAATGACACTATTGGTTGTCCTTTCTAAATTCTGCATTGCTTTCTCTTGACCCTTGTATCTTAGAAGTGAAGAAGGAACAGATATTAAGATACAAGGGTCAAGAGAAAGCAATGCAGATTTTAGGAAAGGACAACCAATAGTGTTAACCAATGAGGAGTTCCTTTATTGAAATCTGAACTCTATTGCCCTATTTCCTGTGGCAGACTTTTCTTTCAAACAGCAGTGCAGTTCCAGTTCAGTGATCTTCCTCTTGAGGGGCAAGCAGGAAACACCAGTACGGCAGTTTCCAAACACAGGAGGCGGGTAACCTCATTTTGAAGTAAATGGAAAAATGCACATCACAAGCTAAAGAGTCTCTTAAAACCATTAAAATCAGAGACTGAAATTATCTAACTGCCCAAATGGATCTGAGAAGAAAAGATGAGCTAAAATTGCTTGGCAATCTTATTTAAAGTATCTGCTCTTCTCGGTAATGTGAAAGCTGCAAACCTTCTATTTGCAAGAAAGACACAATACTGAAATGGTGAAAGGCAGGCATTTTCTAACTTTTTTTGTAAATTAAACATGATAGCTCTGAGATTGGCAGTGGAGGCCTTGCAAGCACCATATGACTCCCACAGACATAATTTTATATATACATTATTATGTAATTTTATATTATTATACACACATATCCATCTGTCCACACACATATTTTGTATGGCTAAAAATCTTATTTTTTATGAGATATGAAATTTTAGGAGAGAGTGCCAAAATATTGTGAAAGTTAAAATAAGAGTGTATGGAAATTGTTTAAAATCTTAAGAGTAAAAATTGCTAGAATATTGTGAAATTTCTACCATTTAAAAAAAAATTGGCAGGTGGCTGCTGATCCTATAATATCTCTCAGATATCAGATTCTACACTACATTTTATGTATATATGTATAGTCTTCTGAACTTGAAAGAATTAGGCATTTTACTATATCCAGGTAATGATAAGTGAAATTGCTGGATTGGATGATGGCTTTGAGTTGTGTTTCAGCTGTGCTCCACATTCTTGCTTTGAGAAACATGGTTACATCTTCTGGTAATTAATTTCCATTGTTGTGGTAAGCATGCCTCTGTATTTCCTCTGTACAATTAGAATTATGAATGCAATATGTACAGTTTAATAGAATAAGGTTGAAGGTTTAGATGAAGCAAAATATCTATTAAATCTCTTTATAAAATGCATTGCCTAAATTAAGAAGACAGATGAATGGTAGGAGTGAAATGAGAACAATATACAAATGTCATGGGGATGGTTAATATCAATTTTGTCCTATACTATCCAAAATGTACTTTGGAGTAACATGGATAGGAAAGGAGTATTTTGTTGTTGCTGACATCCTTTCAAACACAGTGTCCTTTTAAATTCTCTAGATTTGGCCACAACAAACCATAGCATTATTCTTATTTGGAAAATTTATGAAGGACAGTATCTCTATATTAGGTTGGATTCCGCAGTTATGATGAATAGCTTCTGATAGTCTTAGTCTCCATGAATTAGCATACTTGACTTCCAATACCTTTAAATGTTGGCAGACATTATCACAGCTGGTGATAAGAAGTTTCATAGTATAGCTAGCTATGTATGTTCTAAGCATGGGCTGGCAACGTACACCTGGGTCCTCATTTTTCTTTTTGGATGTAATTCCTTTTCCTATAAGAATGTAATTCATGAATATGGTTCATGCTGAAGAGTCCTCCTAAATGCCAGCATGTTTACCCAAGAGAGAGAGAGAAAGAGTGGGCATTTATTTATTTATTCATTCACAGGCATGGTTTCTTGGTCCCTGGAAATCAGGTCCTATACACTGGATAGTGTTCTTTTAAATCAAAAGGGACTAATCATCTCTTAACTTCACTGGATAATTCCAGGCTCTTGTACTAGGAGAGAAGGACTTAAATACCCATTTACTTTCATCATATTATTGTTTTTATATACCTTTAGGCATATAATCACCTTGCTTTTATTTACTTTTTTCTTTTTCATTAGCTTTGTTTAATAATATGTATTACATTTATCTGCTGCTCATCTCAGTTTGAAGCAACTCTGGGCTTCAATAGCTAACAGCTAAAGCCAAAATGGCAGGGATTGTACAATTTGCTAAGACAATGTGAAGCAAATATCAATAGGACTGTAGAATGCTATAGAACTCAGCTACTGTGTCCTTTCTTGTTATTCCTACCGCTTCAATGTTCACTGTGTTGCTGTCGCTTTCTTTTCAAATTTGGATTCAGAAAAAGCAAGTTTATTTCTTTTCTTTTTGTTACAGAAGATTTACAAGCAGATTTAATGGGCACACAATGAAATTACCTGCTACTCTCTATCCATCCACCATCCATTTCCTGAAAATGCTTCAAGAACTAACGGAGGGCTGGATAGTCAATTTTCCTCCCTTGTCATTTAATTTCTAGAATTTGATTGGTAAGGAGAAGTGTGTTAATGGAGTAGCCTCTCTGTTATGGAAGGCAAAGTAGGAAGTGCTATGTGAATAGAAATGGGTCATTTTCATTTCTCTCTCTTTTTTCTTTCCTTTTTCTTTCTTTCCACATTTCCCTCTTTTGTCTTTTTTCCGGCCTTTGCCTAGGCCTTGTTTTTTGTGTATATGTTGTAGATCTGTTTTTTTTATTGTAAAATTAATAAAATTTATTTAAAAAAAAAAAGAAATGGGTCAAATGGATCATCATGTTCCTTCCATCCTAAATTTTCTTCAGTGAAAATGAAAGATATATTTTAGCTGATGATCACTTGCTGGATTTTTTTTCTGAAGGGCTTAAGGAAGTTGTAGGAAATTGAAATGTATTTTCTATAGCATAATTAGTAAATTTGTTTTGGAAGATACAGAAAAAGGACAGGTAAGCCATCACCTCCACAGGTACTGCCTAACAGTCCCAAAGCTAGACCAGGGTTTCCCAAGTATAAGATAGGTGGACTTCAATTCCCAGAATTCCCCAGCAAGTTTGAGCCAAGTGAGAAAAGCAGTTTGTCTTTAAAAAAAAATCTAAACTGATGGACAGGAGGCTGGAATCCGTTGAATTTGATTATCTCCTCACAGCTTCAGGATTTGTGATTTGCAGAAAGCAGGGTTTTCCATTTAGAAAAACTGTCACAGAAGTAATACAGGTGTCAATGATCATCTTTACTATTTATTCTGTTTCTGCTAGTTAATGCTTTATGCTAATATTTATGTTCTCTGTACATGCTCAGTAAATGCTATGTTCTTATGCAAATTTGTACCTTTTCTCATCAGAGTTCTGATTCAGGAGAGGAGCTGTCATTTTGCACCTGCCATGAATCTTATAATTGAATCTTATAATCTTATTCATTCTTCCCACAAATGAAGTCTGTGTTTTGACTAGTTGTATATTTTTTATCTCTTTTGTGGCTGAATGTTCTGCATGCAACTGCTTTAAAGCAACAGAATCTATTTTTCATTTTAAAAAAATAAGTATATATATTGCTTGTGTTATTGATATAACTGTAAAAGCAAGGAAATGAAACCGACACTGAAGGCATAGGAGGTGGAACAAAAGAACTGTCAGATTCCTATCAATTTCATATGCTGAAGTTAAATCAGAGGATGTCCATTAATACCCTGGAAGTTAGGTAGTAATATTAGTAATTTCTGAGCAGCTATGCCAAAGCAATGGATCTTAATATGGATCTTGAATGTATTGTCTCTTTTTTTTCTGATGATTAAGATGGTTGTTGGAAGAAGCAAAATGTTATAAGCAATTTTGAACGATCTTGAATAACATGTTGACATAACTGAATTTAGGAGGCATCAGCTAAAGAGATTCCATCTGTTCAATAGCTTCATCTGTATCTTGATTGTCTGCATTTCTAAAGAGATGGAGAGCAGATGAGGCAAATGTTCTAATCATTTTATACACTAGTGATAAAATGCCATTAAGAAAAATGCTGGTAAATAATCATCCTTCCAAAATCAGCCTTAAGGCACCAGATTGGCAGGACTCATATGACCCAGAGGTTAGTGATTCATTATCCTTTTTCTTTTATTGCTCTATTTATTGATTAAAATAACTTTATTTATAGTATTGGCTCACACATCTTAATCTTTGTTAAAGGTGCCAGAATTCTTTCGTATAATGTACTCAAGGAGAAATAGGATAATTAGTACAAACAGTAATGCCATTTAAAATAAAGCAATCCATTTCTGTTCCTTTGATTTATTGACATTAAGGAATAAAAATACATATAGGAAGTCCTTGACTTACAACCATAATTAATCCTGGAATTATGGTTGTAACCCATGGTGGTCATTAAAAAGATCACCATGTGACTGCACCTGCTTTTATGGCCTTTGTTGCAGTGATCATTCAGTGAATGCAGCAATCATTAATTAAACCCATTATACCCAATGGATTTTTTTTTTTAACTGAAAATTGGAAGTAAATGCTGGAAACTGGAACAAAACACCAAAAGTCACTCACATGACCATGGGATGCTGCAAATGGCCATAAATGCAAGCTGGTTGCCTAGTACCCAAAATGCAATCACATGATTGCAAGGTGAATGTGTGGCTGTCAGAACTTCAAAATTGTAAGTACATTTTTGGAGGTTTTGTCATAACTTTGAATGGCTGCTAAGCAACTTGTTGTTAAACAAGGATTACCTGTAGCATGATACAGCCACAAGTGTGTGGTCAGGGGTGTGATTCAACTGGTGTAACAACCAGTTTGGTGAGCGCGTGTTTTGCGTGCACGCAGAGGGTTTGCTACTGACCTTCTGCAATCTCCCTGTGTGTTAAACAGCTGATGTGCTGCAATCCGCTGTGCTGTGCGAAGCAGCTGATCTTGAAAACCAAGAAATAAAGGTCAGAATAGAGCCCAGGTAGGTGGGCCCAACCAGTTTGCTCACAGATGATCCTCAGAGCTACCGGTTCAGCCAAACTGGGCCAAACTGGTAGAATTCCACCTCTCTTTGTGGGTATGGCAAAGCTATTTTTGAGAATACAGATGAAGTTTTTGAACAGCAATCTATTTTAGTATCTTCATTGGTATTTACTCACAAGAGTAAGGAATTTAATTATTCACTGATTAGCTCACAGAATTTTAGAAGCATGAAACAGGAAGCAAATGAATACCTGTTAGTTTACCAATCACCTAAAACAGGGGTGTCAAACTGGTGGACTGCAGGCCAGATGTGTCATGTGCAGGCCACACCCACCTCAGCACAGCAAAGGCAAAAACATCGTGATACATCACATGATGTGATTGAGTTTGACACCCACAACCTAAAGGCTAGTTCTGCACATATTTATCTATTTAATCCAGCCTTTGCAAAAGACAGGTCATTAGAGAAATCACTTACAAACACCTAGATGACAGCTAAAGTCATCTAGTACAGGTAGTCCTTAACCACCCAATTTGGACCAGAATTACCATTGTTAAGTAAAATGGTTAGGCAAAATATCACATGACTGCACTGCTTAGTGACAGTTCTTGTCCTACTTGAAGTTTCAAATACTAACTCATACATAGTTGCTATATTCACAATTTATTCAAGATCAAAAAGATTACAACAATCAAAGGATGCAATATGAACAGAGTCTCTGCCAGGGAAGGGAAACAACATGTTAGTTTCTTTATCAAGGAATTGCCAACTTAGACAAACCGCCTAATAAACAATAGCCTAACCAAGGAACCACCAAGAACACTCCTATCAACCCTTATAGGGCAAGTCACTTGTATATGAACAGAGAGCAAACTCCACTTCCTTCTAGCATTGATGTTACCAAGTTTGGTAATGAAATGTCTGCAAGAAAGCAACTAAGTTCAGATAGCACCAAGGACTCCACAGTTCAATCCTGAGCTACAAATATTCTGTTCTTTATTTCATGTTCACTGAGACAAAATCTTGCCAGACTAAAGCATACTCTGTATAACTAACTGATGAATGCTGATAAAAAAATTAGTAATGATCCCTCCTGAGCTGCTTCCTGCATATCAATGATTCTAGGTTGATGTTTCTTGTTAGGGATATACACCCTAGCAGAACCTGCACGGCAGGCAAGCAGGCAGGCAAATATGTGAGACAAATGTTTTTGTAGCTTACACTCAGTAAAACAGATACAATGTGCTAGTTAAATAGTTTATTCCAGTAATAGTTTTAGCATAGTCAAACAGTCCATATATCATACACTAGTTCAGTCCATCCGGGGATTAATCAGTTGCAAAGTCCAGTGTCGAAAAAGAGGTCATTAAACTTACAAATATCAGTCCAGTAATTTATCTCTTCGCAGTAGAGATATGAAGAAGTCAAACCTCTTTTCTTCCTTCAGCAACAGCAGAGAAAACACGCAGTTAACAATCCATCATCGTCAGCAAGCAATCCAGTAAGCCAGCAATCAATCAAGTTCTCTTGCTCCCTCTTATGGCAGTTTTACAGCCGCACCCAAAATTACATGCTTTGCAGTTAAAGTGACACACACTTAAAATCACTATCATAGTTTATATATATTATTTTACCCAAACTACGTTAGGTAACCTATGTTATTCCTAACATTTCTCTTACTCCCCCTCTCAGATTCCCCCACAGACTCTGAATAACAATTAGCTTTTTAACAGGAGAGTGCAGAAGAATAGTTAAAAAAACAGGCCAAATTTTTGAAAGCTAGGTCAGCATTGTCAGTCAGTCCAGTGGTCAGAATTTCACAGACAAAATCGACATGAATTGTCACACAAGAATTAGAGATTAGATTGTTTCCAGCAAAGGAACATGGGCCAGGGCTGCCTCTTAAATCAGGCTGCTATCAATTGTCACTAATCAAGAGATTAACTCCCTTGCTTGGCAAGAAGCCTTATGAAATATCTCTACTCTGCTCTCTTTTCTTCTAGCAGGATGTGGGGGCTGGAGATATTACATCATTCTTATCTGACTGTTCCAGCTGTCCAGGTGGTGTCTGTTTTTGATCAGCCTCATGTAGTACTTAGCTTTGTGTCTCCTTAGGCTGACATGCCACAGGTTCTGCATGAGTCTCTTCTTTAAAGTCAAGTCAGCATCTGAGCTGACCCATGACAGTTATAAATAGTCCTGGTTGCAGTTAGGTAGAACCTGGTCATTATTAGGAAAGGATTTCACTTGTCTCCTGCCCTGCTGCACTTGTCTTTGCTTCAACTCCCTCCATATCTCCCTTTCGGCTGACCTACCTCTGTCACCCTCCCCATCTGAGCTTGTCTTCATAAACATCTTTCTCCTGTTGTCCCAAAGATGCTTTTTCAAGAGGCAACTGGACTTTCTGGTTTTTCTTTGTTTTGCTTCTCATCCAAGAAGCTTCTTCAGCTCTTCTTTTTCAGAGCGGAAGAAGTTTCTTGCATGAGAAGCAAAATAACTTCAAAGAAAAAACAAAGTCCAGTTGTCTCTTGAAAAAAGAACATTTGGGACAACCATGACCTGGATGACTGAGAATCTCCTTAGACACTTTCTCCTGTTGATAAAGAAGCCATTTTAGGTAGATGCTGGCCCGTTGTGAGGCCACTAACATGACCTCTCTGAAGCCTCACAAGGGACTCACAAAAAGCCAGAAGCTGCCTCAGCTGGGCATGCCTCATCAGCAGCAGGAGGAAGAAGTCAGTGATGATCAGTTGGGGACAGTAGGGGAGACAGAATTAGGTGGTGGCAGAAGTGTTCAGGCAAAAGTTGGAGGGAAATAGGTGGCTGGGAGGAGCAAAATGTGTAATAGGAATTATATCAAATGGCAATAATTATTATCCTAATGTCACCCTAATCCTAGAAAAGGATTTTAGAAAAGACATGGACAACACACAACTCATGAGTTCCATGTAATTCCTGGCTCCATTCTGTGCTGCTGAAATCTGTAATTAGATAATTACTAATTTTCAGTAGCATTATATATGGATTCCCTCTTAAACAAAATCCCCATCATAGTCTCCAAAATGAACCTTTTGGCTTAGCATCTCACTGCTATACCTCTTCTGGACTTTGAAGGGCACTCCCTCCTTAAAACCTCCCCAATCCTGATGAATCCTGGCTGAAAGAAAATTTTCCATGCCTGTTTTGGGATATGATGAAAAGCTCTTTCTTCCATAGCTTCAAAATACCATAGTATTCACATCCTCAAGACTCTCAAGGTAACATCGTTCATGCAGAAGAGATTAGATTCCCTTTCTCTTACAAATATAGATTCTACATTTGTGTGAAAGATGACATATACTTGCAGTTACAGTTTTGAAAGAACATTTATTACCCGATTTATGATCTGTTATTTTTTTTATGTGATTCACCAATTTATCAACATCTGCCCCACAGTTTCATTGAAAGCCTTTTGTTTTCTCATAAATTACTAGAAAATGAAATCAACCTTATGTTATTACTTTTTAAAATATTTGGAACCTTGTTTCCCAAATTTATTATTAGGTTGCTAAGGTTTGTATGATATGCCAAGATACAAATATGGTAACCATTATAATTTCAGCATATTTGATCCATTAATTTAATGGTGATTAATTCTAAAATACCATACAATAAAACTAAGAAAAAAATAGAGTTGCAGAGATTTGTCAGTGAATGAGCCACAGTATTTACATCCTGTTGGACTCACTCATGTTGGCAAAATAGAAATGAAGAAAGAAGATAGGTTTTGCTTTTCCCCTCTTCCCCAGCCAACTCTTTCTTGCTTTTGTTATTTTTATCAATTCCTACCCTCTGGCTTCAATAGGATATAATTAAATTATACCAACTGCCTCTTCTTTACCAGCAGTAACCAGTCTTGTAGTTTTCTGTTCTGTGAATTTCAAAATTTGATCTCTGCCTCCATATGAGAATATTTCCCCACTGTTTTCAGAACAATGATATTTATGATATCCCATTGAGAATCCCCATCTAGAATCATAAACTTGGTCCTATTTCTTAAACCATATGAGAATATAGTTTTTAATATCTGGTGGGCTCTTGTTTAGAAAAAGCTTCACAAATGCTATTATGAGTGATAAGTTTCTGGATGAAGAGAAAATAATTACCTTATATTACAGTGCAATCTGAATAACAGTTTATTGTTAATTCAGTGACACTATTACGATCTTAAAGCCACCCATCATGTTTCTACTCTAGATAGATTCATCATAGAACAATGAGGTTTGACATCTCTATTGGTAACTGTATTAGTTGCAATGCTTTTATTTTGTACAAACTCCTAGACAGATTCCTACTGTATCCCAATTTTTATAGCTTGTGTTCTTTATAAAAACAATCCTGATGATTAATTGTCTGTCTGATTTGATTTCTAATGTTATCAAGCCTTGCTTTTCTGTATCTCATGGTTCTACTGCATGAAATCATTAACTAACACAGCTTGAATCTTCTTGCTTGAAATTATATTTCCTGATAAAATGTGAGAAATTGAAATATTTACCTTGTTTCTTTATATTCTGTAACAGTTTCTCTTGTCATACCTGAGTTCTGTCTCTTTGGAAACTGTGGACATTTTTCAATTGTAGTTTTAAGTTCCTAATATTGTCCCAAAATGATGTATTTGTTAATTTGGAAAAATATACTTACTTATTCTCCTCGTTCTTGTCCCAGACCAGAACTTTGTTATCTGTAGTTTAGAAGGACTGTTTGTCTGAACTTGGCTAACAATTTAGTGATTTATTTCAAGATGTTATAGTTGAAGATGCTAAAGAGGTAGAAGGGCATGTACGTATGTGTATATATGAAGAAAGTTCTCATTAGAGATTATGCACGTCTTGGATGATTGTTTCTTTTCTTTCCTGGAAACTCTTACAGTTTTCCAAGTGTCTATTTTGTGGCTTACTTCTTAATGCATGAGAGAGAATTGTAATTTAAATTTCAAGATTAATTTATTATGAGATATTTAACCATTATCCAGTACAATCTCTCTTTCCCCTGATACAGTCTATTGCAATAAATTTATTAATTTGCCAGCTCATTTAGTGGAATTACACAAGAACTATAACATACTCCATATGATAAAATTTCATCAGGAGCAGATTTTTAATAGCAGACTTGTTCATGTAAACAGCCTACAAAAAGGCATTGAATTGATTCACTTCTTCATAATTTGGGTTTAAATGACATTGTGTACCCTAAATTAGAGAAGAATTACAGAAAAAACATGAAGCACATCAGCATCATCCCTATTTGATAAACATCTAGATAGATCATAAGATTTGGGGTTATCGTATGTTGACTAGTAATCTTTGACTTGCAAAGATTGTACTTATTTTTTTTTATACATTTGGTATTTATTTTTCTTAACAGGCACACTTTTTTGAAGTCATTTTTCTAAAGGAAAATAGCTTTTTTACCCTTATTTTTATAAAAAAATTCCATTGTTATATGAACTTTTCTACTGTTACAGAATTCTGAGAAATCTGACATTGAATTTCTCAATCAACATATGAATGAATGAAATTAATGCAACCAATTATGTAGAAGATTTCCCTTGATAATTTCTATAAAACCAGTCTAGAACCCACTATGATATAGTATGAATATATAAACAAACTGGAACTGTTGAAATCTTTATACTAGTTATTTTTTTCTTTTTGACAATTAATCCCAGCTTAGTTTAAGTATAGCATTTTCTGTTCTTCTGTCTCTTCGGGATTTCTAAAAATATTTAAAATATAAACACTATTGTGACATGGCAACAATTATCTGATGTGCTTCTATACACACCACCACAGCCACACTAAAACTGTCTTCATAGTGTCCTGAGACTGTACTTTGACAGTGACTTAGAGGGGTTACTTTTAGCATCCAAAAAGAGCATTCAACTTGTTTAGTGTATGAGAGATTTCTATAGTTTCCTGACCAGCATGTTGGAACGTGAATGATTGAGGCTACTACAGCTCAATATTTTATACTAGAGTGTGATGAAGTGTAAAACTGTAATTAATGGGGCAATCACATTCTTTGGGGATGTGGAGATATTGTTTTCTATATTAACCTTTTATGCAATAAAGTTATGTTAACTTTCTGCACTGCTTTTTCTATGATTTACATCGATGGGAAAGTATATTCTTGCAGTAACCTTGTCACCATTTTCTTTCCTTTCCCTCACCCAAAATCCCAAGGCAGATTTGTTCCACACATGGAAGATTCTGTTGGGGCCCCAGATTGCTATGGATCTTAAGTCCACCCTCAGATTCCTTCTGCTACAAAGACACTAATAGCATATTAGAGCAGTGATTCTAAACTTGGTAACTTGAAGAAGTGTCTTGTTACCTTACATCTGGTAAACTTGCAAAGATTTGTTTCTCTCGCCACGTACATATATACATCTGAACTAGATTGTGTGTTGTGGCCTGCCAGCTGCCAGCAAAGCTGATGGCAGATTGGATAGTGAGTAGGTTGGGGAGGAACTTGGGCCAGTCCTGGAGTCTGGGGAAGGCTCTGGTGGGTGCTCTGCATCAGAGGCAGAGAAGGGCCAGGGCCATCTGACATTTATCATCTGCCTTTGAAGTTTTTTGTTTGTTTGTTTATTTATTTATTTAGTCAAGCATGTATTAGATAACATGTATAAATATAAACATGATTTTGAATACATGAAATGGATACGAATAAAAAGGAACATTAGGACAGGGATGGTAGGCACATTGGTGAGCTTATGCATGCTCCTTGCAGGCCTCTTAGGAATAGGGTGAGGTCTAGTCTAAGGTTAAAATTTTTGGGGTTTGGGGAAGAAACCACAGAGTCAGGTAGTGTATTCCAGACATTGACCACTCTGTTGCTGAAGTCGTATTTTCTGCAATCAAGTTTGGTGCGGTTTACCTTGAGTTTGTATCTGTTGTGTGCTCTTGTATTGTTATGATTGAATCTGAAGTATTCGTTGACAGATAGGACATTGCAATATATAATTTATGTACTATACTTAGGTTGGACCAAAGGCAGTGAGGTTCTAGGTTGTCTTAAGCCTAAAATTTCAAGTCTGGTGGCATAAGGTATTCTGTTGTGGGTAGAGGAGTGGAGGACTCTTCTCGTGAAATATCTCTGGACTTTCTTGATTGTATTAATATCTGTGAATTCTCCAACTAGCAGACCATAGAGGGAAATCTGTAGATAAGACCGCACATCACACTAAGTTGAAATGTGGCATGCTTGGAATTGATTTAATATGTTGTGTATGTTGGGATATGAAACACCTGTATTGTGACATGCCCCATGAATTTGGTAAGTAGGCACAAGGTAGCACTCTTATGTTATAAATGTATATAGATAAAGAGGGAAGGACTGGAATATTCCATTTTATTTCTTGGGATTTCACATTCTTTGAAACATTTTGGAGGCCATTGTTTTTCCTCTTTTTCTACCAAACTGTTATGCTTATTAGAGTTAGCTTTTACTAAGTAAAAGTGTTGTTTAAAAGTTACAAACTTGAGTTGCTACCTATGTAACAGTATGATGAGGTTCTTTTTGAACCAGAGATGTATTTTGGTTTGAAAGAGTGGCAATTGATACAGAAAAACAAGACAGTGGAGGTTTTTTAATGCTGTTTTTACTATTTGCTGTGAAGCCATTTATAATAATTAATTACAGTAGGAATACAGGGAGTCCTCAGCTTGTGACCACAACTGAGCCCCCAAATTTCTGTTGCTAAGCAAGCCAGTTTTTTAGTGAGTTTTGCCCCATTTTTTTCTTGCCTCAGTTGTTAAGTGAATCACTGCAGTTGTTAAGTTAGTAACACATTAAGTGAATCTGGCTTTGACTGTGCTTGTCAGAAGGTCGCAAAAGGTGATCGATCACCTGATACAGGAGACGGCCACTGTCATAAATATGAATCAGTTACCAAATATCTGAATTTTGATTATGTGACCATGGGGATGCTGCAATGGTCATAAGTGGGAAAAATGGTCATAAACCACTTTTTTCAGTGCCGTTGTAATTTTAAATGGGCAATAAATGAACTGTTGTAAGGTGAGGTCTACAATCCCAGTGTTTACCTGGTGTCAAGTTTCCTCCTATTTATTCCTTCCAAAGACCTCCCTGCTCTGGCTCTCCTGCCTCCTTCTCCTTTTCTGGGTTCATCAAAAGAAAGTGAAAAGAAACGAATAATAGGCTTGACTTTCTGTTAGATCTGCTCAACCAAATACCAAATATAGTTTTCCATTTGGGAAAGAATGTTCTTCTGCCCAGCCCTTCCCCAGAGACCAGGTCTTTGCCAATGAACGACAACCCCCTCCTTCCTATCTTGACTTTCGAGTGAAAATTTGCCCTGAAAATGCCAGCTGGGTCCCTTCTTTCCATCTCGGATTAAGGGTGAAAATGATTCATCTCTGAATTTTTGCTTCCTTTCTCTCAGGAGAGAGCCCCCCCCCCCGGTGGAATATATATTCATGCAACTTCATTCACCAACTTTTCTCTCTAGCCATTACATTTTGCAGTCTTTTTGTCCCCTTCTTGCCTTTCTCTCTCTCTCTCTCCAATTTTGAATCAGTTTAGCAACATCTCCCCTATAACTGAGGAGATGAGTCTAATCCCCAGGGACTTCTACTCCTCAACACCTACAATATCAGGTTGGACCAATGGAATTGCTGTCCTGGCATCTCCCAAAGTAGCCCTGCCTAGCAGTCAAGTTGACAGTATAATTGCTCTTCCAGCTGCTTCCAGAATTAAGCTACTTCTCCCCTTTTCTCATTCCATTTGCTGACTCATGCCTGCACAACAGCGTCCAACCCAGGCCCCTAAAAATCCATATGTAACAGACTGCTGCATAAAAATCCCGCACAGCAACCGGTCTGAGCCCAATGATTGTAATCTGGAAATCATGGTTTATGCCTTAGTACAGGGGTATCAAACTCAAGTGGGTTACAGGAGGCCATCGCAGCCAAAAACGGAGCTCGCAAGGGTAGCGGATGGCCTGCCCAAGCTCTGTTTTCGTTGCAAGTGGGTTGCAAGAAGTCATTGCAACCAAAAATGGAGCTCAGGAGCCCATTTTCACTGGCTGAGCACTCGGGCCAGCACCTAAAAACCTTAGGACTGGTCTAAAAATTATTGTAGTTATAACTAGATTATTCTTAATTCCAGAAGTGGGTATCTGATCAATTGTGGCAAGCATGTACCATATTGCAGCTGGTATTTTTAAGAATACACAAACAAGCTTAAATTATGTTGATAGTGATATAAGAGAATAAAAATATTTCTTATATGACAGAGGCCAAAGTTAGGATTCCTATGATGTAATAAGGATTCCTATGATGTAAAGAAAAAGTTTATATTTTGATTACTTTTCAAGGTAGAACAAACACGTACCTTTAATTTTACAATATGTTTGCTGTCAAGGTCAAATATTAAGCACAGTTGTCTTATGATATTCTATTATATTTATATATATCATTTTACATGGATCATCTCAAAATGCTTTTCTTCTCATTTCTTTTTTTTTTAACTAAGAAATTTAAGGAAAAACTGATTTTTTTTCTTCTGCTCACAGGAAGAAATCAAGGTGCTTTTGGACAACCTAAAAAAAATGCATGAATAAAGAAAACTGAAATTTAAAAATGGAAATTCCATCAGAAATAAAATGTGAAAAAAGAGTAGCACATCTTATACAGTTTATTGTTGGTGGCTATATTTAGATTTGTAGAATTTAATTGCATACTTTAACATAATTAAATATATAGAGAGACAGTTATTTGAAAGAAATGGTTTGATTTGACACATATAAAAAGCATTGTCTCAACACTAAATAGTTTTCCTGGTCCAAAAACGTCATTCTAAAATTCATATTAAATTTGAAGAAAAAGATATAACTTTGTTGTAATAGTATGTCAAGAGAGCCAGTTTGGTGTTGGAGTTAACATAACACTACAAATTGGGAGATCATGAGTTCTAGTCCTTGGGCACAAAGCCAGGTGGGTGATCTTGGATCAATCAATCTTTATCAGCTCAAAGAAGCATGAAATGGCAAACCACTTCTAAAAAAATCCTTGCCTAGAATACTACATGGACATGTTCAGGCACACAACAGGAATCAAGACTGACTTAAAGGCACTAGTCAGGACAAGACAGGACAGGTAGGGAAAGGAAACCTTAATTTGTTATAATAATTATTTATTTTACCCTATTACATGTACTTTATTTTAATTCTTCAATAATTTCATTGTAATTTTCATATTCTTTTTTCTTAGATTTATTGGTAGATAACTTTTATAATATCTCTCCTAAGCTTTAACTATCAATCCCAAAATTACAAGGTCAAAGGCCATTTCAGGCAGTATATTAAGCTTTTTGACACATTGTGATTACACAAAAACTATTACATGAAAATGACTGTGAGCCAGACAGGAAGCCTCTTTGGGGAAAAAAAAAACCTTTGAAATGAATTACAGTTTATTTCTTGTCTGAAAAACTTTTTTTTGCATTTTCTTTGTTCCAAATGTTTGCGCTGAAACTGATTTCCATAAAAGCATAAGAATATTATTTTAGGCTCTGAGATAACATGCCTACAAACTGAATTCTGTTATAAAGGTACATTCTTGCCTTGAAATAATAGTTAAAAAGAAATACTGATGCTAAAAACTGGGCACACATTTAGAAACTCTTATTTGCAGATATGACAGGCCCATTGGTTTATTGGCAGAAACGTCAGAAATTCTGCATTTAAATCACAGCAGAAATTGCTGTGCGTGATAGCTATAGGTCTGGTGTCTTCTTTCTTGTTAAGATATATCAAATATTAGTATGCATGAATCTTGTTTGGATGAGTGTTTGAAAAGCTGAACAGAAAACTCAGCTTTTATTTAGAATTGAATGCATTCATGTGAAAAATATTCACCTGAATATGTACTCTTGATCAGAACTCTGTAGAAGTACCCAAGATAAAACAGAAACACTAATTGACCTGCCAAGAATTTATCATGTGATGCCCGTATGCAGTTGCTAATTAATAGAATCAAAATAGAAAGATGGTTATCTCATTATTTTTATTTTTCACTGATACAGCAGAAATAATTTCCATTCATTGAGTATCTATAATTAGCCAAACATAGAGTCTTTTATTGTCTTGGAAGCCTTAGGAATCTTTATGTATAGGTATACATTGGTAGGGCCATGTGGCAGATGTACCCAGAAATAAAACAAAGTTTGGTCAGTGTGGGAATTGCTATCTGTTTCCTCGCGCGCGTGCAAGGACAACGGGCCTTCTGGTAGTTGTTTGTAACACGAGGCGAGGGACAAGGTCGAAATGTTGCCACTTCTTACCCAGAATTGTAGCAAACTTAAACTTTACAGCTTTGTATTCTCATATGGTATTTTGTGTGATGTAATGAGTTTGTAACAACACACTAACAAAAAATTGCAAACGTTAACAAAGATTGCTTCTAATAAAAGAGGGTGTCAGAGCTTGCCCTGGGCTCTCATCCCGATTTGGCTTCAAGACGACTGCCTCAGTGTCTTCATTCATGAGAGACCACCATAACTGGTGACCCCGACGTGATCATCTGCGAGGTGATCCGTCTTTGGACCATCCATACTCATCGGCTGGCCTTGCCTTGGTACCTCATCCCTGATCCGGTTGCAGGCGATCCCTCGTGAGTATGGGTGGAGGATTCATTCATGAGAGACCACCACAGGTCAGAATGTAAACATGGATCATCATGGCTAAAATATCTTTGTTAGAAGTAGTCACAGTTGCAAAAGCAGTTGAAGATCTATCTTATGAAAGCTACTTTTGATAATAAAGATGTTCTGACCCAGCCTTAGCAGAAACAAGAAACAGACTCCTTGTCACTAAAAACCCGTCTTTATTTACCTCTTGTGAATTAATTGCATTCAACCACCAAAAATTCCAGGCAATAGTCCTTCAATGAGTTAACAGCAGCAACAAACCTTATCAGTTCCCTGCGATAATTGCCGTGAGCTCCCAGCTGAAAGGCTGCAAATTAAGTTCTGGCAAGCAGTCTCTATGGCACGAAACACAATGAGCAAAATCTTCAGAAAGATGAACTGTTATCTCCTAAGACAACCACTCCCCTTTCCTTCTATTTATTCCCCAGCCAGGGAAGGGCCATTCAGCATCCACATGTGCTTTGCTTCCCAAGTCGACTCCTTGACCGCAGTTGTTCCCCTCTCCTAACAGCTATGCATATGTGCATATGGAACAGGCCCCAGCTGTTCTTCCTTCCTCACTCATATCAGCCTCCAAAGGCAGCTGCCTCTCAGGTGGCTAGGAAATGTTGGATGGCCCTGGCCCTATCTCTGCATCCAATACAGAGCATCCATCAGAACCTTCCCCAAACTTCAGAACTGGTCCAAGTTCCTCCGCAACCTCCTCCTCATCTGATTCTGCTGCCAGCTTGGCTGATAGCTTGTGGGCCACAACAAAAGATTATCTAGTACGCGGATGTCAAATTTGATCGTGTCATGGACTGGATCATGATGTATCACGATGGTTTTTGCCTTTGTGAAGCTGGGATGGGTGTGGCCTGCATATGATGTATTTGGCCCATGGGCTGCCAGTTTGACAGGCCTGATCTAGTGGTACCTCCAAACTGTGTAACTGTTTTTTTGTGAACAGTAACTGGTCACTCATTTCCATGGCAGGGGAAATACCAGATGTTGTTTTTCTTATAAGAGAGAAACTGTGTGACACATTGAGTTTGAATCATTGAAAGAACAGAACTAATAGCTGTTTCTCATGCAGGTCAGTTGCATGATAACAACAAATAAAATGCAATAATTTGTTTGTGAATATGAGTTTATTCACATTAAAGTTTATTTTATGCTAATTTTAAACTTTTATTTTAAACTTTAATTTAAACATTGAATATTGATGATCAAGTCAACAACACAAGGGTATGAAATACTACTGCTGTGTTTAATAAGGGAATATCACATTTCTACATTGAATAAAGAGATGTAGATTTTATTCCTGTAAACACTTTTAAAATCATGGCAAGTGGGAGAGGAAAATAAGTGCATTGCAGTTGGAATATAGATTGTTATATGGAAAGAGACAAATGTATCTATTAAACCTAATTATTTTATCATAACCTTATCCCTTATTCCACCCCCACAATATCCTCTCCTTTGGGCTAACATTTAAGAGACAGAAGGAGTAAAATGCATAAATCCAGATATAACTGCAAAATGGAATGAAGCCATCATTTAACACTGGGGAAATGTTACCAGTCGAAACCCAATGAAAACATATGATTGATGGACAATGTGATATTGCACCGCTTTCAGTGGGAATTGTGATGACAAGAAACAGATTTCAGGTTTGCTAAATCCTATTCATTTACTGGACAATACTTCTGCCAAAAAATGATGGAACACAGGATATGCTGCAGAAACCACTGATATAGCCTCCTTTTTTCTGTACCTGCACAAAATCCAGACTGTTTGCTGCAATTTCCTTTGTACTTCAGTTTAAATTTGACATGTGGAAATAAATTTTTTTTTAAAGTTTATTAATAATTCAGAAAGTTGACTTCCATAGTTTTAATTAATGATATTGTGCAGTTTTTCAATCCCTTCAATCAGTTTTAATTAAATATAAAAATTCTCAGTTGCCTGTACTCTATATATCCAATTCTGATTAGAGAATTCAGCTTCCCACTTCCAATTTTTCAGAATTTTCATCCTGGCCACTACCAAAAGAAATGATTTATGTTCCTTGTACCAGAGAGATATACTCCCATCTTCAAAGGAAGAGGATGTGAGCAAAAATCAAACTCCTGCAATCTCTGATATCATATCAGGACAATAGCCCAAAAATCTTTGATCAAGTTTTGCATAAGTAAACTAGATCTTGATGCCACAGTAAATGTATAACTTTTTCATGCAATGTTTCTTTTTAAAGCAATGATTGATTATGTGCAGGGGTGGGATTCAACCGGTGTTACTACGGGTTTGGTGATGACAATGCTTTCAAGTCTCCCCAATAGTGCATTCATTGCCACTGTGAAGTGATCCATCTTGCTGTGAAGTGATCCATCTTCCAAGTTAGATCAGCTATCTTCTTAGAAAGTTATCTTCTTCTTTTCTTTCCTTCTATTTTCCCCAGTAAAGCTTCTCCAGACAGTTGGGCTTTTGCATAATATATCCAGAGTAGTATAATCTGAGCCTCATCTTTTGTGCCTTGAGTGATATGGCTTAGTGATGCATATTTTGATGACAATGGAGGTTCTTTCCAGTTCTTGGAGAATTGAATATTAAACTTTGAGCTTTGGGCATACAGAAATATATTCCATTAACCAAATGCAGAGGTCAATATTTGTCCTGTGAATGGTTGATACCTTATACCATTCATGATTTTTCCTTTCCAAGTTAGATCATTTGCAAGAACTTACATCTTATTTTGTTTCTTTGTGGGAAAATTCTATGCAATGAAGTTGACAACAAGGAATTTCTTAACCTTATTTCATTCATGAACAGGGAATTTTTTTTTTTCTATATGGGATCCACATTTTTTCCAGAACTTGATTATTCTGAAATAAGCAGATTAGAGAGGTAAACATAGTAGATATAGTGAAAAGGTGTATGCCAGAGGTACCTGTGCCAGAAATAAATCTATGAACTTGGAATTACACAAGCATTAAGTGTAATTTGAAATATGAGAGTTAAGCACATTATATATAGATAAAGACATCATACTATTTTAATATTTGATTTGCTATACCCTAAAGCCTTTCCTGTATCCTTTTTGAATATCTTCCAGATGTGTTGCATTTTAATTCCCAGAATCCCCATCTATTGGATATCCAATGTGGGAGTTTTGGAGATGCAGTCCAAAGCACCAGATGGGAAAAGGCTGCGATAGAGGAATGCAGAAAAATACCAGACACACTAATTATTCATCTCCAGCTGTAAAGTGAAGTTTAGCAAACATGACCTAAACTTTAGAATCACCCAGGAACAGCTATTTAATCTAGAGCTTTTCCTTAATTCTTGGAGAGTACTATGCAATAATGAGTTTATCCAGTGAAAACAGAAATTGAAACTGAATATTGAAACAGGATCCAAATTTCAATCTTCCCTTTGTTAACTAGTTGTATTTGGATTTCTGATTAATTTTTCTTTTGAATTATCAACAGTGAGTTTCAGCTTTGTAGATTAAATATAATAAAAGTGATGTAGCACTAGACTTGAATGATCTCAATTAAAATACTATACGAAAAGGAAACAAGTATGCTTTTGGTAAGAGTTTAGCTTTGCTTTAGTGCATAAATACTTAAAAGAGAATTGCTAACTCCTAAAACCATTTTCTACTACGGAATGGTATTTAGCCTTTTGACTTGTACATGTGTGCCTTTTGGCATCCACAAGTATTTGCATATATTTTAACTTTCCTTACTTTTGTGAGCTGTTGAACTATCTATACTAGCACATATAGATAGTATAAATGCAACATACAGTATGGAGTTAGAGTTGCCTCTGCTTTGTATATAATTGTTGGGTGTGAGTTCCACAAAAGAGTAATACAAGTTTTCCAGATGGAATATTTATTTCCTTATGGTTCTTTTAGGACTGGAGGAGGAGAAGGAGAAACAGCAGGAAAGTAAACCACATGCAACAAGTATTTCTTAGCAGTTTTTTTAAAAATAAAATACTTAGGATTTCATCTGTAATCTAAAGTTATGTCCTACTTCATGGTCTGATTCTTAGTATTTAGTACAATCAAATAAATGTGTTATACCTGAGCTACTATACTATACAAAATCACTATGTGCTACATTTGGCTGTAATTTATATAATCTGGGAATTTAACATGGGTCAATCAGAAATTACAGTTTATGATTGAGCATAATATGTGAACCAAGCTAGACACTTATTCAAAGTCTTTAGCAAAAAAAATAAAATGTTTGGGGTGACATATGATCTCTTATCACCGAGATTTTCCAGGTGTAGAGAATGTGCTTTATCACTAAATGATGGTGTGTGCATATTAGGCAAAAGTTAGGCAATTTGGCCTCCAATATCACACTGAGGTAACAAATCTTGACTTAGCATGGCTTCTGTCCCTCTCTTGTACATTTTCAGTGTTGCTGCTGTACTTTAGCTCCACTGCCTGATCAAAATAAGGAACTGATACATCCGAAAGCCTTTACATGACTTGCCTTGCAGCTTTTTTTTTTCTGAATGCTTTTCAGTGTAAGAATTTTCCTTCTGGAAATAGCAGCTTGCACATTTTTTTATTTGGAGCCCTGGAAACAAAGAAGTCAAATAACACAGCCCAGATTTTATTATGTTGAAATGAATTTGCCTTGGAGACAATGGTTTCCTGTTTCAAAGTAAATCATATCATGTAAGCATGAAGAAATTTACATATATGACATGGTGGCTGGAAGCCAGTTCCTAGTTCTCTGAAGATGTCAACAAATCACTGCTTTTGAGCAGTCTTTGCTTGTATGGGTCCCTCTGAGATTTAAAGAAGACACCAAGTGAAACATGGATTTTTGCCCTTCACCTGATATTTTTCCTTAGACAAAAATGAATGGCTTATAGATTATAACTCATCATTGGAACAGTTATTACAGCAAATTGGAGCACATTTATGCATGCATAAAATCTCTGAAGCAAATCACTGGCACCTCTTAAATTGTTTGATGAAATTTCCAAATAGGAAAAGCATAAATTATTGTTTTAAAATTCAAATACAGCCCATAAATATTTGATTTAATTTGAGCCATATAAATGAATGGTCCACAAGAGAAACACATTTTCAAAACCAAGCTATTTTATCAGGGAATAATGAACCTAGCAATAAATATTTTTGATTAGAACTTATCACAATGATTCTCAAAATGTGGCCTGTGGACCTACAGTGGTCTGCTGAGGTTCATGAGAGAATTTGCCAAAACCTTCCCATGGACAAAGCTTGTTTGCTGGCTCAATTATAATTCCCTATGTCTACCAACAGTTAGTAGGAAGAATCCACTGCCCCACTCAACCCCATTTTTCAACATGCATTAACAGCTACAAAGGGGCTGTTTGTTGGCTTGGTCCATGTTTCCCTGCATTCTTAACACATGAGAAGAAATCCATGGCTCAGGATTCTTTCCTTGAAGCATACCAGTTATAATACAAGTAACAATCTGAATATTAGATTTAAGAAAACTGTCAGTACAATATTATGTACAGTATGTGATAATGATGATAAATCTCTAAAATGGGATTTTATTGACTTGAGGATCCACCTTGCTCTTACCTCTTTAGTTTTGAGATCTTTTTTTTTGATGACCATTTTTAATCAGCTTGTTTGTGTAAAGAGGTTTTCTTGGGGTACGTGAAAAACCAATTGGGCAATAAATATTTAGTTTGAGCTTAATTTTTTTTTAAAAAAAAATGTAATTGCAAGATACTTTTAAATGGGATGGGAAGGTAACACAAATGCAACCATAATCATTATGTTACTTGTAAAAATATAAACTCCCATGCTGTTACAGTCAAAAATACAGGAAGGTGCATTTGCTTAATTGGAATTCTAAATGTGGTCCACGAATGCAGTTAAGCTTGAGAAATACTGAAAATGGCAACTTTATGTGTTTAATGAAACATGCAGTCAATCAATTTGCAATTTTGAATCTTATTTTCATTTATTAATTAAATAAAAGAAAATCTATTTTTATTTATCAAATTTTTATGCTGCCCATTTACCCTACAAGATGACTCTGGACAGCTTACAAGTTATAAAGCAAGTAGAAATAATTAAAATATTAAAACTGCACAAATCAAAATATCGTAAAAAACTGTACTAAATAAATCTATTGGATGGAAATTATTAGGATGAGTCACAAAACATTTTTTTGCTGGTTGAAACCTGCTTTTCTCATGTTCAAAGCACTGCCAATGACTCAAACAACCACAGGCACACAGATCTGCAATAGTCCAGCAAGAAAGCCTGAGGAAAAAAAAGCCCGAAAGGTAATGGAAGCACTGAGCAAGGGAGGAGCCAGGTTAAAATATATATCTAAACTTCAGCCAAAATATTGGTGCAAATTGTGCAAGGCTGAGGAAGATATAAATAACATTCAACACACTGATAAACAACAAAGGCGTCAATCTATAATTCAAATGCCACAATTCTGGGCTGATGAAGTTTGGATTCAACACTAATGCTCCTAATTTATTGACATTAACTTGGAACTTGGCTATCTTGGTTATCTTAGCTTGGAAGCTATTTTGATTGGCAAACATACATTTTATTTTGAAATTATTTTTTCTTTTGTTTTACTTGAACTTTATAACAGAAAATATATTACAAGGCAGAATCATACAATTGGAAGGAGCTTCTTATGCTAACCAACCTCCTGCTCAATACAGGTAGTCCTTGACTTACGACCACAATTGAGCCCAGAAGTTATGTAGCTAAATGAGAAATTTGTTAAGTGAATTTTGCCCCATTTTGCAACTTTTCATGCCACTTTTGTTAACTGCAGCTGTTAAATTAGGAACACTGTTGTTAAATGGATCTGGCTTCCCTATTGGCTTTGCTTGTCAGAAGGTTGCAAAAGATGATCACATGACCCCAGGACAGTGCAACCATCATAAATATGAACCAGTTGTCAAGCATCCGAATGTAAATCACGTGACCATGGGGATGCTGAAATGGTCATAAGTGTGAAAAATGGTCATAAATCACTTTTTTCAATGCCTTTGTAACATTGAATGGTCACTAAATGAATTGTTGTAAGTCGAGGATTACCTGTACAAGAATCTAAATTAACGTATCCCAGACAAATCTTGTTCCAATACCATATTCAATGCCCTAGAAAAAAAGAAAAAAGATCTTGACTTGTTTGATAGCCTTTCAGGCACATCAGAAGATTGCTATTTTATCCCTTCTTAAACATATTTCCTTTATTCTTCAATATCTATTCATATGCTTTACTTTCTAGTCCCTAATGATCTTTGTTGCTATATTCAGAATTTGCCCAACTTTGTATAGTGGCAATAACGAAGTCAACAACATTAAGTCATGATGACATTCCAGTTCACTGCAGTTACCTGAAACATTACAGTACATAGAACAACAACAGCATGTTGTTCTTCACCTTCATGTAAACATTTCATTTATCAATAGACATGAGCATTTTAGGCATTCCTGGTCAATCTGTTTTAATGAGTTCTACATGGAATGAAGTTGCTGCAATTTTTACATAGGACAATTTTTACATGACTACAATTGAGCCTAACATTTCTGTTGTTTAAGTAAGAGATTTGTTAAGTGAGTTTGTCCCGCTTGACATGGTTGTTAAGTGAATCACCTCAGTTGATAAGTTAGTAACATGGTTATTAGTGAATCTGGCAAACATGGATACACATTTTTAATTCATGTGCAGTTGCTTACAGATGGAAGATAGGAAACAATGAATGTGTCACATGGAAAAATCTGAGCACCCTTTTAGTTGGGAGGCTTTGAGATATACCATAGGAATTAATGGCATTCAAACCACCACACCTGTTATATGCCACTACAGCATATAAGTCTTGGGGTTTTTAATCATTCAGCAGTTATCAGGCTGGCACTGGGTGGGTAATAAGATCCCAGTCACTTGCTCTCAGCCCAACCCACTTCACAGGATTGTTGTGGGAAAAATAGGTGGGTGAAGAAGTATTAGGCATATTCAGCACCTTGAGTTATTTATAAAAATAAATAATAAAGGGGGGATAAACAATAAATAATACAACTTGGATCATCTCTATTTTCTTCCCTTGGATGCTAACTGTGGTCACGTATGGAGTTAATGCCTAGTCCAGAAGACATTTAAAAATAATTCAGCTGCAGGTAAAATAAGTCTGATACATACATTTACAATTAAGTTGTGTCATATATTTTTTGGATTCCAAAGTGCTTTGTAAATTTAGAAAACTTGACACTGTAATAAATATGTATTGTTTCTAATTTGATTCTCCAAATCCCAAACACGGCTTTATTTGGAAAATGGATATCTTGTTTCTGTTTGTCCAATGTGAACAAGGATTCCCACATCACATACTGATATGCCTCTAAAACAACAAATCTAACACCTTTTCAACTCGTCTTGAATAGCTTTTAGGTTATGCTGTTCATCTCATCTCCACAATTACTATTATTAGTGCAACCCTCCTACTCTTACTTTCCTTTGATAGCCTGTGACAACATTCATTTCACAGAATGAAAGTTGTTTTGATAATGACTATTTGGTGATATGTGTGAACTCTTTAAATTACTTATCTTTATACCTTGTAATTATCACACACGTCAAACACTCAATCCAATGAATAGACATTTTTGATGAAGTGCTAAACCATATCTCATGTTATTTCCAAGCATGGTAATATATTTTCAACACTTAAGCAAAAATAAAATAAAATAAAATGCCAAGACTTTTCTCTTTTATATATGTTGTTATTTCTTTCTCCCATGCTGGTCAGAGAAAGTTCAAAGAAAGCAAATGAAAGAGGTCTATTTCGCCTGAAGTCAAAGACTTAAAACAGGAACTATGTGTAGAGTTTTGCATTATGATTTTATAACTTGCTATTATCAGAAATTACTTAAGTCCTATTTATGCTGATTTAAGAAATTATAGAACATGGACTATTTCTGCAGTTCTACTCCATGCAGGCAGATAAAGGATTGTAGATACAATGACAAATACTTCTACTTGTATGGGGTGGATAAATATTTTCCATAAGATTAAGCCAGCCAAAATATGCATTTTGTCCTCCTGCTAAAAGTCTGATGTTTTCATTGTCAGCCTCATACTGTATGTAAACGAAGTGGTAAATTGGACAACCATCCCACTTCTTTTGAAGGAGGTGAAAACTCTAATGTAGGGGCAAGCTAAAAATATGATGGTGCATTTGAACTAGATGCTGTTCATAGAGGCAACCAACTTGCTATTCCCTGTTACCAAAATAATTAATACAAAGATTTTAATAATTTTCCCCAGCTGTCTTCTGGAAATAGCAATTATTCAAGGATTCCAGAAATGTATAGTCTACCATCCATACATGTACATAGTCATTCCATTCCATCCCCTAAATTCTGCCTGGACAGGTGAAACATGTCAATATGCTTACATGCTATCTAAAGATTGCAATCCTCCATAGCAACTTTATAACAATTTACAATAATAACCTGGCAAAACTGACTAGGGTCTTTTTAAAATTAGTGCTCTCATGATGGAATGCCATCCTGAAGAAAGTATAACTGGCTCGGTTATTTTTATTTTAAATTGGTATTAAGTACTTTTTGTGCTACTCTATGTTGGGCGTTGTGGACTACTTTTTTGTAGTACATTTACAATTTACATTTTGTTGCTCCTATCTCCAAATTTCATGAAAATTTTTAATAATAATGTTATTATCAGTCTCGTGCAGAGGTGGTATTCAGCAGGTTCTGACCAGTTCTGGAGAACCGGTAGAGGAAATTTTGATTAGTTTGGAGAACTGGCAAATACCACCTCTGACTGGAGATTTTACAGTATCCTTCCCTTGCCACGCCCACCAAGCCACGCCCACAAAACCAGTAGTAAAAAAATTTGAATCCCACCACTGGTCTCGTGCCTAATATTTGTGTGAAATGCCATTTATAAATCCAACTAATTTATCTTTAGTTGATTGTCTTATATGAAGGAATAGAAATAAGATTTAACCTCTTCTATATGGTGCCAAAAACTAATCTATAGCTTTAGTTACTAGGATACTTTCTTTGGTTGCTTGGCTTGAGAAGGTATTGCGTATTTTTTCAAATGGAGTGTAAGTATATGAATAAAGAATACAACTCATTAGTGGAATGTCCAATTCTAGAAAAGTAACAATGTTACCTGCCAATGTTTCAACAAATCCAACAGAGATTTTGGAGTAATAGGTGGGACAGAGCAAACATCATCAGATAACACACATCAAACATAGAAACACAGAAAAAACAAGAAATCATAGCAAGGTGAATAATTTTTTTTAAGAGAAAGCATGCTTATTTCCAAATGCTGAAATATTCATTAGACAAAGGAAAAGTGCATCTGTCTTACACCTCAGCAGGTGGCAGCACCTAACTGACCTTGATTTTGAATGCTAAGAAGGGTCAGCTTAGGTTAATATTTGGATGGGGCCTATCTGGGGATTCTTAGCATTGTGAATGAGGGTGGAGGTTGTAGAAACATCCAAGAAGACAAAGGCAAGGCATTTTTATAACTCTGCTTAAGAAACAGTATGGATGTAGTAAGAAGAGTGGAGCCAGACATGAAAGAAAAATTACTATTTGAAAACGACCTTAGTGCAAATTTGTACTAAATAATAGATATCTAGATTATTTAGACCAGACTGGGTAAAAATTTTGTGGCCAGGGGCTTCCCTTAATTTATTTTGCCTGAAAGCTATAGCAATATCCATCAATTCAGCTGAAAGTTTTCTGGAAAAAAAAATAAGAGCTTGGGCGTACAGGATGCCCACACTTGGATTAGACAGAAAAGGCTTCGGTTTGAATCATTTAATCATTTGTCACAAATTATTTCTAAATTTTATTTGTGTTGGGCACTGCCTCAAGCATACTGAAAAAAGACGACTAGCACATGTTTTAAATCTTTCAATTAAGAAAAAAACATTATTCACACTTGATTAGTGCAGGAAGGAAAGAATCTGTTCTTCTCTTTAGCTGCGGTTATCAAAGAGGAAAAACCTAGGGACAGATTATGTCGAACCAACATTAAAATCCTTTGGGTAGAAGGCCCAGTATATTCAACACTCAACAGGCCCCTGAAAAATAGTGCTATCTGCTGAGGTTTGAACAGGGCTCTCAGCATGTTAATATTTCACGCGTAATGCATCACAGTTTTAAAATTACCCTGATTGGTGATGACACTTTGAAACTAGCTGAACACAGCTGGGAGAACTGGTGTCATTCTAAGATGGGCTTCAAAAGAGCATGTAAAATATTGCCAGGGAAAGACTGGCATGGTTTAGCCTTAGGAAGTCTTCAGAAGGTAGTGTTGAATAATGAGAACAGGTAGAGTCTTTTTTTTTTTTTTAAAAAAAAAAGCATCAGGATTTCATCCATGTGCCTGGGCACGCGGTGTGTCTTGTGGTGTGTCACTTTAGGAAGCTCTCATTGCAGGTGGCTGGCAGGAACACTGCCCATGAGTTGAGGTTTGCATTGATGATTGGATAAAAATAGTGGTGTTGCTCTCCTTGACCTCATAGCAGGGCTACAGCCATTGGTTGTGCCTGTTTGTACTACTCCGGCAGATGGAAATCTCCCAGGTGTGTCCTGAAACCACACACAGAGGGCGAGGGCTTGTTTTCTTCCATTCTGCTCTCCTTTCTTGCAATCTGGGAGGTATTTCGGAGGAACTTGTACATTAAGCAGGGCGGGTCTCCCCTAAATAGGTTGCTAGATACACTCACTCAGCCACCCACCCACCTCTTTGTCCTAGAATGCTAGATTTCAACCCCCACTTGGCTCAACAATATTCTTCCCCCGCAGGGAGGGGGAGTTGCCAGATGACTTGCTTTTGAATAGCGGGCAAGGGTGGAAAGCCTGTGCCAGTCGCAGAGCCGGCCGGTCTCTTTCTTCCCTCCTTTTTAGCTTCTCTCTCGCCTCCCCTTCCCCTCTCCTCCAGAACTGGGGGCGCCTTTAGAAGTACTAAGCTATCTGTTCCTTAGCGAAGAGCGAGAAAAATAAAATAAAATTAAAATAAAGCAGCAGCAGCAGGAAGAGGCAGCAAGCGCCGCCGACACCAAGGGGCGGAAGGCGGACTGGAGCGAGAGAAAGGGGCGGGCCAGAGGGGATGGCACGCAAGCGCGAAGGAAGCTCGGAGAGCCCCACGCGGGCGCTCGCGGAGCCTCGGCGGTGGTTCAGCTGCGAAGGGGCCTCGGGGCGGTCGGGAGTCGGCGGCGGAGTGAGCCACCCGCTATTGGGAGAGCGGAGCAAGGCGGGCAAATTCCAGACCAGGGTTGGTTTGAAAGGCGCCCGGCCAGCCATGGGGTAAAAGGGAGCGAGCGGACACCGAAACAATAAAGCGGCTGGTGCTACCGGGCTCCTCCCGCCGCTGACAGCGCCTGGCCGAGCGCGGGGAAAAGGAGCGAAGATGCCGGGGGCCGGCAGGCGTTGACCGAGCCGACCCGCTAGCAGGAGAAGGAAGCCGAAGTGAAGCAAGGCGGTTGAGAAAGCGCGCGGTGGATGCGTTTCGGGGTTTGGAGCGGCGGCGGCGGCGGCGGCAGCAGCAGCAGCAAAGGGAGAGGCGGAGGTCGGCAGGAGCGGAGAAATGATCGCGGAGTTGGTGAGCAGCGCCCTGGGGCTCGTCCTGTACCTCAATACCCTGGGCGCGGATTTCTGCTACGACGACAGGTAAACGGGGGAGTTGGAGCTGGAGAGTTGGCGGCTACTCCGGCCGACGTGCCCTTCCCCAGGAGATGCCCGTTTGTGTGTGTTGCGTGTTTGTGATGGGGCTTGCGGTTGTGTGCTCTTCGGGAGGAATGTAAGTTGCGGGTCGTGAGAGCACTCTCCGTGCGGGGTCCTCCGATGGAAGAAGCGGTGACTCCCCTTAACTGGTCCGGTGGCTGGAATTCTTAACCTTTAGTCCCCGAGGTTCTCTTTCACCTGTTGAAGCGGGATTAGTCTGATTATTCCTCTTTTTCTTCTATTGGGTAGTTTTTCGCCCCTTTCCCCGCCACCTAGTCAATGGAGTTGCTGTTGCAAGTGCTCTGCCTGTCGAGAAACAACTCGCAATCATAGATTTCCTCGACTGTCAAGTTACTTCGGTCGAACTAGCCCTGCCGGGAATAAACAAAAGAGCCGGGAGGCTGGCAGCACCAGCCAGTCTGATTGTAATAAACCTCTAATCCCTTTTCTTCCCGGATCGCCTTTTCTGTTCCTTGCAAATATACCTGCATTTCATGGAAGGAACAATCTGTTTTGCTTGAGGCTTAATTACATGACCATGTGTGCGTGCTATGGTATTTTGTGCCGAAGAAGTGTTATTCCCTTCAAAGCAACACCTTAATAGGCCGTTTAAACGATGTTACATCTGGACAAAAAGGAAGGAGAAAAAAAAAAGACACCACATTTTGAATTGCTCCCATTTGTTTCTCTTGACATTTTTGTTTCCAGAGCATAACATACTTCTGACATTCTCTTAGATTCTCATACACATGGTAAATAAAGAAAATGAAAATAACCTTCAAATTTCAAAAGTAGTGATCTAGTGGCTTTGTAACTTTCAACCTCTACCTTTTAAATGCCATGAGTGTATCAAGAGAAAGCCACATGCTCTTGTTTAGAAGTTTCCTAGGAGTGCTGATACTGAAAAAACTTATTTTTCCAAGTACACTGAACTCTGTGAGAAATTAAGTTCTGAAATAGAAACTTTTGCTTTTACTTTACTCATAGGGGCAGTACTTGCTTGAGAAATCAAAGAGTAGCTGTTTTTAAGTGTCTGCAAGTGGGCGCCTGTGCATACATTGTCTTTAAAGATTTGCTTGGCAGGTTTTTTTTTTTTTTAAAAAAAATTATGTTGGGCTTTCGTCTGTGTATAAAACATTGCTAATGGAGCAAAATAAAGGACCTAGGACTTAAATTTGCCTTTTTTGAGTTTGGACTGCTAATGAAAGCCATACAGAATTGCTGAATAAAATGACACTGATGTCTAGAAATGTCACAGTTTTGCTGGTGTTTCTACCTTTCCTTAAATAAAAACCCTGTTTTAGGAAATTGATGAAAAGCTCTTAGTAATTAGAGAAACTTCCAATTTGTTCCTTTTTCAGTGATGTAATCTGATTGCAATTAGAGCAGATGCATAATTAAAATATATTGGGGGGAAGAACATGCTTGGCTGAGCTTATAAGCCATTCTGGGGTGTTTGTATGGTCCATTGACGTTAAATCATCCAAAAAGCGAGCAGAAGTTTACTCTGACAGCATTTCGTCAGCCCCTTTCTGTATGGGAAGTGAATAGATCCCTTGGGTAAGAGTGAACCTGCCCTTCAGTAAAGTGTTTGCATTGATACAATTTTTCTTACATGACTGTAATTTGATACCACGGTATCTAAAATATCCAAACTAAGCTGTTTGTAAAACTTACAGATGGAAAATTTGAAGTTCTTCTTTTAATTTGAAGTTCTTATTTTATAGCTCCATTAGTTTCATAAGTATTCTAAACAGAATTATTCAGTGGCTTCAGAAAGAATATTTGGAGAGGATTGTTTATAAAGGCAAACTGAGGGAGGAAAACAAAGCTGAGTGTAGAAAAGCTTTCTGTGAAGTCTTTAGAGAGAAATACACAGAAAGGAAAAGAGGCATTTTTTGCTCTACAAATCATTTGCCCTGCAACACAATCTGTCCATGTTTAAACAGTGAATAGTGCATTTGAGAAGTTTATTTCATTTCAGATGTGTTGCACCTGTTATTATTAGGGAGTTAATGTTATATAATGTTATAATGTTATAATTATAATGTTATAATGTTATTAACTCATATATTCTTTTTGGTTTTACAACATTGAATGCCAATTTCTGTATCCTTTTAGTTATATTAAAAATCCAATCATTTAGCAATAAAGAGCTTACTAATTCTTTAAGATATTTAATAAAACTTTTAAGCTTATTGTCGTCTGGTAATGGTTTTTAAAGGTAGAAAACAAAATAATGCAAAACCCAAACAAAATCTGAGTCACCCTGTTAATACTATGTTGCTAATGTCAGGATATTAAACTGTTGAATGCGCTTCACAGTGGCTGATAAAATTTGTTGAATTGATTTATCAAATTAATATTCTGCCCATCTTGTTGTGGTTCAGGTGTCTCTGAGCAGCTTACATCAAGATAAAACAAACATTTAGCAATTATAAATATAAAAATGGATTAAAATTACAAATTAAAAGAAGCTGAAAAACAAGAGTTTGGAGGAGAGAGATGGGGTGCCTTCTCTGTTAGTCAACAGTGTGCACCTGGTTCTTGACAGGCTTACAGATACAACTATTGTATTTAGTTTTCTAAGAAAGGCTGTAATTGTCTGAAAGACAGATTGATGAAACATACTGTACCCTCAGTTTGTTGGTTGAAGATAGATGGTAATTCAGAACATTATTCAAGAACATGAATAAGTTCATTTGCTGCCATTTATTTTTTGTCATTTGTTGATCCTTTGTCTAAAGATCATTGTTATTCTAGCCATAATTGTACCTTAATGTCATTAGACAAAATTAGCAGCACTTAAATAGTAGGCTATTTATATTTTTGTCCATTCATATAATAATGGGGATGGCTGCTTGGTATTAAGCCCTCATCAATTACACTTTATTTTAACCTGTAGGCATATTAAATTTCTCTAAAAACTGGAGATCTTAAACACTCACTGGATTCTGAAACACACTGCCAGGTGTGGACTTTATTGATTATTCTGTGCATTAGGTCAAATTTTATATTATTCTGGGGCGGAAGGAGAAATTGCAAGTGGCTTCCTCCATACCACTACTCCGTACCATAAAACGATTTTGAGAGTTAAATCCTTAAGCTGAAATATTGCACTAGTCACAGAGTTAAGTTTGTCAAGTTCCCTTTACAAAAATATATATGTTTTAAGGCAGCAGAACAAAGCAAATCACCTGTAAGAATTAATATAGATTATAGTTTTAATGAAAATAGGTGCCTATAAAGTGTCCCAAATGTGCTTTTTCAAAAGGCAACTGGACTTTGTTTTTTTTCATTGAAGATGTTTTGCTTCTCATACAAGAAGCTTCTTCAATTCTCTTTTTCAGTTCTTCAGCTTCTTGCATGGAAAGTAAAATATGTCCAAGGAAAAAATAAAGTCCAGTTGTCTTTTGAAAAAGCACCATTGGGACAACTATGACTTGGATGATTGAGAACCTCCGTAGACATGTGCCTGTAAAATATTTTAGGAGTTTTGTAAGGTTAATTAATATCCTAATTTTCATATGATAAGATCATTTCCTTAATGATAAAAAATTGAAACCAACATGCAGATATGACATAGAATGAGGTTACCTATAGTTCCTCATTGTATTGTGATGTAAAATTTCCCTTTAAGTGTAATTAAATGTTAATATAGGTAATCGACTTATGACTGCTCACTTAACAGTGGTTCAAATTAATAATAGCCTTTGAAAAAATAACTTATAATCTAAACGTAACTTACAACTGTCACACATTTACATGATCAAAATTCTGATGCTTAGCATCCAGTCTGCATTAATAACCAGTTGCAGCATCCCACTGCATGATCATGATTTGTGACAAAAAACCAACAACTTTGGGAAAACTGGATTTGGATTTACAACCATGTGAGTCAAATTACAACTCTGGGATCCCCACTTACTCATAAAATTGGGTCCAGTCACATAATGACTTGACTCATGACTGCAACAACTCATGATAGAAATTCTGATCCCAATTGTGGTAATAAGTCAGGGATTATCTGGACTAATTTTAAAAAAGGTTTGGAAACTCACTCATTTTATATATACATGCACCTAGGCTTATATACATGTACTACAAGTAGCCTTGAAACTTTACTGGAGATGTGTTTGTTAAAAAAAAAAATAACAATAAGATCTTATTGACTCTTGTAGAGTAAATATCCTGTTTCTTCAGACTTGATAAAGTTGTCTTGACAAGCAAAAAAGTAGTAGATAGGAATTCAGACAGAACATAAATTCTTCTGGTGTTTATGGACAGATCATATTAATCCCAAATGTTCTTAAATATAATGTGAAAATAATTCAGCTGGGTCTATTTTGCCTCTGTATTCCATTATCCCATTATTGTTTGATTTGATTTATATCCTATATTTATTTTGTACAATTCAATAGTTTTGGTGATTTAATTTCATGGAACATAGGTGAATCAGTCGCAACCACTTTGGATGACTATAGGTTATCTTCACTGTCAAAGGGGTGATTCCTGTAAAAAACAGGGAAGCAACAACAAAAAGGTATGTCACTATGCAAAACAGGATTTAGGACTAAACAAACTGACCTGATAAAGCAGAAATCTTCTTTTGTTCTTAAATCCCCATATGATATCCTTTATGGCGTCTCTTGTTTCAGCCAAAGCTTAGTTACAAGACCACGAAAATATATATTTTTCCATTTTTTGATCTTTGCTGTTAGTCTCTGTCATTCTGGAAGAAAAGGGGACACCAAACCCTATATTTATTGACACAGATGATTGTTGCATATTGCTTTTGATGTTGAAATATCAAAACAGCAACATGATCTTGAGCAATTTCTTCATTTATTTTGATGATAGTCACTTTTTCCTGTGTCTCTAGCTGCTAAGAAGTGCAAATGCTAATAATTCTGCAGATTTGTTGCTTAGGGTGAGCTTTGACTATATTGCATTCTGATAAATTAAACAAACATGACCTCTCACAGCAAGTCACATCCTAGAAGAATATATGTCACTAAGAATCGCAATTGTATCCCAAATCACAATAGTTCTTAACCGTAGATGCCATGCCATTTATATAACTCCCTTTTTACGACCCATAATGATGTATTTTCATGGTTGGTTAGTGTACTATTCATGGCAATGATATAAATGAACAAAATTTTAGAATTAACAACATTATATATATATATATATATATATATATATATATATATATATATATATATATATATATATATATATATATATATATATGTTTTCTTAAGTTTTCATGGTACTTACATGTATGGTGTTCGGCTTGGTTCGGGTATTTTCTCACGTCATTGTAGTTCTTTTAAAGTTGTAGCAACGTTTCAGCAGAATCTCATCTGCCATCATCAGGCTTCTGTATTGTGTCCGTCTGTGGGTCAGACTTTTACAGTGGTTTCAGATTTAAATTTGGGGCAGCCTATTGCTGTGCCAGAATGGTTTTTCTTCATCCTGATTGGTTGGGAGTCTTGGTCTGTGTTTATTGGTCTCGGAGTTTGCTGTGTTCTGCTTGATGGGTGTTTCTGATATCTTCTGTCTGTTTTTGGCTCTTTTTGTATCTTGATTGGCTGGCAGCATTGTGTTACTTTAATGGAGGTCTTTAGTGCAGCTTGGCTTCGGGTAAATGGACGGCTATCATTAGTTAGGAAGCTGGGTTTCATCTGGGTGCCTGGTTGGGGTGTGTTTGAGCTGGAGGTATCAGGGGGATCTGTTTGTGCCCAGGTGTTTGCCTGGCTTGTGGTGTGGAGATTTTTTGTTTGTGAGTGCAGGCTTCCAAATGATTGACAGCCTGGTGGAATCATCTCTTCTGTTCATGCTTTCTGGTCTTTTTCAATCTCTATGGCTTCTCTGATGACTCTGTGGCTAGGGTTTTCCATAGTGGCCAGGGTTTTGGTGCCATTGAAGTTGATGCTATGACCTGTAGCTTCCATGTGTTGGACTAGTGAGGAAGTGTGTTCCAGCTTTTTGACTGCATTTTTGTGTTCATCCAGGCGGGTACTTATTCTTCTATTGGTCTGTCCAATGTATGTGGCCGGGCATGATGCACAGGGGACTTCATATACGCCTTGGTTTTCCAGGTCAATTTTATCTTTGGGGTTGCTAAGGATGGCTGCTATTTTTCTGTCTGTTTTGAAGGCAGTCCTGATGTGATGTCTGTGTAGTACCTTACTAATTTTGTCTGTAGTACCTCTTATGTAGGGCAGGACAGCTGTTCCATAGGTCTGTTCATCTTCTGGGTCTCTATTATGTTTCAGTGTGTTTTTGTGGATCAAGCTGGTGATTTTGCTTTTGTGGAAGCCGTTGGCTGTCAGTACTTTAGTCAGGGTGCATAGTTCAGCCTTAATGTGTGTCTTGTCTGCCAGGCGTTTGGTTCTGGTAATTAGCTTCACATGTACAAAACTCATACCACTTCTTGGAAATGATCAAAGATCTACACGTGGAGCAAGAAGATCTGCTTGTAAGTTTTGACGTGGTTTCCCTATTCACTCAAGTCCCGATAAAAGAGACCCTTGAAATCATCAAAAATAAATACCAACCAGCCAAACACCTCATGGAACTAACAGAACACTGCTTAACCAACACATATTTCATATACAAAGGACAAAGATACAAACAAATAGAAGGAGCCCCCATGGGATCACCACTGTCACCTGTCATTGCTAACCTGTTCATGGAAGAATTCGAATCCAGAGCCCTGGCCAATGCCATCCTCAAACCCAAACTATGGTTAAGATACATCGATGACACATTCGTGATTTGGCCCCATGGACAAGAAAACCTAAACAATTTCCTAACACACCTAAACAGCGCACACCCCAAAATCAAGTTCACCATGGAAACAGAAACAAACAAACAACTACCATTCCTAGATGTACTAATCTACAAAAAACAGATGGCACACTAGGACACACCATATACCAGAAGAAAACCCACACCAACCGCTACCTCAACGCCCAATCCCACCACCACCCAGCACAGATAAACTCCGTGGCTAAAACACTAATTACCAGAACCAAACGCCTGGCAGACAAGACACACATTAAGGCTGAACTATGCACCCTGACTAAAGTACTGACAGCCAACGGCTTCCACAAAAGCAAAATCACCAGCTTGATCCACAAAAACACACTGAAACATAATAGAGACCCAGAAGATGAACAGACCTATGGAACAGCTGTCCTGCCCTACATAAGAGGTACTACAGACAAAATTAGTAAGGTACTACACAGACATCACATCAGGACTGCCTTCAAAACAGACAGAAAAATAGCAGCCATCCTTAGCAACCCCAAAGATAAAATTGACCTGGAAAACCAAGGCGTATACGAAGTCCCCTGTGCATCATGCCTGGCCACATACATTGGACAGACCAATAGAAGAATAAGTACCCGCCTGGATGAACACAAAAATGCAGTCAAAAAGCTGGAACACACTTCCTCACTAGTCCAACACATGGAAGCTACAGGTCATAGCATCAACTTCAATGGCACCAAAACCCTGGCCACTATGGAAAACCCTAGCCACAGAGTCATCAGAGAAGCCATAGAGATTGAAAAAGACCAGAAAGCATGAACAGAAGAGATGATTCCACCAGGCTGTCAATCATTTGGAAGCCTGCACTCACAAACAAAAAATCTCCACACCACAAGCCAGGCAAACACCTGGGCACAAACAGATCCCCCCTGATACCTCCAGCTCAAACACACCCCAACCAGGCACCCAGATGAAACCCAGCTTCCTAACTAATGATAGCCGTCCATTTACCCGAAGCCAAGCTGCACTAAAGACCTCCATTAAAGTAACACAATGCTGCCAGCCAATCAAGATACAAAAAGAGCCAAAAAACAGACAGAAGATATCAGAAACACCCATCAAGCAGAACACAGCAAACTCCGAGACCAATAAACACAGACCAAGACTCCCAACCAATCAGGATGAAGAAAAACCATTCTGGCACAGCAATAGGCTGCCCCAAATTTAAATCTGAAACCACTGTAAAAGTCTGACCCACAGACGGACACAATACAGAAGCCTGATGATGGCAGATGAGATTCTGCTGAAACGTTGCTACAACTTTAAAAGAACTACAATGACGTGGGAAAATACCCGAACCAAGCCGAACACCATATATGTATGTGTATATATATATATATATATATATATATATATATATATATATATATATATATATATATATATATATATATATATATATATATATAGTGATCCTGGTATACAAAATATCCTCCAATGACCAATAAACATGCAAACGAATCCTCTGGGTAAAAACGAATTGCTACATTAGCTAATAATGTGCTGCTTTAAAAATGTTATGTGAGATTTAGAAGACATCCCACTGACTTTTATGATTAATCATATTTATTAATGAACTGGCTGTCACTATTTCTCCATATGGCCTACCATGATATTCTATAATATTGTTTATAAAAATATGTTTTCTTAGCATCTGTTTAAGAATCTCATGTGTGGAGGTATCAGCGTATTTCTTTCTTTCTGTGGCTTGTATTAAAATGATACAATTTAATATAAATCTACTATTTTTAGTCCCAGCTTCTACAATCAATATGTTATGATGTATTTATCCATGCTGTCATTGCAGTTTCATATAAAGAGTTACAGATTTTTTTCTCCTTTTTGTATGCCTGATATCCTTATTCTGTAGGGACCAGAGGCCTTCAAAACTCTAAGACTCAACCTGTATTTGATTTCAGCTGACCAGGATTTTGTTTGGTGTTTTTGGGGAGATGGAGGTGGGTGGGGCTAAAATTAGTTGATCCAGTTTTCCCATTCACATGATACTCTACTCCCTTTCTTTTGATGCAGTTGTATGTCATGTAAACAGGACCACTAGGTTGAAATTTTATCTTGCTAACTTGCTTCAGAATAGAAAACTGTTTTGCAAAATTAGCTTCTTTGTCTCCATTCAGCACATCCAATTTTTGTTCTTTTTAAATGGATGTGAATGCATGTTATAGCTGCTAAAGACGCCTACTACTATAATTGGATTACTATAAAGAACAGTTTTTCACTTGAAATTGGGCTGTTTAGTCTGTCTATCTGGCATATTCAAGTGTCTGTTAGTTATAACTAGAATGTGTAAGATCATTTACAGCTACAGTGAAAGCTACCCACATGTATTCACTATTTTGTTACAAACCCCAAAGCAAAGCAAAGCAGTACACTTTCTGGATAGTATTGTTATGTTGCCCTATAATATTGACTGATAATTTATTTCTGCTGGAGTTGATCATTTTGAAGGAACTGAATACAAACAGAGCTATTTTATATTTAACGTTTTCATTTTGTAACTTAATTTACAGTATTATGATTGTTTTCACAATTCTAAAAGAGGCAGCTTTAATATTTGAATTGAACAACATGGATATGTGGATTTCCCATAGATTATTGAATACCCCACAAGTATTCAATACATTAAATGATAACAAGATCAATCTATGATGAAGTGTAATTTGTGAAGAAGTCATCTGTTTCTTGGAATGTCTAGTGTGAAAGTATTTAGATTATTTCTTAATTATGGGTTATTTCATAAATACATTTTAAGATACATTTCTGTATTGGATTAGTGAATTGATCAGTTGGTCTGTTTACAGTATTTGAAGTGAAATTTTTGAATAACACTCCTTAAAGCATTAAAATAACTGCATGTCCTGAAAAGCTGGTTACTTTAAGAGCTTCCCAGATCATCACTGAACATTTGTTCTTGTTTTTCCAGCAATCCTCAGTGCACATATTGATAACTTAAGGGTGTCTTTAAAGTCTCAGGAAGACAAGTCTGCCTCATCACTATGGGGAGATTTTTTTTTCCTTTCATTAAATTGTGTCTGATTCTTGGAGATTGCCTGGATATGTCCCTGCAGGTTTTTTGGCCAGAATTTACCACTGGTTTCTTTCAAGGGTGGAGAGAGAATGATTGGCCCAAGGTCATCCAGCATGCTTTGTGCCTAAGATGGGACTAGAACCCAGAGTCTCCCAGTTTATAGCCTAAGGCAAGGGTCTTCAAACTTGGCAAGTTTAAGACTTGTGGACTTTAACTCCCAGAATTCCTGAGATAACATGACTGGAGGAGGAATTCTGGGAATTGAAGTCCACAAATCTTAAAGCTGTCAAGTTTGAAGACCCCTGGCCTAAGGCCTTAACCACTACACCAAACTTAGTAGCTAACAGTCTTGCTAACTAAATTAGTTAATATATTCAACCTAGAAATCAGCTAAGTTTTTAATCAGTATGGGTTGAGTTTTAATCAGGAGGCACCATTAGAAGAAAACAGAATTGTGTAAGACATACTTTTTAGCAATACAATGATGTTTTATTAAAATTTATATTTGTAGTATGTTCATAATTTGGTGGTAATGCAAATATATTTAATTGTAGTTTTCCAGTCCATCTCTGAAGTCAGAGTTAGTGGGATTATAGAATTTAAAATGGGTTCATTCAAATATGTTGCATGGGATAGCTATTGCTAAAGTCCAGTAGCTCATGTAGTTAGTTGAGCATTTTGTATGTCACTGAGGCCAACCAGATGGATATGAGAAACATAGCTAGGAATACATTGCTTTCACTTTTTTAGTAGCTGATACTGGTGAACCGTAATACTGAATTCATACAACACATTAAAAGCCAAACTAACCATCGGTTTTGGCCGGGGATAGTTTGTAATTGCAGCTAATATATGATGACTGGAATAGGAAACTTAACATTATTATTTTTCCTTTGACTTAGATTTTAGTTTAGCTTTCTATTTAGTTTCAAGTCTATTCATAGCTTCTTGTGTGAGTGGCTGAGATGTGATTCATAGAAGTCTTAGTTTAGGAATATTGTCAGCACACTCCCACGTGAGTTCAGAAATAGGCTAGTGTAGTGAGGCTTAGTATTTTGGTTTACACACGGCGAAAGCATTTTTAAATGGTGGATGTGGAAGTTTCATGGTAAACATTCCATCACTGGAAGGACCTTCTTGGTTTACTTAAACCAGTAAAATTGGTGGCTTTTTCTTGTGTTCTAGAATTTCCATTATCTGGACAATGCCAAACATTAGCACTGGTAATTATATACAATGGATATTTGTTGTAATTGTATAGCCAGCCCCAGTTCTTCTGCTGATGGAACTACTGCTGTATATTCTGTCTTGGGAATGTTCTATTTCTGTCTTAAGATCCATCACTAAAATTTTGGAATGGTCTCTGTAATAAGAAGAAATGCACTTTACAAAATCATTTGCTGAACTTTCTATATAAATAGAGAATTTATATAATAATATTGAGTGTCAATTATTTGACTGCTTGAATTTTCAAAGATAACATGTTGAGGTAGCTTGTATCTTCATAAAATTGAGTATTTTCTATAAGAAGATCAAAGGAAACAAACATCACTCTCTCTCCTGTTCCTAATTCCTGTAATCACAGTTTGTTGAGATTTATTATTGGTTCTTATAGGCATTTGCAAGTAGTTATTTATAATTTTTACCAACACAATAATTATGGCTGATTCCAAGTTTCTCATTTGTTTGGAGGGTTTATATTATAATTTATATTATATTGATATAATTAATAGCACATGATATTGTTGCACAGGACCTTCCTATGTCAGACCCTCTTTCTCTTGTAATCCAGTACTTGCTGAACATTTTTAAAAGATAGATTTGGATAGCTACAATGTGATTTGGATGGCTCCAACTGCTTTGGCTTTTCTGAGGACTGTTAAAAATTGGCTTTTCCCTAAGTTTGAGGACCTTACTTACTTATTATCATTATTTATTATATCATTTTAATTGGTTGTAGATTTTTAATACCACTTTTAATACTGTTTTTGCATACAGTGTTCTCCACACAGAGTTACATATTTAACATGGGCAGTTATATAAATGTGATAAATGAGATAGATAGACAGACATAGTTCACTGTTGCTCTATCTATTAAAAACTAAATTTTATGTTTTAATCTTCTGAACCTTTAAACTATTTTTGAATGATTCTTGAGTTAAATTCTACTTTTTTTGCCCTTTGAAATCTGACTTTTCTTTCCATTTTGGTTTTGTGGATTCTTTTTATCTCTTTTCTAAATAGCTGAACTGATTATAAATAAAGGTTACAAATATTGACAAAATAACACATACAGACAAAATCATATGGAGATTTGCAGCCCTGGTCAAAAGGGCCCAGCAGAGATTATACTACCTGAGGCTTCTCAGAAAACAACAACTGAATGAAAAACTGCTGGTGAGCTTCTACTACTGCACCACAGAGAGCATTTTAACATACTGCACCTCTCTATGGTTTGCCAATTGCACAGTGGCAGATAGGACAGCACTCCAGAGAGTTAACGTCATTGCCCAGAGGATCATTGGTTGCCCTCTTCCCTCTTTGGAAGAGCTTTATAGCTCCCGCTGCCTTAAGAAAGTTCAAAACATTCTCAAAAATCCATCTCATCCTGGGAACCCTTTTTTTGAACTATTACCATCTGGCAGACAGTACAGAATATTAAAAAAAAAGTAGCTCTTTTGAATTCTGCTGTATAGTGCAGTGTTGGTGTGGTGTCGGGGGTTTCCGGTTCAATGTGTGAAGGGTGAAGGATGTGTGTTTGTGTTTATTTTCATGGTCATGGTCATGATGTGCCCTGAAGATGGTGTTTGATTTCATTGTACGAGGCGCAATGACAATAAAGTAAACTAAACTAAACTAAACTAAACTAAACTGTTTGATTCATTTTGGTTAAAATGTACTTTTTGTACTATATTGATACTTCGCATAGAATTTTGTTTTGATTATCAGAGGTTGGTCAGAATGACACAAAATATGAATGTCATTCTTTAAGAATATCACTCTGACAGATTGATGGATACTTTTATTTCTAGGTTTAATGTAATAGTTTTCCAGAAAAAGTACTGGAAGTATTTTCTTTGGATTTTTGTTGTGGAATTTCAAACAATGAGACAATTGACTTTGGATTGTAGTCTTTGGAAAATACGGCACAGTTTTGTTTTTCAAACCCAGCAGTAGTGCTTGCTGGAAATGTGTTAATTTGAAGCAGGGAATAATTCATTTTGGCAAAGCTTTGTGTCAGTGTGTTAAATATTCATCAAAATAATGACAGGATTTCATGACTTGACAGTCAGCATTATATTTTAGATTATTTAAAATAATTTTAATGAATTGCTTACCATATATTTGGAAGGTTAGAGTTTATGCTTTTTTCTAAGAGATAACAGAAGGAATCAACGGTTAAGTGCTTAAGTCTACTGTAAAGAAATTGTTGAATTACATGAAATCTTTTCCCCTCCCAGGAGCAATAACAGTCGAATCAGTAATTCTTCTGGTCCTAGAAATGAATACTTACAGATAATTGAATCAGGATTTTCCATATGAGTGTACAAAGCATAGCTAGTACACAATTGGGGTATTTACAGGATTATTATTATTGTCTTTAGCTCTTGCTAAACTGAGGAAAATTGAACTTTGACTCTTTGATAAGCTAGATTCATATTTTAGACCTACAAAGAGCCAGTTATTGTTCAGTCCCCCAAAAAGATCTTGCTTGTTCTTTGATCTTAATTAGCAAAGCATAAATGAATGTCATTGGCTAAAATATCACAATCACAATATTTAGTGTAGTGTCTGATTAAATATTTTATGTCTATACATGGATTCTTATAGGTGGGGAAGATGTGATAAAGGCAAAGGCTTCTCAAATCACTTCCATTTATTCAGTTTTTCACATTCATACATAGGAAGACTTTATAGGTAAAAATATTTGATGTAGGTGAAGCAATTAAAAAATATAGGCTTGGGTGCCTGAGAGAGGTGTACATATTTTAACACTATACCTATATGGTTTTTCCAAAGCATCCATGATATAATATTATGATATAAGGTAACATTTTTCTCTACAATGGATGTAAGATATAACTGTACTAGATTTAAAATAAAAAATGCAGATAATCTAGCATGTCACTAAGGAATAACATTTAAACATATGATTTTATTTCTTTATATTATTTATTTATTTCTACAAATTTAGAGGAAGCAGATATTCTCCTCCACGCAGGGGTCCCCTATGTCCGGTCTATGGACCAGCACTGCTCCGTGGCATGGCAATAACTGGGCCATGCAAACAAGCAAAGTCTTATCTGTGGGATGCAGGCAGCACATGAAACCATGCCTCCTCTGGTCCATGGAAAAATGTCTCTTCATGGAACCGGTCCCTAGTGCCCAAAAGGCTGGGGGCCTGCATATAGGAAATAAATTTATCCATATATGTAGCTAGACTAGACTATATGATATGGCAATGTATTTCATTTTCCTTTTTAAAAATAGTTTAATCAGTGAGGGAAACTGAGTCTCCTTTCACCTCTTGGAACATTTCCATTTCATATTTCAACTATAGGAATATTAGTACTAAAAATAACACAAATGCGGTGGTGGAATATCTGATTTTGCAATGCCTCTTGTCTCCTCATATTGTGTACGGAAAATAGAAAAGTATTAATCACTGGCTGACCAACCCATCTATTTTGAAAGACACATAATACAAAGGTTAATAATCTTGGGGGGAAAAACCACCTACAGATTCAAATTGTACTAATGCACTTTTATTTAACCACATTTTAACTTTTATTCTGCATTTGTATCTTATGCTAAGTGCACATTTCGGATTAGCATGTTATCTGGACCAAGCTATTACATTTGCTGCTTTCATGTTTAGTACTATCTTGGATTCTCCCCCCCATGAACAAAATGCACATATGACACTATTGAGAGCTTGGAAACCAGTATTGAGCTAGATTTTTGTGTGTAATGTCTCAGGAAGGCAATTTGCTAAATAAGAATACACTATTTTAATCTCTTTAATCAAATATGACTACTAGGCCATTAAAGTGATATTTAATTGAGGATGAATTGCAAGTTTAGTCAATCAATAAAACACAATACTAAGCCATGATGGCTTAGTTGGTAATAAACAGAGCATATTATGGCTTTGCCATGTGTGACCCAAGCCAGTATAGAAATTATAGCATATTTGTATCAATTCAATAGAAGATCCTTGGTTCATGTAACAATTGGTATATTTACTCATGTTCACAGTAGATAGCAAGTTTTAGCTGATATTAGCATGCTAAGCAGGATCATATTGGATGGGAGAACATCAGGGAATACTTGGAATAGAAGAGTGGACTGGAAGGTTGGAAAATCCTGGAAGGCAATGACAAATCGCTGAGAATAAATGGATGTGTCAATGAAGTACCAAAGCTGATATGAGGAAGACTTTGCCTTTACCCTTGCTATTAAGTAAATGTGCATATTTGATTACATATAATTTCATGATTTACATAAATTCTAATGGTGAGGTGTGTTGTTTTGTATAATTTTCATTCTCTGAAACACAGGAAGCTTGAGATATATGCCAGGCAGTAAAAGGTTATCAGCATGATTGTCTCCAGTCTCTCTTTCTCATTAGACTACCTGTAATTAACTATAATAATCAAAAATAAAAGCAATGAAATACATTGTCAATTTTACTGCAATTCATATATTGCCCTTCTTTTTTTATACTCTAACCAGAGGATTGCAACTTAGGAAAAAGGAGAGGAGAAAAGGGGAGAGGAAACAACTGAAGGATGCTCATAAATCCCAGATTGTCTGATCTAGCTGCTTAGATTTCAAGATACGGTCTCAGAGCTTTTGTTTTCAAGACAGTCAGCACCCAGATATTTCATTAAAAATTGAGCATGTCTCACATCATAAATTCCTAGGTTATTAATCTGATACCAAATATATACATACATATAAAATATAATAAATTCATGTTATTAATCTGAGTATATGTATACAATTACAAGGCAGTGTGTTTATTTCATAACATATAATGAATCTTGGAAAGATCCAGTGTTGCCAAAAATTTAATCTCTCGATGTAATCTCCTTTACAGAGAATGATTGGAATTTTATAATATCTGTATTTATTTAAAATACAGAGATTGATTGTAACTAGAGACACAGATTTAATTCTCAAACAAAGACCATTACTTCTGTATAGGTCTTTGGAAAAAATAGCACTCAGCACTCTAGGAAGTTTACAAAGCCCAAACTCAGCTGTGGTCAGGTATTGTCTCATCACAACCACACCATAAGAGCCCTATCAGAGGAAATTGGTGATCAAGTTTCAGTAACATAGATGTAATTGTAGCCTCTATTGCTTCAACTCTAACCAAGATAATTGTGCTATTATAAATTGGATGATCACCAGATTTTTTATTCTTTGAATAATTATTTGCTTTATTAATTTCTTTTACTTTTTGATGGTTACTAAAAATTTAGGCATTTCTGATCACTCACTTGCATGTATGTACAGGTAATGCCCAGGTTATGAACATTCCCTTAGCAAACGTACTATATAGTCCTCCAAAGTGTGTGTCATACCTAATTGCTGCTTGACCCTTCTGTACTATTCTCTCTTCTTTCTTTCTTTCTTTCTTTCTTTCTTTCTTTCTTTCTTTCTTTCTTTCTTTCTTTCTTTCTTTCTTTCTTTCTTTCTTTCTTTCTTTCTTTCTTTCTTTCTTTCTTTCCTTCCTTCCTTCCTTCCTTTCCTTTCCTTTCCTTTCCCTTTCCCTTTCCCTTTCCCTTTCCCTTTCCTTTTCCTTTTCCTTTTCCTTTTCCTTTTCCCTTTCCTTTTCCTCCATTTTTATACTCTCTCCACCCAAGAACAATCTTGTCTTGGTGCCTGCTTTTAGTATTTTCTTTGGGGATTCTTTTTAGTGATAAAAAAGAGAAACTAAAGCAATAATCCTGTTATAAGATTATATTATTCCATATTCTGAGGAAGTAGAGGGTAATCCATGAAAATCTGTGCAATAATAAATTTGTTAGGCATAAGATGGTAACATACTTACCAACAAAAATAAGCTTATTTAGGATTTCAGTCTTTAGAATTACATAGTACCAAGTCATAGTAGTGTTTTTAAATTTAACCAAATTCTTTGGTATTTAATAATAAAATAAGGATGTATAATGTAATCAGAAGGAAAATGGCCTCTTTTTTTTTTTTTTTTGCTCAGGCTAAAAATAAAAACACAGTCTCTGTATGGCTTCATAGGTAGGAATGTGGCACGGAGCCCAAGAGAATAAAATGGTTTCAGTTGCACTACTGAAGATGGTTAAAAACCTAGTCTTTTTTATTTTCTGATGTGCTTTGTCTGTCTTATGTCATTCAGACCTTACAGTAGAAAAAAATTAGATATGTTTACAGTATCCTGATATCATTTATGTGCTTCTAAAATATATTGGCAGCATGCTTTTAAACGGCAGAACTCATCCACACAAGTAACAAAAAGGAAGTGAATGTATTCAATTTAAGTGATGAAGTATTCTTATGATTAATATATACTTACGATCCCAACACTAATATAAAAAGATAAAACAGTTATGGGCTGAAATTGGCAAATATACTGTAGAGCTTACAAGCTGCTACTTTTCAGATTTATATAATTTTTGAAGGTGATCTAAATGTCAAGATGGGAATAAATAATGTATTCCTTTATACTCCTTCAATATAGTCAATGTCTACTAAAAACAGAAAAACAACCTGTTTATTTAATTATTTAGTGGTCTGATGAACTATTTTACAACTATATGTACACATGTTTATATTTATATTTGTAAATGGGATGGTGGTAGGTAATCACTCAGAAGAACTTACTAGACAATCTATGCCCTTTGAGTCATCATCTCAGAGGTATTTAAGGGAGATGGGCAATTACAAATATGGAATATAAAAACAAACAAACAAACAAATATATCCTTATCTAATCCGAGAAACAGAATACTCACATCTTTCAATGTGTGTTTGCATTACTTTGGATTTGGACATGAGAAATAATAAGAATTTGTTTATTTTAATATATGCTACTAAATTTATAAACTTCTTGATTCTGTTATAGCTATGGTATGTGTGTTTGTGTGTATGAATGTATAAATAAATAGAGAACATGTACCTCCCAGTTGGATTACGGCAATGCACCTTACCATCTGGTATCTTAACCAGTTCAGAATGCAGCAGTATTATTAGTTATGGGGGCATGAAGGTAGCTCGTGTAAGACATTACTTTGTAAACTGTACTGGATCCCAGTGGGTTTACAGGTGCCACTCACCCATGAAATTCTGTATGGCACAGGACCAGATTATTGGTGTCTATCTTTGGTTATATCATCCTATCCCATATGCTTATAAGTTGGGCATATTCTAGGAAACTGCTCTGTGGAATAATTTCCCTCTACATGCACCCAATGTTTGACTGGCCCCAGCCCTCCTTGCCCCCAGTAAGCTATTAAAACCTGGCTCTGGTCATCTAAGGATTTGGTCTGCGATATGAAATGATTGCCAATCTGGGGAGGTGTTATGATGTGTTTTGATGGGGATTGTATTTGTTTTGTTGTTACTAATTGTTTTTATTGTTAACTACCCAGGATTTCTCTGGTGGGCAGCCAGCCATATACATGCTTTTACTCATTAGAATAACTATGTGTGACCATCAGTTTTATGTTGCCTGCTGTTTTATTTGATCTGGAATGGTTGTTTGCATTTTTTTATTCTTATTTCTTAGTTTGCACTGTGAACACCCTTGTGATTAAATTGGTATAGAAATACCATATAGTATATGAATAAATATATAACAGAAAACAAACATGTCAGCCAGATATTGCAGTCGGCTGAGATGTAAAGGTACAAAAATCATTTAATAGTTTGGCTTTGTATACATTGGCTAGAGACAATTATCATTACAGCTGGCTCAGTCCCTGGAGATTAAGGTAAACATAAATTACCATAACTGATATAATAACTGATACAAAATTTAAATACCTTATTTGTGGAAGTTTGCTGTTTTACAATATTTGGGTGACATGGCAAATTGTTACATGAAATAATGGTTTGGAAGAAAATAAAGCAAATAAAATGTCAGAGATTTTTTTTTTTCAAACTTCACTTTTTAAATGTTGGCCCATTTTTTCCTTGGTGATTCTTAAAATACCAGTTGCTAGGGTTTATTTTACTAGACTGAAAATGGGCGTTGGTAGAAGTTACCGTGAACGCCCTTTCTATCTATGCTGCGACAGAGCCCAGGATGGGACAGGGTTGACTCCTTCCTATGACGTCATAGCTGAGTCTGTACTAAGATATCAAAGCCAGCCCCCGGGAGAGACCCCAGCTTTGGCAAAGATACTTGACAGACTGAAAGGTGTCTCTGAAAGCCCAAAATAAATACAAAAATATGTTTTACCCTCTCCGGACGAATCAAGGGAGGGGCTGGGCTCTCTCGCAGCATAGATAGAAAGGGCGTTCACGGTAACTTCTACCAACGCCCATTCTCCTCCATGCTGCATCGAGAGCCCAGGATGGGACATACCAAAGCTTGCATGTCCACGGGCGGGTCCTCGTCTGGCTCATCACACCGACTGTGGAACCATTCGTTGAAGCACCCGTCTGCCGAAGGCTGCAGTTGCCGAGGCAAAAGCATCCAGACAGTAGTGTCTGATGAAAGGAGACGGGGATGTCCACGTGGCCGCACAACAAATCTCCTCCAAGAATGCTTGGGTCGCCCAGGCAGCAGAAGTGGCCGCGCTTCTGGTAGAGTGTGCCGTCAGACCTCGGGGAACCGGAAGGGCTGCAGCTTTGTACGCCTGCTCAATGCAAGACCTGACCCACCTGCTAATAGTAGGAGAAGAGGCCTTGTGCCCCAAGTGAGAAGGGAAAAAGGAAACAAACATGGCTTCCGACTTCCTGAAGGAGGAAGTGCGCTTAATGTATATTCTAAGAGCCTTTCTTACGTCTAGGGTGTGTCACTGCTGCTCTAAGTCATGCTGCGGGAAAGGACAGAAGTCAGGCAAAACAATGTCCTGGGACCTGTGAAACCAGGTGTTAACCTTCGGAATAAATGAGGGGTCCAGACGAAGAACAACCCTATCATCGTGAAAGGAACAAAGGTCCTGTCTGATGGAAAGAGCAGCAAGCTCGGAAACCCTCCTGGCAGAAGTGATGGCAACAAGGAACACTACCTTCAGAGTCAGGAAACGGAGAGACACTGTTCTAAGGGGTTCAAAGGGGGGCTTTGTAAGGGCATTAAGGACCAAATGAAGGTCCCAGGAAGGATACCTGTGAACCACCGGAGGGTGCAGGTTGGAAGCCCCTTTCAAAAACCTCCTGACTGAAGTGTGATGGGATAAGGAAGGAAGTGAATCCTATGAAAAGACTGAGGAGAGGGCTGCAACCAGCCTGCGTAAGGTGTTGGGGGCCAAACCTTTCTCCAGACCATGCTGAAGGAATTTAAGAACTTCTGCCAACTGGGCTGAAGCAGGAGAAAGACCCTCCCTGAGGCACCATCGGGAAAAAGCCTTCCAGGTGGCATAATAGATGTGCCTTGTAGAAGGTTTGTGAGAAGCCAGGATAGTGAGGATGACCCCTACTGGAAGATCAGCCTCCTCTAGCTGCTGCCGCTCAAGTGCCACATGGTCAGCTTGAACCACTGGGGCTCTGGGTGGAGCAGGGCCCCCTGGTGAAGGGAGATTAGATGGGCAGGGATCCTCCAAGGAGAAGCCACCGATAGGTTGACCAGGTCTGCAAACCAGGGCCTCCTTGGCCAATAGGGTGCCAGGAGGAGGAGCTTCGCACGTTCCTCCCACATCTTCCGAAATACTGCCGGAATGATGGGAAGCGGGGGAAAGGCGTAGAGGAGACCCTTGGGCCATCTGCACCAAAGAGCATTGGTCCCCTCCGCTCCCTGGCAAGGAAACCTGGTGAAGAATCTGGTGACTTGGGCGTTTTGAGGAATGGAGAAAAGATCCACCTCCAGTGTTCCGAATCTGAGGGAAAGATCCCTGAATAGAGACAGAGGAATGGACCATTCTGCCTGGTCTGGGAGTTGTCGACCCCGGAGATGTGGTCCGTCAAGATCGATAACAGGTGTTTCTCTGCCCATAACCCCAGCCGTAGAGCCTCTCTCATGAGGGCTTTGGACCTCGTTCCCCCTTGCCGGTTGACATGAGCCTTTGCGGCCATGTTGTCCGTAAGGACTAGAACATGAGAGCCAGTCACTGATTGCCTGAAATGCTTGAGAGCCAGAAAAATAGCTCTGAGCTCTAGCCAATTTATGGGAAGGGTCTGTTCCGATCTGGACCAAACACCCTGAGCTATCTGGCCCTACATATGGGAACCCCAACCCAGGAGGCTGGCATCAGTGGTTATCACTAGCCTGTCTGGGTCCCTGAACAGGAGTCCCCTCCAGATAGATGGGGAATGCCACCAATTGAGAGATCTCCGGATTTGTGGTGGGAGTGGGACCTTGATGGATGAGTGGCTGGTTCCTGCTCATTGGTAGGGAAGCAGGAACCATTGGAGGGCTCGGGAGTGGAGCCGAGCCCACGGGACGATGCCAATACAGGAAACCATCTTCCCCAGAAGTTTGGACAGCAGCGACAGGGGGAAAATTTGATGTTGCTGGATCTGGCTGATGATCTCTGCAAGGCTCTTTCCACGAGCTGGGGACAGGAAAACCTGGCACGACATGGTATCGATGACTGCTCCCAAGTGTTGCAATTTGGTTGTAGGAGAGAGCTGGCTCTTTTTGGTGTTGATGGAAAATCCGTGGCTCTGGAGACATGACAGGGTAATTTGCAGATCCCGATGGGCCACAAGGATGGAAGAGGAAAGAATCAAAATGTCATCCAAGTAGCATTGGATCCTCACTGGAATAGAACGCAGAGATGCCACCAATGCTGCCAGAACCTTTGTGAAGACCCTTGGAGCCGATGAGAGGCCGAAGAGAAGTGCTAGATACTGGTAATGGGTATTCTGATAACAGAAACGGAGAAACTGGTGATGATGAGGCCAAATTGGGATGTGAAGGTAAGCTTCAGTGAGATCAATGGAAGAGAGGAGGTCGCCCTCCTGAACGCTCTCTAAAATAGAATGCAGAGACTGCATTTTAAATTGCCTGTATTTTACAAATTGGTTGAGAAATTTAAATCAAGGATGGCTCGCCACCCCCCTGAGGCTTTGGGAACGATGAAAAGGCGAGAGTAAAGCCCACGTCCCCGTTGAAACGGGGGAACAGGTTGAATAGCCCTGATTTCAAGAAGGTGCTGAATGGCCTGATTCATGAGGGCTTGCCTGGAAATGTCCCGAGACACAGGACAGATCAAATTTTTTTGGAGGGGTCGGGTTAGGAAGTCCAATTGTAACCCTGACCTAATAGTGCTGAGCACCCAGGTGTTCATCGTTGACTCCTCCCATTTGGAGGCAAAGAAAGCTAGGTGACCTCCGGTGGGTGGGGAGAACGAGGGATTACTTAGAGCGATGGAAGGAATGACCCCCTTCCCCCCGAAAGGGCCGTTTACCAGCAGAAGGTTGTTGCCTGCCAGATGTTTCCGCCCGTTGGTCTTGGTGTTGGGAGTATGGCCTGTGAGAGCGGGGGAAGCAAGATGAGGTCTCCGCTCAGAAGGCAGGAGGGCGATAAGGAGCAGGGCGATAGTGGGCTTTCTTCCCAGAGGAAGAGAGAATTTTACGTTTATCTCTGGTTTCGATGAGATAAGGTTCCAGAGCATTGCCAAAAATCTTATTGTCTGCGAAAGGAACTGAAGCCAGCTTCCATTTTCGGCGTGACTCCGCGTGCCAATTTCGGAGCCATAAAAGTCTTCTTGCTGCTACAGAAGATGCCATGGCCTTGGATGCAAATTTGGCGGAATTGAGAGTGGCATCTGCAGTGAATTCCGCTGCTGCAATAATCTTATTAAAGTCTTGGTGAGACCGAAGGTCAGAATCAGGCAATCTATTCTGGAGTTGGCGCAGCCACCGTATGGATGCCCTGGTGAAGAAGGATGCTGCTGTTGAAGCCCGAACAGCCCAAGCAGCAGCCTGGTGATTGCGCTTGAGGGTCTGTTCGGAATGTTTATCATCCGGTTTCAGGATATCTTCTGGCTCCATGAAAGTGCCAGAAGATGAGAATGAGTCCAGAACCAGAATGTCAACAGAAGGCACTGCCAGGGCATTGTCCAGAGCTGCGCTGACATTGTAGAAATGCTTATCTAGAGAAGATGGGCGAGGACCTGCCGAAGGAGAAGCGCACTGTTCCTTGACCATGTCCAGGAACAAAATGGGAGAAGGCAAAACCTCTGCATGCACTACAGGCTTGGAGAAGAGGGATTTCCTTGTGGCTCGGGAGCCACTTCCTCTGGCGACAGCTTGGCAGTGACCAAGGCCTTGCTGAGTAATGGTCTGAAGAGCGTAGGTTTGAAGACCAATGCAGAGGATGTCTGCTCTGGGTGAGAAGCCTCTTCCTCTGAAAGATTTTGGTCAAAAATCTCACCCTCTTCACACTCTGAATAAGAGGAGTAATTGTGTTCAGATGGTGAAGGCCTTCCTTCCTCATCAACCTCCTCCCATTCTAGTAGAGAAGAATGGACCCTGAGGTCCTGAGGCCTGTGTAAATCAGGATGATGAGGCAAGGAACTTATAGATTGAGAAGGGAGAAGGGCCTGAACCCTTTCCAGAGGTTGAAGAATTTGCTTGAAGCTTTCATCCAATCCCTGCCTAATGGCTGATGAGACTACATCTTGTATATCCCTTGGTCTATGCTCAAAGGTAGAGGCAGAAGGCAGAAGGCCCGCTGCTGTGGGAGTGAAGGTGGCTTCAGGCCTAGATTGAGGAGAGGTTCAAGGCCTGGAGGGAGGGGGAGGAGCATAGGGCACAGAAGCCTGTTGGAAATAAGGCCCAGATCTGCTTAAATCCTGAGGATCTGACTGTACAGCAAGAGCCTCAGGAGACCAGGATGGAGGATGGAAAGGCTCATAGATAACTTCTCCTCCCCTGGGAGGGCTTGGTTGGGGCCCACGAGTATCACCTGAAACATGCTGTAGTTGCACTCCCTTCTGTTGAATAGTTCTGTTGAACTGCCTCTCTAGAGCTGCATGTCTGCGCTTTTCTGCCCTCAATTCAGCCTGAGTTGCCTTCTTAGGGGCTAGAGCCTTAGCTTTGATTTTAGCAGCCACCTCCCTCTGGACTGATTGGGTGCGTTGCCTATGTCTTTTTCTCCTATTGGGCTTAAGAGACTGTTCCACTGGGGGGAGCTCTGCCAGAGCCTTATCTTGCTCCATTTGTAAAATAAAGGCTCTTGCGTTGGGAAGAAGCTGTTTAGAAATTTTTCTATTAAGCCCCTTAGGATATAAATGGCCCCCAGGCTTACAAAATGGCCACTCACCTCGTGGTGGAAGGCTTGAATCCAAGATAGCCGCTGACTACAGGAAAACAGGCTCCAAGATTGAAGAATCACTCCTTAGGCTATACAGAGCCCCGAGCGAAGTCAGCAAGGGAAAAACACAGCAACCAGCTACACGATCAGCTGGCTTGAGCTCTTATTAGTTTGCCGATCGTGTTTACGATCGCTCCAAACTGCAGGCGTGGGGGAGGTCTGCAAACGCTGCCCAGCTTGCCTGCACAGAGCTCTGTGATGCTGCTCCCAACGTTGCAGGGCTCTCCTGAGAGAGCAGCTGCCCAGATCCCTGGGAGCTGCTTGAAGAGAGGAAAAAAGTACTGAAGATCGCTGGTGATTGCTATCTAACAGAACACTTTCAGAGACACAGCTACTGACTGAAAGGAGCTGAGTCAAAAGCTGGGGTCTCTCCTGGGGGCTGGCTTTTATATCTTAGTACAGACTCAGCTATGACATCATAGGAAGGAGTCAACCCCGTCCCATCCTGGTCTCTCGATGCAGCATGGAGGAGAATTGGCATTCATCCCTGCCTAAAAGAAAAGTGCTAAAAAGACTTTGGATGCAAACAACTCCCTTCATTTTTAAAGAGTAACACTTCAGACAGCAGCTATGGTTAAGCATGTTTTGTCCTAGTCTAATTTTTTGACAGTGCATAATAAATGCTGAGTAATTTATATGATTTCCCAGAGCCAGCACAGGAAGTCTTAAGCCAGTACAAGAAGGCTGACCTATGTTGATACAAGAAAGCCTTCCTACATCCTGGGATGGCTGCCAGTATTAACACAGGCATCATAAAGATCCCTAGATATCCTGCTCCATTGCCAAGCAGAATTTCTAGGGGAAGTGTGTGATTCTAATATTACCCAGATTCCACAGGTACTTGAACAAGGAAGAAGTCATGCCTGGTAATGGATCACAGTTGATTTGGAAAAATAAAGGCCAAATTTAATTCCCCTGCACACTTGTTCACCTAAATACTTGATGTATAGAGATTAATGGGCAGACTTTACATAGAAAAAACATTATCTGTGATTCATTCCTACCATGTAACACCTATGCCTATATATGTGTGGATAGAATTTTACAATATCTAAGTTTCTCTGAAGTCTCAAATACTGTATACATATAGTATTGTATAAGGAGCAACTAAAAGAGTTGCTTCATTTAAGCAATTTAAGTAAATTAATAAAAAATTAAGACATTCCTTTCAGTTAAATTCTTAGATAGTATAAGAAGAAAATTTTACTGCATTTGTTGCTGTATTACTGTTTTGCATATATAGAAATACAGAAATGCTGAAACCACAGGGAAAATAACCAAAATTTTTCATCCAGAAATTTTGGAGAAATTACATTTTTTTAAGCATCAAGTCATTTTATTATTTGGGAACAAAAAATGTTAAGTTGTGAATAACTTAACAACTTAATGTTAAGTAGTTTTCTCATGCAACATTTAAATATATACTTCATTATGTAGTGTTATGTGCTATGTCATATATTACTGGTAAAATTCAAAAGTGTAATGATATGATGGAAGGTCTTCTAAACTATGATTAAATTTTGCAGGAAAAATGGATATATATCTTCATTCTTAGTCTAAATAGCTTGGATTTGTTTTTCTCTTTTTCTTTAAAAAGTCTTTGTCCTATTATGAAATAGAAATGAAATGTCATCTAAACTTAGAAAATGTGACAGTTCTTTAAATCAGTGACTTGTCAGCTAAGCCTGATATTCTAGAACCTTTATTAAACTAGCTCTGCAAATATTGGAATACATGAGAATGCTCTCATTTCTCTGGCTCCTCTGTATTAGTGACTATATTTCATAAATGATAGTTCATTAAAATGTTTCATTTTTATTCTGTTTTAATTTGAATTTATCAAGGTTATGCATGCGTGTATAACTAAGTACAACACTTGTTTGAAGTTTTCAGCCTTCTATGCTTACTTCATGTCCTTAATTATCTGGGAAGAGGGGAAATCAGTTAAATGTAAATGTTTCCTTACAGAATCCTGATTAATTTCTAGTTATAATGTATATGTGGAATTTGTAAAAAATAGAATGCAGTTATGACCAAATTACTGCTGGTTTTGTTACTGTCTGTAGAACTTAACACTATTTTCTTGTCAGAATGAAAAAAAAAAAAACACTTCTCAATGCCAAATGACATGGAGATAGCAGTGGCAAAGTGATCTCGCGTATATATTGACATATCTATTTTCGATTCCCGTTTCTTTCACAAAATTCTTGTATTCATATCTGCTGTTTAATAATAATAATAATAATAATAATAATAATAATAATAATAATAATAATAATAATAATAATGAATTTGGAAACAGGAATTTGGTTACAGGACATCGCCTGGCAATGATCAACTGCATGGCTTTTGGCTCAAATACCTGACCAGCCTGCATGGAAAAATGGCCGAACAATTCATTGAGGTGCTGCAGACAGGAAACATCAGTGAATGGTTAACAGCTGGGAAAACCTACTTGATACAGAAGGATCCAGCAAAAGGGGCAACACCTGCAAATTACAGGCCAATAATGTGTCTGCCAACCATGTTCAAGCTGCTGACCGGCATCATAGCTGACAGGATCTAGGACTACCTAGAAGCAAATAACATCTTGCCAGTAGAGCAGAAAGGAAACAAACGAGGAAGCAGGGGCACAAAAGATTAGCTCCTGATCGACAAAATGATTTTAGAGAACTGCAAAAGCCGAAAAACAAATCTACATACAACTTGGATTGACTATAAGAAAGCATTTGTTTCACTACTGCACAGCTGGATCATCAAGTGCCTGGATGTCATTGGAATATACAAGTGCATTGGTACTTTCACTGCAAATGCGATGAAGCACTGGAAAACAGAACTGTTTATTGGAAATGAAATCTACAGACTGGTCAACACCAAAAAAGGGATTTTCCAGGGTGATTCTTTGCCACCTCTGCTGTTCATCATCACCATGACCCCCCCTGTCAACAATTTTACAGAAAACTAACCTGGGCTATGAAACTGCTAAAAATTGACAGAAAATCTCTCATCTGCTGTACATGGATGATCTGAAGTTATACGGAAAATCAGAAATTGAAATCCAGTCACTGACCAATACAGTTTGAATTTTCAGCACTGACATCAACATGGTGTTTGGCCTGGACAAATGCGCCACAGTGGCACTGAAGAAAGGGAAGATCATAGAAAGTGATGGAATTGAAATGCCCAAACCATCAAGTGCCACCAACCCGAAGCCTACAAATACCTGGGCATATTGCAGCTGGATAATATCAAGCATGGGCAAGTGAAAAATGTGGTCAGCAAAGAATACACACAAAGGGTCAAAAAACTTCTAAAAAGCAAACTGAATGGCGGTAACACCATCAAGGCTATAAATACTTGGGCCATACCTGTCATCAGATATACTGCTGGGATCATAAACTGGACACAGGCAGAGCTGGACAGCTTGGATAGAAAAATAAGAAAACTGATGACCATACACTATGCGCTGCACCCGCGTAGTGACGTTGACAGGCTATATTTGCCCAGAAAAGCAGGCGGCAGGGGACTTTTGCAAGTGAAGCAGACAGTCGAAGAAGAGAAGCATGCTCTGGCAGATTATGTGAAAGACAGTGTTGAACCAGCTTTGATGGAGGTCAACAAGAGGAAGCTGCTCAAAGTGCAGCAAACCAAGAATCAATATAGAAAAACAGCGATGCAAACTCGGGCTGACAGCTGGTGTAACAATGCACTGCATGGACAGTTCCTTGAAAAGATCCAAGGAAAAGTAGATAAGGAAAAGACCTGGTTATGGCTGACCAACAGAACACTGAAGAAAGAGACAGAAGGCCTGATTCTTGCAGCCCAAGAACAAGCCATCAGAACTAATGTAATCAAAGCCAGAATAGAAAAATCTGCTGATGACCCCAAATACAGACTCTGCAAAGAAGCGGATGAAACCATTGATCACATACTGAGCTGTTGCAAGACAGTAACTCAGACTGACTACAAACAACATCACAACATAGTCACTCAGATGGTCCACTGGAACTTGTGTCACAACTACCATCTGCCTGTAGCAAAGAACTGGTGGGATCATAAGCCTGAAAAAGTGGTTGAAAATGAGCATGCCAAACTACTGTGGGACTTCCGAATACAGACTGACAAAGTTTTGGAACACAATACCTCAGATATCATGATTGTGGAGAAGAAAAAAGTGTGGATCGTCGTCATTGCCATACCTGGTGATAGCAGAATTGACGAGAAACAACTTGAAAAAGTCACCAGATATCAGGACTTGAAAATTGAACTGCAGAGACTCTGGCATAAACCAGTGCAGGTGGTTCCAGTGGTAATCGGAACACTGGGTGCTGTACCTAAAGACCTAGGCAAGCACTTAAAAACAATTGGTGCTTACAAAATCACCATTGGTCAACTGCAGAAGGCCACATTACTGGGATCTGCTTGCATAATCCGCTGATACATCATGCAGTCCTAAACACTTGGGAAGTGTTTGACTAGTGATTTGTGATACAAAACCCAGCATGGTTATCTTGTTTGCTGTGTATACTGTCATTTTTGTGTAGAATAATAATAATAATAATAATAATAATAATAATAATAATAATAATAATAATAATAATAATAATAATCTCATTTAGCTATAATACAATAGCTGTATTATAACTAGGATTGGTGAATTACATTTATTAAATTTTTAATATATGACCTCACAATCGGCTAATAGTAATAGTAAAAATCAGCTAATACTAAAATATTAAATATCAACCAACTAATAATATTTTATAATATTTAAGTGTAGGATGTTTTTATATACATGGATTTATGATATTCATTTTTTAATGGTTTGGCATTCTTGAAACTTTTTTTGCAAAGAATATGTACAAATGTTTTGAACTGATGTTCAACTTTGGCAATTAAATAAGTATAACTAGGACTACTAGGATTGACTGCTGTTATTGGTATGACACCTATACCTTGATTTTCTTTTATTTTTTAGGTTTTCACTTGCTGGAGGAGCAGGGTTAGTGACATCCTAATTCAAATAATCTTCTTACATGTTTCATATGCCTTACATGCTATTGCTTACTTGTGATAAATAATATTTTTGCAAGGAAAGAATGGTATGTTGGATTGGAATTCTAGAATGTGCTATGCAATAATAGCTGCTTACAGAATGATGTTTCAGCAAATAGTTAAAAGCCAAAATAAGCCTACACCATTATAGAATTCCCAAGTGGAATATAGGAGTTCTGTGCTGTGAATATGGGTCAGCATCCCAAGCAGACTCAGGCATCCACAGGTTGCTTTCCAAGCATAGAATCAGGGTGGATAAAATTGATGATATTTTTTAAAAATGGATTTTTAAAATTTAAATGGGATTTTTTAAAATTTTTATCAAATTTATTTTAATAAAATGGTTTTGGAGTAAAAATCTATCTAGTTTTCAATTTAAGATACATTAATAATTTAGCTTATTCATCATAAAATTGAGCTTAGTTATGTAGTATGAGGCTGTATATTCTGCAATATTTACATTTTTGGTAAACTCATTCAATGAATCCAGATCTGCAAGCTAAATAAGAAACCTTTAGTTTTTTTTGCAAATAATAATATTAAAGATTCTAACTATCAGCAAGAATGAGTCCTTATATTTAAAGAGCACCTGTCATTTTAGATCTACCTTGGCAACACCTGTTTGCGGGCATCTACTCACCTGCTGCCTACCATGTCCCTCACCCTGTTGTGTCACTACTGCATCACCAGCCATCCCATTAAAGTGACTGTCGGTGAGTCAACAGCGGGTCAAAGGAGGAGCCACTGTGGAACAGAGTTGACAGTTGCTCTTTAAAAGTCATGATTTAAATCAACTTGATTTAAATCACATCCACCCTGCATAGAATTAAGAGATGCCTTCTCTGTCATATAGATGTGGAAAGATATCTTCAACTTATAGCATAGGTAAAGACAGAAAAGCAGACTGACTGCAAGTCTGCTTCCAAATGCCTGTTCCTAACTGCACACAGTAGCAGAGTAAAAAATAATTCCAAATTGTCACATATATGCTTTTTTTTTTCAAGAGGCAACTGGACTTTCTGTTTTTTCTTTGAAGACATTTGCTTCTCATCCAAGCTTCTTCAGTTTCTTGAATGAGAAGTGAAACATTGGGACAACCATGACCTGGAAGACTGAGAATCTCCACAGACCTGTAACTCCAAACTAAAACTCAAGAATTAAACAGAGATATAATTACACAGAAACAGACTTCTTGCCTATAGTTTATAACAATGAATGTGGCCAACTGGAGACAAGAATACTGAATCATCTAAGAAACAACCTGAGGGCTCATCACCATATAAATCCATGACACAATCCAAGTCAAAGTCAGTTCTTTTCTCAGGGCAAGAAACAGGATGAATTTGGAAACAGGAATTTGGTTACAGGAAACAGGAGACAAGACTTTTAACAAGAGAAAGCCTAGAGGATGGTCGTATACTCTATAACCGGAGTTAGGTTTGCCTGATAGTGGAGTTCTCATTCTCAAGAATCAAACAGATCTCTTCTGTTCAACCCTTTTGTAGCCTGTTTTAAAGCTTTGCTTTTTCTCAAAGTCATGATCTAGTTCCCTGTTGTCTGAACCAGCAGTTACTACACTTTCCCTGACTCTCAGCCATTATTCATAGATGGGTGGCCCAAGCTAAGAGTTTGACATTAGTTCTTTAGCCTTAGAATTAGAAAACAGTAACCTTAAGTGCTTTTAAAATAGAAACAGGATGCAAAACAGCATGGAGGAAGAAATTGTTTGCCAGGGCTTGGAGGGAGTTAGGAGCAGTTTCCACTCGCCTTTGCTTTAAATTTCTAGGGAAAAAGAATTTACAGGTTTTTGATAAATTTACAATTTATCAAGTCCAGTAACCTGTTTAGTAAAAAGTATGCTAGAAGTTGGGTCTTCTTGGTTCCAGTCCAACACATCAACAGGTAGAGCACACTAGTTTTATATTTTTAAAACCCCTGTTTCTACTGCATACATTTTTCAAAGCAATTTGCATTAAAATAAAGAAATAAAAGTATTACTTAAAAAAAAAACAGCACAGTGTCTATTCTTGTCTGCTTCTTCTTGCTCTTAACAGCAGCCACTAGGAAAATTCAAGAACCTAGTCAGTTGGCAAAGCAGTTGGCAAGATCTTTGTCCTTCTGCTCTGATTATTTGAAAGTGTTTCTTCAACTTTTCTCTATGAGTACCTCTTCCCATTTTTAAAAAATATGGGGAACCCCCAAAAAGCTTTTGTTTGTATGAGTTATATTCCTAGATATTTAATACTTTAAAAATTAAAATTGATGTATTTGCTGTCATTGCTGCTTTTCACAAATGTTTGATGGGATTTTAATATGTATTATTTTTCAACATAGGCTGACAAATAATTTTGATTTCACAGACCCCTGAGAGGATCTTGGGAGGCCCCCAGGAAACATAGGTAAAGGGGGATGCGGGAAACAGGTGCAGATGCAGGCAATTGAGAAGGCAGAACTAATGTTTTTATTAGTATGATTTCATGTCATCTGCGGAAAAAACTCACTACAACCTTTCTTGTAGGGAACCCTTTTTTTTTTTTTTCTTGCTTATGTACTCTTTTTCTTACAATGAAAATATTTTGAATCATGATCAGTAGCTGAGATACAACTAATGGGTTAGAGAATTACTTAGCTTTGGTTATTTTCTCTCCCTGATCCTCTCCTGGTTCTTGTGTTGTTATGTTTGTTATCTTGAGTGGTCTGGCAATGTAATGTCTTTTTCCCTCCAGAGAGCCCATATACATTCATTTCAGTCAAAATTGATGGTAGTATTCGCTCTTTTGAACACAATAGGTTGGCTTTCTATTTTAAAAGCGCCCATGTTAGTTCTCCTGCTAACTGTCTTAAGTCTTTGAAATTGATAGTTCTTGGATGTAAGCCACTGTCACTAAGAGCAAAGCAACTTTTAAAATTATCAAGTAAAAAAAATTGCATGTGGTTATAATTTAGATGAAACAGTGAAAGTGGCCTAAAAATGCAATGAACCAAGCTTTCTCTTAGACTATTTAAAGATAAGTTATATTTTAGTGAGCTAAGAAAAAGGCCTCAATCTAAAGAAATAGTTTGCAGCTGTTGTGAAGCGCTCATTGATACTACTTCCTGTTACATAGGTCTACAAATTTAAATTGTAACTTTTCTAGAATCATGTGCCATGTGCTTGTTTCAGAATTATTTTCATGACAAGAGTTCTAAAATATGGAACTAGAAGTCCTCAGATTCTTTTTTACACGTTTTTCTTAGTGAACACACATACCATGAAATTTTGATAACATAAGGCTATTGTGTTAAAATATGCTTCTATGGTATATATATTGGACTAGAATACAGCTACCACATCTGAGCTCTAAAAGTTTGAATAACCATTTTATGGCAGCAGAATGATAGAACACAGCTGCTGTTTTGATGTTACCTTGATTTTTATAGCCCACATCTGGTAGCACATCTCCTTCAAAAATCTCATAGACTATTTCCCCCAAAATGCAACCTGTGCATTGTAATTTTTATATCAAATAATGTTATCAGTCCTCCTAGTTTGAGGAAAGAACATTAATTTTGGCTGGGTTATTTGCATTATAATTCTTATATCTCTTCTGACTAACTTCAGTGGTTTCTTCCAAGCTATTTTTTTTGTAAGAAAATATAGAATTTCTTATTAAAGTTTATAAGCTGCACAGAAAATAGTGCTTGCTATGGAAACACACAACAGTCTGTGTCGCAGTTGTGATTGAAAACATTTTATGGTCTATGATTTAAATGAAGTAATTTAACCAGCCAGTACTAGGACAATTTAATATATCCTTCTTTTGTATAGAAAAAGCCTCTGCAAAATAGTTCCTTGCCAACTGTTTAAAATTATACAATAAAAAGTTCATGCCACAATCGTCAGACAGTTGAAGTTCACGTTAACTGTGTTTAAAAATCACAGAATGGTTTGTGGTTGTAGGAAAACTGGTACCTATATGTTTGATTTGACAATTCAGATAGGGGTGGTGATTCTGGAGGTGAAGAAATATCCAGTTTATAAATGTACAACCTAAAATCCTCTTACAGAAGGAAAAAAAGAGATATGGGACAATAGTGTAATACAATTAAGTGTGCTAAATTAGAGCATACATGAACCTGATTACAGTAGAAAACTGGTATTGTAATTTATGTTCTGAATTGTATTTTGCCAACTATATTTTATGCAGATTTTTTAAAAATAAATTTTTTGCAATAAGGATAATTCATTTTATGTCCTCAAAATTTATTATTGCAGTACACTCGATGATGATGCTCATTAATAGTTTCTGGAGGCAACAGCTGCTTCACAACACTAGGCTTCTAGCAGGGAGAAAATATTGAGATTTCCAATGTTCAGGAGAGTTCATCTGGGTTGATAAAATATTTAATGCAGATAAAGATGAACAGTGGAGGTCTGGCTCAAAGTCTCTTTGCTTTGAGAAATATAATTTGGCTAAAATGGATTTTTTCTTATAGATTTCTCATCCGTATTTAATCTAAAAATCTTGGGGAATGATGAATGGAAAATATTTAAAGCATAATTTTGATGCAAATATGAACACAGTTGTGGCTTAATGGATAATAAGTGAAAGGAAGACAGAAATAGCATATCCAAATATAAATTGAGGATAAAGGTATGCACCAACTAGAGTCCTCACACGATTTGTAGATATTATGCCAGTTTCTCAAATGTAGAACAAATGTTCATCATCAACTATGTACAAGATACCTGAATAGGGAAATGAGGATGTATGTTGCAAAAAGGCATATCTCTTGAATGGGATGGAACATGCTAAAGTTACTTCCAAGGATGAAAGGTTGCTGTTCATTTGAGTGGCTCTGAAAACTTCAGTGTTCTTAACAGGATAACATTATTTCTGAAAAACCAGATCAGAAACCTGGGGAGAGGGGCTTCCTAAACTGGGATGATGGATATCGTTAAATGAACAGGGTGAAAACTGTAGCCTTTGCCTTGCTTCAGCTGATGAAATAGCTGTGGTCCTACCTGGGAGGGAAATACTTTATGAGGTCACTCATGACCTCATCATTATTGCAGCTTTCTATATAAAGGGCTACCTCTGAAGACTACTTAACATTTGGTCCAGAAAGCAATGGCCTAAGTGTTGGTTGGCAGCTATTACCCATGAACATATAACATTGGTATTTGGCCCTGTGCTGTCTTCCTGTGGGTTTTCGCATAGAATCCAAAGTGCTGGCATTAATCTGTAATGCTGTCTATGATTTGGCATCAAGGTACCTGTAAACTTCTCCTAATCATAATTTATCTGATGTGTGATTCCTAAAAAAAATATGGGTTGTTTATTGTGAGGTAATGGGAGGCTGGTATTAAACCTCATAGAAACTGCTTTCTTGTGAATCTGTTTGCATCAAAGAAAAGCTTTCCAGGGGAATTAGCTTTGTCTGAATGTTACTGGCTTTCCACAGCAATTAAAAATGGAGAGGTGTTTTGGCAATGCCATGGGACTTTGTGTTTTTGTAACATGTTGCTGATGTTCTTTTAGAGTATATTTTATACTGTTTTTTAATGTTTATGTACTAAACACCTGGTTTGAGTATAATATGGTATTGTACATTGACTTGCACGATCATTGGTGGAACAGTTTAAAATATTCTTGAAACGTGGTGTTTTTACACCGCTCTGCCCTGATATGACTTTAGCATAAAATATTGTGTGATGAACAATTACTTGTAATTCTGATAACTTATAGTACTGGTGTTCAGTTTATTTTCTGATAAGAAATATTTGTTGCACTTCCTTTTTTATATCAAAATGTTATGTTTCATGAGTATACTAGATAAATAAAACTTTAAAATGATGTTGAGACAAATACTTAAGATAGCTTATATTCGCCTTTATTGCACTAAGTGGAGTAATTAATTTATTGTAATAAATAATAAAGTTTCACTGGAAATATTATTTTGAAATTTACATGAAGCAAGTTCAACTATCAACTTCATGTTTTATATACAATCTTCAGTTGATATAAGGAGTTCCTTTAGGAAAATCTGATTGCTTTAAAAGAGAAAGGTAAATGTTACCCTTGCACATATCTGCTAGCTGTTTCCGGCTCTAGGGGGTGATGCTCATTACAAAGCCGAAGAGTCAGCACTGTCTGAAGACGTCTCTGTAGTCATGTGGCCGGCATGACTAAACACTGAAGGTCATGGAACGCTGTTACCTTCCCACTAAAGTGGTCCCTATTTTTCTACTTGCATTTTTACATGCTTTCAAACTGCTAGGTTGGCAGAAGCTGGGACAAGTAATGGGAGCTCAGTCCATTACGTCAGGGGTCCCCAACCGCCGGTCCGCGGACCGGTACCGGGCCGCGGAACAAGCCTTACCGGGCCGCTGGTTGCTGGGCGCCGCCATCTTTTTTTTGGTAAAAAGCGCTTCTGGTGAGCTTTTCCGGTAGAAAGCTCATCGAAGCGCTGTTTCGTCATAAAAGATGGCGCGCAAGCGCTCGGTGAGCTTTTCCGGGTAGAAAGCCATTTCTACCCGAAAAAGCTCACCAGAAGCGCTGGCGCCGCCATCTTTTATGACGAAACAGCGCCCGTGACGTCACCGAAGCGCCTTTTCGTCATAAAAAGATGGCGGCACCCAGTTGACACCGGTACCGGGCCGCGGCGCCCAGCTGATGTCGGAACCGGGCCGCGGCGTCGAAAAGGTTGGGGATCCCTGCATTACGTGACACTAGGGATTCGAACCGTTGAACTGCTGACCTTTCTGATCGACAAGCTCAGTGTCTTAGCCACTGAGCCACCACGACCCCCTGATTGCTTTACTAATCCCCAAAATAATTCAAGTTAGAGAACTGAAAAAGAAGTTGTATTATGACATGTGTGTGCTGAGGACAGTGAAGTGTTTTACTTGGCTTTTTGGAGAGGAGGAAGGGAGAATGGATGGAGAAAACATAGTTGGGTAAACTATAAATTTCTAGAGAGATAAACATTAATACTACTGATGAATGTGAGCAATACAATACAACCATCAGATTAGAGGTGATATTCAGCAGGTTCTGACTAGTTCTGGAGAACTGGTAGTGGAAATTTTGAGTAGTTCAGAGAACCAGCAAATACCACCTCTGACTGGCCCCACCCCCATATATTCTCTGCCTCCCGAGTCCCAACTGATTGGCTGAGTCTTCTTTTGTTGCCCTGTACAGGAGAATGGAGCTGGAAAACAGGTTAGTGGGTGGAGAGGGAATGGGGATTTTGCAGCATCCTTCCCCTGCCACGCTCGCCACTCCCACCAAGCCATGCCTACAGAACAGGTAGTAAATTTTTTTGAATCCCACCACTGTATCAGATCTGACTTTAAAAAGCTTCTAGAATGGTAGAAAATTGTGTCTGCAGTCTGCTAGTTCTAAGTTCATAGTATCATGAATGCAGTGCAAAAATAAGGAATGGGGTTTGCTTATCTTAAAAATCTTCAAGACAGGAATTCTCCTGTGTTGTCACTGTGATGAAAGCAATAAAACAAAATATGCATTAATTAGAATAGGAAACATTTAGAGGTCTGCAATATAATGCATCTACAGTTAAATTTGTAGAACTCTGAGAATATATTTAAATCAGAGTTTCAGTGCCGATAACAATTTTTCACTTTTTCTGTATTTTATTTCATATATATTTTGAGGCCTTACAGTTTCTGGTTTCTTCTATTGATTATCAATATGTGCACTTTGCAAAAATTCTGAACTCTGTAAGATTTCTAAAAACGTTTCATAATAACTTTTTATCATTTTCCAGTTCTGTAGATTCCTGCCACCTTTTAGTGTACATTCCTTTGCAGTATTTCAATGAACTGTGATTTTCAGTTTCTATAATTAAATTGTTAATGAAGTGTAGCAATTGATCAGAACTATTCAGGTTTTTGGAGGATTGGTGCATAAACTGAAGTCAGATGCCAGGAGGCAAGAAGACATTGTGGTGTTTCTTGTTATAAATTACATCAAGATAATCCGGAAAATTTATTGGACGGAATGATAAATTTCCAATTTGGCCTCACAGCATGAGCATTTTAGCCTTCATGTTTGTTTCTTCCATAGGGGAAAGAGGTGGATTTTTCTTTCCAGGCATTTGGGAACTAAAACTGGCAGCAAACCAATTGTCAGGCTTTGTAAAGTATAAGAAGACAATCCTCAGTATTTTTTTCCTCCTTGTGAAGAATCTTTATTTCAAATGTTGGGATGAAGACATTAAAATGCTTGTCCCAAAGATACTTTTTCTTCAAAGAAAAATCAGAGCTGAAGAAGCTTCTTGGATGAGAAGCAAAACTTGAAAAAGCACCTTTGGGACAACCATGACCTGGATGACTGAGAATCTCCATAGAATCTCCATAGTTATGCATATTAAAATGCTTGTCTTGAGTTTTTCAAACCTTGAATGGTTTGAGATCACATTATTTACTGGACTGTCTGCATGGTTATGAAATCTTCCTAGGCTTTGAAATAGTCTTAGATGCTTCTTTTGATGATTTTTTACTCACCAGTTCAAATTAGATTGGCACTTAAAATTATTCTATTTATTTGGAATTTTCTTCTGTGGAAGTACATACAGCTTGTTACTTGATATGCTTGTTTGTTTAAAATTTATCACACCAAAGTATACTTTATTGTGCTGAGCTGAGAAGAAGAAATGTATTAGTTACCTCTGAATGGGACAGAGATGCAGAGTATCATTTTTGGAAGTAAGAATGGAAGAAACTTCAAAACAAAGTGTCTGTACAAGATGCTATTTATTTATTTGAGTTACAGTATTTATATGGCCAACCATACCAGGCAAATCTGTACAAAGTAAAAAAAACCAAATGTTCAACAATCCATATTTAACATCTAGGGTTTCAAATAACAGTTCCAACTTATAACAGAGCAAACCTAGTGAGCAAAGTTCACACAACCTTCTGATTCAATCACTTGGGGAATCAGCCAGATCTTTGGTGCCTTCTCAAAAACTAGCAAGTCCAGGGCCATCCAGAGGGAATTCCACGGGCTAAGTATTGCCACAGAAAAGGCACACCTGCTGGGTCTAACAAGATGACGTTGGTTAATAATGGTATGGACCTAAGCATGCCCTCCCTGTTAGATCTTGTTAGGTCTTGCAGAGATAATGGCAGACAAGTGGCTCTATAAATAGTGGCAACATTCACTGCTGTAAAGCTTTAATATGCTTGAGGATTAGTCTACTGCTTGTGAAGAGCTCTTTACCTGATGACTTCATCTTTTTGTATGTGTGTTTAATATTAAAGCTGGGTTCCTTTCTCTTTCCTTTCTTTCTTCTCCCATTACTACCTCCTTTTTCCTCATCTCCTTTCACTTTTGTTCCACCCAGAGGTGGTATTCAGTAGATTTGCACCTAATCGGGCGAACCAGTAGCAAGAATTTGATGTGGGTCACCGAACCGGTAGCAACATCTGTCTGGCCATGCCCCCAACCTGGTCGCCCGGTTTCCGCTCACTCGCTTGTCCCACCACCTGATGCTGGCTCGCCCCAGTTTAAAGGAGGACTGCTCCTCTGCCTAGCCATGCATTTTCAAGCAGCCACTTGAAAACACATGACTGTGGGCGGAGCAACAGTCCGTTAACCTGCAAAACTGCTCCAAGGCTGGATTCTTCATGGACACTAGAAGTATTGATTCCCCTTGTGAGTAAAGTGCTTGGAGTGAGAGGAATGAAGGCTGGGGAAGGGGGGGGGGAAATCCACCCATGGAGAAGTTTGCAGGAGCTACAAATGCATGTCCATTAACCTACAAAAATTCTCCAATGCTGGATTCGTTTCCCCTTGTGAGTAAAGTGCCTGGAGTGAGAGGGAATGAAGGCTGGGGGGGAAATCCACCCATGGATAAGTTTGTAGGAGCTGCAAATGCATGTCCATTAACCTACAAAACTTCTCCAATGCTGGATTCGTTTCCCCTTGTGTGTAAAGTGCCTGGAGTGAGTGGGAATGAAGGCTGGGAGGGGGGAAATCCACCCATAGAGAAGTTCATAGGAGCTGCAAATTAATGCCCGTTAACTTCTCCAATGTTGGATTCATTTCCCCTTATGAGTAAAGTGCCTGGAGTGAGAGGGAATGAAGGCTGACGGGTGTGTGTGAAAGAGAGAGAGAAGAAAGAAAGAAAGAAAGAAAGAAAGAAAGAAAGAACAAGAAAGAAAGAGGAAGGGAGAGAAAGAAAGAAAGAAAGAAAGAAAGAAAGAAAGAAAGAAAGAAAGAAAGAAAGAAAGAAAGAAAGAAAGAAAGAAAGAAATAGGGAGAGAGAGTGTGTGTGTGTGCAGAGTGTGTGTGTGAGAGAGAGAGAAGAAAGAAAGAACAAGAAAGAAAGGAAGGGAGAGAAAGAGAGGAAGAGAGAGAGAGAGAGAAAGAAAGAAAGAAAGAAAGAAAGAAAGAAAGAAAAAAGAAGAAAGAAAGAAAGAAAGAAAGAAAATAGGGAGTGTGTGTGTGTGTGTGTGTGTGTGGTTTTTGTGTGTGTGTGTGTGAGAGAGAGAGAGAGAAAGAAAGGAAGGGAGAGAAAGACAGAAAGAGACAAAGAAAGAGAAAGAAAGGAAAATAAATAGGAAGGAAGGGGGAGAGAGAGAGAGAGAGAGAGAGACAAAAAACCTCTGTGCTATTATTTTTAATTGTTCTGTTATTTATCATGTGTTAATATTTTACATGTCCCTACACCTAGAATGATTTTACTGCCTTTCTTTTGCCCAGGGCTACCACATATTTTTCAGGGTTTACATGTATTCAATGTCTATAGTCCAGAGCATAAATACATGTGTGTTTAACAGAGTTGAAAGGGACTTTGGAGGTCTTCTAGTCCAATCCACTGCTCAGGCAGGAAAACTGAGGATGCCAAACTCTAAGTAGAGGCCCTGGGAAAGGTGTGAGAATAACAGAATAACACTTAGAAGGGAGACAAGCAGGTCCACTGGTTAATTGTTCTCACTGTCTGGAAGTTTCTCCTTATTCTTAGTTTGCTTCTCTCTCTGTTTAGTTTCCATCCATTGCTTCTTGTTTCCCTTCAGGGGCTTTGGAAATACATTGCCCCTGCCCCTTTGTGGCAGCCCCTTAAAAGCCCGTTGCCTATCACACTCTTGGGCAAAGCATGTGAGCCATTTCCTCCTTTCAGTGGTCCATGAAAGTACATCTATAGTATGTAGATAATAAAGTCAAAAAAAGGTGAACAACATTTTTACAGAACTATAGATAAGTTGAGGCTGGGTGTGACAAGGAATGGCTGGGAAGGGAGGGGCCAGGCAAGGCAGCCTTTGATGTGAGTGACATTAAGTTGGCCACACCCACTCAGTCACATGACCACCAAGCCATGCCCACCAAATAAGCCACACCCACAGAACCGGTAGTAAAAAAAATTGAATCCCACCACTGGTTCCACCCTTTTGTTTCATTTCCTGTTCCATTTTCACTTCTTCACCATTTTGTTTTTTGCTTTCTTTTTTTCTTCTATCATTTTAGAAAGAGAGAAAAAGTATGGGCATATATTTCTACACTTATATGGTCCTGTGAATATGGAGTATGTGGATACCACTATCTATAAATGGGATAGCCTTTTAATTAGTAATTAGTATCAATTAATTCAATTGATGTTTTATTTGTTGTGGTTGTGGCCCTGGTTTTTTTTGACTTTATCTCTTTTGGCAGGTATAAATGCCTACATATAATTACAGATATGCACTTACATATAAAAGAACAAATACCTTCAAATTCTTAAAAGTCCTTGGCCATATAAAAGATAATCTGATAAGATATACTTTAGGAGGAAATCCTTTGACAAAGTTATGTTGGAGCAGATATAGCAAAGGATATCCTCCTTTAATGAAGGAAAAGTCTGGAAACGTGTTTGACATAGAGGAGTTTGGAATTAAAGTTTATGAAAGTTTACAGAACAAGAACATACTAGAATTTCATTCCTGTTGGCAGCAATAAAGAGAAGTATAGTAAATGGTGATTGGAACCTAAGCTAAGTCTGGACTATAGGGATACTGCAAACCAGATACTTTGAGAGTAAGCAAAACATCATGTTTGAAATATTTTTAACATTCAAAAAGGAAATTATTGATTTGCTTGTCTAACATACTTTGTTCCCTGGAGATGATGAGTTGGATCCTTTAGATCCTTTCCTAAGACTATGAAAAGTTAGATATAACAATAGCGTAAGGTCATTTTGATTTCCTAATTCTATTTTTTCCTCTTCTGTTAAATATTTTTGGTATTTTTACCTAGTACCTTAACATTGCCCTTGCTATAGACTGTCTGCAAATTACTAGTTGGAAAATATTTTTTTTAGCATCAAGGTTTTTATATTTTCAGAGTAAGTATCAGAAAGAAAATAAATTACAATCTTCCTTTCTTGTGCTTAAAGTATAACAATCATTATAAACAAAACCCTGCTTGTGAGAGAATTTCCAACAAAATTGTCATTTTATGTGATAACACATAGGCTATGTCTATGTAAGTATAAAAATGTCTATGTAAGTATAATTTGTTTTATTATGTATATATGTGAATGTGTGTATAGTTTTTCTCCCATGACAACTGCAAACTTGTATATTGAAGAGTAAATGTTCAGTTACTTTCTATGAAGTATGGCAATGACTTATTTATCTATTGCTGGCCAGTTAAATTGTCAGCTTGCTTTACTTTTCCATGGTATTAATGGTAGCAGAGATTAAGTTTGTATAGTGTATAGCATTTACAGAAAGGAGACAAAATTATTGATGTTTTACATTTTCCATATTGCATTTGTTTGACAGTTGTATTGACAATTATATATTTTGTGTCTCCTGGGGGGATATTTCTCCTCGCTAGCATATTTGATTTTTTCAGTGCTTAAATGTCTTACAAAAGAAAATTATTTGGTATATTATTAAAATAAAAAGAGTTGAGTAGTGAAAACAGACATTTGTGTACTTCTCTTTGCCCATTAAGAACCCAGAAGTTGCAGTTGCTGCTCTGAGAAGACTTTCAAGGGGCTGATGAGGGACATGTGCCAAAAAGGGCTAAAGCTAAAATGGACTCTTTCAACAAAAAATTACCTTCGTTGTCAAAATTTCCAGAGGCAAAATAGCAGAGTTTCAGCTTAAAAAAGTTACGCATGTTCAAAGATTCCCAGAGGAAAAGTGAAGATTGACTGATGAATTTGTTTTTGTGACATTCTAAAATGTTGACCTGCAGATTACTTTATTTTATTTATTCATTTGGTTTGTCAATTGCTTACTTAGGTATAAGTAAAAAAAAACATAGTTATGAATACATAGTTATGAGAACAGGGAAAATGATATTATAAATGTTTTCTTCACTAGGTGTGATAGATTTTGTTATGGTCACAAGACCAGCACACCACAAGTGCATATATTCACTCAATCACTCAAACGTTTATTGTCAATGCACAACATGTGTACAATGAAATTGAAAACTCCTTTAAAAAAAGAATTGCAAAAAATAATAATAATAAAAAATAAAAGTAGTTTAAATGTAAAGGATTATGAACCATGACAATCCAGAGACTTCATTGAGCACTGAATAATAATTAACTTTCACATATTAGAAATTGTAGAACAAAATGTAGAAATGAACATCATACTTTACAAAGTTGCTCCTTAATAGATTTCTTAATACAGTAGATAAGACACATAGAAATTTTCAGCAACTTTAGAGTTCAGCTTTTAGGTCAACTATAAGAGTAGTCACATTGTCATTTTAATAACATTATAGAAAGTCAGGAGTCAAATTTGCAAGAGGACACATGTTCTTTGCTTGGTATTTTCTGCAAGTGTCCTAGCATCTCTACTGTTAACAATACAGTAATGTGCAAATCTAATGTCCATTCTTGCCAAGTAAGCAAAATGAAACAAAGCAAAAAACAAGTTCTGTAACTTCTGTTTCCTAAGTTATGGAATAATTTACCTACATTAATATACATTCATCACATCTCTGCATTTTTCATAGTTGTTTCGCACTGTATGATGAGTTCTAAAATAAGATGAGTTAATTTTTTTAAATCAGTGAAATTTCTCCTTCAAAAAAGATACCACGAAAAACCCTGATTCAGCTGATGAGCTCTTAACTTCCTTGCAAAACATGAACGCAGCTCCACCATCAAAATATTTTCCGCTTCTTATGTTAATAAGCTTTAAAAGGAAATGTGTTGACGTTAATTTTACTTCATTTGCTAATGCCTGATAAATAAAACTGTCTCCTTAGAATGTCTCATAGCGAGATGACATATGGTCTTGGTTTCATGCATAGCAGAAAATATTTTTGATGGTTATATTTGTAGTTTAATGCTGGTCTCTTTGTTGGAATATTTTAATTCTTTTCCTGTATAAATTATTTAGAAGAGCTTGAGTTTATAAGTTTGGTATCTCTTATAGCAATAGCACTTAGACTTCAAGGAGATAATTTTACAAACAATAATGAAATGCATTTTTAAAGATTTTTGGAACAAAAGACTGTAAACGAATAAGGGCAATAGTTTTCTTTCCTTTTTTAAAAAACAATACAGATTATTTTACTTAAGAGTGAACCCAAGCAATTATCATTTTCCTGATTTACTGCATTCCTTTGCTAGTTGAGACTTCTTATGAGAAAAAAAGGTGAAAATTTTGGGTATGCATTTTGAATGTAATAAATGATGGGTCATGCCTAGAATGTACTTATTCATATTTGTAAGTGACTACATAGTGCTTTCATCAACATCTGGGAGACCTATTGGACCAACAATAATAAAATGCTGCCATTGAACCGTTTGCTAAACTTGCTTGTTTAGACTCTCTGATTTGCTATTAAGGAAAAGCAACTGGCATCAAGTGGTACCATATCAAGCTTTACCCTATAAGCAGGGGTATCAAACTTACGGAGTCACGTTGGTGTCACGTGACATATCTGGACTTTTTTTCCTCTTTGCTAAACTGGGCATGGGTGTGGCCAGTATGTAACACATCCGGCCCGCAGGCTGGGAGTTTGACAGCCCTGCAAATGTTGTTGCTAAGCAAGGTGGGAGAAAATAAATTTTCTTTAAAGGAATCTAAGTGGAAAATTTATTTTGTTACTTAATTTTTTTGGTTAGTAAGCAATATAAAGTAATGGCTCCCATATATTTTGAATTTTCATGACTAGTTCACTTAGAAGTGTGATAGGTTGATATCCATGCCAAAATGAAGGTGCATATTTTAACAGTTCCTTCTCCCTTCTCTGCTATTCCTCCCGTTCTGTGGAACATGATTCCCTCTGGAGGTGAGGCAGGCCCCCATTCTCTTGACCTTCTGTAAAAATGTAAACACACGGTTCTGCACCCTTGCTTGAGATGCACAATTAAGAATACCCCCTCCCATCTTTTAATTGATTCTTAAGATCCCTGGCCTCTTTTAAATTTTATTTATTTATCAAATTTGTACGCCGTCCATCTTGCTAAAGGCAACTCTAAATGTCTTATAGATATTGAATAAAATGCAATGTAAACATTAAAAAAATAAATAAAGGTCTTAAATTTAAAAATTCAATTCAAATAAAATAAAAATAAAATATTTTAAATTTTATTTACCCTTTCGTATGCTTTTAATATTGTATACAATCCAGAGTCCCTTTGTGAGGGAAATGGGCAATTCTTGAATATGACAATTAAATATTCCTGTTATTGGTGCATGATTTTTACAGATGATTAGAATCACATGTTAAGTTACCTGTCAAATTCACTCTTACCAACTGTGCCTGTGCACACCCAATTAACATTTTTGATTAATTTGCGATCTTCCATGTGGCTTGAAGATGTTCTTGGAGTCATAACTCTGGTCTTTGAGAAAGTTGGCTTTAAGGGATATAAGTTGAATTTGAGATAGAAGAGTTAACCTTAGTAATATTTGAAAATGTTTGTATTCAACTATTTTAAGACAAATTTAGTGGAAATAAAAAAGGAAAGCATAATAGCTTCAAGATTATCCAGCAAGCAATTTTTAGAGAGTTCTACTTAACCAGGTCAGCTAATTTCCTGCAACTTAAAAAATCATTTAAAAAGTTTTTAAAAATTAAACTGTTTTAAAGATTACAATATTGTAACATTTACCTTATTTTGATCTTTTTTCTGCTTGACAAATTAGATGGAATAGATTATTAGCAAAGTTAGCCTCACATGTAAAAATTAAGTATAGAAGCTAATTTACTATAATGTTTCATATATAAAGTTTCATATATGAAGCAGCCGATGAAGAACACCCATAGAATAAAATAGAGAATATGTGACAAAAGGAACCCAGATTTTTTTTTTTAAATAAGGGAAATGAAATAGGAAACTGAAACTGATTGAAAATTTGGAGAGGTGATTCATGGAATCTTATTTGAATTGAATGACTCTTTCTAAATCCATGAACTGTTCAGAGCATCCAGTAGTGGGAGGTGCTTCAGTCTCTGCATGTCTAGGCTGGGCTTAATTTCTGGAATGCTCCTCCTCCTCCACGGGACTCCTCCCCAGCATTCCCCAGTTTTGGCTCAGCTTCGTGAGGGATAGGCAGTGCTTGTGATTCTTCCTTGGCCGAAACAGGAAAATTCATTTTTTATTAGCAGGTTTGAATATTGACCAGTTTGTCTTTAGGACTCTTTAGCCTCCTAATCGCATTACGATCTCCCGACATTGACTCTTTAACATCTAGCAGTTGGAGATCGCTCACATTATAGGGAAGCGCTGATTCGCACCCCCGAAGCAGAGGGAGGCTTCGGCATTGTTCCGCGCCCCCTCCCCACAACCGCTCTTTCTACCCCTGCCATTCCGATAGATAGCTGCAAAGTTTATTACATCTGAACAGTGGCGTGAGCTTTTTTGCTCACAACAGAGTCGTATCCGTCTCCTTCCCCCCTCTGAACGCTGTCTGGGGGTGGAAGATTTAAACACTTATTTCCTTCCACCCTTCCCCACCTTTTAGCCTTATAGGAGAAGCCCTCGAGGCTACTCCTCCATGCGGTGGGAGTTTGCTGCTAGGGAGCGCGCCAAAAGTTTAACAGCCGGAGGCCATTTTTTTTTACTAAGACCTTGTGGCCCCACTGACTGTATTTCATTTTGTGCTGTGTGAGGTAGTTTCTTTCCTGAGCAGAGGTTTCTCTTTAGGAACCCTTGGGATCATTACACCCTCATCTTGTTTTTACTACATTCGAGGCTATCTGTACATTTAAATTGTTGGCTTAACCCTCACAGCCCAATCAGCCCAGTGGCACAACAGCGCGCACCTAGGCCTGTGTCCGCCTGTGCAGGGAAGCTGTTGAAGGCCTTCATCAACTTGGGCCTTTAGGCGTTCTCAATTTGGCCATTTGGATTTTCAATAATTTTTAGCTGTGTGCTATTTATTTGATACCCATATATATATATTAGTGATTATCTAATAATAATAATAATAATAATAATAATAATAATAATAATAATAATAATAATAATAATTCGGTATAATATTTTAATATCAATAAAATATTATTACTGAGATACGACTCATTATAGGTAGATATTAAAAAAAGGGGGGGAATAAAACATCATCAGGGCAACCGGTCTGTTCTTAGATCAGGTCCCTGGGTGTGCCAGCCGCCTTCACAGTATTGCATTGAATAACGAGCATACTGTAATTTCTTCAATCGAAATGGCAGGCAGTAGTAGCTCTCAGACCTCAACCTTGAAGGTCAAAGCTAAATCTCAGCATAAACCTAAGCAGACTAAAGGGAATTCTAAAGCTTCAGAAAAGGATGCCAACAGGCGCCATAAAGCCTTAGAAAAGCAGATACGGGAGGTGCACAGGGCCTCACAGAACTTTCCACCCCCAGTCCAGGTCCGTCTACCACTTCCCACCCTCCTCCTCCCCTAGATCACTCCCTCTCATCCAGGCGCAGCTTGGCTCCCTAGAGCCAACAGGCCCAGTTATCTGGAACACCGACCACGCGAAGGGCTCCCGAAGATACATTCACTCCAACGGCTGCCGGTCTTTGACAGGATGACATTCTTCCAGAGGAAGTTCCAGAGAGGATGAAGGCCTGGATGGAGCTGGCAATCTGTCAGGGAATCGCAGCAGGTCTTCAATATGTAGTTCTGACCAGGGAACATCCTGTAACTGCTGATTAAGATTCCCAATCGCTAAGGTCGTTGACCAGGTTGGAGCAACACTATACCCAGGTACAGTTACAAGGGGAAGTGTCCCTCCAAGGGCCGATGGAGGAGGAGGAGGAAGTGAATCAAATTGATCAAATGGAACAGATTGAATCAGGATCAATACATGACAGTGAGCCCCTGTCGGAGGCGGACCCCTTAGAAAGGGGGATGTCTGAGGATGAGGTCTTTGTTCCCGATCAACCTGTATTTACAGGCTTATTCTGCCCACAACTTTTCAGATCACTCTTGTTTAAGGCAAAAATCATAGCGTGCCTGAACAAGTCGACCCCTTCTACCACTCCAACTCCTTCAGAAGAGGGACCAGAAGATCTAATTTTCAACCAACCAGTAGTCGAGGCAGGTGTGATCCCAGTTCCTCACATGTTTTTGGACCTGGTACAGAAACAGTGGGCATCTGCAGTGGTGTACTGTGCCCCCATGGGATATGACAGGAAATATTTTAATTTGGCCCCTGATTTCTCAAAATTGTTGAATGCTCCCGAGGTAGACAAACCTATAGTGGGATTAGCGTCCTCCATTCCCAGTGAAGTGCTGGAGGCATTAAAGCCGGAGGAAAAACGGGCTGAGCTAGCCCTACACAGGGCCCATCAGTCTGATGCATGGGCCATCAGAGTGGCCACGGCCGCCTGCTTCTTTACCCGTTCTTCTCTCAGATTGGCTCCGCCTCTTACGGGAGCATGTCCCTAATTTCAACATTAGAGCGCACCAAGATATTGCAAAACTTATAGCAGCCGCTGAATTCTCAGCTGACGCAACTTATCATGTGGTCAAGTTTTCAGCCAGGGCCATTACTTCACATGTCACAGCGCGACGCTAACTATGGTTAAAACATTGGCAAGCGGACATTAAGCACAAATGCAAGCTGGCTTCATCTCCTATTGCGGGAGACAGACTGTTTGGCCCTTCCCTCGACCCGCTGCTAATCAAAGCCCAAAACAAAAAGAAAATTCTACCTTCCCTTTTTTGGAAGTCAGATTCTAGAAACTCTCAGTCCTCTCGGTGGGGTTCCTTTCGGCCCTTTTATCAGGGACCCTTCTCACCCAGATACCAGAGACTGCCATCATTCAGACCAGGGCAGCAGCCAGAGAGGTCCGACTTCAGGGATAGGAACAGAGAAAGGGTGGCCAATCCAAAAGATCCTTTCGAGGAGCAGGAAATAGGTCTTTCTGGCATCCAAGATAACTTCCTGGACCTGGCTCCCATTGGCGGATGCCTTTAATTATTCATGGACCAATGGGACTCCTCAACGTCTGATTCCTGGGCCAGAGACACTGTCAGATTTGGCCTTGCGCTGGAGTTTCAATCCACTCCCCGAGACTTTTTCATGTCATGCCTTTTTCCAGAGATCCGGTTAAACACAATCTTATGGAAACAGCTATCCAACATGTACTGGACGTACGAGCCATCCAACCAGTAGCTACCAACCAATGAGGGCGAGATTTCTATTCACATCTTTTTCTTGTTCCCAAAAGTTCAGGGGTGGGGTGGGGTTGAGAGCAATATTAGATCTGAAACGTCTTAACTGTTTCTTAGTATATCGCAAGTTTAAAATCCACACCCTGCCATCTATCTTACTCGGCATCAGAAAAGATGACGTCCTTACATCTATAGATCTGATTGAGGTGTACCTACATATTTCTACTTGGCCTTCCCACTATAAATTTTTGAGTTTCTGTTATGATAACCACCATTTCAAATATGTGGCCCTTCCTTTCGGACTAGTTTCTGCCCCCAGGACCTTCAAAAAGGTTCTTGCAGCTCTTGCTGCTCATCTCCGAGGTGTACCTGTACAACTCCAGTGTTACCTTGATGACATCTTAATTTTGTCATCTTCCAATCATCAAGCAGTCAGAGACATTCAGACTACATTACAACAACACGGATTTGTGGCTATCCTGCTTTAGCTATTTTGCCATAGAACAAATCTTGCCTAGCACGTACACCTCTCAGGGCAAATTCCACTGACAGGACTGAAACTGACAGGATTAACTCCAAAAGTCTGTGTCAGCTAAAAACTGTGTATTTGGTATTAAGACATGTTTACCTGAAAAGTATCAGTCATGAAGTTTGCTCCTTGTGTCACGTATCTTGGTTTCAATGATTAACTCTGTAACTTCATTGTTTCCTGCATTCACCCCGCACCCCCGTCTTTGAATCAGCACAATAAAAGAGGACAGCGCAAAGCAATAGGGGCCGCCGGGACAATTCCATCTGCCCCAGGCGCGATGTGTTTCCTCACCTAAAGAAACTATTTGTTTTGTGTCTTTTTCTTTGTGCTTTGGCACTCACCCTTGCGAGGGCTCCGCTAAATTAATTCTTGAAGGGAATTCAGCAACAGACTGGAAAATCAAATCAACGGACCGGTCGCTCGACGCGACACGGATTCTCAATCAATTGGAAAAAGAGTCATTTAACACCATCAACTCCATTAATCCATCTGGGGGCAGTCATAGATACGGTGGAAGGCAAAGTTATCCTGTCACCAGATAGACAAAACAGCATTCAGCAATTAGTTAAGAGTTCAGAGTTCATAAGAGGATGTCCTGAGCTGAACTATCAAAATTGTTAGGCAAGATGATCTTATGTATATCTATCATTCCTTGGGCCCGGCTCCACACTAGATCCCTCCAGTGATTCCTGCTCCCGTACCAGCGCTCCGGCCAAAGCAACTCCAAATACAAGGTCAAGGTACCATCAAAGGTCCTCATATCCACTGGTGGACCAGACCAGTCATCAACAGAGGTTGCCTCTTCAAAGAGCCCCCCAGACTTACCATCACCACTGATGCCAACCTGTTTGGATGGGGAGCTCACTTTCAATCGCTCACAGCCCAAGGCCGCTGGTCTACCATAGAACAGTTGTGCAGCATAAACTGGCTGGAGCTCTCCGCAGCTTCCTTCCACAGGTATGGAATCAACACATACTAATATTGACTGACAACGTAACAGCCAAAGCTCACATAAACAAACAGGGGGGCACACAGTCGAAACACCTCATACGGGAAGCGGAGCACTTGTGTCATTGGGCGGAGAGCAACCTACTTTCCATCAGAGCAGAACACATTTTGGGCCTGTCGAATACACAGGCAGACTGGCTAAGCAGGGCCACGATCGATCAATTGGAGTGGCGCCTCCATCTGACCCTGTTTCAAGAGGCGGTCAGGAGATTCGGGCAGCCGGTGTTAGACTTGTTCACTTCCCCCCTCAACTCTCAGCTCCCCAGATTCATTTCCAGGTACCCCTCGCAAGGAGCGGAGAACGCGCTTTGCTGCTGTTGGCCCCAGGGTCTTCTGTACACATTCCCCCCACTTCCACTGATCCCCAAGGTCATCCAGAAGCTGCTGGATGAGAGGGCAGAGCTACTGCTAATAGCTCCTTACTAACCCAGACGGCTGTGGTTTGCAAACCACCGCAGTCTATCCTTATCAACACCATGGAGAATTCCGCTGGTTGCACCTGACCATCTGGAGGTTGAGCGGAGACATCTGAAGAGTGAAAATTTTTCCAACAGATTTATCGCCACCATCCAAGCTGCCAGACGCCCCTCAACAATCCACATTTACAATGCAACATGGTCCAGTTTCTGCAAATGGTGTACCAAGTCTCAAACTGATCCCATCTCTCCATCAGTGGCTCAAATCTAGAGTTTCTACAAGAGGGGCTTAACAAGGGATTATCACCTAATACGTTGAAAAGACAGGTGGCAGCCTTGGCATCGGTTGTCACTGTAAATTGTACACAGTGTACTATACTACCAGGAAAGCAGGCATGGTAACATAATTTTGGGTTTCTATGTGTGATTTACAACAATATCAGTGCAATTGTTGGAGATGTTATTTTTTAAATTCTAGTTAAATGATATAGTACAGTAAATGTTTGGGGCCATTTGATTATTGCTCTTTCATAGAAAAGTTTTGAAAGATGTTTTGGGATCAATATTTTGTGAAAAGCAGAATAGGGTTAATTTCTAAAATTAGTGATCGTTTTTAAGAAGTCAGATTCCCCCCCAAAAAAAAGCACTATAGATGCTGAAATCCCTTCTACTTTGTGTGCCTGAGCATTTATTGTTCATTTGACTTAAACTTGTGAGTCCTTTCCAGAATTGTTTTGTGGTTTTGTGGTGTGGAACACTTTATGGAGTCTGAGTACAGTCCAACAAATTTAAACTTCAAGTAAACACTGATCCAAGCCAGCTGCCCCTGAGATTGAATCTTGGTGGTTAGAATGGCTAAAAGCATGCCAGTATAGTAACTTTGCTTTGTATCAGGTATTAATTGATGGCTTAATGACTAGTAAGTTGTGAATGTCAGATTCTTTTCGATGAAGAAAAAAATAATATATTTTACTTTTTTCAAACTGGTAAATGATTTGAATATTTAAAGCTTACTTTAGTTTTAATTAGTTAGTCTTCACACATCAGGCCAGTATAATTGCTGTTTTGGCTGAATAATTTTATATTTGGGAAATTTCCTTTCCTTTTCCCTTTCCCCTTTCTCTCAATTATACAAGCATTGGTTCCATTACATGTACAATGAGCCATCATTATACTATTCAGTTGCTCTAATTTACTATTATTGTCAGTGGAAATGATTAAACAGTCCTCTGACAATGCTGAAATCTGTACTTGTTATTTATTGAGTCTTGGTTTATTTGGCAATAAGAACTATGATGGGATTCTCAATAGTTTTGGGCTGCTGAACAATTTTGAATATTGAGAACATACTTTGAGCTCTAATAAATGGCATGCTAGGATGTTCTCATTCAAAAAATGGCTGGGCTGGGACAACTGAGACTTCCAAGGGCAGATTTGGTTTCATGTTGTTCAGGAGCTTCTTGCAGCTCCAGCTCTGCAGCTGTAGAGCTTCAGGGTAACTAGCAGTTCTGGGATGCTTGTCCCACAAGAGGTTGTAGGGCAGCCAAAAGGGCAGAGGAGGGGAGGGAATAGGCAGTTGGGGGAAAGTGAAGTGGAGGCAGTCCTTTGCCTTGGAAAAAGCAACGCTTGGAACTGGGAGGGACCAAACTCAGAAGTCTTGGCTTGGGGTGGGTCGTTGGCCAACACCCAATGGATGTCAGCGTTCCAGCAAACCTCCATTCCAATCAATAACTCTGAGACAAGCATACTCTCAAAAGTACCTTTATTAGAATAGCACCTGGCACATCTGTGGAATCTCGAAACTAAAAGTTTCCTGGACTTTCCACAATGTCCCGAATTATAATCCATCCCCTTTTTTCCCATCATCATATCACATGGACCAATCACAATCCATCCCAGTGTAAGACCCTTTTTTCCTGCTGCGCCACACTTAATAACCTTGAACTAAGAAAAGAATTTTCTTTTGTCTACTTAGAACTACTCAGTTGAAATCACCCACTCCCCCTTTCTCAGGCTATGTGGCAGCGTGGAATATGGCTTCCAAAGCTGACAGTGGAATTTGATTAATGACAGTAATGGATAGTGCTGGGATTATCATCATTAAGCAATGCAGTCATAATACTTTGCTTTGCTTAGCGATGAACATTCCATCCCCAATTACTGTTGTAATTTGAGGACTACCTGTAATAATACATTGCCTATGCATTTCAGTATAGGAAATGCATAGTAATCTGAACACTGGCCATTTTCTCATTATGTGTGACCAAGTGAAGTTAACAATGGATTTCGTTTTTTATTGCAGTCTTAAAAGTTGTTCTTTCTCTGTATCCTTTCATTGCATATCTAAAAAGAAACAGTTGAATTTTATTTTGAGCAAGGGAGAAGAGCGTTTCTATGGGAATTACATTTTCCTTTTTCTGCAGAAGAAGGAAAAAATAGAACTAAACAATTGTAGTTTGCACATTTGTATTCATGAACAGGGTTTCAAATTACTTATACCCACGTCAATTTTATATGCCAATTATTTGTTGGACTGAAAGTGCTTTATCTAAAGAAGTAAATCATGCATGACTTTGGATATCATGGTATTCCCAATGAAGCCCAGGTGCTTTTACAGATAAAATTTGAGAGTGAACAGAACAGCAGACAAGGAATACTCCAAGATTCTCTTGCTTTTCTTTTAATTGGGAGCTGTGGGCTTTATTATATGGGTACATCTATGCTGCAAAAACTGATGAGTTGTGTGAAGACTTTTTCTTAGTTGCAGAATGTTTCAGCCCAGCTCTGAGATTGATTAATCATTGTCATTCATTTTGTTGAATATATTAAGTATTTACATTATTTAAAAGCATGCAGAGGTGGCATGGAGCATTTTGAGTCATGATTCTGAGTGCAGAATTGTATATCATTTGATGGAATGAGAAAGAGAAAACAGTGTCATCCTTTTTAATAGATAGTTTATTTTGCAGTTACCGGGAAGGCAGCAGATGTACTGTATAGTTCAGTTTTCCTTGTGGCAGATATACATCTATTTTGATAGCCTTTTGTCATTTTTCTTTACTTTGTCTATTTACCTTTCTTCATTATCACTTAGAAGATCTATCTATGTGATTGCTAAGAGTCAACAATGATCTGCTAGCATGTACGCAAATCATTTCCCCTTTGCTATTGTAATTGATTTTCTTTTAATCTCTACTGAATGGCACATATTACTCACTAATAATATGAGTAGGAAATCAGAATCTAATTATGACTGGTAAATAGAAAGTTTTGAGAGCTTGGTTGAGAGCTCTCTGAGCTTGGTTGTTTTCTTGTAGACATTTCATTATCCAAACTCGGTAATATCATCACAAGAACACTGATGATATTTCCTAGTTTGGATAATGAAATATCTGCAAGAAAACCATCAAACTCAGACAGCACCAAGGACCCTCCAGAGGTGGTATTCAGCAGGTTCTGACCAGTTCTGGAGACCTGGTAGCAGAAATTTTGAGTAGTTTGGAGAACTGGCAAATACCACCTCTGACTGGAGATTTTATATCCTTTCCCCTGCCACACCCACCAAGCCACGCCCACAGAACAAGTAGTCAACATTTTTGAATCCCACCACTGGACCCCTCATTAGAATCCTTTAAAAGATGCCAACAGCAGTTTGTGTAAGATGACTATTCTCTTGTTTTCCAAAACCTGTACAGAGGAGCAGTTGATAGGTTTCCCATAGGCGTAGGATTTGCCCATGTTGAAGAAGATAAGATTTTGGTCTGATCTGCAATAACACTTCTGATGTTGCAAACTAATGGCAGTACATGTTTATTTGGGATTCTCCCCTCAAAAAAAAAGTTAGAAAAATGTAATAGTGAAAATTTCTGAAGAGTGATTTCTTTTGCATTGTTATATTTCCTTATTCAAAATTATGTAATACATATAGATTGTTGTGGAGGCCATAATAAGGAATATACCTTCATGGAAATATATATTTATAACAAACTTTATTTACTTTCAAATAAATATACATTGGATTATGATATGTCTCTGTCTCTGTCTCTGTCTTTTCTTTTTAGAAACTCAAATGTTTTTGTAGACTAACTTTATATGTTTGTGAATTCCAAGAATTGCTGTTAAATAATAAAACATTGACATAATTACTATAGAATTTTAAGTTTAAAATAGAAAAGTAAGGAGGAAAATCTCTGTAAAAGCTGGTATTTTCAGTATGAAAGTGGATACATCTAAATAAGAGTTACTTTAACTGCAGCCATATGTACTTTTAGGTATAAGAAACTATAATTTGATGAATTATAGTATTGAAAGCCAGAACATGCTACTATTATACTGATTGTTGTGTATACAAAAAGTGTTTATAATGATAAAAATACTATTTAATATTAAAATCCTTCCAAGGATGTAATTGTTCATCATTTTGTTTTAGCTAAGTGCAGTTAAAGGGTCCTGATAGTCAGTTGATAGGACATGAATCACATTAAGCAATCTACTTCAAGAATATATTTTAAAGGTTGTCTATAATTTCTTCAAAATCCATATTTTTTTAATCCTGCTTTTCTATATTGTTTTTTTAAAACAAGTTTTATTAATTTTTCAGAAACAAACAAATCATCATTAACCATTACATACTTGAACCTTTTTCCATTATAAATTTAACAAGTCAGATAAAACCTATAATTCTATTTTAAACCATTTCCATATAAGCATACAAAAACCTCTTATCCAGTTTCTCTTCACTTCTCTTTACTCTTATTCAATTTCATTATTATTATTTCATCTATTTCTTTCTGACTTGGTTACCATTATTCTCATTCTATATTTCTGCAAGGTTTTATTAATTCTCCCAGAAACATAAACACACAACACACAAGACATAAAAAAAAAAAGATCTTTTAGGAAAGTAACTTGGCCCCTGATATCTCTCTCTTCATGGACTTCAATTATATTCATGCTCATCTTACATGTCATTACTTATTTTATTTACCATTCTAAGTCTTCTATATTAGCTTCTCCACACATTTCACTCTTGCTTAATTCTATCTTAATTAATCCATCTTAATTTGAGTCATTATATTTGTATCTTTTGTCCATTCTTTATTGTCCCTTTGTCTCGTTCCTTATAATACAAAAAAAAAATTTCTCCTGAAATCACTAATCAGAGTATGATGCCTTTCTATCTCCCCCCTAAATTAATCAAATTAACATTTAAAATAACACCAAATACCCAATCCGATTCTGCTTGGTACATTCTATCTAAATAGTAAATCCAAAATAATTAGATACATAGTTAAGCAGTAGATCTAAATATTGAATCTTATAACATTCCCATTGCCTTTTCCAAAAACAAATGCTATAATAAAAATTTTATAATAACATCAATACCATAATCTTATTAAACTCTTTAATTAAAACTCAATATTCTAAACCTTCCCTTTAATATTATTAAATTTTAAAATCAATCATTACTAAACATTTCAACATTTTGATCTCTTATCAACTCTTAAACCATTTTAGTTTTCTATTTCTAATACAATGCTACGATATCATCTTATGTACCTTGCAAAATCTTTTTTGAAGAATTTATACTTTACCCTTTATCCCTAAAAAAGATTCCTTTTTTCCCATCTAGTTTCAAAACTTTGTGGCTTTTCTCCACCTTTTTCCTTCCTTTCTTCCCCCACCAAACCTTTCTACCCACCCTTCTTCTAGCCTCTGCCTTACTGGCTTCCCTTCTCTGTTGTGTTCCTTTTTCCTTTTGTTTACTATCATTATATTGATTTTGAACCTTATTTTCCCCTTCTTAAGTGTTTTTTAAATCTTAAGTCCTTCATTTCTCTTCCTTTCCCTCTTCCTTCTTTCTTGGTTAAATTCTGAAATTCATTAAAAATGGCTTCTTCCTCTCCTTCTTCTTCTTCTGCTGTCTTCATCTGTTGTAATGTTTGTTGATAGTTAGCAAGCGCCATTTCTAAGAAAAGGAAGGCTTCTTTCAAACCATCTTTACCATCTTTTTTTGTTTGCTCATATTCTTTTCTCAGTTCCTCAACAGAAAAAGCCATTATAAATCTTTTCTTTTCTCTTCCCCTTCTTTCTTCTTGCAGCAACCAAGATATTTAAAAAATAAAATAAAACAGTCCCAAAGTTATCAATCAGTCCAAGCCAAGGCAAAGTTCTCACTTTCTCTTCCTGGGGTAGTACCAATCAGAAAAAAAAGAAGTCCAAATCTGTTTCTTAAAGTCTTATTGCAATATATTTCAGTCTTCAAATCCTTAAGGCATCTCCTCCAACAAAATCTTAGCATACAAATATTTTTTTTAGTCCTCTCCCCTCTCACTTATCACTTAAAGCCAGTTTTGCCTAAAAAAAATAAGTTTCTTAATATCCACTTATTAATTCCGTAGAGAAGGAGAGTAAACTTTCCTTTCAGCACCACCAAATTGCCGCTTATTTTCTCTTCTAGAAGGTATCATTCAGAAAGCCATAATTTCCAGGAATTTTGTTAAATATATCTCAGAGTCCCAGGAACCAAAAAAACTTTCTCTTTTCAAAAGCTTTCTCCACTTCCTCCTGCGCATTCTTACCCGGCTGCCAGCTTCTTTGTGGCGGCCATTACGGACCGCCGCTGCACCGTCTTGGGAAAAGGAGGTTCTGCCGGCTGGGAAGGGGGTCTGCAACACCCCCAAACCTCACTCCGGATCCCCCTTGTCTTCAGCCACCCCTGCAGGGCAGCCTTAGCTCCAGACCCGTCCGGGTTGGAGCACCAAAAACGGCTAGCGCAGCAGGGATCGCGCTGTATCGCGAATCCCTGCTGCTCGCGAAGCCGACAAACCGGAAGTTTCTATATTGTTAAGAGTACTAAAATGCAGTGCAATCATTTTTGCTTTTCTAGAATTTAGATATTTTCTGGAGAAAAAACAATTGCAACTATGTTTCCCATAATCTGCATCTAGAGACACTTCTTTTTTTTATAGTATGCTGCTCAAATATTTAATTAATTAATGTTAATTAATATTAATCTTGCACATGCAAGATTTCTCAATGTTCATGCAAATTAATAGAAAAGAGTACATCGTTTTATCATTATTTTTCTTTTTAACCCTTATGGCTAGTCTATAAATAATATTGGTAAAAAGGACAAGTTAAAAAAAACAGATCTGAGTTATAGTGAAAGTGCCACCATAATATTTATATTGGTCTGTAATCCTTGTCTGTATGCTTAAGAGCTCCATTTTTGAAGCAATAAAGGGGAAAGTTTTGACAGAATCCCAACCACTGTAATTTAAGCAAATACTCTATACTTACATGAAATAGTAAAGAGAAGCCTCACTGCCTCACTCTCTTTCTTTGGAATGCTTGTAAGAAGAAGGGATCTCATATTTGCTCTTGCCATACAACAAATCATGTGAAATAAGATATAATCCCTGAGCTGACCACATCACATCACAGCTTCCCAGCTAATATTCCCAGCTAATATTTGCAGCAGTACAAAAGAAAGTTTTTCACTGTGTTCTTACAAAGCTTTTTTAAAAAAATTCTTTCTAGTTTAGCATATAGTTATATTAAGGATTTCTTGGTGATCTCTCACTCAGATGTGAACTAGATCTGCTTTTGCTTAGCTTAGCTTTGATTAGAGTTAGGATCCCTGACCATATCAAGACTTCTACTGATTTTCAGATTCTGAAGATAGGAGCCAGTGGGAAGAGGCAATGCAATTTACAATTTTCTCACTTACTGCTCTGCAGAGGATAAATGACAAACAAGTCTTAATGCAAAGTTGAAGTGGAACGTGTAACTTTACCTTTCCAAACAAATACTTAAGGATGTGGCTCCTGAGCTACAAGCTTACTTAAAAGGTAACAACTGAATAGAAGAAACACAGAGCACAGTTATCTACTTGTTTTCACCTTATTAAAGCAAACTGGTTTGTTTCTTGCTTTCAATTGATTTTTTTAAAAAAATATCTTCTATTTTATATCAAAGATACATAACAGTTGCAATCAGAATATTCTATTTGACTTTTGAGTGACTTGCTAGGTAACACAAATAGTACTCCAATTTTGCAGGTAATACTGCATATTCAGGTTGTGTTCTCCCTTTAAAAAAAATTAAAATACAAAATATGGTTCCAGATCAAAAAAGAAATGCAAACTGTAAAATAGAGAAAAAAACAACGTATCTAATACACTAAATCATCACTAGGCTTTGCACCATAATTGTTGCTATAAACTTTTGTATTATAGATGGAAGATGATAATTTCTTGATCAGAGAAAAAAATTCTGATGAGTTTATGAATGCCAGGAATAGAATGACTAAAATAACAATACATCAACCTCTATATCTAAGAGCTGTGAATCATCCCTGGAGAACCTGCAATTATGCTATAATAAAGTAAATTATTTCAGCTCTGTTTTCTTTGGGCTCTGAATCCCAAAATCCTTGGTTTAAGATCAATTAAGTCTATCTAAACTAAGTAATACTCCACAATATGTAAAATTAAAATCATTTTGCCACCTCAGGGTGAAGGAAAACTATGTAGCAAGGTGAGATTAAACAGAGATTCACCCCAAAGGATTTGTTTCAGCCAAAATCTTAGATGGTGGTCTAAGGTTGCCTCCCCACCCCAAATACAGCAAAGCTCTAGCCCAGGGCTGTCAAACTCCCAGCCCACAGGCCAGATGCGTCATGCACTGACTATGCCCATGCCGGTTTAGCAAAGGAGAAAATAGTCCCGATACATCACGTGACACCACCGTGATGACTTGAGTTTGACACCCCTGCTCTAGCCCAACAAGGACACTTGAAGTTAAGCATATGGCACAAAGTAAGGCTTACAGAAACTTAGATTGAACAGCTTCTAAAATAGGGGGCAGTCTTATAACACAAAGTTATGCACCATATCAAAGCAATCCCAGAACTTTTTTACACAGTTTTATTGCAACAAATATGCAATAAATTGCCTTAATAAATATTTTAAGATTGCATTAAGAACATTTTGAGCTCTAAGAGAGAGCTCACTCAATTAGCTATTCCAGCAGGTAGAAGGATTAGAAGTGTGTGCCTTGATACTTGAAGTCCTTAACCTGATCAATTGGTCTTTCGTTAGTTTCCTATTTAACAGAGGACCTAAAGCACTTTCTCAAGAAAATTAGAACCTTGATTTTTAAATGAATGATTCAAGAAATTTCATAGAACAGAAGGATGCTAGTTGCCTCTCATCTGCATTGTTGTATTTTGCTGTAGCAGAATTATCAACTTCAGAAGGCAATGATCAATGGATATTGTGGCTAATTCCCTCTCATGAAGAACTGAATCAAAGGGTGCTCTTAAATCAACAGAAGCTGCATTGGTAGGGCCAGAATATTTTTCAACTAAATAGTACAACATTGCACATACTGGTAACAATTATTTCATTTTATTCTGACTGCTGCATTACATTATCTGCAAGAGTAAGTTTCATAATAGGATTATCTTATTGGAAGAATGACTTTGTATAACTTTAACCAATTGTATAACTTTAAAACAGAAAGGAAAACATATTTAAATAGGGACAATTAGGAAATAAAACGCTAATAATAATTAATGGTAACTGTATCTTACTCCTATTGAAATCACTGAAATCACTTACTCCTATCTTGCTCCTATTGGCAATTTACATAAATTTTCATTAAGGCAGGTAACATATTTAAGGCAGGTAATACATTAGACAATCTTGAGATAGCTTAGCTTGAAAAATATCATGAACTGTTAGTTGTCAGGTAATAACCTAAAATATAATTTGGGGAGAAAAATTCACAAGAGACATCGGTTTCTTTCAAAGAAGAATACTGTATAGACGAATACCTCTATATGATAGAGGGTAATTGTTCTAGTTGTGTTGATCCTGAGCTCATGGGTAAATCTGGCATATAAAAGGGTGCATACACATGTCTTGGGGATTACAAAGATAGTTTAGTTTATAACAGCAGATTTGAATTCTTGATGTAAAAACACATATTTTAAAAACCTCTCTCTGAAAAAAATGGCAAAACTTAATTTTCACCCCATTAAATGACACCCCCCCTCATTAAATAACACATTGTACTAGTCTATTTCTGTGTGCTACTTTGCCAAGATGTGATTTATTAAGCATTACTGCTAAATATAAACTTGAAAGAAATTATAGTAATTGGATTTTATTGTTTTTGTGGCATTGTAATGGCATCAAACGGCATAATTGTAGTTTGGGGCAAACATAGATTAACATTGGTTCTGGCCATGAAGTAGTCGTATGAGACAAAGCAATGGTTTCAAAATTGTGGACGATTAATTTTATGCAGTTAAATGCAGTGACTGTTTCTGATATGGTTCTAAAAGATACATTAGTAACTTTCTTATTTCAAGATTCTCCTTTTAGATTCAAATCTTGGTAAGGTGAGAAACAAGCAATCTTTGGTCAGACCAAAATATTGTGCAAACATGGAAACATATTTTTGCAATTCTATGTATAGTTCTGGGAAAAAATAACCAAAAGTCAATTGGCACTAAAAGAGGACAAGGCCTAAAATTTAAATCCCTGAGACTGATATAGAATTTATATTCTTGCATGCAAAAAAAAAAATAATAATCCCAATTTGTAAAGCTTCTTGCCCCAAAAAGTTGTGCTGATGTTTTTTTTTTAATCACAAAATGCTTTTTCCAAGTTAATGTTGTAAGATTAAGGCAGGGATGGGATTTCCTGGTACTTTACCAGAATTTTTCTCTTCCCTTGTTTCTACCAGTTCAGGTCAAGACTCCCAGAATTACTAGATTTCAGTGCATAGCATCTGGAGAAGGGTCTCAATCACATTATCCAATATTGTCCAGCCTTAACAAGCAGGATTGGAATAGAATCAGCCTTTTCAGGCCAGTCTTATTCTGGTGTGTGCTTACACTGGGTCCATGCTTGCTATTGCTCAGTACATTTTAATAATTTAGATTGTATTTTACTTTTCTTCCTCTGCCTTGTCCCTTTACTCTATGTGCGTGCATAATTCATAGATTTAATAGCAAATCAGTTTACATTGGTGTGGGAAATAACCAGCCCCTGACTGAACCAGACTGGTAAGAGTCTTATGTGTCAATCCTGTTCAACATGTTGTTTCTCCAATGTTGTTTTCTTCAGTTCCCCCAAATAAATCATATGCATTTTTCCATTTTTCCAGGAGCTTGAAATTCGATTTCCCTCATAGCAACCAACCCATGACATACCCATCTGAGAGACAAAAGTTCAAAATTACCTAATGAGTTTCCATAGTGAAAGAGGACTTGAAGCTAAATCCTAATACCAACTTTAACCACTATTCCACTTGGGTTCTCAATAGATAATAAAGGGAACAAAAAGTTCCGAAAAGAGCTTCTTAAGGAGAGAATCTCCTGGGTCAACATTTGCATGTTGTGAGATATGATGATTTTGGAGTAGTGGGAAAATGATTTGAAAATATTTCTGGACAGGTTGTTAATATGAATGATAAAGTAACTAGCATTGGCAGTTATTGATGTTCCTAGAAGGATACATGTTACACTTCTACTCTATGAGCTGCATTGGTTTCCAATTTGCTTCTGGATGCAATTCAAGGTGTTGGGTCGAACATTTAAAGCTCTACATGACATGGGAGCAAGTAATAGGAGGGGCCACCTTTCTGATTACTTCAGCCCATCCTATCAGATCAAGTAGGAGAGGCATATTGTGGATCCCATCAACTAAGGAGTTCCACCTGACAGGAACCAGGAGACAAGCCTTTTCTGCTCTAGTGCCCACCTTTTAGAACATCATCCCCTCTAAGGTCAAATTAGCTCCAACCTTTATGGCCTTTCAGAAAGCCCTCAATTTTTTTTTTAATCGGGCCTGGGGCTGTCTGACAGTAGAGACCCTGTGCATTGGTTGCACCATTTATAAGGTCTTAAGTTACCCTCTCACAATTTTGGTTTTACTTATGTTGATTATGTAATCGTTTTAATTGATTTTTACACTCAGTTTTAATATTTGGTTTTGTTGTATGCCACCTAGAGTCACCTTGGATGAGACAAACAGCCATGTAAATTAGATTAAATAATTAAATAAATAATGTTGAAGCTATATGATCTGAGAAAAGCAATTTTGTCAAATGCAACTATACAAAAAAAGGACAACTATATATATACGGCATGAACAGATGGATGGATATTGTGGTGTATTTAGAGATGGTCATAGCTTTTTTTAGTGATGGACAATTTCACCGATCATTTTGTAGGAAGCCTATAACAGATTGTCCCTCAGAATATGGGGTTTTGAGGGAAAGCAACCTATCCCTGTAGTAAGTAGTGATTTAACATGAATAGGAGCAAACCTGCAATTTGCATGTTGAGAACTAAAATGAATACTTTTTACTTTTGATTTATATTTAACCAAATGTTAATATGTATAAAGGCCAATTTGAAGTCCCCAATCTTTTTTAATTTGACCATATTAACTATTTGCCTTATTGAGACAAAGAGCAAGCTATATATAAGATGAAAAGTATTAAATTGTGATTCTATCCAGGCAAGAGAGAAATATTAAAGGATAAGAATTTAATCTCACTGCAATTCATACAGATCAGACTTAAAATGAAATGTAAATATGACAAATGAATCTCTTTTAAAAGGCAAGGACCTCTGCACTTCATATGCAACTGGTATCTCTTTTTTCAAATGTATGTGATAGGACATTCGATATATCAACTAGTGCAATAAAAGTCCCTTTATGATTCTGTCCAGATAGAAGTAATTCAGATAATTTTAGCTTTGGATATAGTTCTTTTTTTTTCAGTGCCAGGAACTGAGTGCTAAGAATTGCTTCAAAGATTCTGTAATTCCATGCTGTTCTATTTTCAGTTGCCTCTTTTAATGTCATATGGAAACCATACCATTCCATAATTATAGGCTGAATGGAACTGTTCTGTCCCTCTTATTTTGTGAAGATTTTTTTAATGACTTCTGTCACAGAAACTATCTCCACTTTATTGCTCACTAAATATTTCTGTTTTAAGCAATTTCTCTCTTTATTCAAATGTTTTTGTTAAACATTCCATGTTGTTGCTTGATACAAAAAAGCTGGTGCTTAGAGCTTACTCTTTCAGTTACAATTTGTAAGTATGAAGAGTAGGGTAAATGTTAGGTTATGAAGTACTGGGTAGGATTAATTATATTTTGTCTTGGTGCAGTGATTGATGAAAAGCATCTTGGGCATGAGATGGCCTTCTATGTAATAATTTTTAATGTATATGAGTACAACTATATACTTCACCAAATAAAAGGAATTTTTTCATATCAATACATTTTTAGTGTGTACAGTAATAAATCATCTGGTCAAATAATGTTTATAGTACTTATATACCATTTATATTTTATATAAATATCCAAAACATCTAAATATTTTATACTTAATTTATAATTGCATGAATATATTTTTGAAATACTTTAGTAGTCACTAGTTGACACAGAATTATTCCTTCTTTCTTTTTCCATTTATGAAAAGTATACTGTATGTTACACCATATGGAAAAGAATTAAATACCTTATGTGTGATAATTCACACTACATACATCTAGTTTCTTAATTGAAATTGGAGAGCAAATAGGTTTTGCTTACCTACTTTAATGCTGCAGCAACCATAGAAATTCATGATGTGAATTAATCTCTTAGACATATAGATTTTACTGCCAAATCTTACCATTGGTGTTAATATAGCATGAATAAATTCAGTATAATTGTTTTTTGTTGTGAGTATGAAAGTGTAGATCAGCAGTATAGTCAAATTTAATGCTATACTAGAACCTGAATTCACTGTTGTCAGAGAGAAGAACTCTGAGACAGCAATCCATTGAAAAATGTAATTGGTTTGCCTGTTTTTCAATTTAAGTACTCACATTTAAGTCAATATTATCTTTGGTAGGAAAAGATATAAGCTTCTTAAAGCTGCCTTAATATTTGATATGTGTACTTGTTCCTTCAGTTTCAGTAGCAATATAGAGTCAACACTGGAATACATATGTCAAGCAGAAGCTTCCAGGAAGATGCCCTTTCTTTGTTTCCTCTTGTCTAAATCAGCCCTATTAATTTTACAAGTTTTTGCTTCTTGTCATCTCTCTTTGCAACTTTAAGATGAAAATCTATAACTAAGTGTTGAAAGAACCAGTCAGTATCTTAATCTTGCATGCTTTTTATGATATTTGGATGGCTTTACAACTTGAAACAAAGACAGTATCTGCTACTGTGTGTGGAATATATAGGTTTTTAATATTGCACTAGGGAATAGAGGTAAGTAGTTTACCAGTAGCTTTGAGTTTTACTAGAATTATAATAGGGCTTCACATTTCATCCACATGATCCTTAGAAAAGCTAAACCTGTTGGAAAATAGCTTTTCATTCCTGCTTAGCTTCCAATTAATACCAAAGATAAGGTGCTAACTTCTAACTCTGTCAACCATTATGCTGATAGGACTTTTCAGTAGGTAAAATCTTGAAAGCAAAATTTGATTATTTTAAAATTACTGATTTAATGAGATGGTTTGAGAAAGATATTAATACTGTTATTAATATTGGGAAAGAACAACAATTGGCACAGCAAACTGTCACAAATGAAAACAAATTTTCCATAGTGTTTACATTATGATTGTTGGAAAATGGTCCATGGATAACGTAATAAAAGCTGTTAGATAGGTGATCGGTTTCAATGTATCTTCTCCTTAGATCATTCATTGTACTTCATTTAACTTGGAAGCAAGCCACTCTGAGATCAGCAGTTATTTCTATCCAGACATGTTTATGCAGGAATGAGGATTTGACCCCAACCCAAGAAAGTTTTTACTGTTAAATATAAGATTGAAAGTTTTCATACCTAATTTACACTCAATTATATATCTTTGGGATTTAAGATTCACTTTGTGTATGTAAGTTTTCAGTATTCTTTCTACCTTCTTGTTTACATGGGAAATAAGAGCATAAAGCTTGTATCATATTTACTGAAATGCACAGGTTTTTATTTTAAATATATATTAATAGCTGTTAATAAATTTAAAGCTAATGAATGCAGAATTAATAAACTCAAAATGCATATACTAGCTAAGAATTTATCAAAATGATCAACAGTTACTTCCAGATTGAAGAGGCAAGTGTGTGTGTGTGTGTGTGTGTGTGTGTGTGTGTGTGTGTGTGTGTAGAACACATACATTGTGTAGGACCTTCTGTACTATTGTACCTTGTGGTAGTATATAAGAAAAAAGAAGAGGCGATAAATCTATTGAGTAAAGCTGTACCTGGTGTTAAAATGTTTCAATCCAAAATAATGTTTATTTATAAAAATTTTTTTATTACAGATTGTCTTCTTGTAGTAACCAATCGTTCAGTGGCCGTCTGAAGTTACAACAGTGCTGAATGTGGCCAGTCCTTTTGGCCATTGCAGCATCTCTATGATCCCATGATTGTAATTTGGCTGCTTGGCAACCCACATGCAATTATGATGGTTGTAGCATCCCATGATCATGTGATTGTCATTGTTACCTTCACATCTGGCTTCTGAAAAGGAAAATCAGTGGGGAAGCCTGCAGGAAGACACAAGTCATGGTCATGTTGACACAGTACTTAACAGCCATGTGCAATTTGCTTAATGATCACACCTGGAATTGATACTAATAAGTTAGTGTGACCACATGATATTTCACTTTGTGACCATATCTCATGGTGTCAGAATTTCCCAACTTGTTGACAACTTGTTGTAGCATTATTTCCATCTAATGTTAAAATATGTAAGTTTTATGATATACAGCTGAGTAGAATATTCCCATGTAATAAAATTCTCAGCTGGTGCTTTTGATAGCTGACTAGTGCATTTGTGCACTATGTGTAGTGATAATTTTTGCCCACACTTTCTTAAATTTCTGTATTAATTTTGTGATTTTTGTCATTGCTTTCATGTAATGTCTAATTGATAAAGAAACAATATACAGGTTTTCTAGTAGAACTGTAGCTTCATATTCCAGAAGTATCGTACAAAAATATTTGTAAATGAAGTTTTTTTTAAAGTAACACTGCCAGTGAAAGAAAGAACAAAGTGGGAAAATGAATATAATTTGCATAATATAAATAGAACTTACTTAACCTGAGGATTCCTGCATTAAGGTATACGCAGGGATCTACAGATACTTTGTGTCTGTATCATAAGAGTATGTACACTGGTGAATATTTCACAAAGTTTGTAGCAAATTATATTTTGCTCATTATCAGGCCTGTAAAATGTAGTTACTGTATAGCTTTTTAGAATAATGTCAAATTGAAATTGGCTTACAGTATCATTGATTTTCTGGATTTCACCAGAAATTCATACTTTTAACTATCAGTTAGTTGTTTTTTTAATTTTGACTAGGTATTTTGGAAAAACACATACATACGAACAACTCTTGAGACAGAAATTTCAGCATGAATTATTGAGCAGTAAAATATACCTGTGGAACTTTAGTTGCATATTTCTTATGACAGATTTTTAAGCTGCTTGTCCTTCTTCCTTCTCCTCCTTGGCATGACATTAAATTATAGATGAAATATGATTATTTCATTTCAATGTACTTTTTAATTTGGTGATTTACAGTTTTTCTCATCTAAATACTAGAGATGGGATCAGAACAAAACTTGAAATACATAAAGGGCATAGTTTTCTGGTTCTCTTCAAGTTATTAGTTTAGTTTTATTTTGATTGTAGATTAAACACAGACCAAACATAGAGTAACACAAATAACATTATAACCACTCCAATAATAGAAATAGGAGAAATAAAATATCAGTAGACTAAAATAGAAGATTAGTAGCATAAAATTACAAAATATAAAATATAACACCAGGATTAAAATGGCAATTCTTCAAGTTATTGTATACTCTTGATGGCCATAAAATTTGTTTGCATTTGGTGATCGTGACGAGAATTGGCCATAGGAACAAAAAGGTTTGTAACAATCATGTATACTATTATTATTATTTACAGGCACAAAAATCAATCAAGTAATCATCTTTAGGATCTTCTGTTCATACATAAATTCTAATCTCATTTTTAGATAATATAAACACTGTATGACAATAGTAAGGTTTGTTATTTGAAAATGTGCTTACCTAATATCCAGTGAAAAATCCTTAATGGGAAAAGTAATTTCATCAGTTTATTTTCAGATAAATGGTATTAGTTTTGCATGCTAAGTATGGCATTTTGTAAATAAATAAATCCTTTTCTATGGCAAACTCTGCAAAGTAAAAAGTTGTGTTATTTTTTATTACTTTCTAATGTTGATCAAAAGCCTGCAACTCCATTTCATAAATATTTCCATTGTCTGCAAAGATTTTTTGCAATGATTTAACTTTCAATATTAACAAGAAAAAACACTTAAACACAACCTGTCTCAGTTTATTTAAAAAGTGCTTTGCTAAAGTTCTATAATACCATAGGGTATGTTTTTAGAGGAAACTTGTGAAATTTAGAAATTGGAGAAGAATAGTTTTAGGAACTTGATATATTCTGTTATTAACATTAAAATTGTAATAAAATTGTACAGAATAGTCTGATTTTCTTTTATGCATTTTTGCAATAGAATATGAGTCAACAAAAATAATGGTCATCCTTGGATTACATAAGATTTAAATAATTCATTTTACCCTTAAAACTATTATCTTTATTATATTATAATTTGTTTTCTTGCTGTGTTGCATTACAACAATGATTGTTGCAAATTTGAAAGACTAATTTTACTAAACAGTTGAGGACTTAAAAAACATAAAAAGATTTAATACCATTGAATAAGACATTTGAATATAGATTTAATATGACACAGCTGTAAATACAACCTTGTATGGTCATTGTGCAGCATTTTCTGGGCTATAAACAGTTAATCAACCGTACTGCATATGCTCTTGATCATTCTAGCAATCTAGCAGATTTCCACATCTCCAAAGTACATTGAGAATGCTATTTCAATCAAGTGACAGTAGTTGTAATCCCAATTTATATGCAGGAACAGAATAGGGGAAAGCAGCTGTTGCATACCTGAGTCTTAGAAAATACTGCAGTTCTGAAGAAAAATAGATTTTTGAACAATTCCTTAAAGGCACATTTTATGCTAATTATAATAGTCTTGAAGTGTAACAGATATTACTTCTTCAGTTATAATATTCATGGGAAAACTACAACATTGATTTTGTCATATTCCAGACATAAATGGGAAAAAGTGCAGTTGGATGCACCTTTTATTATACTCTGAGAACATGATTGTTTTTCTCATTTTACAGATGAGAATATAAAGCATTGATAATATTGAAAATAATGTGTGTCCTTAGCATACTTTAATATTTATTCTTTATATTTTTCTCTAAACTCATACGTTTGGAAATAAAAAAGGCTTCCCATAAGTCTCTAGATTTGTGATATTGCAGATCAGGGGACTATACCTATTTTTGCAGTTGATTTCATTCTGAACAATTTAAAATGTTCTATACACTTTACAGTAGCAGACTGGATAGGCTTGAACTATATTTTTCATGCCTACTAATTTATATTTTAATTAGCTTGACTGAGTAAAAGACAAATCATCTTAAAGGTTGATGAGACAGAGACCAAATTTCTCCATTTGTTTAAACAGAATTGCAGTTGACCTCATGATAATACATACGAAGATAGAAAATTAAAGCTATTTTATATTTATTTGGAGAGTTTATTTAATTGATTACTATTAATGTAGCCTTTTCTATTTAATGAAATATATTTTAAGTGTGATGATGTATCAGTTATGAGAATTATTGTCATTTCATTAATTCAACATATTTTATTAACGTAATTTTGGAACTGTGTGATGAAAAATCTTTGAGATTTTTGCTATATAACTCAACTTAAGACCGTTCGTTGAACGAGGGTTTGATGTTCCACCAGCATTGGAAATAATGACTGACAGTATGACTCAAAGTTCTGACCACTGCACCATTTCCAGATCAAACAGATCAAACAGATAATCAGAGTTGGAAGGGACCTTGTAGGCCATCTAGTCCAACCTCCCACCCAAGCGGGAGACCCTACACCATTTCTGACAAATGGCAGTCCAATCTCTTCTTGAAAGTCTCAAGTGATGGTGCTCCCACAACTTCCGAGGGCAAGCTGTTCCATTGGTTGATTGTTCTCACTGTCAGAAAGTTTTGCCTTATTTCCAGGTTAAATCTCTACTTTGTTCAGTTTCCATCCATTATTCCTTGTCTGGCCTACAGGCGCTTTAGAAAATAGCTTGACCCCTTCCTCCCTGTGGCAGCCCCTCAAATATTGGAAGACTGCTATCATGTCTCCCCTGGTCCTTCTCTTTACTAGACTAGTCAAGACCAGTTCCTGCAACCGTTCGTTGTATGCTTTAGCCTCCAGTCCCCTAATCATCCTGTGTGCTCTTCTCTGTACTTTTTCTAGAGTCTCAACATCTTTTTTTATAATGTGATGAACAAAACTGGATGCAGTACTCTAAGTGTGATCTTACTAAGGCTTTATAGAGTGGTATTAGTACTTCCCTTGATCTTGATTGTATCCCTCTGTTAATACAATTTAGGATTGCTTTAGCTTTTTTGGCTGCTGCTGCTGCTGCACACTGCTGGCTCATATTTAGCTGGTTGTCCACTAAGATTCCAAGATCCCTCTCACAGTTACTGAGCTATTGAGCCTGGTTTCACCCAGTTTATATGTGTACTTTTGGTTTTTCTTGCCTAAGTGTAGGACTTTACTTTTCTCTACATTGCATTTCATTTTGTTAGATACGGCCCAGTGTTCTAGTCTGTCAAGATCCATCTTGATCTTGAGCCTATCTTCTTGGGTGTTAGCTATTCCTGCCAGCTTAGTATCATCTGCAAATTTGGTAAGTTCCTCTTCTATTCCCTCATCTAAGTCGTTAATGAAGATATTGAAGAGTACTGGGCCTAAGACGGAACCTTGTGGCACCCCACTGCTTACTTCCCTCCATTTAGACTTAGACCCATTAAGGATTACTCATTGAGTACTGTTTGCCAGCCAGTTATGAGTCCATCTAGTGGTGGTGCTATCTATTCCACTTTTTTCTAGCTTACTAAGAAGTAGGTTGTGGTCTACTTTGTCAAATGCCTTGTTGAAATCTAAATAAATTATGTCCACAGTATTTTGCTGGTCTACTAATTTAGTCACTGTGTTGAAGAATGAAATAAGATTGGTTTGGCATGATCTGTTTTTAACAAACCCGTGCTGACTGCTAGTTATTACTTTACTTGTTTCTAGATGTTGGCAGATGTTTTTTTTATTATCTTTTCCAGTATCTTCCCAGGTATTGATGTTAGGCTGATTGATCTATAGTTTCCTGGGTCTGTTTTTCCCCCTTTTTTGAAGATGGGAACCACATCAGCTCTTTTCCAGTCCTCTGGTAGTTCCCCGGTGCTTCGGGATTTTTGAAAGATATGGTGCAGTGGTTCTGAGATGACCTCTGCCACTCCTTTAAAACTCTGGGATGTAATCCATCAGGCCCCGGTGATTTGTTTTCATCAAGATCAGACAGGTGTTCTCTTACTATTTTTTTTTGCTTATTTTGACTTTTATTTCTGTTCTGTTTTTTGCGTGAAGACGGATGCAAAGAATGAGTTAAGCAGTTCTGCTTTCTCTCTGTTGCCTGTTACTTCCTTGCCATCTTCTCTCTTTAGTGGACCGACTATTTCCTTGATTTTTTTCTTGTTATTTATATGTTGGAAGAAATTTTTGTTATTATCTTTGACTTCCACGATCATGTGATTTCAGTTTAGGTATTTGGCAACCAACTCACATCTTATTGTCATGCGATTGTGCTTTATGACCTTCCCAGTTAGCTTCTGATTTACTTAAATTACTTAACAACCATGATAAAAATGGTTATAAAATTGGATCTGGTCACATGATAGCTTGCTTTATGACTGTGCTGATTTGTAATGGAAATTCCAATCCCAATTGAGAGCAATCTGTACTCATAAACATTTTCTCATTCTGTTCTCTTAGCTTTCTATTCTTTCAAAGAATACTTTCATGTGATCAATTTAATTTAATAACTTTATTTGTATCATTGTTAATTGTATTATGCTTGTTATTGACAGACATATACATGCACGCATACTTTACCATTTCCTATATATATTTTCTTTTGTAACATATCATCACTAATGTTGTGTTTTGGGCTGTTTGTCATGTTCTTTCAATGCTTAGGCCTCAGTAATAGCTTGCTACACAGCTTAATGATGGCAGTTGAGACTGGCATTCCTACCACTAAGCAATGCAGTTATAAAGTGCAAAATTATATGATTTAGTGGCTTATCAATAGAAATTCTGGCATTTCTGGTTGCTTTCATTAAATGAATCACCATGATTTGTCATGCCACCATTTGCAATCTCCTGCCAGTTTCTCCATTAACTTTGCTTGTAGGAAGCCATCAAGGAAAGTCCCAAAGCCGATCACATGACTCTGGGATGCTGTGACAGCTGGAATTTTGAGGATCAATCCTAAGTACAACTTGTTCAGTACCATCTTAAGTTAGAATGATTGCTGAAGTAGCGATCACTAAGTGAGGACTACCTGTATCATTTGATTATATGGATATCAAAATAATATATAAGAAAATGCACATGATAACAGGCTGTTAAATACCACTTTTAATTTTGGAGAAGGCTAGTGCAAGTTCTAATATCAGTATTAACATTTTTCTTCTAAATAGATTAAGTTTGCTGAATTATGAATAGTATTACAGGCAGTCCTTACTGCATTGCATCTCTGCTCACAGCTGAAAATTGTGTTTGGATTTCCGCTTCCTCTCATCTCCAGGGGCTGGCTGAAAAAGCTTCCTGCCAAAGGATTTCAGCTTCTGCCTCCTTGAGTTTCAAATCCTTCAGCAAGCAGTTGTTTCAGAGTGAAACAGCTACCTGACAAAGGATTTCTGCACCCACAATCCTCCTGGCAGATGGCAGCAGTAGCTTGTAAACTCCCCTGTGTCAGGGTTCCGACCGATGCTTCCTTACTGATTTTCTAGAGAAGTTGGCAGAAAAAGTATGCAAATGGTAATCACATTATTGTAGGATGCTTGGCAACCAGTTGTAACTGCAAACTGGTTAGTTCAACATTTATAGGGGTAATTCAACATTTTCCAATGGTCAGATGTGCTTTATAGGCTATAAAGCACCCTTTTTGAGGCTATTTTTAATTCAGTCTATAGTAAATGAATGGTCACAAATGGAGGATTATCTTTATTGTATTTCTAGGAACTTAAAATTCAAACTGTATAATCATTTTTTCATGTGTAGGAGTTTTTCCTTTTCCATAATTTATAGTATATAAATTTATAGGATAGCAGATTCGAAAATCGATGTAGTATATGATGGCATAGGATCTGGTTATTTGAGGGACTGCCTGTGTCCCATGATAAATGCCCAGCCAATTTCAGCATGCAGGGTTGGCACACTCCAGGTTCCCTTGATTAATCATTGTCATCTATCAGGACCCCAGAAGTGTACCTTTTGTAGGTCAGCATCTACCATCTGGAATGAGATTCTGTACAAGATTCAGATGTTCTCCACTCTCTGGTTATTCAGAAGAGCCATGAAGATCTGGTTCTTCACCAAGGTCTTCGGCAAGAAAGATTGAGATCCCTCCCTTCATTCTATCTGATCTGCGACAGTTGCCATCTTTTACTGATTTTATTGCAATTACTTATTACTTATTTGATTGTTGTGAGCTGCTCAAGTCATTGGGAGTCAAGCAGCATGCAAATTTAAGAAATTATTACTAATTGTGTCTGTTGAGCAACAACTATGTGGCTCGTTGCATATTTCTTTTTGACATAGATTACAAACCTGTTTGTTATCTCAACAGCATCCCATTATATATATCCATATGAATGAAGAGTTAACTGGAATAATAAGAACAAGGAGAGTTTAATGCCTCAGGCCTGATATTTTTTATACTGTGTTACTTCATTAAGACAAAATATTAACAGAGTTGACAGGAAAACAGAATAACAGATTTGGAAGGGACCTTGGAGGTCTTCTAATCCAGCAGTCTCCCACCCTCCTAGCTCTGCAGACTGGCAGTAATGATGGTGGTGGTGGGGGAAAGTGGATGGAAGAGTGGACGGTTTTGCATGTGTATGTGCCACTTGCACAAATACAGCTTCATGTGCTTGGCTGCCACTTGTTCAGCCTGGTTGCCTGCACGAGGCCATGGACTGCGGGTTGGGGACCCCTGTTCTAGTCTAACCCCTTGCTCAAGCAGGAAACCCTATACCATTTTAGACAAATTATTGTCCAAACCTCCAGTATTGGAGCACCCACAACTTCTTGAGGCAAGTTGTTCCACTGATTAATGGAACATTAAAAGTGATACTGTTTCTTCTTCATAATAAAGTTTGAATGCTGAATTATACCTGAAGCAACTTGGAGAGTTCTGAGAATAGGAATGCTGTTTGATTTTATCATCATCTACATCAGGGGTGTCAAATTGGCAATCTGCAGGCTGGATGCATCACACGCAGGCCACGCCCACCCCAGTTCCTCAAAGGCAAAAAACATCACATCATGATGCAATCGAGTTTGACACCCATGATCACATGATGCAATCAAGTTTGACACCTATGATCTACATGACTTTCTTATGATCTATCTTCAGTGAAAGAATGAAATAATATATATGGAGAAAGCTAAATTATAATGTATATAGTTTTGTGTAAACACATGTGTATGTATATGTTTTCATGAAGTTAAAAACATCACTGGCTTCAGCAAACCTCCTTCCCAGACAGAAGGAAATCAACAACTAGCAGATGACCTGAATGTGTTTTACTGCAGGTTTGAAAAGAAAGTACAGCCACCTATCTCCACAACCCACATCTCAACACACCAACAACAGTCAAGCCTCCTACAACTGGCCCCAATCTATTGAGCTCACAACCTTTGGTGATCACAGAAAAAGAAGTGCAAGATCTATTGCAAAGACAGAAGCCAGGAAAAGCACCAGGGCCAGACAAGATAACTCCTTCTTGCTTAAAAGTATGTGCTGACCAATTGGCCCCCATCTTCACCCGAATCTTCAGTAGATCACTAGAGATGTGCTATGTTCCTTCCTGCTTCAAACATTCTACCATCATCCCAGTGCCAAAGAAGCCTTCCATCAAGGAACTGAATGACTACAGACCAGTTGCTCTAACATCTGTAGTTATGAAAATCTTTGAAAGGCTTGTGCTGTCCCACCTGAAAACCATAATGGATCCACTGTTAGATCCCATGCAGTTTGCATACTGAGCAAATAGATCGACAGATGATGCTGTTAACATGGCTCTGCATTACATCCTACAACACCTTGAATCTCCAAATACCAATGCAAGGGTCCTCTTTGTAGACTTCAGTTCAGCATTCAATACCATTATTCCAGACACTCTTCTAAGTAAATTAAACCAACTAGCAGTACCTGAACACACTAAGATGTAAAGAAATGGCTTCCAATATTATTCATAGCAATTATAAATAGAAATACGGTATATTTTAATTCTCAGTGTAACGTTACATCATGACCCTTTCTTTCTCTAATCTGTACTGTCTAATCAACATCATAAATCACAATTTATTTTTTCCCCATTTTTATGCAAAAGTCCATTAGAAGCTTCTAGTCATCAATAGACAATGTATTGATCTTTTAAAAATCCTTTCTTACAATATATTTTGATTTCTAGTTGAAGTGATTATTGTCATCTAGACATCCAGCTCTATAGGTAGATAGACTTTGTGAAATCATTTGTATTTCTGTTTTTTCTGGCAATATTTTTAGAAATGAAAGCGATGCAACCTAGGCAAAGGGCAAATGTCAATCTGAATAAATGGTATGATTCCCTTTGATGTGATCCTGTTTTGTAATACCCATGATATTGTTTAAGCCTTGGTGGATTTTATCTTCCTACTATTAAGGTGAGTTGAGGTAACCTGTGCAAGAGAAGCTTCATGAGGATGGAGTTTAATCATGCCTGCTGGAACAATTCTTCCTTGTAGAGTTGTTTTTCTATTGTTTAGCGTCTTGTAATTTTGTGTAATGTTGACTGATCATTGAATAAATTGTTTTGTTTGTGCAGAGGATTTGCCATCATTTTATTTTCCTTTAAAAAAAAAAAAAACCAACCAGAACAGTTTAGTTATTTAAAACAGTGATAACTGACTTTCCACAACCCTATATAATCCATTAGTGATTTCTTGAGTAAGGCACAGTTTCCTCCTGGGTTATGTAAAATGAAGAGTGATTAAAACTTGAAAGGTAGACTTTACTTCAGAGCCAGCAAATACTGTCTTTGCCAAACAAAAAATTAAAAAATGCAAGACTTGCTTGGAACTTTGACAAATGACTTTCTTTATGACACTTCGCCTTTCAGAGAGAGCAGAGATTAGAATCTTTTATTGAACAGCCATGGATAATTTCTTTTATTATAGTGACATTGGATTAATAAGAAGAATGTCTATGGAAGATAATGTTTTTGTTAGAGAACCTATTGATAACACTAACCCGATGCTAGTTTGTCCCTTCAGTCAAAAATGTCTTTCAGAAAACATTAATTACCTGGAATGTTATGCAGAAATGCTTCTAGTCTTTGTCAAGATGTTAATAAATGTACTCATTTTTTTCAATCTGGACAAAAAAAATACTGTCAACTGCTAAAAAACCCATCATTGTTTAATTTGTTAATGCATTTTTATTTCAGAAAAGTGAGAATATTAATTATGCCTGAAAGTAATAAGGTGCAAATGTACTTAGTAACAACATCACTGAGATAGCAGTATTGAAGTTTGATTTTACACTTGTTCAGTAATAACTACTCTGAAAAACTGATTGTCTAACCTTCAGAAACTCCAAAAGATAAATGTCAATATTTTGGATATGAAATTGGAATATGTTTAGAATTGGAACGTCCTTATTTTCTCTTTTATGCTTAATTTATTTAAATCCCAAATGAGCATTTAATAAGAAAAAAATATTTCTTCAGCTTTCTTCATTTATCATATTTGCAAATAATTTCAGATATTGTTTTCTTTAAACACTTTTGTTGAAGAAAATAACATTTACAAGGAAAAAAATTAATACATCAGTGACTTGCTCCCTTTGTAGGTTTAGCTTAATATGGGTAGTCCTCAATTTACAACAGTTTGTTTAGAGACCATTTGAAGTTACGGTGGCATTAAAAAGTGACTTTTGACCATATTTCACACTTATGTCCATTGCAGATCCCTGTGATCACATAATCAAAATTCGGACACTTAGCAGCTGGCATGTATTTATGACAATTGCGATGTCCCAAGATCATGTGATCCCCTTTTGTGACCTTCTGACAAGCAAAGTGAATGGGGAAGCCAGCCATAACCATGTTGCCAACTTAACAAAGGCAATGATTCACCTAACAACCCTTGGCAAGAAAGGTTGTAAATTGGGGCAAAGTTAACTTAACAAATTTTGGGCTCGGTTGTGGTCGTAAATTGAGAACTATCTGTATTACTAACATATTCCAGTAAGAAACTGCCGGTTACAAGCAACCAAACCCACACTCGGTTTTTTATTTCAATTAGTTACTGTGAGGGACAATTTGATGCAGTAGTTATAGTACCACACTGGAAACCTGGATCATGCATTTTAGTCCCACTGTAGGCATGAAGCCAGCTGCGTGACTTTGGGCCAGTGACACTCTCTCAGATGGAGGCATATGGGTAAACCAGGAAAGGAAAATATGGTGGAAATGGAAAAGTAAGTGATGGTAGAGAAAGAGAGATTGGAAATTGCCATAGTGCAGTCTTTTGATAGAGCTGACATCTTGTGATACCACCACTTGACACCTGCTGCATCTGGCCATCTGCAAGATAGGGGTAGGATTCTTGCTGTAGATAATCTCAAAGGAAATCTGGTTCACCTCCTCTTTAAGAACTCTAGAAGAAGCAGACTAGAAACTTGGTTTTTCCTAAAACAGGATGGTACGTGAACTCAATGACTTGAACACTTCAACTGATGCCAAATGTATGTGTGCTTATAGGCCAAGTACTATATTTTCAGGTGTTACATGAAATTCAAGGTATTGGTTGTTACTTAAAAAATTCTAATGGGATTGGGATCTGAGAAAGTGTGAGAGTACGTATCCCAAGTAAAATCAATGTGTCCAACAAATATAAATCAAAAGTGCTGCTATAAATCCCTCCCACACCAGGACATTTGGTCAGAGGGGCTTGGAAATAGGCAATATTTGTAGAGAACAGTCCTTCCTATTATGGCTGTCATGACCTTTTGGAATACATCAAGACCTCTCTGTACAGAAGGCTTTTAATGATTTCTTTTATTGAGTGAACTATCCATGTCACCAATATTGTATTATGAAATATTATGATGCATTATTGTGTCATTCATTTGTATATAGCATTTTATCACATTTTGACTAAACATGTACCTCTTAAGACTCAAATAAAATGAAGAAATATAATACACTTATAAATAAATTTGGAGGTCGCAAGATTCCTAATTCTGCTTTAAATAGTATAGTGTGTATGTGTTTAATCCTTATCAATTAACAGTAAGAACCTGTTTCTTTCATTCTCAATCAGATGGTCAAAACTTTTAAAAAGTAGAACTTCAATTTAATTTGAAATGATTCTGTATGCTTTTCTATGAATTGAGAGGAAAATCCAATGGGATGTTTCCAGTAATGAAAATCATTCCATCAGCAACTTGAAGGTTTCTGTTTCTCTGGAGCAATCATTTTCAGTGTATAAAAAGTTGCAAAGAGAAGAATAGGAGGCAATCTGTTGCCTAAAATATGTGGATATCAAAGGCAAATTATATACGTTTGTACTTCGTGTGGAACCAAAGTATAGACCTTCAAATCTATAAACTTTTGGCTACCTTTCCTACTCATATTAAGTAGCTATCTCTTTTTTTGAGACATTTATCTGCAAATTTCAGTCACAGTTTTTTAGTTGATTATATTTCTTTTACATCATAATTATAATTTATCAATGATTGCTTCTGGATTAGGCTCAGATAAATGAATTGTTTTAAGTTAATGTATCCTATGTTTCCAAGGTCTGAAAAGCCAATTGATGAGGAAATTTATTGAATTGAAAAGTTAGTAGAAGCAGCACTTCTATCACTACTTGTGTGGAGTTTAAAATGGAGGACTGAGTTTAAAATGGAGGAAGAAGTACTATGCTTGATAATGTACCTTTTTATGCTAATTTCATATCAAAATTGAAAACAAATTTGTTAATTTCAGTTATATTATTTAGCAATTCCATTTATTGTTGTCATGTAGTTTGATTATTTTTGTATTTGTTTTGTTTTTTGTAGCCGAGCAATCAAGACAAACCAAGATCTTCTTCCTGAAACACCATGGACACAGTTATTCTATAATGACTTTTGGGGCACTCTTCTGACCCACAGTGGGAGCCATAAATCCTACAGACCTCTCTGCACACTCTCTTTTCGCATTAACTATGCTATTGGAGGAATGGATCCTTGGAGTTACCACCTTGTAAATGTCCTTCTACATGCAGCAGTCACGGGTCTTTTCACTAATTTTTCTCGAGTCCTGTTTGGTGATGGACACTGGACCTTATTAGCTGGTTTGCTGTTTGCTTCTCATCCCATTCACACTGAAGCAGTGGCAGGGATTGTGGGAAGAGCTGATATTGGAGCTTGCCTTTTCTTTCTGCTCTCCCTAGTCTGTTACATTAAACACTGCTGTACAAGAAGCTACTCAGAAGGAACCTGGGGCTGGATCTTGGGTGCTGGTCTGTGTGCCACTTGCAGCATGTTATGGAAGGAGCAAGGAGTGACCGTGCTGGCAGTGTCAGCAGTTTATGACGTGTTTGTATTTCATAGGCTAAAAATGCACCAAATTGTTCCTGCTGTATATAAGGTGAGTGGGGTTGTGTTTTGCAGTTATTGATTGTAACAAATACATGGATTTTATAAAAAAACAGAAATGAATTATCTAATGATTCAATCTGTCCTTGGTTTTTTTTTTTTCAACAACAGCAAGTATTGTACTTTATACTCTGAAAGGATTCAGTTACTTTCACTACAAACCATACTCTCATTAATAACCATGTGGTTTTATTTGTAATTGCCTTGGGCAAATGTTATTGTTGCTTCTATTAAGAATTCTATGTGTTTGGAAAAGAGGGACTATTCTTTATCCCCCCCCTCTCTCTCCCATCCATCCATCCATCCATCCATCCATCCATCCATCCATCCATCCATCCATCCTTCAGGTTTACATTCAGAAAAATCATAACTGACTTATGACAGCTTACAATAATACATAATACAAGCAAGTTTGTATTTGGTTATACAGATAGGTATGACTTTAGTAAATAACGTGATTGTACAAAGCATTTGAAACCAATGCTTTGCTCTGCGAGCATGGGACTTTGATTTGGAAACAGCTGTCTTTAAATCCTTAAAGCAAATAAGACAGTTTGCAAGATTTTTGTGACTGCTTTAATAGCTGTCCCTGACTATATTTGCATGTGAAATAGCCAAGTGAGCTTCGCAAACAAAGTGACTGTTGTAATGATTAAACAAAATATTTTGAACATATTGTTACAGTTTTATGAGGCACCTCTTTCAATTGTCTTGCACAGCCCCAGCAAACTTTATGCAATTTATGGCCCTGGACTTTCATTTTATCACCATCCCGCCCTGAAGGGTTATTTGAGATTGTGGGTTGATGATCTACTAATCTAGTCCAAAGTAAATCAAGCTCTTTTCCCACAGACATCAAATCAAATTCTCAAATAAACCTAATAGTTTTCCAGATTGCTATTTTTTTAAAAAAGTGAACTTACTGTTATGTATACATGGACTGATTTGTAGGATGCTTTCTCTGTACATAGTCATTTTATTTATCTATTTTCCAAGGCATGCAGAGCTATCACAATAATGTGAAACACAATTTTATCAAGTGAACAGATTTTAAAGAGAGTTGTAATTATAGAAGCCATGCATATTCAGATGCTTAATTCTGCCACTGCATTTCCCAGCCTGAGAACGGGGGTGTTAATCAACTTTGCAGATTGCAGTATTGTGTCCAATTAGTACTACAGAGCTTATTTATGTCTCTCTGCATTATGTTTGCCTCCATATTGTCCTGGCTTTTGCATATGAGGCAAAGGGTGTGACAATATTTTGATTTAACATGCATTGAAATTACTTTCTCATTGGCTGTGTTATTAACAGCGCTGTTAAATGCTTAGCTTTTACTTTTTCTGAGTACCAGCCACTGTTTAGAAATCAATGCACAATACATACACAAAATGACTGTTAAATACCTTCCAATGCTTTAAAGCTGTGGTTTTCGGTCTGTGGACCCCGGGTGGGGGGGGGCTGCGATGTCACAGGAGGTTCACAAAGGCTTGAAGAAATGTTATGATTTAAATCTTGAGTCTTGGGGGTTCATGACCATGGTCTATGGTCATAAAATGTATTTAAAGGAGGTCTGTGGTGAAGAAAAGGTTGAGAATCGCTGCTTTAAAGAATGGCATTTTTTAAAATAATGAAAGTTTTATTTAAAAGATATAAACTTTTTCTAAAGAATCATACAACTGTAGGGTTGGGAGAGGCCACAAGATCAACCCTCTAAAGCAGGGGTATCAAACTTGATTTCATTGAGGGCCACATCAGGGTTGTGTTTGACCTCAGGGGGGTGGGGGGTGGGAGACGTGGCCAAGGTGGGTGTGTCCAACTTGATGTCACTCATGTTGGGGATGCCTGTGGTGGCCTGAGCGCTCTGCCAGTGAAAACGGGCTCCCGAACTTCATTTTTGGCTGCAACAGTCTCCTGCAACCTTCTGCCAAAGAAAATGGAGCTTGGGAGGGCTATGGATGGCCCTCCCGAGCTCCATTTTCACTGGCAGAGGCTCTGCGGGCCGATCCTTCTCTGTTTCCAGGGTAGCTGCATGGGCCAGATGAAAGCACCTCGTGGGCCAGATCCGCCCCCCGGGCCTTCAGTTTGACACCCCTGCTCTAAATTGTGAAAAGCAGTTTTCCATAAGGGCTGTCTATCTGTTCCATAGGTGGAGAACCCACAGATAGTCTCTTACACAGTTGTATAAATCTATCAGGAAGATTTTAAAAAAGAATTATATTTAACTGAAATTTAGGGAATAACTTACATTATCTATTTCTGCTTCTGTGGGAAGTAGTTTTTGATCAAGTTCCCTGTGTTTTCCCTTTATATACCTGAGCATGGCTATTTCCAAACTAAACATTGTAAACTCCTTTAATCTATTATCTTGTAGGGGATATCCTAAGGTCTCTGAATGGTGTTTGTTGTCATTTTCTGAACCATCTCCAAGCTGTCAATATCTTTTTGTAAATGTGATGCCTAGAATCATGTACACTACTCAAAGTGTGGTCTCACCAATGCCAGGTAGTGAAAACTGATAACTTCATGCTTCCTTCATACATGGTTTCTAATGCAGCTCAGTATTGTGTTAGTCTTTTATGTTCAGATTGTTATCAGTGACCACATCCAAATCCTTTTCAGTGTTTCCAAATCATGAATTTCCCATTTTGTACACATGTATCCTACATTTTTTTCCTACTTAAATGTAATATTTTATTTATCTCCCTAGTAAAAGACATCCTGTTCCTCTCAGCCCAGTCTACCAATTCCTCCAGATCAGTCTGAAATCTGCTGTCGTACTGTATGTTGGCTAGATCTCTCAACTTTCTGTTAAACTTAAATTTAATATGTTGCTCATCCTTACCATCATCCAGGTCATTAATAAAATTGTTGAAGAATACTGGCCCCAGAGCCAAAACTAAAACCCAAAGCTAGCAAACCCCCCACTAAATTACAGTTTTCTAACTCTACGTTAGAGAATTAATTCAGACTCTTTGTACTTAGTTGTCTGATACATTTTGCTATAGTGTCACCCAAACCACTCTTTAACAAATTAGTCGTAAGTCGGCAACTACCTATACTATGTTGATAATATTACTCTACCAGATGAAAATACAAATGATCAAGCAGCAAAAATCAATCAGCAGAATGAAAACAGGAAACATAAGATTCAATGCAAAGTAAACCACAGTCATCATAATAGGTCCATTAACCAACCTTAGAGCTGACAGAGTTGTAAGGCAGGAATATATTTAAATGGTAGATAGCTTCTTTTTGATCAACCATAAGAAGTAACCAGCAATCAAATGTGCAACAGATTAGCACTTAGTAAGGTACCAAAGAAGACTTTGGAAATGTATTCAAATATCATGTATCTGTGTACCTGTGGAATTCACCAGGTAATGGTTTTATCTTTAACACTCAGGAGAACTGAAAGTTGGGCTTTCAAGGAGCCAGAATAGAATGAGTGTTGACGCTTTTGAATGTTAGGTTTGAAGAAGATTCCTAAGAATATCAGGGTTAGTCGAGATAACAAACGATTGGATCATAGAACAAGTTAATCCAGAATTCTTCCTCAAGGCACAAACAGTAAGGTTTTTTGGACACCTCATGGGAATACCTAGTTCTAGTGGGAGAGCTATATGCTTGGAGAAATGGTAAGAAACAGAAGAAGAAGACAAGCAATAGCAAGGCAGATACATACTTGATTGTACATAATTAATCATTACCAAATATCTAATTATCTGTAGCATTCAATGTATTGCAATATGGACGGACAGCTTTATCAATCATTTAGGGTTGTATACTATGGATATTTTTATTAAAAGTTAAGAAAAGTTACTTTTATTTTAGGGAAACTATAGAGCTCATGCTTCAAGAAAGGCATATGAACCAAAATAATATTTGTACTGCACGGAGTTCTCTTTTTTGCTGTTTGATCAAAAACGTGTATTTCTTGAAGATCTGAGAGTTAAGCCAATAGAGTCACCCTTAAGTAATGACATAAAATTCAATTATCAAGAAATCTGGTATATCTTAATTATCAGTTTAAATCTTAAAATTCATGTCTAAGATTTGTTGCACTGGCAGGTTTTTTTTAGATAAATTTTAGATAAATTCAGAATTTGAAATCCATATTAATTGCAGTATCTTATTGGGAAAATCTTCACTCTTTTATGTCCTTTCTAAGGTTATCTGTGTAAACTGTTTTTTTCAAAACATGAGCATTATAATAAGAATGAAGACATCCTAAAAGCCCTTCGTTGAATAGGATAGTACATTTCCGTAAATTATCTTTTTAATAATAGTGCCAGGAATATTTGGACTTATTTGGACTCACAAGTGTTACAATACACTGGTGAGCGTGTAAGGATCCTTTTACAGCACTTAGGACCATATTGTCTATTTATAATTTGAAAACAATTGGTCCCAAGCAAAAAAGGGGAGAAAAATCTTAACAACCTGGTATGTAGTAAATAATTGTTAGATTTAGAATGTTGTCTGACCCCTTGCCAGTTCTTTTATTTCCACATAAATGTTCTGAGACAAATGTGCCTTTAAAAGTGCACTAAACTGTTAAACATGGCCTTTGTGTATGCTGTGGATTTTTATACTTTGAAGAGCGGAATAAAAGGTTAGAAGCACAACTGATTATTCGCTTATAGAATAGATGCATTCAAGATTGTTCAACCGAGATTTAATTTCTCTAGCATTTATATCTCATTATAAACGTGTGAAAGTCTGAACAAATATTTGTGTTTGTTTCTGTCCTGCAGTTTCCTGTGTCCTAGAAAACAACAGGTGCTATTAAAACAACAACAAAAACATGCTAACTGCAGTTCCTAGTAAACAAGCCCAATAACTGCAAAATATAATTTTGAGATTACTCATTTTTTAAATGCCATATTGCACTATAATTTGAATAGCATCATTAAGCCAAAACTTATAAAAAAATTAGCAACAAAAGAAACAAAGGAGAATAATAAAATCTCAGGCAATGGTTTTGTGATAGTTTAATGATTTTCAATGAATAAATATGCTTTCTCTGTCTGCTTTGTCTTCTATTACTGCATTATTTAAAAAGTCTGGTAGACTTAAAGATCTTCCATACACCCTTATAATCTATCTGGGGATATGGTGTACCTCTGAAGCAGATTTTGAGATTGTGAGAAAGATTGCTTGGTGAAGGATTCATTTACAGATTTTTTTGTGAGAAGTGCATCATTTATTTTTATCTCAGACTTTTTCTTTCCTTTGGAAGTTTTAATATACTTTTTATGAAAGGAAATGTCATAAGTTTAAACTTTAAGTGAATTGATATTCTTGTTATCTGGTATTTGTGACTTTTTAAAGTTGCTGCTTCATTTTTGGATTAGCTTTTTGTCTTTTTGCTTTTAATGATCATATTTTGATCTATGCTTTATTTCAGTTATATGTAAACAAGTCATCTTTGATGAAAAGAGTAGTACAATGAAGAAAGAATAAATGATTTTAAGAAAATAAAATGAACAAAATTTCTTACGACTTATAAATCTGTGCCTCATTATTTTAAAAACATTTCAGAATATACTCTCCTATAAATTAAGTTATAAGCATCATAACCTGATGTAACTCTAATTTAAATAATTTCATTAAAAGGAAATTATTTAAAAGAGTTCCAGCTTTAAAATAGTATAGTACAGGTTTACTGCTATAAAAGACCCAAGCAACAGGAAAAAAATGTGAACACATTGAATGTCTTCCAGATTTCTTTTTTTATTATTTTCATTTCTCTTTGAAGCTAAAGGTGAGATTATAGGTTTTTCTCAGGAAATTGTACAGATGGTTCTTGCCTATTGCTGAATTCAAGAATAGGATACCTTTTTCTCAGGGACATTTAAACTTCAGGGGATTGATTGTTAGATGTTTTCCTTTTCTCAGAAGGCTATTTCTTAACATGTTAGATACTGTTTTAGGAAAAATGTTATATTAGGATACTTCAGGAATACAAGAAACAAATTTTAATGTTGTGACATTTAAAGATATAATTTAAAATAGTTGGGCCATAGACATTTGTTTATGCTTCAGTGTTGCAGTACTGTTTACTACGATGCTCTATTAAAACTATGATTCCTAGATTCAGGAAAAAATAAAGTTACTTTATCCAACATTAAATATGAAAATGTCCTTAGTTCTGAGTTTTTGTTTTGTATGCTAGGAAGTAAATACTATAAAGAATGTAAAATAAAATTGCAATGTTGTACTGGAGAAGACTGATAAAATGGGGGAAAGCTGATTATAGAATATGCTTGTGGAAATATATTACTTATATAATGGTCTGTCTCACCATGTACCGTGTTTGTTCACCCTTTTATCAAGAGATAAGATGGAAGCATGATGAGTGTATCTACATCAGTGCTCCTTCAAAAATTCTAGGCGTCCACAAGACAGCATGAATGTTTTTATTGTGAGAAAGTATGTTACAAGGCCAAAGCAGCTAATGAGAAGCAGTACTTCCTAGTGTACATTCTTTCCAAATTTTTTTCATGTGAAGAATTACCATGAGCTGTGGTGACACAGTGGTTAGAATACAGTATTGCAAACTAACTCACTGCTCACTGCCAGGAGTTCCATTCTGACCGGCTCAAGGTTGACTCAGTTTTCCATCCTTCCGAGGCCGATAAAATGAGGACACAGATTGTTGTGGCGGGGTGGGAGGCAATATGCTGACTGTAAACTGCTTAGAGAAAGAACGGCTGTAAAGCATTATGAAGCTGTATATAAGACTAAGTACTATTGCTACCAAATGGACAGATTCATATATGAAAATATACTCCTATAGGTACTTCGGTGCAAAGCTGTGTCCACTTTATGGATCAAAAACAATACTTTAAAATTCATCCTACTAGATGAATGTAGGGCCTGAAGTACGAATGTATTCATGGTGATCACACCCATTCATAAATGGGCCATTGCAGTTTTCATTGGCTGCAATTTTCAGATGCAAAAGCGTTTCCGTACTGAGTGCATTGCAGCAATTAAATTGATAAGAGATGAGGTGTGCACCAGCAGAAGGCATAAAAAAACCCCTACATTTCATTTGGAAACAGCTATGAAGAGTTTTAAGATCCAGGCTGTTTTCCAAGGGAAGTGCTTGCCTCCTGGAACCAGAGAGCCAACCTTTCTTCCTCAGTGATATGTTGGTTTGATAGGTAGGTTTGGAACATCCACTAAATAGGGAAGACAGTGCCTCTCCAAATTTTTGCAGACAATTCAGAAGGATGTAATATGGTCTCAGAAACTGCTCCTTTAGTCCCTACCAGCAAGATCAATCCCATTCCATGCCCATGACTTAATCTTGACTGAAAGGAATCCAAATAATCCATTTCTCATATAGCTCTTAGCAGCTGAGTTCTCACCACAATCTTAACAGATTTCCTTAAAAGGAAAGATTGGAGACTGGACTATAGTTTTCAAATACAGCCAATTCTAGGAAGTGCCTCTTCAGGAAGGGATAGATTATATCATCTTTCAAGCCTGGAGACATCATCCTTTATTATTAAGAGGCATTCAATCTCCTGGATATAGTCATCCCCATCCGTTTTCTGAAGAAGCCAGGAGATGCAAGGTTCCAGAGCACAAATGACAAAAGTGATGCTGGAGATATCAATATGTTTCACAGATAGTTGCATAGAAATGGCTTTTGATTGAATCAGTGAGCATTATGTAGGTATGAGAATGGTAATCAGTAGTAATCAACACAAATTTAACTACACTGCATTGTTATTTGATTAAATTTGTGCTTGGAGCTTTTTATGCTTGCAATATATGAAAAGGCATCATTATGTATTATCTATGCTGCTAAATGTTCAAAAAAATTCTTCAATGAAATACATTGTTATTTTGGTAATTGCTTTTTATTTTATTGTATTACAGAGTAAACCACCACCCACACAATACAAATGCAGCATTAAAAAGTGCTGAAAAAAATACTTTTAAAGTAATGAAAATAGTTAAAATTAGTTTTAAAAAACTTTATTGTAAAAAGTGTCACTATGGAAAGATCTAAAAATTGTCATAATTTTCTTTTATTTTTATTCTTCTCTGCAATAAATGTCACCAACACTTAGTGACTTCATGCTAGTATAACAGTAAACTACCATGAATTGTAAAAAAAATCCTGAGTGTTTTCACCTTTGAGTCTCCTAACATTTCCTCTTCTGTAGCAGCTGAGAACTGAAAACCAGAAAGTAGCATTTCCAGTTTTATTAAGTCCGTTATATTATTATGACTTAAGGGTAAAATCTGTGCTCTTAGTTGTACTTAAAGTAAGCCATAAGCTACATTTTGAAATCTGTTTGTTTAAATAAATCATAGTACAAACCTTTGTATCTAGGTTTAGACAAAATATCAAAGAGCAGTACAGTAAGTTGAAAGTGGAAATGAAAAATTTTATTCTCTGCAAGGTTTCACAGGAGACAGAAGTAAATGACAAGCCATAGTTTTCTTGAATATAGCCTTTGGATTTGTTACAATGTTATATTAATTCCCCCACCACCACCAACTTGGTTTTGCTGTCTGTTGTTCCATCCACAAGGTCATTATTTTGAGTAGCAGTCTTATATAATTTTAATGATTTCCCCCCTAAAGTATAAGAATTCAAATAATTAGTGCTAAAATGAACTTTTAAAAATGTAAAGGTTTCTTTCACTTTCAGCCTTTGCAAAATTCTATGGTTCAATCCATCTATATGCATTTGAAAATGACAAATAGAAAAAGCATAAAAAAGTCAGCCTTTGCATTCACTTTTATGTCTTTTACAATTATGACATCATAGAGTTTCAGGGGGGCATTTAGGCAATATCTATTCCAATACTATGCATTATGCAGAAGCAAAATTAAAGCCTTGGGGGTTATTTAAAAACAACATGAAATTGTTGGGCATTAATCATCATCTTCTCCACTGAGCCGAAGGGAGAATCCAGGCTGGGTTGTCTCTAGTCTTCTAGCTCTGCAGACCGAGTTGAAAAACTGAGGACACACCCCTGGTAACGGTCCCCAGTTCTTCACTCGGTCTCAGCGTGTTCAGACCACCCTTTAAGAGCTCTGAATAGTTAGGATTGTAGAAGAATATTCACCCCTGGATTAAGCTTTTTTTCACAGAGGCTTAGATCAGGTTTGACAGTTAGCCAGCTTGCTGGTTTAGCACTTTCATTTTTTCACGCCTTTTTTCCGGTTCGCGTTTTTTTGCTTGTTAATTTAATTTTTGACTTTTCTTGCTGGTGGACTGGTTTTTGTTTGTTTTCTGTCAAAACTTGAGTGGTGACCCTGAGACCCCGTGTGGCCCAGGCTGGGGTGGGAGTCAGCGTCTTATTTAACTCGCCTCCTCCTGATCCACTTTCCCTTGCCTGGTCCATTTTCAGTGGCAGCGGCTATTTATTTCGTTTGGGGACAATCTTGCAGTTCGTCTCCAGGATTGTCCCGGGGGGGGGGGGTTTCTGGCCATCGGGATTAAATCCTGACCCCCCCCATCCAGTCCCCAGAGCACCGTAGCAGCTGCGAGACGCTTGAGTCTGCCTGATAATTGCGGTGCAGCCAGCGCCAGGCTCGCAAGCCTCTGACCTGTCAGGGCTTGCTGCAATTCAAAGAGGCAGCCGTTTTTTGTTTTTCAACTTTTTTTCCTTGACTCGGCTTTTGAATTGCGGAGCTGGGCTGAGCTCACCACTTTGGGTTGCTCTAGCCTCCTGAAGTGCTGGACAGCTACTGTGGCTGTAGCTGACAGTTTAGGCTGAATATTTTTTATTTTTTGTTTTTGTTGTTTTACTTCTTTTCCCCTTTCTCTATCCCTGTCAAGTGACAGTTATTTTTGGCGGGCTCAAAGATGGCCACCAAGGGAGCTGATCTAGAATTGTCAGTTCTTCAGCAGGGTAGAGAGAAGGCTGTAAAGGAATTCCCCAAGCCCAGGTCTGCTGGTCTGGAGGCAGCAGCTAGGATTAGAGCCAGGGCTCTAGCCCCTAAGAGATCCTCTAGGGTTGAGGATAGACAGGTCATTCTTGCTATTCTTGTCGGGGGGAAATGCCACCTGTAAAACATCTTATACAAATTTTCTTTATATGCTGTTGACATTGTCATTTTATAATTTTGAGACCACAATTTTTGCCATTTCTATAGATCAATCCCAAAATTCTTCCCCCAAGCAATCATAATTTCTTTAACTTATTCTTCTTCTAGTTTAATTTCTAACAAATATCCATACAATTTTTAATCACCTTTTCATCAGTACCTGTCAAAATCTTATCTAAGTCAGTCAGTTTATTATAAAAACCTTCTGTTTTAGAGTCTTTATCATACCTTGAATGTATTTGTGCATATGAAAACCAATTCATCTTTATACCTTGTTCCTCTAATTTTTGTATAGATTTAAGTTCACCCTTTTCATTCAATATTTCACCATATCTATCTGTTTGTTCCTTTTTATATATTATAGGATAAGAAAATGCTTCAATAGTCGATAGCCAGACTGGAATTTTCAAATAACATTGCCTTTTAGTCTTCTCCCAGTTTAACCACAGAGACTCCCATATATAATGTCTTCTAAAATACCCCTGTGTTTTAGTTCCTTTATACCATAGAAAAGCATGCCACCCCAACAACAGATCATGTCCTTCTAATGTCAACAATCTAGTATTTCTTAATGTTATCCATTCCTTAACCCACATAAAATTTGTAGCTTGGTAATACAACTCCCAATTAGGCAAACCAAATCCTCCTCTTATTCTAGCATCTTGCAAGAGTTTTAACTTTATTCTCGCTTTCTTACCTTGCCAGATATATTTCAACAAAATTTTATTTAAATCTTCAAAGTATTCTTTTCCAAGCCTAATTGGAATTGTTTGGAACAAATATAAAATTCTGGGTAATATATTCATCTTGATTGTTGATATTCTTCCTATTAATGACAGTTGTAAATTTTCCCATTTCACCAAATCTAGCGCTATCTGCTGCTTAAGTTTGATATTATTATTCTCTTTTAGTGTACTGCATCTTGCTGTCAAGTGTATCCCCAAATACTTGATCTTATTCGTGACCTGGATTTTCAGTAGGTCTGCCAGTTCTTCCTTTTGTCTTGATAGCATATTCTTTGTCAAGATCTTTGTCTTATATTTATTTATTTTCAAACCAGCCACCTTTCCATATGTCTCTATCTTTTCTATCAATTTTAATGTTGTTTCTAGTGGGCCTTCTAGAATGAAAACCAGATCATCTGCAAATGCTTGCAACTTAAATTCTTCCTTTTTAATTTTCATCCCTTTTATATTCTTTTCATCTCTAATATTTCTGTTTAGCACTTCCAAACAACAGAGGTGACAGTGGACACCCTTGTCTTGTTCCTTTTCTTATATAAATAGAATATTCTCTGTTCTTGTTTGAATATTTTGAATTCCTTGCATAATCAACTGCAGGGTCACTTTTTCTTGTTCCTTTTCTTGCCATAACATTGTCTGTATTGAACGTTGTCCTCCAGATGGTGGAGAGGAAGAAGTAGAGGTTGAGGAACCATGGGCTGTTAGTTTCCTACTCATTTCAAGCAATTCAACATCTTCAGGTTTTTCTAGACCTTAATCCAATTGTGAAGTAACCAATTGCAATTCCAAATAAAAATAGCAGAGGAAAAAAAGCCAAATAGTAACAATAATAATAATAATAAAAAAAGAAAAAAAAAGAACTTTTTTTTCAGGTTCTTGTATACCTTAATCCAATCGATTGGTTGAATAACAATAAAAACTCAAAAATGAAGGAAAAGACCATAAACACATACAAAAAAGAGAAAGTTGTTAAATCCTAAAAAAAGTCGGAAAAGTCTTTTGTCCATTTTTTATTATCCCTTTGTCTCATTCCTTATAATAAAAAAAAAGAGTTTCTCCTGAAATCACTAATCAGAGTATGATGCCTTTCTATCTTCCCCCTAAATTAATTAGATTAACATTTAAAATAACACCTAATACCCAATCTGATTCTGCTTGGTACATTCTGTCTACTAATTTTTTTTTTAATAAAAGAAAAATAATAAATCCAAAATGATTAAATACATAGTTAAATAATAGATCTAAATATTGAATCTTATAACATTCCCATTGCCTTTTCCAAAGACAATAATAATTCTACAATAATAATTTTATAATAACATCAATACCATAGTCATATTAAACTCTTTAATTAAAACTCAATATTCTAAACATTCCCTTTAATATTTTATTAAATTTTAAAATCAATCATTACTAAACATTTCAACATTTTAATCTCTTATTAACTCTTAAACCATTCTAATTTTCTATTTCTAATACAAATGCTACAATACCATCTTATGTACCTTGCAAAATCTTTTTTAAAGAAATTATACTTTACCCTTTGTCCCTAAAAAAGATTCCTCTTTTCCCATCTGATTTCAAAACTTTGTGGCTTTTCTCCACCTTTTCCCTTTCTTTCTTCTCCCACCAGACCTTTCTACCCCCCTTCTCCTAGCCTCTGCCTTACTGGCTTCCCTTCTCTGTTGTGTTCCTTTTTTCTTTTGTTTACTATCATTATATTGATTTTGCACCTTATTTTTCTCTTTCTTGAGTGTTTTTTTAAATCTTAAGTCCTTCATTTTCCTTCCTTTCTTTCTTCCTTCTTTCTTAGTTAAATTTTGAAATTCATTAAAGATGGCTTCTTCTTCTGCTGCTTCTTCTTCTTCTTCTTCTTCTTCTTCTTCTTCTTCTTCTTCTTCTTCTTCTTCTTCTTCTTCTTCTCCTCCTCCTCCCTCCTCCTCCTCCTCCTCCTCCATCTGTTGTAGTGTTTGTTGATAGGTAGCAAGTGCCATTTCTAAAAAAAGGAAGGCTTCTTTTACACCATCTTTGCCATCTTTTTTTGTTTGCTCATATTCTTTTCTCAGTTCCTCAACAGAAAAAGCCATTATAAATCTTTTCTTTTCTTTTTTTCCCCCTCTTTCTTCTTGCAACAACCAAGATATTTCAAAAAGTAGAACAATCCCAAAGTCATCAATCAATCCAAGCCAAGACAAATTTCTCACTTTCTCTTCCTGGGGTAGTATCAATCAAAAAAAGAAAGTCCAAATCTGTATCTTAAAGCCTTATTGCAATACATTTCAGTCTTCAGATCCTTAAGGCATCTCCTCCAACAAAATCTTAACATATAAATATATTTTTTGTCCTCTCCCTTCCCACTTATCACATAAAGCCAGTTTTTACCTGAAAAAGACAGATTTCTCAGTATCCACTTGTTGATTCCGTAGGGAAAGAGAGTAAACTTTCCTTTCAGCACCTCAAAATTGCCGCTTGTTTTCTCTTCTGGAAAGTATCATTCAAAAAGCCATAATTTCCAGGAATTATGTTAAATATGTCTTAGAGTCCTGGGTCAACCAAGAAAAACTTTCACTTTCAAAGGCTTTCTCCTCTTCCTCCTGCGCATTCTTGCCCAGTTGCTGGCTTCTTTGTGGCGGCCATTACGGACCGCCGCTGCACCGTCTTGGGAAAAGGGGGTTCTGCCGGCCGGGGAGGGGGTCTGCAACACCCCCAAACCCCTCTCCGGATCCCCCCTATCTTCAGCCGCCCCTGCAGGGCAGCCTTAGCTCCAAACCCGTCTGGATCGGAGCACCAAAAACGGCTAGCGCAGCAGGGATCACACAGTATCGCGAATCCCTGCCGCTCGCGAAGCCAACAAGCCGACAAATATAATGACTCAAATTAAGATGGATTAAATAAGATAGAATTAAGAAGAGTGAAATGTGTGGAGAAGCTAATATAGAAGACATAGAATGGTAAATAAAATAGGTAATGACATGTAAGATGAGCATGAATATAATTGAAGTCCATGTAGAGAGAGGTACCTGGGGCCAAGTTACTTTCCTAAAAGATTTTTTATATGTTTGTGTGTTGTGTGTTTATGTTTTTGGGAGAATTAATAAAACCTTGCAGAAATATAGAATGAGAATAATGGTAACCAAGTCAGAAAGAAATAGATGATATAATAATAGTGAAATTGAATAAGAGTAAAGAGAAGTAAAGAGAAACTGGATAAGAGGTATTTGTATGCTCATATGGAAATGGTTTAAAATAGAATTATATTGTATAAAATAAGGTTTTATTGACTTGTAAAATTTATAATGGAAAAAGGTTCAAGTATGTAATGGTTAATGATGATTTGTTTGTCTTTAAAATTAATAAAAAATTTTTTTTTAAAAAAGGCGGAAAAGTGAAAAATAAAAAAATAAAAAAGAGAAAAGAAAAATTCTTCAGGTTCTTCAACATCTTAATCCAATTAAGAAGTCTCAGATATGAAAGGATGCATAAGAAAAAAAAGAAGGCCAGAAAAAAAAAAACAATATGTAAGGTATATGGAAAGAAAAAAAAAATACCAGGGAGGGAGAGAGAAAAAAGAAAAAAGACTACTCCCTTAAAAAGAAAAGGAAGGAAATAATACTAAAGCTTTTCCTTTAAAATAAAAAGCAAACGTAGAAATTTAACTTCCAAAGACAAGAAAAAACAAAAAACAAAGACAAGTTCCAAAGGGCCAAAAATCCAAATAGCTATTACAAAAAGTAAACTGATGAGGAGGGGTAGCGCAGCTTAGAAAAAATAAGAAGAGCACACTGCACTTTGTTTAATTATCAAGGCTCTTGTTATAACTCTCTTCTGCAGAGACTTATCACCTTTTCTTTTCCTATAAGCTTCAACACCAGACTACAGTTGTTGATAGAAACCCAGAAGAGCACCTGCAATAATACTCTCCCATGCTCTTCCCTCTATCTTATCAAATAGCAATGTCCTTGAAAAGAAATCTCAGTTCTTTCTCAGCTTTGTCTGGTCAAGAAAAAGAAATAGAATAGTTCCAAGCCTCTAGTTGGCAGCGTTACAAAGTTTCTTTTGCTTTCACTTTCCCCCTCCTTTTCCAAACAAAATATAATAAGAATTAATTAAAGAAAAAGATATTTTTAAAAAAATAACTAAAAGGGAGTCTAGCCTAGAATATTATAAAGTCAAAAAGGAGAGAAAGAGTAGACGAAAAAAGAGAAAAAACCAGTCCAGTTTCAAAATGTAAGATCATGTGTAGAAAATCCAGCAATGAGAAAAAAAAATATTACTTTGACATTCCTGTTTAAAATTGCCGCTTAATCACTTCTGTCAAAACTTTTACAGATTCTTTCTTTTCCTTAGGGTGTCCTTTCAAATCTTAAAATAAAGAAAAAGTTCTCACCAAACCGGCACACTCTCTCTTTCCGTTCTCTTTCGTTTCGGAGTTGTCCCAACTTCAGCAGCTTTAATGGTTGCCTCTTTGCCGCTGGCAAAAAGAGCTTCTCCTGGATCTACCAGGGACTTTGTGGTATCCCTGGGATCGTCAGGATGCACTCTTTACTTTCACCGTCTCTTCGGGACGGTTTAGATCTGATTGGACTGTCCAGGAGAAAAGATATCGGCAGCGATCTCAGACCTCCAAGATCGCATGCCGTATCGTCACGACGCCATCTCCGCCCTCCTGTTTCTTCTAAATTCTTTAATGATTCAGAAGTAACCTGTCATGTTTACTTTTTATTGATGTCCACTTGGCTTGTCAGAACATTTTGTATCAGCAATTTCTAGCAGTGTAGAAAAAGAAGATTCACAGCAGGGCAGTGTGCCAAATGGTTCCTCTGTGTTCTGTTGGATTTATTTGTGCTTCCATGATGAGTTCCTAATCCCTACTCCTGTTCCTGATTTAGCCTATTTATCACTTCTATCAAACTGCTACCAATATGTTATTTTTCTTTGCCATTCCCAGCCTTTCCACCAGTGAACATATTGACTATCCTGCTGAATCGTGTATCAGATACAAAGGTTTATAGATCCAGATATACTTTATATTAAGGATTAAGAAATCTAGAGAGAAATGGTACCTTTTTCAGAAATGCTTTTTAGATTATAAAGAATCATGTATCTTAAAATCTAGTTAGTTTATTATCGCTTATTGTTAATATTCATTTCTTTATGGTTCAAAAAAGAGGTAACGCAGTATAAGTTAATGTTTAGCTATCTTCATAGAATCATGGCATAGTAATTATTTGAAGGTGTTTTAAGCTTTTTAAATAACTGCGAATTGTATAACATTTCTTAACAATTTTCCGTATTTTCAGTGCCTCAGTGCCTTTGAGGCTTCATTTTCTTTATTGCTTGGTTTATATCTTAATTTCATGCTTCGGAGATGTGGTTGTCCATAAATAAAACATAGTCGCATCAATACCAATTTTAACTATACATTTAATTATGTTAGATCTGTTACCATAATTAGGGCCACTATTTTATCTTCCTTGCTATAGATAATGGTATCCAACAATTCTCCTATACTTGTGGCATATTGGTTTCTTAGTAATAAGCACCAAGAATGTAATTGAGTGTTATGAACTATCTTCCAGCTAGCTATATGCTCACTTGAGTCTAAAAACAATGTCTTTTTCCATTATCTTAGATATATGTTCTACTTGGGGATTCTGCTGAACATCAGAATGAAACCTAATAAATTTATAAAATATATCAAGATATTTTACAACAGTATGTAACTAGATGTTGTATGGATAAATATAAATATACATCTAGCAAACAGTTTAGCTTTTCTTGATTCACTATTCTCCTAAGGCTGACCTGTAGAAATTGAAGCATTTGTTAAGGCTCATAAAAGTTGAAAAGTATTTCGGGCAACAGTTGACATATTGATGAAAATACTTCAGCTGGGGCACAATGGTTAAATTAGACAGAATTCTCATTAGATGCATACCTTTAGGAGATAAAACCATTACTGAAGTCTACTGTGTAAATTGTCTAATCCCGTGAGTTTAGTTATTAGCAAAGAGGGATGTTTGTAAGATGTTGTAAGAGTGGCAGCATTGTCAGTATAATTTAGCATATACTGTTGAGCTTCAGCAATTGCAAAAGACCATGTAGGGTCAGAGGACAGCTTTAGATCATTAAAGTGAGTTGCTGTTATACTAGCTGTCCCTTAACCATGTACAGCATGCAATTATTGCCAAAAGCTGAAGTGCAGGCAGATTTAGTATTTCTGAATTAATTAAAATATTTAATTGGTGAATTACCAGAATCAAACAATCTTAAGCCCTCTTCCATCCATATTCATAATAAGATGAGCTACAATAAAAGAGTGTTTTATTCTCCTCTCTCCCAAAAAACGGACTTTAAATTATCTAACTAGTTTTGAATTAGTAGTGCAAATTGGTAAAATAATAACAGGGTCCATGAGTTGGATTTTATTGTTTACAAGGAATCTAGTATATGATCCTTTGACATATTAATCTGGATTAATAACACCAATTTTATTTGGATAGTGATGTATGTTATAAATTGTTTATTTAAAATATAGGCAAATGTGATCAGTTTATGTAGTGGAAGAATTGTAATAATCACTATATCTATATTTAAGTTTTAAAGAGGCACAGTATTTGAATAGGTGTTTCAAAGTTTTGCTTATAAAATAATAACAAACAAAAAATATGTATATATGCATGTTACCAAATACTGGACTAGAATGAAGTCTGTGCCTGTGATGAATAAGATTATTATATTATTCCTAATAACTATTAATATTGATATGGATAATAATAGAAAGTTTCTATATCAAGCTTTTCTGCATCTCCCGGGTAATCTAAATTTTCTCTTGTTGCTATGGTCCTTTGAGTCTTGGATATTCTTACTTGTGCTTCAGAAGCTGTTCAATTACGTTAATCATTTTTCCTCATCATACAGCTGGAAGTTAGATTTTAGCATCTTCAGTAACATAAATCTACATAGCATCAAGTCACAGCTGCAAGATGATGCTGTTATCTCTCTTCTATCTAGTTTGGATATGGACAACTAGTATTATTATTTTTTGTGCGATTCAGTTAACTGTGTTTCTACTAATACATTATATGTTAAGAAAACTGTGTTTATTTGAGCAGAACATAAAGCCACCTGTGCAGACTGAAATCTAATTATGCTGCAGCCTACATAACTTCTATTTGGAGAATTAATCCTATAAAGAGGCTACTAATTAGCATTTACATTTTGTAATGTTTTTCTCCTGTTCTCAGCTGAATTTTTCTGTCTCTGTTTCCTTTTTGGGAATTCCATGCTTATTGGAACATTTTATAGCTTCAAAAAAGCATTTTGTATGTAGCTGTCCTGTATTGAAAAATGATAAGATAATGGCATGAACTATTTGTTAACTTCAAGAGTGATAGATGAGAGGAAGGAAGAGCTAAGTTATGTAAACTGTTATATGAAAGAAACAGAAAATAAGGTTTAGGATACAAATTGAGTAAAAAGAATATTTGTGTACACTGTGAGAATATTTGTCTGCCTAATTTTTCTGCTGCTGCACCTCCCTGAAATCTTTCCTAAAGGATTCAGCAAAATAGTTTTGATGTAGAAAAAGGGAGCAATGCAGCCGAATGTAGAAAACTCTTTTTCAAAGCATTCCTAGCAGATACCTTCTTATCACAAGCCACAGAGTGTTTTTTCTATATAAGAGCAGTGTTGTTGATATATTTTGATTATTCCTGCAATCCATATACTGTATAATAATGTAAACTCTCTGGGAGAGTTTTTTCCCCCAATCTCCTCATCTGTTGGAATCAATTTTCACATATATATTTCCACTTGAATAGTGTTTAGTACATTATGAGTGGCCTGTGTGTTGATGCTGATTCAAAGGCATGCATGCACACATATATGTGCCTTTATGCCAAGTACATAATTCATGTTTATGTATCTGAAGGAATATTAAAAGTATGTCTTCACAAGGCAAAATATATATGTTCCGGGGGGGGGGGGGGGGGGGGGGGGGGGGGTTTTTGTTGGGGTGGGGGGGGGGGGGGGGGGGGGGGGGGGGGGGGGGGGGGGGGGGTGGGGGGGGGGGGGGGGGGGGGGGGGGGGGGGGGGGGGGGGGTTGGGGGGGGGGGGGGGGGGGGGGGGGGTGGGGGGGGGGGGGGGGGGGGGGGGGGGGGGGGGGGGGGTGTGGGGGGGGGGGGGGGGGGGGGGGTGGGGGGGGGTGTTTTTTTTGGGTTTTGGGGGGGGGGGGGGGGTGGGGGGGTTTTTTTTTGGAGGGGGGGGGGGGGGCGGGGGGTGGGGGCGGGGGGGGGGGGGCCCGGTGGTCGGGGGGGGGGGGAAAAGGTTGGGGATCACTGCCATACAGAATTGGATTTTCCCCAACTTTTCCATCCAGCACAAGATTGATCCTTTTAAGAACAGCCACAGAAGCTGGGTTGGAAAAGGAAAGAACTAAGATTTAATCTCTGATTAAAGCTGGAAATGTGCAAGAAGCTGAAAAACTCAAGGAAACCATAAGAAGGACTTTTATCTAGTAATCCATTTAGAATAGGTAAATATATCTAGCCAGAAAACTGTATTAGAATATTGGTTTATTTTCTTAGGTACTTGATGAATGTATCTTTTCTTTTATGTACACTGAGAGCATTTGCACCAAGACAAATTCCTTGTGTGTCCAATCACGCTTGGCCAATAAAGAATAAAGAATTCTATTCTACTGTTTCAGTTCTATTGTCTTTTGCTGTCCTGTTACCTTCAATATAAGTACAAGTCTGACATTCTTCATATTGTAAGCTAAACATAAAGATCTAAATTTTTAGTTAGAATCTTTCTGGAATCTGAATATTAAGTTAAATTCTCTGTCCCATCTTTTGATAGATTTAGAAATTAGAATTCTTTATTGGCCAAGTGTGACTGACACACAAGGAATTTGTCTCTGGTGCATAAGCTCTCATGTACATGCAAGCAACAAGTGATAAATCATGATCATAATTATAAAATACATTCATCATAAATAATAAGATACAACACTCAGTCATAGGATACTAAATAAGCAATAAACTTGGGATTCTAAATAAAACAATAAAAATCATAAGATAAAAGCAACAAAGTTATAGTGATAAGAAAATAGATAATAGGAAAGATGAGAACGATAATAGTAATACCTCCCTACTAGGTAGTTTGACAGTTAACAGATAATCAGAGTTTTAAGGGACCTTATAGGTCATCTAGTCCAACCCCTGCCCAAGCGGGAGACCCTACGCCATTTCTGACAAATGGCAGTCCAATCTCTTCTTGAAAGTCTCAAGTGATGGTGCTCCCACAACTTCCGAGGGCAAGCTATTCCATTGGTTGATTGTTCTCACTGTCAGAAAGTTTTGCCTTATTTCCATGTTAAATCTCTCCTTGTTCAGTTTCCATCCATTATTCCTTGTCTGGCCTACAGGCACTTTAGAAAATAGCTTGACCCCTTCCTCCCTGTGGCAGCCCCTCAAATATTGGAAGACCGCTATCATGTCTCTACATACCTCAACTTAAGACCATTCATTGAACGAGGGTTTGATGTTCCACCAGCATTGGAAAAATGACTGACAGTATGACTCATCTTCAAAGTTCTGACCACTGCACCATTTCCAGATCAAATAGATCAAACAGATCAAACAGATAATCGGAGTTGGAAGGGACCTTGTAGGTCATCTAGTCCAACCCCCCGCCCAAGCAGGAGACCCTACACCATTTCTGACAAATGGCAGTCCAATCTCTTCTTGAAAGTCTCAAGTGATGGTGCTCCCACAACTTCCGAGGGCAAGCTGTTCCATTGGTTGATTGTTCTCACTGTCAGAAAGTTTTGCCTTATTTCCAGGTTAAATCTCTCCTTGTTCAGTTTCCATCCATTAGTCCTTGTCTAGCCTACAGGCGCTTTAGAAAATAGCTTGACCCCTTCCTCCATGGGGCAGCCCCTCAAATATTGGAAGACCGCTATCATGTCTCCCCTGGTCCTTCTCTTTACTAGACTAGCCATGCCCAGTTCCTGTAATTGTTCATATGTTTTAGTCTTCAGTCCCCTAATCATCCTGGTTGCTCTTCTCTGTACTTTTTCTAGAGTCTCAACATCTTTTTTATAATATGGTGAACAAAACTGGATGCAGTACTCTAGGTGTGGTCTCACTAAGGCTTTATAGAGTGGTATTAGTACCTCACTTGATCTCGATTGTATCCCTCTGTTAATGCAATTTAGGATCGCATTAGCTTTTTTGGCAGCTGCTGCACACTGCTTGCTCATATTTAGCTGGTTGTCCACTAAGATGCCAAGATCCCTCTCACAGTGACTGTTATTGAGCCTGGTTTCACCCAGTTTATATGTGTAGTTTTGGTTTTTCTTGCCTAAGTGTAGGACTTTACTTTTCTCTACATTGCATTTCATTTTGTTAGATATGGCCCAGTGTTCTAGTTTGTCAAGATCCATCTGGATTTTGAGCCTATCTTCTTGGGTGTTAGCTATTCCTGCCAGCTTAGTATTGTCTGCAAATTTAGTAAGTTCCTCTTCTTATTCCCTCATCTAAGTCATTAATGGAGATATCGAAGATTACTGGGCCTAAGACAGAGCCTTGTGGTATCCCACTGCTTACTTTCCTCCATGTAGATTTAGACCCATTAAGGACTACTCATTGAGTATGGTTTGTCAGCCATTTGCAAGTCCATCTAGTGGTGGTGCTATCTATTCCACTTTTTTCTAGTTTATAAGAAGTAGGTTGTGGTCTACTTTGTCAAATGGCTTGCTGAAATCTAAATATATTATTCCCACAGTATTTTGCTGGTCTACTAATTTAGTCACTATGTTGAAGAATGTTTTGGGAATTAGTTGTTTAGCAGAGTGATGGCATGGGGGGGAAACTGCCCTTGTGTCTAGTTGTTTTGGCATGCAATTTCTTATTGCATTATCTTGAGAAGAAGTTGAAGTAGTTTATGTCCAGGATGTGAGGGGTCTGTATGTATTTTCACAGCCCTCTTTCTTTCTGGCTCGTGCAGTATAGAGATCCTCAGTGGAAGGCAGTCTGGTTGCAATTGCTTTTTCTGCAATTCTAACTATCCATTGAAATCTGTGTCTGTCTTATTTGATTGCAGTGTTGAACCAGACAGTTACAGAGGTGCAGATGACAGACTCAATAATTCCTCCGTAGAACTGTATCAGCAGCTCTTTGGGTAGTCTGAGCTTTCTGAGTTGGCGCAGGAAGAGCATTCTTTGTTGTTCTTTTTTGATGACATTTTTGATGTTAGGTATCCATTTTAAGTCTGTAGATAGTATAGAACCTAGAAACTTGAATCTCTCTCCTGTTGATACTGTGTTGTCTAGTTTTGTAAGAGGTGATGGAATAGGAGGGCTTCTCCTAAAATCTATTAGCATTTCTACAGTTTTGAGAGTGTTCAGTTCAAGATTTTTCCGGCCATACCTCAAGGCTAGTTGTTTAACTTCCCATCTGTATGTAGATTCGTCATTGTCTCGAATGAGACCAATCGCTGTTGTACCATCTGCAAATTTCAGTACTTTAACAGAGGGATCGTTTGAGATGCAGTGGTTGGTGTAGAGAGAGAAGAGAAGCAGAGAGAGCACACAGCCCTAGGAGGGCCCTGTGCTATTTGTACAGGTATCTGATATGATTTTGCCTAGCTTCATCTGCTGCTTCCTGTCTGTTAGAAAGCTATGATCCACTTATAAGTGTGGTCAGGCACAGCTAGCTGAATTAGTTCAGTTAGAAGAGTACCTAGAATGATGATATTGAATGCCAAGCTGAAGTCTTCAAAAAGGACCCTTGCATAGGTCCTTGGAGATTCAAGATGTAGTGCAGAGCCATCTGCTTATCTATTTACTCAGTAGGCAAATTGCAGGGGGTCTAACAGCAGATCTGTGATAGTTTTCAGGTGGGCCAGCACTAACCTTTCAAAGTTTTTCCTAACTATGGATGTCAGAGCAACCAGTCTGTAGTCATTCAGCTCTTTGAGGAAAGGTTTCTTCAGCACTGGGATGACAGTAGAGCATTTGAAACAAGAAGGAACATATCATATCTCTATTTTGCAGAGGTGTCTTTGAAAATGTTCCAATCTCTGAAATCAAGGCAAGGTTGTAGCTTTCTTTGCCTCCTCAGTCCAAGACTTCATGGATTTAATTGTTGGTTTTATGGTTTTAAGACTTTGTCTATAAACAGGTACATCACAGCTACTCATGGTAAAGACCGATAAGAATCTTGTAATGTTGTGTAGCAGTGATCTAAAGTATTCTTTAGTAAGACAGTTGACATGCTGAAAGTATCTTGGTAGCTCTTGGCTTAAGTTAGCACTGTTGAAATCTCCTAACACAATGTGGAGTGAATATGGGTATCTCTCTTCAGCCCACATAATCTGATCAGCTAGAGTTTATAAGCATTATTTATGCAAGTTTGTGGAGGAATGTGCAAATAGAACAAATGTGGAAAACTCTTGTGGAGAATAAGAGTTTGCAATCTCTAAGTCCACATCACAGAATTTCTTTAGTGTAGTTATATTTTTACATCATCAGTTGTTGATATAAAATCACGGACCCTCCCATCCCTTTTTTTACCAGATGTCTCTACGGTTCTGCCTGCCCTCTGTATCACCAGTAGTATATAATGCACGAATGGGGTATTTGGATTATTATATTATTGAATGTTTTTTCTTTTTAAAAATGAACCTCCTGTTTTCCCATAATTTGATCAGTTCTGTAATTATTATTTCTTAACTCTGAATGTATACGGTTTAATATTTGAAGTTCAAAGGGGATATTTACATGTCGTCTTTTGATTTTGTTCATCTCTTGTGGATTTAATTATCTTCCATAAAAGGAAAGGAAGGGTTCTGGTCACATGCCTCATTGCTACAAACCCAGGACTTTTTTTTTCATATTTGTCTTTTAAATAGCAGAAAACAACACAGAAGTTATAAGACTGCTATTTCTCTCATATACCAAGTTTAGAGGAAAAAATGAGGTGTTTCCTGGAGGTCAAATGGTCGCAGCAAGAACAATCGAAAAGCCAGGGTATGAACAACTTGAGGATTAAGATATCTACTTCTCCCATGAGCTGTTCAGAGCATCCAGTAGTGGGAGGTGCTCTAGTCTTTGTGGAACGATCCTCCTCCTCCAAGGGACTCCTCCCCAGCGTTCCCCAGTTTTGGCTCAGCCTCGTTGAGGATAGGCAGTGCTTTTTGTTCTTCCTTGGCCGAAACAGGAGTATTACTCAGCACGTTTGGATATAGTCCAGTTTGTTTTTTCAGGCTTTTAGACTCCAAATCATATTACGATGTCCTGACGTTAGCTCTCTCCATCTGGCCATCAGAGATCATTTGCATTTTCGGGCAGCGCTGTTTCGCATCCCGAAGCGGCAGGCAACTTTGGCATTGCTCCGAGCCCCCCCCCCATCTGCTTGTTCTACCCCCTGCCATTGTGATTCTGTATTGCCTTTCTCTACATCGGCAATAACGGCGTGGGCGTTTTCACTCTCATCTGAGTTGTATTGTTTGATTTTTCCCCTCAGAACGCCGTCTTGGTGTGGAAAGCATAAACCTTAATTCTTTCCACCCCTTTCCCAGCTGTTTTTTAGCCACAAGGAGAAGCTGTCGGAGGCATTTCCCCATGCGGCGGGAGTTTGTTGCTGGGAAGCGTGCGCACATGAAAAGAAATGGCCATTGTTTTGCCTTTGTTTTAAAAACCATGTGACCGCGCTGTTCATAACTTGAACTGTGTGAGGTAGTTTTCCTTCCCGAACAGAGGTTTTTCTTCAGATAACCTAAGGAATTATTACACCTCATTTTCTTATTAGATTCGAGGCCATCCGTGCATTATTGTTGGCTTAACCCTCACAGCCTTACCCACCCAGCGGCACAACAGCGAGCACCCAGGCCCATGTCTGCCTGTGCAGGGAAGCTGTTGAAGGCCTCTCTTTATTATCTTGGCCTTTTCAGGTGTTCTTAATTTGGCTGTTTGGATATTCACTATATCAAGCTGTTTTCTATTAATTTAGATATGTATATTTATATCTATCTATATATATATATTGGTGATTATCATTCACTCCAATAATAGTAATACCCTGTTTCTCCAACAATACGGCCTCCCCCAATAGGAAGTCCCAGCATGTTTTATAGGCATGAAATGAAATTAAGCCCCTCCCCCCAAATTAAGGCCTTTATTAAAACATGCGAAATGGGGGGGAATGGTGGGGGGGCTTGCCGTTAGGAAGTACTTTTGTTGCACACCCGGATATGGTGCTGCCTGCGTTGACCCCAATATGAAGTGCCCCACCAATGCCAAGGTCAACATCCAAGCCGTTGCTGCCCGCCCGAAGATGCAAGGGGGGGGGGAATTAAGTCACCCCCGAAAAGACGGCCTAGCCATTTTTTCGGGGCTCAAAAAAAAAATAAGACCCAGCCTTATTATATGAGAAACACGGTAGTAATAGTAATAATAATAATAATAATAATAATAATAATAATAATAATAATAATAATAATAATAATAATAATAAAATATTCAGTATTAATATCTTAATAGCAACAGATATTATTACTGTGATACAACTCATATTATATATACATATATCTTTAAAAAAAAGAAAAAGAAGGGGATAAGATATTATCAGGGCAACTGGTCCCTTCTTGGATCAGGCCCCTGGGTGTGCCAACTGCCTCCACAGTATCGAATTGAATAATGAGCATACTGCATCTCTTTCAATCAAAATTGCAGGTGGTAGTAGCTCTCAGACCTCAACATCAAGGCTCAAAGCTAAATCTCAGCACAAATCTAAGCAGAAAAAAGGTCATTCTAAAGTTTCAGAAAAGGATGCCAACAGGCGCCATAAAACATTAGAAAAGCAAACAGATAGATGTGCTAGGGAGGCATACGGCCACTTCCTTCTTTACCCGTTCTTCTCTCAGGTGGCTCCATCTCTTACGGGAGCATGTCCCTAATTCCAACATTAGAGCGCACCAAGATGTTGTAAAACTTATAGCAGCTGCTGAATTCTCAGCTGATGCAACTTATCATGTGGTCAAGTTTTCAGCCAGGGCCATTATTTCACATGTCACAGCGTGACGCTAACTATGGTTAAAACATTGGCAAGTGGGCATTAAGCACAAATGCAAGCTGGCTTCATCTCCTATTGCGGGAGACAGACTGTTTGGCCCTGCACTTGACCCGCTGCTAATCGAAACCCGAAACCAAAAGAAACTTCTACCTTCCCTTTTTTGGAAGTCAGATTCTAGAAACCCTCAGTCCTTTCCGCCTTTTTATCAGGGACCCTTCTCACCCAGATACCAGAGACCCCCATCATTCAGACCAGGGCAGCAGCCAGACAGGGATAGGAACAGAAAGGGTGGCCAAACCAAGAGATCCTTTCGAGGAGCAGGAAATAGGTCTTTGTGGCGTCCAAGATAACTCCCTGGACCCAGCTCCCATTGGCGGATGCCTTAAATTATTCATGGACCAATGGAACTCCTCAATGTCTGATTCCTGGGTCAGAGACATGATCAAAATTGACCTTGCACTGGAGTTTCAACCCACTCCCCAGACTTTTTCATGTCATACCCTCTTTCCAGAGACCCGGTTAGACGTAATCTTATGGAAACAGCTATCCAACATCTACTGGACATATGAGTCATCCAACCAGTAGCTACCAATCAACAAGGGTGAGGTTTCTATTCACATCTTTTTGTTGTTCCCAAAAGTTTTGGGGGGGTGGAGAGCAATATTAGATCTGAAGCATCTTAACTGTTTCTTAGTATATCACAAGTTTAAAATGCACACCCTGCAATCTATCTTACTCGGCATCAGAAAAGGTGACATCCTTACATCTATAGATCTGATGGAGGAGTACCTACATATTTCTATTCAGCCTTCCCACTATAAATTGTTGAGATTCTGTTATGATAACCACCATTTCAAGTATGTGGCTCTTCCTTTCATACTAGCATCTGCCCCCAGGACCTTCACAAAAGTTCTTGCAGCTCTTGCTGCTCATCTCCGAGGTGTACCTGTACGACTCCAGTGTTACCTTGATGATATATTAATTTTGTCATCTTCCGTTCATCAAGCACTCAGAGATACTCAGACCACATTACAATCCCTACAACTACCAGCCTGTTTGGATGGGGAGCTCACTTTCAATCGCTCACAGCCCAAGGCCGCTGGTCCTCCACAGAACAGTCGTGCAGCATAAACTGGCTGGAGCTTCAAGCAGTACACCTGGCTCTCTGCAGCTTCCTTCCACAGGTACGCAATCAACACAGACTAATATTGACCGACAACGTAACAGCAAAAGCTCACATAAACAAACAGGGGGGCACACAGTCGAAACACCTCATGCGGGAAGCAGAGCGCTTGTGTCGTTGGGCGGAGTGCAACCTACTTTCCATCGGAGCAGAGCACATTTCGGGACTGTCAAATACACAGGCAGACTGGCTAAGCAGGGCCACGATCGATCAATTGGAGTGGCGCCTTCATCCGACCCTGTTTCAAGATGCGGTCAGGACATTTGGACAGCCGGTGGTGGACCTGTTCACTTCCCCCCTCAATGCTCAGCTCCCTAGATTCATTTCCAGGTACCCCTCGCAAGGAGCGGAGAACTTCAATGCACTCCGCTGTCATTGGCCCCGGGACTTCTGTACATATTCCCGCCACTTCCACTGCTTCCCAAGGTCATCCAGAAGCTGCTAGATGAGAGGGCGGAGCTGCTTCTAGTAGCAGTTTGCATACCGTAGTTTGCAGACCTCCATAGTCTATCCGTATCAACACCATGGAGAATTCTGCCAGACAGGATCTTGCTAACCCAGGGACCCCTTCAACATCCAGACCCTCAATGGTTGCACCTGACCGTCTGGAGGTTGAGCGGAGTCGTCTGAAGAGCAAAAAGTTTTCCAACAGAGTTATCATCACCATCCAAGCTTCCAGACGCCCCTCAACAACTCGCATTTACAATGCCACATGGTCCAGTTTCTGCAAATGGTGTACCAAGTCTCAAATTGATCCCATCTCTCCATCTGTGGCTCAAATCCTAGAGTTCTTGCAAGAGGGACTTGACAAGGGAGTATCACCTAATACGTTGAAAAGACAGGTGGCGGCCTTGGTGTCAGTTCTCACTTGTGAAATCTACTATCTCTTTCCCATCACCCATGCATATGGAGTTTCCTTCGAGGAGCCACACATTTACGCCCACCAGTGGTACACCATTATTCTACCTGGGACCTTAAGAAGGTCCTCGTTGCACTCACTAAGCACCCTTTCGAACCCTGGAAATCGTCAAGTGTCCAAATTCTGACGTATAAAGTAGTTTTCCTTGTAGTGATCACTTCCGCTCGTCGTATTTCAGAACTTGCAGCTTTGTCTATCAGACAAGATCTTTGTGTCTTCCATTCTGACCATGTGGTCCTTCGTCCTGATCCTACGTTTATACCCAAAATTAACTTGGCTTTTCACAGGACACAAGAGCTGATACTTCCTAATTTTTGTCCCAAGGGTTGGAACTACAATGGCATTAGCTTGATGTGAGGCGAGCATTGTGAATATATATTAACTGCACAGCGACTTTCAGAAAAACGGAAGCCTTATTTGTGTCGTTTCAGCCCAACACTCAAGGATGCAAGGTCTCATCTTCTACAATAGGCCGTTGGCTGTGGGCCGTGATAGCAAAAACGTATCAGACTCAATCACTACAGGTGCCCAGGGGCATAACAGCTCATTCAACAAGGAGCGCCGCAACATCGGCAGTGTGGACCACCCAGGCACCAATAACTGAAATTTGTCGACCCGCAACCTGGGCCTCTCCATCGCCCTTCATTAGGCATTATAAAATAGATGTGTTTGCATCCACTGAGGCCTCCTTTGGCAGAAGAGTTCTGCAACGGTCCACAGGGACCAGGAGGGTATTCCAAGCCAGACGGAGTCCCTCCCGTAGGACAGAGTAAGCTTTGGTATGTCCCACTATTGGATGCTCTGAACAGCTCATGGGAGAAAGGGCGTTGGTACTTACCTGATACGCCCCTTCTCTTTGAGTTGTGAAGAGCATCCAGCCCCACCCTTTTTTTCCATCTGGTGGGGTCCCATTTCGGCCAACGAATCGTTAAGGCATTGAGGGCGAGGTTGTTAATTCTCTCATCTTTGCCAAAACTGGGGAATGCTGGGGAGGAGTCCCATGGAAGAGGAGGAGCGTTCCAGAAATTAAGCCCAGCCTAGACAAGAAGAGACTGGAGCACCTCCCACTACTGGATGTTCTTCACAGCTCAAAGAGAACGGGTGTGTCCGGTAAGTACCAACTCCCTTTCTCAACTTGTGTAGGAATCAAGTTATGAATACTGATTTATACTGAAAATATAGTCTTCCCATGAGGATAATTTTAATTCTGTTGAAAACACACACAGGTATTGCTTCGTTATTTCATTTGCTTTGAAGCTATTCATCATAAATAAGTCTCTGGGGTCCTTGGTGTTGTCTGAGCTAAGTTGTTTACTTGTGGATGTTTCATTACCAAACTAGGTAACATAATCAGTATTAGTTTGGAACTGAAACATCTGGGGGGGAAAACAAGCTCAGAGAACACCAAAGACTCTACAATTTAACTCTGAGCTACAAATAGTTTCTTCTGTCATGACTAGGAGTCTTTTAATTCAATCTGTATCATGGATTCACTGAAATAAAAATAATAATATACAAACTATTTAATTTCACTTTTATATTTCTGATGGTTTTCTCTATTGCTTTTGGAGATGAGTGTAGAAGAATTCTGTATACATTGTATTTATTTTTTATTTTATTTATTTTTACCCTGCTTTTTTATTATTATTTTTCAAATAACTCAAGGCAGTGAATATATCCAACATACCTTCCTTCTCCTATTTTCCCTACAACAACAACCCTGTGAGGTAAGCTGGGCTGAAAGAGAGTAACTGGCACAAGATCAGCCACCTGGTTTTCATTGCTAAGGTGAAACTAGAACTCACAGTCTTCCAGTTTCTAATCTGATGCTTAACAACTTGACCAAGTTGGCTCCTACTAAAAAGGAGTATGCTTCTCAGTTTAAAATGTTCTACCTTTCCAAGAGGAAAGATTAGGCAAAAGATCTTTATTTGTCCATTATGTTTTTTTCAAATAATCTAAGATCTCATTTAAAACCATGCCTTTGCATTAAGGTACACATTATTCTCATAATTTGCAGGCCATCTTTGCATTCCAAATCTTATTGTGTATTTGAAATATTCATCTTGGAATACTTTATAAGCAAAGAATGTATATGACTGTTAAGAGACCTTGCATTATATTTTATGGAACTTTCAAAAGGTTCTGGAATCCTAGGAATGAATTCATCATCTGCAGTATTTTGAGAATATATAAATGAAATGGGACAAAGATAATTACATAGCCATTATAATTATTGAAATCAGAAGTTCTATCTTCATTACTTTTGTATTAGATTATGTAGCTGAATTTCACAGCAGGGTTTATAATTTTGAATATAAAAGTTGTAAGCACATGATTAATGTACATTATTGTTTTTATTATTTTATATTTTATTTTATTGTTTATAAGCTGTCCAGAATCGCTGAGACTGAGTGGGCAGCCATATAAATCAGATAGATAGACAGGTAGGCAGAAAGATATTTAGCAGATTTTCCTAATCTGGTATCTTTCAGATATTTCAACTATTAATTCTTTTTAATCATGGTCTCAAACCTCAAGAATTAGCTGTTTGGGGAATTGAAAAATCTTGTATTTTAGATGTGGTTATCACAAAATATCAGTTTTATGATGTACCTATGACTGTATATTAGTTTTCTCCAACTTGGTACCTTAACTACACTTAACTACAAAGACCAGTAGGCATGGTTGTAAATTCCAGAGGTTGTAATTGCTACCTGGTATGAACTGAAATTCAGACCATTTAAAATAAAATGCCTTGACTATTTTTAATGAAGTATAAACTCTTATAAGGTACAAAAATCTTGGTGTTCAATATATGTTCTTGAAGAATAGAGGTTTGTGGCTTTTCTGCAATTGGAAAATTGTCAGTTAATTGCATCTTTGGCACTTTTGAGCTATTATCATATTCAGGAATTCTGCAATTCTTTTGGGTTATAAAAATCTGCAGGAGGCCAATCCCCAACAAGGTTGGCATAGAAGCACATGAAATAGTCTCATAAGATGGCTGCTTTGGGAGCGCTTGAAGGTATTTCACTCATTCAAGAGTTTTCTATTGTGATAACTTTGCAAGTAATCTGCCATCCTCAGCTTTCACCATTGAGTTCAAGTCTCATTATAAATTGTCTCTTTATGTTTCTAAAATGCTGGGTTCCCAAGCTTAGCTCATTAATGAGACAGGAATGCATTTTATAATAGCTGGTTTGTTACACCAGAACCACACCGAATAAAAAGAATGTTGCAATTTAATTCATTGGTGCTGGAAACACATTTATAAATTTACACTTGACCAAGCCTGCTAAAGAGAATGCAATAAAGATTGATTCCAATTTTCCCCTGAATTCAATTACTTTTGTTTCTCTATTTCATCCATTCTCTTCCTTTTAAAAGCTTGTTTTCTTTTGAGAAATTATATAAAAATTACATTTTTAAGTTAAAAAATTGAGCTTTAGTTTAGTGAAGCATGTTACTCCCGCCTCCACTCCCTTTAAAAAAGTCTTTTACTGAAGTTTTTCACAGCTAAACTGAATTAGCTATTTATTCCCTTGGAAGAAGTGTTAAATCTCTTTATTACTTAATAAGTTAAAAGCAAGATTATCCCAAGATTGGCTTGTTTTTTGCTTAAGAGCATAATAGATTGGGAGTTGCATCTGTCTGCCAATGAAGATTCCACAATATAATCGTTAGGTGCTTCATGATATAAAAAAAAATAGATTTAAAATAGCTTCTGGTTAAAACAGTGTTCCTTAACCTCAACAACTTTTAAGTGTATGCATGAATTAGCTGGGTAATTCCCAGAGCTGAAGTTCACCCATTTTAAACTTGTTGAAAAATGCCATGTTAGAAAGTTAGAGACTGATAATTGATTTTTTTGCTTTAGCAAAAAAATAAAAAATAAAACCCATTACATCAACTTCAGTGCCATGAAATAGAATGAGATTGAGATTGCTTTTCCATTTGTACTAAGTTTTTTAGCTATGGTTTATAAGGTGGTTTGCCCCTGATCATATAAAATGGGAGACATGGTCTAATAGTAATATGAAGAATTCTAAAAGAACCTTGAATTTTAATTGGGAGTCATCATCATCATCATCATTTAGCCATCATCTATCCACTGCAGGATAAAGGCCTCCTTCGCAAACAATACAACCCTGAGCTTTCTTTTGCCAATTGGTCCCACAATACGTTCTGATGTCATCGATCCATATTGTTTAGATCTCTTTAATGGACATTTATTTTCATATTTTAAGTATTAACACCTGAATTAGGAAACCTTTGCATTAAAAAATAGTTTGTGTCTCTTCATTTAACTTTATTAAAATATAGAATCATAGACCAAACAGAAGTTTTTTAACTACAAAAGTTTAAAAAATACACTATACTTCATCCAGTTAAAAAACAAACCTATTCATTAACCTTTTCATGTCTGCACATGAAACATCAAGAAAAATAATCAGGTCCAGAAACCTTAACCTTTCAACTAGGTATACAGCCTGATCTTAGTTTCCTCCATTCTTCTAACCAAACGGTTCCATATTCAATCAGATTAATTATTGACCTTTTAGTACTTAATTGCTATCAATCTGATTAGTATATATTCCAACATTTATCACCTATAATGCAAAATAAATATATAAATAAATTGTACAACTCCACTTTAATGCATTGGGAGCTCCACCTTGATGTGGACTGTCTTAAAGATTTGATTTGAAAACCGAATTATATATGACCATGGTTAAACATAACTGTTTACATAACTGTAAAAGACAGACCAGAAATAAAAGTTAAAATATGCAAAAAAATAGTAAGAGAACACCTGTCTGATCTTGATGACAACAAATCACCGGGGCCTGATAGATTACATCCCAGAGTTTTAAAGGATCTGGCAGAGTCATCTCAGAACCACTGCACCATTTCTTTCAAAATCCTGGAGCACTGGGGAACTACCAGAGGACTGGAAAAGAGCTGATGTGGTTCCCATCCTCAAAAAAGGAAGAAAAAAAAAACAGACCCAGGAAACTATAGACCAATCAGCCTAATATCAATATCTGGGAAGATACTGGAAAAGATAATAACAAAACAGATTTGCCAACATCTAAAAACAAGTAAAGTAATAACTAGCAGTCAGCACGGGTTTGTTAAAAACAGATCATGCCAAACCAATCTTATTTCATTCTTCAACACAGTGACTAAATTAGTAGACCAGCAAAATACTGTGGACATAATATATTTAGATTTCAACAAGCCATTTGACAAAGTAGACCACAACCTACTTCTTAGTAAGCTAGAAAAAAGTGGAATAGATAGCACCACCACTAGATGGATTTGCAACTGGCTGGCAAACCGTACTCAACGAGTAGTCCTTAATGGGTCTAAGTCTACATGGAGGGAAGTAAGTAGTGGGGTGCCACAAGGTTCCGTCTTAGGCCCAGTACTCTTCAATATCTTCATTAACAACTTAGATGAGGGAATAGAAGGGGAACTTACCAAATTTGCAGATGATACTAAGCTGGCAGGAATAGCTAACACCCAAGAAGATAGGCTCAAGATCCAGATGGATCTTGACAGACTAGAACACTGGGCCATATCTAATAAAATGAAATTCAATATAGAGAAAAGTAAAGTCCTACACTTAGGCAAGAAAAACCAAAAGTACACATATAGACTGGGTGAAACCAGGCTCAATAGCAGTAACTGTGAGAGGTCTCTTGGAGTCTTAGTAGACAACCAGCTAAATATGAGCCAGCAGTGTGCAGCAGCTGCCAAAAAAGCTAATGCAATCCTAAGTTGTATTAACAGAGGTATACAGTCAAGATCAAGGGAAGTACTAATACCACTCTATAAAGCCTTAGTAAGATCACACCTAGAGTACTGCATCCAGTTTTGGTCACCACATTATAAAAAATATGTTGAGACTCTAGAAAAAGTACAGAGAAGAGCAACCAGGATGATTAGGGGACTGGAAACTAAAACATATGAAGAATGGTTGCATGGCTAGCCTAGTAAAGAGAAGGACCATGGGAGACATGATAGCAGTCTTCCAATATTTGAGGGGCTGCCACAGGGAGGAAGGGGTCAAGCTATTTTCTAAAGCGCCTGTAGGCCAGACAAGGAATAATGGATGGAAACTGAACAAGGAGAGATTTAACCTGGAAACAAGGAGAAACTTTCTGACAGTGAGAACAATCAACCAATGGAATAGCTTGCCCTCGGAAATTGTGGGAGCGCCATCAGTTGAGACTTTCAAGAAGAGATTGGACTGCCATTTGTCAGTAATGGTGTAGGGTCTCCCATTTGGGCGGGGGGTTGGACTAGATGACCTACAAGGTCCCTTCTAACTCTGATTATCTGTATCTGTAAACTGTATAAGCTATCCATTTCAGTTACATGGAAAAGGTTCTTTGAATTTCTAGACTGCATTGGGGTAGATTTAGTAATTTAAAAGGGAATGCTTGAAACTTTCTTGAGTCAAATCTCTTCGAAGCTTTATCATCCTATTTTCTGCACCAACTTTAAAGCTGTTATTTTTCTTATGAGAAATTCCATTCCATTTTCCACTCAGGACAAAATTAAAAGCGAGGAAAAACAGAGCATTATTAATAGATACTTTTGCCCAGAGGCAAAGTTTCCTTGTGAATTTTTTCCATTTAAAAAATGAGCTTGTGATTCAAGGTTTTGATGATTAGACAAGATACATTATAGAAAGAAGAGCATCTTGATGTAACTTCAGAGAGAGGTTAAAATATAATTGTACTTAAAACTGTAAAGAATAAGAGAAGTCATTTCTTTATATCTTTCTTTTATAGCTTTCTACTTTTTCTACTTTTTTTTCTTGCTGTACTTGTAGCTTTTTCTTTTATTTCTCCCTGTTCTACTTGAGTCTACTAGTTCTTATTACTGCTGTTAAAAGTTTCAGCAAAACATATTTAAAAAAAAATACTAAAAGAATACTTCAATTACTATTCTGGTTTTATAAACTATAGACATAACACATATTCAGTATATTTCTGGATATTATAAAAAAAAATTAATCAACTGTAACTTCTGATATAATGGTTCAGTTCATTTGGTTTTATGTTCTCACGCTAATAATTTCCAACAGATATTACAAACTTCTGAAACATGCTAATACAGCAAAAATACCAACATAGGTATAATAATTCATAAGATTAGTGCTCAATCACCATACATGTGAATTATTAAACTTACTAAATAAACTCAAGATACGTGTATATATACACACACACATGTATGCATCTGCATACATATATATACATACTGTCTGCATGCTCCAATGGATAATCAAATTAAACTCAATGTGTAAAATACAAACATAGTGCACAATGCAATAATTTCTATATCAGGAATACTAATAATAAATTGTAGAGTTTTGCAAAACTAAACTTTAGTTTTCTCAACAAAAATGGCCTTCTACTGCTCTCATATTGATAATGTTATAAACACTTTTAGTCCCCATAAAGATATTTAAATAGTCTAAAACAGGTCTTCTGAACCTGGCCATTTTAAGCCTTGGAGGACTTCAACTCCCAGAATTCTCCAGCCAGCAAAGCTGAATTCTGAGAATTGAAGTCCTCCAGGTTTAAAGTGGCCAAGGTTGGAGACCCCTGCTCTAAAATGACTAGAAAATGGCCATCTTTGTGGATACAACCAATGTGTGAATTTGTATATGTGGAATCATAAATGTATAGATTACACATTTAAATTGACTATAATTTCAAACAATCTTAATCTGCAATCAGAACTGCTACAAATTTTGTCAGTATATATACATCTCTAGAAATTAATATCTGTTGGATTAAGGTAAGGCTGGAGAAATCTAGATGACCATCATTTGCAAACAGATACAGAACACTCTTTGCCCCCATATAGTGAACATACGGATTTTTGCATTCCACATCTGGTAGCCTTAGTATACAGTGACAGGACTTTTTTGTGATAATCCAGGGCATGGTACAAAGAATCACACAAACAGCTGGCACTTCAAATCGCCTCTTTATTACTCCAAAGTTCCCCAAATGCTCCCATGTTTCTGGCAAGTCTTGAGCAGAATGATAACAAAACCCCATGCAAACCTCAAACAGCTTATGGCTGCAATTAATCCAGCCCAGCGCTATCTGCACAAAGGCTGCTCAGCAATAAATCCAAAGGTATTTGGCAAATCAAGGGTAAATCAAGAGGTTCAAGTAACAAAAGATCCAGGTAATTAGTCCAGAACGTCCACAGGAATGCAAGGGTTAGGGTTAGGGTTAGGGTTAGGCCAGTTCAAACATCAACATTAGAGATATAATGGACATTTACACCTGCTTGATCCATCCTTATATTTGTGATTAATCTAACAAACAATATTTGGTACGGTTAGTGAGTAGATCATAATTATGAGCCATGGTGACGCAGTGGTTAGAATGCAATACTGCAGGCTGCTTCTGCTGCCTGCCGGCTGCCTGCAATTTGGTAGTTTGAATCTCTCACCAGGCTCAAGGTTAATTCAGCCTTCCATCCTTCCAAGCTCGGTAAAATGAGGACCCAGATTGTTGGGGGCAATAGGCTGTCTCTGTAAACCACTTAGGGAGATCTGTAAAGCACTATGAAGCGGTATATAAGTCTAAATGCTATTGCTGTTATTGAGACGGTAATACTTTGTAATGGAAATAATGTCAAAGTTTTTAGACGGCTAATCGTAGCCTTTTTGAAGCATTGACTTCAAAAGCTTTTTGATAGAATATAATTTTGTGGATTTACACATTATTTAATCCTGACCTTGATTTAGCTCATTGGCTACTTTCCTGTAATATGAAACTCTAAAAACAGTTAAGACCCAATTAGTTACACTTGCAGAATTTTATGTATTGATTTTATATTTAAATTGTTTATTTTTATTTTTTATTTTCTTATAACTGTTATTAGTTGCCTTGATACTCTGTAGAATAAAAAATGGGCGCAAACTGAATAATATATAAGTTACACACTTTAAAAAATAAAATGTCTGGTTTCACTGCTCAAGGCTACAGTATAAGGTGGATTGTTTTATTAATAAGAATAATATAATTAACCAAATCATTAGTTAAAGTTTTAGAATGCAGCTTGTAAAACTATTGGTAGCTATCTCAATCTATTACACAACAGGAATTACAGTTATGGAATGAAGGCATAACTTTGGTAAATCCCTTAAAGTACTGTGAGGGTATCATCAGATCCTTTTTTATATCAAACTCTGTTTTAGCATTCAAATGAAATATGCATTGGAAAAAATCCTACATATATCCTTTTTTCTGGTTGCTAATTTCAGCATCTCTGGCTGGAAAATTATACAGACAAAAATAGATCTAAGTTTACTTTGAGAAAAAACTTCAGTGCTGCAAAAACTAAAGCATAGTATATTTTGAAGCATTGACCTTTTGTTTCCATGGGAAACTGCGAAGTCCTGTGCTGCCCTATAGTGACTGCCTGGCAGATGAATGGGAGATTCCAGAATAAGATGTCATTCCAGAATCCCAAGATCGGATTCAGGGCTCAATGCTTTGAAACAACCTAAACAAGTAGGAATTATCCTTTCACTATCATGTATAAGCTGACATTCATGCATATATATGTCCCTACAGATGCTCAAATGAAATATATTTTCAAAGTTGTGGCATGCATGAAGAAAACTGATAGACTGCTTTTGTTAATCTACTCCTAGTAGTTTTCATTTTCATTTTTTGCAGAACAGTGTATAGTTGTTAATTGAGGGCTACCTATATAGATGATTCACATGATAACTGTAAGTTAACTCATTTGGTAGAAGTTCAGTTACTTTGGATCATTTTCTCTCATAGTTTCATAGCTGACTTCCTATTTATACTACAAACACAATTTCATTTAGAAGATATTCCATTGCTGGATTGTTAAAGCTGCTTAAGCCTTCCAGGGCTTAATTTGGAATTAACTGATATTTTTAACATGAAATCTTTTTAGTTATTGCAATGCAAAATAGATCTTTATTGCAGTTTTAATATACTTTTTTTCTTTCTGTTGGAAACCAAACTGCTTCTTGGTTTCGTTTTGCTTTAGCAAGAGAAAGAACAAATATAAGGTTTGGCATAATCATTTGAACATTTTTATTGCTTTTCTAATTACACATAATCTTCAATTTAGGACCAGCAATTGAGCCCAGCATTTCCGTTTCTAAGCAAGACAGTGGTTAAGCCTCATTTTACTACCTTTCTTGCATGAATCACTGCAGTTGTTAAGTTTATTACATAGTTGTGAAGTGAATTTGGCTTCCCCATTGACTTTGTTTGTCAGAAAGTTGCAAAAGATTGATTACATGATCCCGGGATACATAATACAATGTCATAATACAACCATCATAAAAATGAGTCAATTTCCATGCGTTTCAGTTTTGATCATGTGATCATGGGGATGCAATGATGGTCATACATGTGAAAAACATAGTCAGCTTTTTAATGTCATTGTAATTTTGAATGGTTACAAAACAAACCTTTGTAAGTTGTGGACTACCTGTACATAAACTGCTTTATATCCCTGGGCCCAGCCAGGGGTAGAATTTGGCAGTTCATTGAACTGACCATAACATTAGTTAGGGGTTCACTCGAACCCAGGTGAACCCGTAACAGCCCACCCCTGTAAGTAGGGGAAGAAGGAGTAAAATATAAAATGTAAAGCTGGACTAAGCACCATAAAGATAAAGATAGTTTTTTTGAGTTTCTAAGCTTTGTTTTGTGCTGCGTTTACTACATTTTTCTTTTCTTTTCTTTTTCTTACCTGAGGAATGGGAGAGAACAGAGGAAATCATGCTTGCCAACTGGAAACATCATGCGCTAAATAGGATAAATAGGAACTTTGCATTAACAAAAAGTATTAAATAATAGGGTAATCTACTATGGAGTTTAATTCAGCAGAGTTGTTGATAATGTTCTGCAGATTTTGTAGTAAGGAACACCTGTAGGACATTTTATTGATGGAAGCCATAGCAATCATAAATGGCACTTCAGTCATCTTTTTTCTTTTAAAAAAGTTTCTCTTGGAGGAAAACCATAACTGATTAAAGGGTTAGACGTTTTAATAAGGATATGAAAGCATATGACAGATGGGATGGATTAGGACTCTTACCAGTACAGTAATCTAATCATTGCTTCCAAACATTATAAAAAGCTCCCCCTCTTGGCTGGGTTTTATCCAGAAAGAAAACTGCAAGAATAAAGTGCTGTTGATATGCTAGCTCTGAAATTGTTACCTAAAAATGACTGTATCTGAAGAACATTTTAAAAATTCATATTTTGGTCATATGGTTTCTTGGTTCATAGGTCCATTAGAATCTTATGGAAGGCTTCTGATCCCTTCCCTCTTTCTTACTGTCTTCAGATATATGAAAAAAATATTGCTAATCTGGAGAAGAAGAGCTCAGGCAACACAGCACTGTCCAGAAAGAGGCCAGATTAGCTGATGGGGGAGTGGGGAAGAGGTGCAGAGTAGTCCAAAATCTAAAATCTATTAAGAGGTTAGAAGATGTCCTGTCCTAGCCCATGCGGCACACATCAAGTTTGACTACTTTATTGAGCCACTGCAAGCTCCTAATATTATTCCCCAGGTCTCACTGACACAAAGTCCCACTGAGTCTGAGTCTGCTAACGCACAAAGTCATAAGCAACAACCCACCCAAGGGCAAAGCACAAGTCTGCAAATCCACATACAAAGTCCAAAGTTGAGGCATGAGTCTAAAGTCCAAGCACTGTTACCAAAATCAAGATCCAAGTCCAAAATCAAGTGCAAAATCCAGGGTCCAATCATGAGATCAGAAAATAAGTTGCAGATTCAGAATCAAGAAAACAAGACTTCCGGTTTGCAAGGTTTCGGCAGCGGCAGGGATTTGCGATACTGCGCGATCCCTGCTGCGTTCGCCGCCAAGGTTCCCCCGATCCGTTTGGATCTGGGGGATATAGCTGCCCCGTAGAGGCAGCTGAAGACGGGGGATCCGGACAGGGGCTTGGGGGTGTCGCAGACCCCCTCCCCAGCCAGCAGAACCCCCTTTTCCCAAGGCGGAGGAGCGGCGGTCAGCAATGGCCGCCACGAAGAAATCTGCAGCCGGACAAGCAGGTGCAGGAGGGAGAAAGCTGGAAGAATTATGAAAGTTGCTTTCAACCGGGACAAGGCAAGAGAAAGTGCCCTGGAATTTTGAAGGCTGCTAAGGATACATTGTTTCCAGTGAGAGTTACAAGCTGCGAATATCCTAAAAGGGAAAGTTTTTTTTCTTTTTCGTTTCACTCTCCTTCCTAACGTGATAGCGGATGGAATCATAAGAGAAATCCAAAAACCTGCGTTGGAGGTAATTGAATGCTGAAGGGATAAGGATTTCTGAACATTTAAAGGGGGGAAAAAATCTTTTTGGCTGTGAGTGGGAAGGGAGAGGAAAAAAAAATTGGAGCAAAATTTGAAAATAAGGAGAAGATTGCCTAGAATTCTAAAGAGTTACTTAACATCAATAAGACTTCTAAAAGATATATTTTAAAGGGAACTTTGTGACTAAACTTTAACCCCAGAAAGAGAAAGTGAAGAAGGAGAAAGTGTTTAAAAGAAACAGCTTGTTTGGATTGTTTGGTGATTCTGGAACTTCTGAGAATTATTTCTGATTAAAAGCACTTGGGTGGTTGTTTGGAAAATTTTTCTCTGTACAATGGCATCACTTGTGGATGGACTGAAACTTGTATACCAAAAATATGAAAAAGAAAAGCAAGAAGGGAAAGATGTCCTTGGCACTCTTTTTCAATTTTTAGAAATGGCGGTTTGTACTTATGTAAAGCTGAATGAGCAACAGGATGACTGGGACAAAGAAGAAGCCATCTTTGATGAACAAATAAGTTTGGTCGGAGAAGGAAAAAAGAAAGAGAAAAAGGGAAAGAAGACTTTAAGACTTGGAAAAACAATCCAAAAAGAGAAGAATAAGGTGAAAAGGGGATATTATGTTAGGAAACAACAGAAAGGGGGAAAGCAGAATAAAAGGGAGGTGGAGAGACAAGGGGGTAAAGAGGACAAGGAGAAGAAGAAGCAAGGGAGAAAGGAAGGGATGAGAAGCCTTAATGGTGGGGAGCAAGATGTAAAGAAGCAAACGTTTTTTAGAGATAATGGATAAATTTTATTGAAAAAGGGATTCTAGAAAGGTACATAAGATTGCATTTCTATATTTGTATTTAGAAATAACCATAGAAAATTGGAAATAATATAATATATTTAGTATAATCTAGTGAAATTTTTGTTAAGAAAAGGGGAGTACTGTAATGAAACAATGATTTAAGATATGTGATGTGGGGGGAAATAATTTTGGAAAGCATAAGTGTTCCCACAAAGGCATGATATTTAACTGAAATGGGTAAAATGTTTAAGATATAAATGATTGTTAATATTAATGATTAGACTATGTTATCCTAGTGAAACTTTTTGTGAAATGAGAGATTTGAAGTAGGAAAAGGGGGAACATCATAATGAAATAATGATCTATATATAATATGTGATGTGGGGGGGGGGGAATAACTATGGAAAATAGGTGCTCCCATAAAAGTATGTGATTTAACTGAAAAGTAATGTGCTAAATGTTTAAGATATAAATGAATATCAATATTAATGAATAGATTTGTATTGGTTTTGATAATACTGTATAATTTTAGAATGTACCAGACAGAATCCCAATGTAAGTTATGTGTTTTATATTAAGTATTATAAATATAGGGGAAAGAGATAAAGGCATCATACTCCATTTAGTGTACAGGAGAAGTTTTTTTTTCAAAGAAGAAAGATAAATGGATAGCTGGAAATAGAACAGACAAAGAATAATAAATATTATGATTCAAATTGAGAGGAGATAAATAAAATAAAATTGAGAAAATTTAAAAGAGAGGAGAAGTTATATAGAAAATTGAAAATGCTAACAAGATATGGAATGGTATGTAAAATGAATATGAATTTGAATTTTTGTCTGTATCAAGAGTTTTAACCCGGGACTAAGCAACTTTCAGAAAAGAGATTTTTTATGCTTTTATGTTTTGTGTTTCTGTGTATTTATGTTTTGTATGTCTTTAAAAATTAATAAAATTTGTTCAAAAAAAAGAAAGAAAGAAAGAAAACAAGAAGTCAGTGCACATACAAAGCAGGGAAGTGAATAGTTATCTTCAATGCTGCTTTATTACACGTGTTGTGCTAGCTGGTGCAGCTGATTGGGAAAGACAAGGCTCCTCATGAGTAGCCTCACCGACTTCTGTTTTGCCTCCCTCCATTTGGCTCTACATGCTCTGAGATCCAAAGGGAGAAACAGTTCCTTTTTGTCTCTGCCGACCCACTGCAGCTGCATCCCTTCTTCAGCCTGTGCCTCTGGATGGGGATCCAGACTTCCAGGCAGCAGCTGTGCCTCTCTCCTCTTCAGCCAGGCACTTGTCCAGTAACTCCTCTGCCAGTCCCTCCAATGTTCCTAGCCTTGCCTCCTCTTGCCCACCCACTCCTGGCATGGAATCTTCTGCATCCTCCCAATTCTCCTCTACACTCCACTCTAAAATCATCATCTGAGCTGGTGTCCAGCAAACCATTATAGCGAGTTTTAGTTTTAGTTTGGCAAGATTTTGTTCATTAGGTGTAAGCAAATAAAGAATTGATTTGTTTGTATTTTGTTGAGTCATCTTTGGACTGATTTGTTTACTACCACTTTTTATTTATTTTATTTTATTTATTTTATTTGGTTTGTCAATTGCTTACAAGATAATAGGTATAAGTAAAAACATAGTTATGAATACATGGATACATATAAGAAAAATAAAAGAAACAATAGGACAGGGATGGTAGGCACGTTGGTGCGCTTATGCCCCTTACGCCCCCTACAGACCTCTTAGGAAAGGGGTGAGGTCAATAGTAGAAAGTCGAAGATTACAGTTTTTGGGGTTTGGGGAAGAAATCACAGAGTCAGGTAGAGTATTCCAGACATTGACCATTCTGTTGCTGAAGTCGTATTTCCTGCAAACAAGTTTGGTGCGATTAACCTTGAGTTTGTATCTATTGTTTGCTCTTGTATTGTTATGGTTGAAGCTGAAGTATTCATTGACAGGTAGGACATTGCAATGTATGATTTTATATACTATACTTAGATTGGACAGAAAGCAGTGTAGTTCTAGGTTTTCTAGGTCTAAAATTTCGAGTCTGGTGGCATAAGGTATTCTGCAAGGAGTAGAGGAGTGGAGAACTCTTCTTGTGAGATATTTCTGGACTTTCTCAACTGTGTTAATAAAAGATACATAATGTGGGTTCCAGACTGATGAGCTGTATTCGAGTATTGGTCTAGCAAATGTTTTGTATGCTCTAGTTAGTATTGTAATATTACCAGAGAAAAAGCTACGTAAGATTAGGTTAACAACTCTTAATGCCTTTTTGTCTATGTAGTTACAGTGGGCTCTAGCACTTAGATCATTAGAGAAGAGTACTCCAAGATCCTTGACAGAGTTTGGATCATCAACAAGGTCTTGACTATTCAGCCTGTATTTTATTTTCTGATTATTATTTTTTTGCCAATATGTAAGACAGAGCATTTATTTGTTGAGATTTGAAGTTGCCATTTGTTTGACCATTCTGATACATAGTCAAGGTTTTTTGAAGGGTAGCAGTATTGTCTGTGGTGTTGAATAGCTTTACAAATCTCCCTCCCTCCCTTTGTCTCTGTCTCTGTCTCTGTCTCTGTCTCTGTCTCTCTCTCTGTCTCTCTCTCTCTCTCTCTCTCCCCTCTCTCTCTCCCCCTGTCTGTGTCTCTTCTCACTCTCTCGGAATAGCCCTGCATGCTCTCCTTGGGGCTCTTCGCTGTCTCCTTTTCTTTCTTCCTTTTGGAAATCTGGGCTGGCTGAAGAACGAGAGGAGGGGGAGGAGGGAAACCTCCACCGCGGCTTCTGCTCGTTCCTCAGCTAACCCGGATTTCCAAAAGGAAGGAGGAAAAAAGGATAGCGAAGAGCCCCAAGTGGAGCACACAGGACATTCCGAGGGTGTGAGAAGCTTCTTTTCTTTCTTCTTGGCAAGTTTTTGGAAATCCAGGTTGGCTGAGGAATGAGCGCAAGCCGTGGCAGAGGCTTCCTTCCTCCCTCTCCCCTCCTTCTCATGTGCACCCTCCAGGCCCCACCACAGCCGGCTCCATGGCTGTTCGCTGCTCTTGCAGCACCTGTGCAGCACACTCAAATTTAGTGCACTTTACTCCATCCCCTCCTCCTCCTCCTCCTCCTCCTCCTCCTGGAGCCCATTACAATGTGGTGCATCGGAGCTGCCGCCTTTGAGGCGCCGGCTCTGGAGCAGTGCAACAGTCAATGGGGTGACTCTGCAGGGCCTCAAATGCCCCCTGCCACCTCTTAGTGCCCCCTGCCAGCTCCCTTGCCTCTTAGCGCCCCCTAAGGCATCCCACCACCCTCCAGGGGGTGGTACCGCCCACTTTGGGAACCACTGGTCTATAAGATCATAGTCGCTTTTTTTGAAGTTATAACTGAGGATCACATCATTGTGTTGATTTTTGTGTGGACGTACGTTGAGACAAAAGTCAATCATATTGTGGTCACTGTTGGAAAAGTGTTTAATTTGTATTCTGTAAATTGAATTCAAACTATTGCAGAAGATGAGATTGAGGCAGTTGTTAAGTCTAGTATTGTTGGTTACTAGTTGTTCCAGTCCCGGGTTTGTTACAGCATTGTAGAAGGTTGCATGTATGGGTTCAGTTTTACATTTGTTTAGGGTCCAGTTAATATGAGGTAGATTGAAGTCACCAAGAAAGATAAAAGTGTGTGGGCAGGATGTTGCCCATGTTAGTAGTGAATTTAGCTTGTTTATATGTTCGATGTCATAATCAGGTGCTCTGTAATATAGTAAGAATTGAAATGTGATATTTAAGGACAGTTCACAGATGATGGTCTGTGACTTACATACTTACACTGTTTGATTCCCCTTTATGGGGTAGGTTCTATTAGCTTTGCTGTAATTCTGTGATATTTTCAAGCTTGACCATAAAATACCATTGCATAAATGGGATTTGTATCTTGGTTAAACTTTGTTTGGTCATTTTACTAAAAAAGTTGAGTCCGTAAAATATGTGGGCCTAAATTTATTTGGATAAAGTCTCAAATTTGGTCTGTAAATGGTGTGCTGGGGTCTCTAATGCAAAAAGTAAATTGGATAGAATCATTGTAAATAATTAAAACCTAAATTATAATCATATTAAATTAATGAGTATTCAATGAGGTATTCTAATTTATTCTAATTTAATAGCATATTAAAAAATACAATTCAGTAGAAGATTTTGGTGTCTATTCAGAGACCTAGGACACAGATTGTGCAACATCCCAACGTGCCACTTACTCCATCTGGTCCTTACATCCTATCTGGAAACACCCCCCCCCCTCCCCCCCAATAAAAACAACATTTGGGGGAAATCTAGAAAAGAGAGTTTTTACATTGTGGCATAAAATGTGTCAAATCTTACATGGCATTTATATCATTTTTAGAAAAAAATGTGAAAGTAGAAAAGCCAGGAGAACTTTTGTATTTAGAATGCAGATTACTTAATAAATGTAATGTCAATGAGAATAAACATTTTAATTAAACTTCTGTTATTTTGTTTACCGAATAGTTTATTGCTGCTTTAGGTTGTAAATTGTCCTGAGTAGTCTAGCAGCGTGACAGTAGAGAAATATAGTGGTAAAGTAGACTTCTACCTTAATATATATTGTACCAAATATTTCCTGCAGCCATTTATTAAAATAATTTGTCAAAGTTTGTTAATTAAGAGACTAGGAATCATGCAATTTAAACGTTTTTATATTGTGAACCACTGTTGGATATTTTTTCTGGCTCTCTTATATTATATAATATAATATAATATAATCTTATATTATGGCCAGTACCTTGGTGGGTATCACAAAATGTTTCAATTTAAAAATCCAGTATGTGCTCCGAGTCAAATTTTAACAACAATAACAAGACACACTAATTGTATCTACCACAACTGTTATAGAGTAATCCAAACAAATTATAGGTTGCCAAAAATAAATTAAAAGTATGCATTAAAATGTACTTTTAATCACTAATGTGATCTTGTTCTTGAATTTTGCATTGTACTCAATAGTTTAGTGTAGCTAAAATTGATATTTTAATGATGCTCCAGACTTAACTTAAAAGTTAAAAAAGCACTAATTAAGGTGAAAGTAACGTCTCTCTTCAATCTATGCTAAAGAAAATAATTGTCAACATGTTGCAGGTTGCAATTGTATTACTGGAAACGCCAATTTAAATTAGTTTTGCATAAAAAATAGTAAATAGTAAGCCCAGAAACAATATTTCAAAGTTCATTTCCTCCAGATAAAGCCTATCCCAACATTGCAAAACAGGCTGGAACAAATGAGACCTATTTTATAATAAGTAATTTAATAAATAATTTAATTCACAATGAGATAGTGACCTGTTGCAATAAATCAATAAATGAGGAAGCTTGGGAGACATTAAAATGTTATCTGGTTTTACAATGAAATTTTAGCAGCAGAAAAAAATCCTATAAATAGAATAAAAGCATGCAGAAATGAAAATTAAATATAAAATATTAGTTCAGAGGTCTGAACCAAGAATATGTTATTTCCAAATCTATAAAGTTTCCTTAGGTTAGGATTAATTATCTTTTTTAAAAAAAGCCTCACAGTTTTAGCAAAGAATTAGCAAGTATAATTCTTTTTTCTCTTTTTCTCTTTTGCAGAGGAAGAATTGGCCTCTTCTTTTGAGCATTGGTTTATTGATCTTCTGGGGAGCTTTATTACTGGGTCTTCGCTTCTATTGGATGGGGAACAAACCTCCCAGCTTTTCCAACTCTGACAACCCAGCAGCTGACTCAGATAGTTTTTTAACACGAGCTCTGACCTTTTTTTATTTGCCAACCAAAAACCTTTGGCTGTTGTTGTGCCCAGACACTCTTAGCTTTGATTGGTCCATGGATGCTGTGCCTCTTCTCAAAACAATCAGTGACTGGAGGAACCTTCACACAGTGGCCTTTTATGCTGGATTCCTCCTCCTTACTTATACCAGTTTGAGAAATTCCAGCATAGAAAGAGAAGGCAATGGGAAAAATATAACAAATGGCAGACTTAATGGCAATGGTCACAACTACCTATCTGAACTGGAATATAAAGAGTTGAGATCCAGTTTTGCATCTAAAGAAGAGAATGGCATTAACAAAAGCTTATCACAAAAACCACACATCCCCTCAACAGAGAATATTGTGGTTCTGTCGCTATCTTTATTAATTGTTCCTTTTATTCCTGCAACAAACTTATTTTTTTATGTAGGCTTTGTGATAGCAGAGCGTGTGTTGTATATACCCAGTATGGGCTTCTGCCTCTTGATCACTGTGGGCACAAGAGCCCTTTATGTCAAAGTCCAAAAGCGCTTTCTGAAGAACTTGATTTTTTTGGCTAGTGCTGCATTAATTTTTTTTTACGGGCTGAAGACATTTATCAGGAATGGGGACTGGCAGAATGAAGAGATGCTGTATAAATCAGGGATTAAAGTAAATCCAGCTAAAGGTAACATTTTCCATTGGGATTGTTTGCAACAAATGGATCAGTTTATTGTGTATTTTTTAATTTAGCTATAACAGTTATTTTTGGAAAATGCATAGATCCTATATTTACAATCATAAGTAAAGTACAGAAATAAACAATGTACTATACTGAGATATAATTTCATATTACTTGCTTATTCTGAGGATTCATTGAATGTAGGGTGAAAACAAGTTGAAAACTACAGAAATGTTTTGCTAATATGTTTTATGTTTCTGAATCTTGGTATTACAACATCTCATGTAAGAACACTTCTTACAGAAACATCTTTGAAAAAAATGCGTAGTTTGAATTATTTACTGGTTAGGTTTTTAAATTTATGAATCACTTTCTATTCATGAACTGAATTTTCTCCCCTTCTTTTTGGAATAGCATCATTTTTCCCAGTGGTAAGATGTTACTCCTATTTGTCTTAATATAGGTGAAACAACATTCACATATTCCTCAGTTTCCATGAAGAAATGTCTGTATGTTTTGTATTGTTAAAATATTTGGGAAAATAGGGCCTAATAATTAAACCATAAGGAAAATACAAAATATGGTTTCATTGGTATGAGGCAAGAGACTTTGAGACTGGAGAACTAAGAGTAAATTCTGATAAATTTAATTGGCACATTGCTAAATTTTCAGAAGTTTAATGAATTTAATTGAATTTAATAAATTTAAGTTTAATGCAAACAAAAACAAACAGAAAAATGGGTGTTCAAGTTACTGTTTCTGTTGAAAATAATGTACAGTAAGAAATAACTTGTAAGATGCATAAAATCCCTCTTCCTCCATCAAAAGATCTTATACTGTAGATTGGATGCAATTAATGCACTCTCTATTTTTTTAAGAGAACTGTGATGACCCAGAGTATCTCAGAAATATAACAAAAACCAAAATGTAAATAAAAATCCTTTAATGCCTTCAACTTAGCTTCACTGTTTAATTGTTCACAGTGGAGGAGTAAACTATAACATTTCAAAGGCAAGAAACACAGTTCACATTCAAAGAGCTGATAACGAAGCAAAAACCAAAAACAAACCACACTGAATAAAGTTCCTTGACAGACCAGGATAGATAATTGCCAATTTCAGGAATATAACCAGGTACAGTCCATTGGAAGAATGCCAAGCAAGATAAAACTTCTTTAGAAATAAAACACTAATTTGTCTCCGGCGTCTGTTAGCACGCAGGTCCAAACTCTTATGCAGATCTCACACCTGCAACCCATGAAGAGGATCATGGCCCTCTCCTCCCGAGTAGACCACATTTTGCCCTGATCCTCTCCTCCCTGCGTGCCCTAGGATGGATAAGGGATGGGCCTGGGTCCTTCTCTGACTGCTCAGAGTCAGTCTCCACCAGGGGCATGACAAGAACATTTATGAGATTAAAGATTGTTTCCTACAGTGCTACAGCAAAATGATTTATTACATTTGTTCAGTTTTCTAAGATTTTTTTAAAATTGTGTATAGATGCAAAAAGGGAAATGTAGGAAGAGAAGAGTGCCCATTTACATGAATCATCTTTATCCAATTTGTATATTTTCCTATAATATGCCATGGCACAGCTCATTCCATTCAGTTTGTTCAACCATTCCATTCCATGCAATCAGTTCGGAATCTGAGGAGGAAAGGCCTAGGAAATAAGTTCTGTCTTTGAATTACAGAAGATTTTCTTGAATGAATGAATGCATGCATGCATGAATGCTTCCAAGGCTCAGGAATGAAGACAGAATTGAATGACATTGTCTTCTTTCCATTTAATGTTTTGAATCCTAATACCGATTGTTACTATTGTGTTTGTATTTTAACTACTTCATTCAGTGATATATATTTTGATACCTACATTCTTTTTTCCCTTAAAATATTCCTAGTTGAAGGGTAACCAAATATCTGAATGTCTGCTTTCCATTCACTGAAGCCAGAAGCAGAGGATTGTGGAAAATGTCAGCCAAAATATCTGGAAGTCGCTAGATAACTTTCACCCAGTTTGGATATGTCCAACCCCCCCCCCTCCCATATTTTAATAAATTTTGCAAATACAGAATAAAGAAAATAACAAAACAACTGTTGCAAGCAAGATACAGAAAAGGGAAAAGGAAAAAAAGGCATATATAACAAATATAAAATTAACAATAAACATATGGCCTCCACCCTAGTTGAATGTTGATACCTGTGTCTCATACAAATCTAATAGGTTCCCTCCCTTGTATTGTTGGTCTACAAATGACTATACATTTTCATTTATACTTGCTAAATTATTTATTTATTTATTTATTTATTTGATTTGCCAATTGTTTACAAGATAATAAGTATAAGTGTATACATAGTTGTGAATACATGAAATGGGTACATATAAGAAAAATAAAAGAAGAATAAGAGAAACAATAGGACAGGGACGGTAGGCACGTTGGTGCGCTTATGCACGCCCCTACAGACCTCTTAGGAAAGGGGTGAGGTCAATAGTAGACAGTCTAAGGTTAAAGTTTTTGGGGTTTGGGGAAGAAACTACAGAGTCGGGTAGAGTATTCCAGACATTGACCACTCTATTGCTGAAGTCATATTTCCTGCAATCAAGTTTGGTGCGGTTAACTTTGAGTTTGTATCTATTGTGTGCTCTTGTGTTGTTATGGTTGAAGCTGAAGTATTCATTGACAGGTAGGACATTGCAATGTATGATTTTATATACCATGCTTAAATCAGACCGAAGACGGCGTAATTCAAGGTTTTCTAGTTCTAGAATTTCAAGTCTGGTGGCATAAGGTATTCTACAACGAGTAGAGGAGTGGAGAACTCTTCTTGTGAAATATTTCTGGACTTTCTCAATTGTGCTAATATCAGATACGTAATGTGGGTTCCAGACTGATGAACTGTATTCGAGTATTGGTCTAGCAAATGTTTTGTATGCTCTGGTTAGTAGTGTGATATTACCAGAGAAAAAGCTACGTAGGATTAGGTTAACAACTCTTAATGCCTTTTTGGCTATGTAGTTGCAGTGGGCTCTAGCACTTAGATCATTAGAGGTGAGTATTCCAAGGTCCTTTACAGAGCTTGGGTCATCAACAAGATCTTGACTATTCAGCTTGTATTTAATTTCTGGTTGTTTTTTTTTGCCAATATGTAAGACAGAGCATTTATTTGTTGAGATTTGAAGTTGCCATTTGTTTGACCATTCTGATACATAGTCAAGATCTTTTTGTAGGGTAGCAGTATTGTCTGTGGTATTGAACAGCTTTACATCATCAGCGAAAAGAACGCAATTGCTCTTAATATGATCACAGAGGTCATTTATGTAGAGTATGAAGAGAGTTGGTCCTAGAACACTGCCTTGGGGGACACCACTATTGACAGGTACAGAATTTGATAGGACGCTCCCAATTTTGACCATTTGTTGTCTGTTTGCCAGGAATGCTTCTATCCAGTTATTCAGTTGTCCAGAGATACCATAGGATTTTATTTTTAGGAGTAGTTTGTCGTGTACCACTGAATCAAAGGCTTTACAGAAGTCTATGTAGATTGCGTCTATTGCTTTGCCCTGGTCGAGTTGTGTCGTCCATATGTTTTTGCAGTGTAAGAGTTGCAGATTACAGGATAGTTTTTTTCTGAAACCAAATTGTTTATTGGAGAGTAGGTTGTTTGTCTCTAAGTGGAGGATGATGGATTGGTTAATAATTGATTCCATGACTTTACAGGTGACGCAGCATAAGGAGATTGGTCTGTAATTTTCAACTAGGCTTGGGTCTCCCTTTTTGAAGATGGGGATGACTGTGGCTTGTGACCATAGGTTAGGCAAGGAGCTGGTCCTGAAAGATTTTTCAAAGATTATGCTTAGAGGTTTGGCTATGGCAGTGGATAGCTTTTTTAAGAAGTAGGCACATATTCCATCCGGTCCAATAGATAGAGATGGTTTTAGATTGCGTAGAGCTTTTTCAACATTGTCTTCTGTAAAATCGATATGTATTAGATCATTGTTGTTATCTGTGGTAATTACATCACATTCTTTTAACATATATCTCAAATATACAAATCTATTATCTATCAATCAAATCAACCCAATACCTGTTCACAGTATTTTTTAACAGTAAAAAAGTATTAACTGTTAACCCACCCCAAAAAATAAATACATACCTTTCAACAAGTTGCTCTTTAACTCTGCCAATTCCACCAACACATATTGTCCCAGTTATATATTCTTATCAGATAGATAAACAATGTTCACCCAGAAGAGCTCTCCATTAATAGATTAAAAAAAAGAATCAAATAATCTGAAGAACAAGTTTTAATCAAGATGCTTGGGTACACAAATAGCTGACAAAAATTAATAATAGCATGTAAAATAATGATAAGGCTGTTTTAACCTGTACTGCAGTACCTAATTTAATAGTAGGATGTTTATTTATGAGTTTAGTGAACTGATACTAATGAACTATTCAAAAGCATGACTCACAGGTTTGCTTATTGTCACTGAAAATCACCACAGATATACAGAGAAGAACATACTGAAACAACTGCTGTCTTAAAGGGTTATGGACAAAGACTTTGATCACCAGCTGAGGACAAATGACAGTGAGGATTCAGATGCCTAACTCTATACCAGTTTCATGCCTATTCTTTTCCCATTTGATATATTGTTTGCTTTCAAAGGAGTGACATGTATTATTTATTATTATTTACTTTATTAAATTTATTAGCCGCCTGTTTCGCCACTATGCAACTCTGTAAGGTTTGTGTATTGTTAGTTACTTTTTGAATTTGGGAAAATAGTAAATATGGCTACTTAAGAAAGTTCAGTGTCGGCTGAAAGACTGATAGTGTCAAGTATTTATTGCCAGCTTGCTGAAAGCCTAGTAAAATGACAGTCGTGTAAGTAAAATGGTTTTCAGACTTATGAAGCAATTGACTTGTATACAGAAGTTCCAATTGGTCATAATTCTTTGAAGAAACTGACCACCGACAGGTTGATCAAACCATAAGCATGCTATCATTCATGAAAGCATTTTATGGACATTGGAAGAATTATTGGTTGTCAGAATTAAGTTAAAATGAACATTTGTGATATTTTCTGATATGTATTTATATATGCGTGCATATCTGTTATTAAATTTAGGAACTGAACATGTGGAAACCATTTATTAATTTTTAGAGCATTTGTTTTGATAAGTTGATTTATATCAGCTGTATTATATCATAAATTTATATAAGCAAATCATATTTAAATTCAGTTATAGTATATTGTTGCTTTGAGCTAAACATAGACAATATTTAATATTTTATGGTTGGCTTGTAGTTTAGTCGCAAAGGATCAAATAATCTTATTCAATTAATAGGGTATGAAGGCAGAAAAATAATGGTATAGCATAATTTACTAGCAGTCAATAACCAGGAAATTGGGTAGCAGTGTGGGAAATCGCTATGACTAACAATAATGAAACTAAAATGTATTTCTTATCTATTTTACTTTGATGAACCCATTTTAAATAATGATATATTTTGAGAAATTAAAAAGAATATTAAAGAAATTTTAAAAAACATAGAAATATCCACATAGAACCAGTCTTTGAAACAGTGTAACAATGTTTATCAAATAATATTAGCAAAATATCAGAGAAAGAAATTCACCATGTAGGAGATAACATTTAATTTGATAGAATTATCATACGCAAAACCAGTTGACATTGCTGTCACTGAAGCAGTATGCAATATGCATAGTAACAGGATGCCTCAAACCCACACCAACAACAAATATTCTTGAAGGCATGCAAGAGCAATTAGAAGATGAAAGAGAGAATTTATGGAATAAGGAATAATCTCAGAAGAGAACATGGCTGAGGGATCTGATCTTCCTACATTACTTGGAAGACATTGAATAGGTTGAAGGTGGGAGTGCCTAATACGTGCTCAAGTGGGATTTGCTGGCACTTAACAACATGCTGTGTGAATGTGGAGAGACACAGAAAGTAATTAATGTTTATGTCCATGTAGCTTACCTTTATTCTCCTCAGAATTCTGACTTCTAAATATTAAGTTCTCAATTTAAAGACCCTTTAGAAAACTAAATTAAATCAACTAGATAATTCAAATAAAATTAACATTACTTAAGATTGTAGCTTAATTGGAAGTTGCATCCATTATATTTATTTTCTAACTGATTACAGTTTTATTGGCTTAATATTCCATATTCTCTCCTAAGAATTTTATTTCTGTTCTATAAACAATAAGGAAACGGTTGCAAGAATAACTAAATGCAAATTATTACTAATTTTATTCATATTATACTATGCTCTTCAATAATTCTCATTTAAAAAGATCTTGGATTTCATATGGTGCAGTCATGTGACTATAAATTGTAATACTATATTCTAATAAAGATGGTTTCTATAAAATGCTTCACAGAGAAGTAAAAATGCTGGCCTGTTCATTAATGAAGAAATTGTGGACTTTGGTCTTTTTCAATGGCCTTCATGGGTATATATTTTGTCATATTCTTGTGAGCTCTAAATTATGCCCCTTCCTGTCTTTCTAATGAGATTAAACTATTGCTGATATACACATTGTTATTGATGCCCACATCAGCCAAATTATGACTTCTTGAGTACTCATAATTCTTGTAAAGTAGATTAATTGATGTCTCGTTTGATTTTTTAAGTTATTTCTAGCTAAAGAAGTATAAACTATACTTGATAAACTATGCTGAATGTAATTCAAATATAGTTATTATATATTTTCTATCTAGTGTGTGAAAGTTTTGATGTGTGATCTTCAGATCAAAATATGTAATTTGATCATTTTAAATTGTTCTTGGTATCTGTTAGGAATGTAAGTCACCTAACATTTGAGTTGGAAATATATAAACCAGGATAGACATTTTAATACTGTCTCTTTAAGGGAATGCTAAAATTGTAATTGGGTGTGGTTCCTCAAACGGCCATAAGATGGAGCCAGAAACCTAGGTTGTTCTATTCTGTTGTCCTTTTCTGGAGAGTGTTGCTGTTCCTGTATTGACTGTTGCTGATCGTTGATGTGAGTCTGTTACTGAACTGTTTTTGATACTGGACTTTGATATTGGATTATCCCTGGACTGAAAACTGAGTGCTTTAACTATGAATGACTTGGACTGTTTTGTTGAACTTTGCTTAACCATTTTATTGGAAGTAAAAGCCTACATTTTACTATACAGTGTATCTGTGTGCTAGTTGTGTGTTATTCTTCACTACTCTCACTATGTTTCCCTGTGTGCACTCATTCTCCTAACGGGGAATTACCTCAATCACATCTAATATTAAATAGATGTACTTACATATTTATATCTACTGCCATATCTTTAATGTTTGGCACTGTTGCTTTATGACTTAGGTATCTGAGGCACCTTTGAGTGCAGAAAGAGACTTTGGTCTTTGTATCTCCCTATTCGGATGAAAGATGAATTTCTTGCAGATACAAAATAATTAGAGCTGGAGAACAATGTTATGAACTTTATCAGAGCCACAAAACTGATAGCAAGTGCTTGGCTGACTAAACTGTGTACACTAACCTTGTAAATACAGCTGCAAATCCACCCATGGAAAAAAATTTATAATCTGCATTTAGTAAGGAAATAGGTCTATAGTTCTTAATTTGTAATGGATCGGCCTCCTCTTTTGGAACAAGTGTAATATAAGCTTCTGACCTGACTTGGGTATCTTCTTCTTTAACATAACTTCATTCATAACTTCTAGCAATGGAAGATTCAACGATTCTTGTAATGTTTTATAAAATTCTGCCGGAAGTCCATCTGGGTCTGGTGCCTTTCCATTGTTTTGCTTTTCGAGTACTTCAGTTAACTCCATCATTGTTATATTGCTTTCTAACATTGTTTCAATCTCTTTAGGTATCTGGGGTAGATTAGCACTCTGTAAGTACTGTTTAACTCTTTCCTCATCAATATTCTCTTGTGTGTATAGTTTCCCATAATAGTCTCGTGTGATTTCCTTCTTCTCTTTACTATCATAGCAAACTTGGTCATCTATTAATTGCAGTATTTTCCTTGATTCTTTCTCCTTTCTCAATTTATATGCTAACCACCTACCTGGTTTATTTGCATCTTCAAAGTAGTTCTGTTTCGTACCTCTGATTTTCTGTGCTCGTTCTTCTTTTTTTATTAGACCCATTTTATATTTAATTATATCCATTTTTAACTTAATGTCCTTTTTCTGTGGCATTTTCTGTAGCTCTTTTTCAAGTCCTTTATACTCATCCTCTAATGCCTTAGAGGCTAGTCTTTTCATGGTATTTCTTTTCCTTGTATAGTCTATTATCAAACCTCTGGCATTTGCCTTCATTGTATCCCATACGTTCTGCATTGATGTATCTTCTTTTTTGTTTTCTCTAAAGAAGAAAGCCAGTTCTTTCTCCATCTACTGTGTGAAGTCTTTTTCCTTTAATATAGTATTATTTAACGTCCATCTAGATCTTCTTCTTTGTCCTTTCTATTTAATTGTCATTGGATTGTGATCTGCCCAAGTACTTGTTTCAATATTTATTTCTTGAATATTAGCTAACAATTCTGTTGACATCCATATCATATCTACTCTGGACCATGATAAATGTCTATTTGAATAGAAGGTGTATTGTTTAGTCTTAGCATTTCTTTCTCTCCATGTATCTTTTAAATTTATTTCATCTATCATTTTAAAAAAAGATTTAGGGAGAGTTTTTCTGTTTTGCTTTGTTGTTTTCTGTGCTGTGTAGTCCAGTTTATTATCTACAATTCCATTAAAATCTCCCATCATAACTATATTAGCATAGTCCAGTTCAATTATTTTCATATGTAATTTTTTTATAAAATTCTTCTTGATTGTCATTCGGGACATAGATTGCAATCAGGAGTGTTTTCATATTATTGTCCATTATTTCCACCATTAGTATTCTTCCATCGTCATCGGTACAGATCAATTTTGCTGGGATAATATCTTTAATGTATAAAACCACTCCTCTTTTCTTACATTGTGTCAAAGAAGTAAATATTTTCCCTAGTTTTGGCTGTATCAGCAATTTTTTCATATTTCTTTTTGATATGTACTTCTTGTAGGCAGATTATATCAAATTTTAATTTCTCTAATTTATGGAAAGTTTTCCTTCTTTTAACAGCTGAGTTGAGTCCATTTATGTTAATTGTAATCAGTTTTTTCTCTTCCATGGTTATATTTTGTAGTTAGGTTTAGCAGCTCTCGTAGATCTTGGTTCACGTTGTTCTTTGACTTCCACCTTTCCACCTACTGCACCTTCTTCTTTTTCAGTCGCCATTTGGCAGTCCTCTTGGAATTCAATTAATGACATTTCTTTTTCTGCCTCCTCCTCTTTCCCTCCAAAATATTCTGTGTAAAATAATTCAGCTTTCTCAATTGAGTCAATTCTATGTCTCTGTTCTTGCCATGTGAACATTAAACCTTCTGGAATCAGCCATCTATAATTCACCTCTTTTTTAAGTAGCGTTTTGGTCAGAAATCGGTATTCTCTTCTCATCTCTCTCACTCTTCTGAGTACTTGTTTCAGGACCACAATCTCCTTGTCTTTATATTTCAATGTTTTCTTTCTTGCCACTTGCAATATTTGCGTTTTAATGGCTTTCTTTGTAAATCTGATGTGAACTTCTCTTGGTAAGCTATTTCTCATCGCATATCTTGTGAAGACTCGATAAACCTCATCTATTCCATCCATCATCTTCTCTTCAGTTATTTCCAGAGCTTCAGCCAATATTTCTATCATTATCTCAGCTAGGTTTTGTCCCTTTTCTTCCTCTATGTTTTGGAATCTGAGATAAAATTCTGATCTGTCCATCTCCCATCTCAACATCCCACTTTTATCTTGTTCAACCACAGTTAATCTGCTATCAATATCTCCAATCTTCATATCTCTTTGTTTATCTTCTTCTTCAATTTTTTGGAATCTCTCATCATACTTCATCATCATTTGTTGAATGTTCTCCACCTTTTCATCAGTTTTTTCTTTTCTTTGTTCAATGTTCTCTGTTCTCTTTTCAATATTCTCTGTTCTTATTTGAATATTTTGAATTCCTTGCATAATCATCTGCAGGGTAACTTTTTCCTGTTCTTTTTCTTGCTGTAACTTTGTCTGTATTGAACGTTTTCCTCCAAATGGTGAAGAGGAAGAAGTAGAAGTTGAGGAACCAGCGGCTGTTAGGGTCCTACTCATTTTGGACAATTCAAAATCTTCAGGTTCTTCTAGATCTTAATCCCCTTGTGAAATAACCAATTGTAATCCCAAGTTCTTTCTCAGCTTTGTCTGGTCAAGAAAAAAAGAGATAGAATATTTCCAAGCCTCTAGTTGGCAGTGTTACAAAGTTTCTTCTGCTTTCACTTTCCCCCTCCTTTTCCAAACAAGATATAATAAAAATTAATTAAAAAGGGAAAAAGATATTTAAAAAGATGACTAAAAGGGAGTCTCTAGCCTAGAATATTATAAAGTCAAAAAGGAGGGAAAGAATAGGTGGAAGAAGAAAAAAAAAACCAGTCCAGTTTCAAAATATAAAATCATGTATAGAAAATCCAGCAATGAGAAAAAAAAATAAAACGATTACTTCACTTCCTGTTTAAAATCACCGCTTAATCACTTCTGTCAAAACTTTTACAGATTCTTTCTTTTCCTTAGGGTGTCCTAAGGGTGTTTTTAGGGTGTCTTAAAGTAAAGAAAACCAGCACACTTTCTCTTTCCATTCTCTTTCGTTTCGGAGCTGTCCCAACTTCAGCAGCTTTAACGCCTGCCTCTTTGCCACTGGCAAAAAGAGCTTCTCCTGGATCTACCAGGGACTTTTCAGTGTCCCTGGGATTGACAGGATGCGCTCTTTACATTCACAGTCTCTTCGGGACGGTTTAGATCCGGTTGGACCGTCCAGGAGCAAAGATATCGGCAGCGATCTCAGACCTCCAAGATCGCATGCTGTATCGTTGCGACGCCAGCTCCGCCCTCCCAGGGATTTATTTTGATCATGTTAAGGTTTTTTATTGTTTTCATTTTTCCCTCCCATTATGATTAGGACCTTTATTTACATGGATTTTAGGAAGAGCCAATTCCCAATAACTCTGTGTACTTTATATTAGTACACAAAAATAGAACAATAAAATAACAGATGTATGTCCAGAAAAAAAGCCCATAGAGTATAAAACAAAAATATTTTTGTTCTATTGCCAAAATCAGGGGTATCATTTGCAAAATCTGCAAATGTGGTAGATGGCATTTCTTCCAATCCATAAAATAGCAATCAAGCAACAGACTGTACACAGGGTATATAGTTAATTGCATATTTTGTTAGCAATTTCACTGCCTGTAGAAATTAGCTTCTCCCCCTAGAAGAGACTGTCAAGTACAGATAGGCCTTGACTTTCAACATTTGTTTAGTGACCATTGGAAGTTACAATGGCACTGAAAAAAAAGACTTACGATTGTTTTTCACACTTAGACTGTTGCAGCATCCCCTTGGTCATGTGATTACAATTCAGGGGCTTGGCAACTGGCATGTATTTATGAGAGTTGCACTGCCTGAGGTCATATGATCACAATTTGCAACCTCCCCAACTGGCTTCTGACAAGCAAAGTCAATGGGTGAAGCTAAATTCACTTAACAACTGAGTTACTAACTTAACAACTGCAATAATTCACTTGCCAGTGGCAAGAAAATATGAGCCATAAGTCACTTTAACAACTGTCTTATTTAGCATCAGAAATTTCAGGCTCCATTGTGGTTGTAAGCTGAGAACTAACTATAACCTGTAACCATTCATGTAACCAATTCAAGTGTACCTGTAATAACCATTACCTATACAAATAAAAAAGCAATGAACCTAAGCCATGAAACTGGCCCTAATAGTATGTATAACACAGCATTTCTTGTTCTTGCATACTCAGCGCCCAATAGTTCATGTATGAAAAAAATTGCTCCTATATTTCAGTGTAGAAATTGCAAGAAATTTGTGATGCTGAAAATATATTGAGAGTATATGGGTTTGGGAATTAAAACAGTGGCTGTGGTTCAAAATGTGTATTGTTATTACTAGTATATGAAATAGCATATCTAATGAAAATGGGGTGGGCTGAGGTCTTGAAACTGAATCAGAGAAAAGATTGTTAGGTCTTGTCATAAGAACTCCTTATTCAGATATTAAATTGTGTATAATTGGACTGCAATTCCATCTCAATACTATGTTCTTCTCTTGGCAGCATGGGGTAACCTTGGAAATGTTTTGAAGAGCCAGAGTAAGATTTCTGAAGCTGAAAGCGCCTATAGAAATGCCTTGTATTACCGCAGCAACATGGCTGATATGCTTTATAATTTGTAAGTATATATGGCTTCCTTTTTATATGTGTCTGTGAATTAAATCATTTATTAAGATTCAGGAAATGCAAATTATATTTAGCTATTTTTTCCCTCTATCTTTCATCTCTCCTCTTGCCTTTGGTTACCTTTCATTAATCTTATTTCAAACTCCAACATAGACAGATTTCCTTCTGTTCTCCACATCTAGCAGATCATCAGATATTTTGACTCTGCTTTGCAGTGAAATAGCAGCTAATTTCCCAGAAGATCTAGTGGGGTGTTGTATTTATGAATAGCCCTTTAGATTCAACCCAGCACCTTGCCACAGATCCAGCTGTCTAGAACTTACCAGCAGGGCCCAAGGCACTACAGCAGTTGAGATTGCTATTTTATCAACTTCAATTGGTAAATTAATGGCAGCTTTTCTTTATAACAAGGATTTGGAAACCAATTTCCACACTGTGGCAGTCTATTTAGATCGCTGTATTGTGGTGTACTTAGAAGCTTGCTTGAAAGTTACAGTTAATGCTGATTTTCTGTATACAAAATGAAGAAATTCTTTTTGGCACACACGAAAATAATTGCAAGCACAACTTAAAACATGGCTTGAGAAATATTTCTTCTTCCACAATAATATTTATTCTTGGTTACTCTTTGTGACATACTTGGCAATTGATTAGGAGCAGCCAGAATGATTACTTGCCCACCTCATTTTGTCCGCCCAGAAAAAGCTATTGTAGAGAGAAAGAGATTAAATATTCAATGGCATGCTTTGAACAATTGTTTCATTTTTGCTGAAAGAGTCAACAAAGTCTCAACTGAAACGGCAAAGACGGGGAAAGATGTAAAGAGGTAACCTTGGCAAGTGGGCACATGCAGCAGGGAAGAATGTTCCGTTTGTGCAGAGGGTGGGCACTTGTGTCTTCCACTTGCGCAAATGGAGCTGTGTGCACTTGCCCACCACTCATGTGGAACCTCCCCTCCCCCCAAGCTGTTCTGCAAAGTCAGAAAGGTAGAACTTTTCTGTTGAGCATTATCAGTGATGTACAGTATTATTTTCAAACTGTGATAATTGGTGTAAGTTTTTTTCAGATGCTTCTGCATTTTAATGTTTTATTTAATATTTACTTGCTATTGAATATAGATCCCAACTTTTTGTTTATTCCAACAATCAAGGCATTTGCATAGAACGGATGAAAAAGAATGTATGTATGTGAAAAAGCAGGGACCGTTGTAAATAAAACCCAGTTCATCTTTAGCTACAGTTAAATGGCTAAAGAAAGATAGAGGAACATACCATTTTTCTTCCTTCCTATTTGTTCAGGCCTTGGTTCCTTCTGTCCTGCATTTTCATTGGTAATCATGCTTACACAATATTGCAGACATATAGACTAAATGGATTTTGAACAACTACGGTGACACAATAGTCAGAATGCAGTATTGCAGGCAAACTGTCCACAGCCTGGAGTTTGATCCTGATGGGGCTCCAGGTTGACTCAGCCTTTCATCCCTCCATGATCACTAAAAATAGGACCAAGATTGTTGAGGGCAATTTGCTGGCTTTGTAAACTGCTTAAAGAGGACTGTAAAACACAGTGGAGCGGTATATAAATCTAAGTGCTATTGCTATTTCCTTTTACCCTCCGATTGAATATTTAGGTACTGAATGATGTAATTTAAAACTTCATTTTAAATGTCATTTGTAAATAGCCTCATTCCTGTTCTTTCTTAATTTAGAGGAGCAGTAACAGGGAAGAGATTGTTTCTTGAATCATTGTTAAGCTTCAGAAAGAGAACTATTGTTAAATATTAAAACATGGGATATTGATAAGGGATCAGTAGAGGAGTACACGTTTATTGGAAATCTTACTAAAATTGATTTATATTTTATCTTGTCTTCCACAATAATGTTGGCTTAAATTCAAGGATCTGGAAGCAGTTCAAAAGATCAAGTTAAAAAGATATAAATCTTCACCCATTTCAATCTCAGATTTGCCAAATATGTACTTTAGGCAATATATATTCATCTTTATTTTTCTAGGTGGAGATGGACATTCAAAATGCAGTTGCAGTTAATAATTAGTTTTGGTTTTTTTTGAATTATATCACTGCATATCTTCTGTCTCATGCTAATTTTGAATGGCTTCATCCAGTATAAATTATCCTTCCCAAGCCTTTTTTGGAATATGCATGCATAAGGATTTTAATTAATTGGATTGTTTGTAATACAACTTCTGTCAATACTGCAGTATGTTGATTTGAACATTGTGCCATACTATTTCTCAAAAATTGCATTTTGATTCTTTTTGCCCTATCCTAAATCAATGTTGTCAGGCAAACCATATTTTAAATTTGTTTTTTTAAACAAACTTTTATATGGAATCTTGGATTTAATCTTATGTTTCTACTTTAGATCAATTATTGAGTAATATTGATATTTTTTTATCATTTCCTATGTTAAAGAAGAAATATAATTTTCTTTTGCCACCCTGTAGCAATAATAGCAATATCTACTGACATTTCAATTTGGAGCAGCAACAATTTCAGATTCAGTACACCTAAATACCAGATTTTAGTATTACCAATCAGTTTTTATTATGGTTGTTGGCAAAAAACCTCAATTGTGAAGACCGAATGAAATACAGGACTGGAGAGTCCCATTTTTTTTAAAGAACAAGAGACTGCTTTTATGTCTGCATCAAAAATTTAAATAGATCTTATACTATAGCTTATTCTATAAATATACTAGTTATAATCCATCACATTGGTTTAGAAAAGAAATGAATAATTAATAATGCTGTTGGTGATTCAGAAAGTGAGAATTGCATATTTTTACAATGTCATATGATTGTCTAGGAATTCATACATATATTAATTGGGATATTTTTAATATTTTTAGCCAACTTCTTTTGATTTATACACCAGCTACTTGTGATTCCACAGCTGGACAGCAGAAATTCTCTGTTTCATTCTTACTGCAAAGAGACTTATTATTCCACACTGGAAAGATAAATTTACAATTCCAATTACTTAATGGACTGAAGACCTGATGTTGCTTGAAGTCTCTGAAGATGCTTATGGATGTAGACTTTGTAGTCATTATTATTAGACTTGGTCGTCGCTTTATTAAAATGCTTATGTAAAACTCTACATGCACACACACCAAAAGAATAGTATTTTATGTATTATTTATTATGTCCAGAGATTTTAAGCTGTTGTGTGAACTTTATGTCTATACATAGAGACTGCTGTATTCATACTTAAATAATCTTTGTTTTAAATTTCACGCAACCTGAAATCTGTGATAGTCAGATTCACAACAAGGAAGTTGTAATTCAGTGTTATATGGTAGTCATATAGCAAACATCAGTTTATGGTTCAGATGAAATCAGAAACTATATTTAATTAAATTGTCTGCATTGTAGGTCATAAAAATTGTCTTTCTGCAGATACAAAAGGGTTGTGCTAATAAGACAAGATATAATCATCCAAGCATGACTTCTGCAGGAGATATCATATTTGCAGCTATCCCAACAGCAATTTCAGGCACTATAGTTGCATTCATGTACATGAGAGAAGATAATTAAAGAGATTGACAGTATCTTCTTGCAAACTAATTAGTAACAGCATCAAAGTTAGCTACAATGAGTTTCTCCCTCGAGCCGCTCGGAGCATCCAGAGACTGGGATGTGCTTCTGAGTCCTCTTCTTGCAGGCTGAGCTTTAGATGAGGAAACGCTCCGCCCCCTCACGTGGTATCGCGCAGCGTCTCCCCAGTCTTTTGCTCAGCCTCGAAGAGTCAGGCTGTGTTTCAGAGAGCTCCTTGGCTGATCGCACATTTCTTTCCTATTACAACCCTCTCGTCTTGATAAGGTTTGCCTTTCCTTCCTCCTCCTGCGCAAAGGGTCTGGACTTAAGGGAAAATTTTCCCCGTCCTTGGGGCAAAGCTGCGGGCTCGCAGCGCGATAGCGCGACCCCCCCCCACCCTTATCAGATCGCTTCGCTGCCTTCGCGTTGCCTCGTGGCACGCGTTTTCTTTTACTGCTGGATTCCCCCCCACCTTAAACGCCGATCGGGAGGGTCATCGCCCCTAGGGCCCTAGGCGCTGAGCTGACCAGCAAAGCCCTCCCTTTCCGTCCCGAAGGCGTCCCGACGGTTCAGCTTGCGGCCGCCATTTTGGCTCCGCATCGTGGTCGGGCGCCATTTTGAAATTCTTAGCTGCGGTGAATTGGAGCCCCAGGCCTTGGGTCAAAGCTTAGCTGCCCATTTCTTCCACCTGGCTCGCTCTTTTATTACTTGTTGGCCTCCCGCAGCCCGTTTTCGGGGCGAAGTTGCAGCCCCCCCCCTCCGGTTTTATTTTTCTTGTCTGGAGGCCTGCTGCCAGAGGCTCTTTCTTCTACCATAGGCCTCAGGTGTTTATTTGACTGATTGGCCTGTACTGAGATATACGAAGTTCTCACTGTTACGGTTACTGTTTAAAAAAAAAAAAAAAAAGAAATCTATATATATATATATATATACTTAATACAAATACAAAAGGAATATATTAAAAATAATAATAATAATAATAATAATAATAATAATAATAATAATAATAATAATAATAATAATAATAATAATAATAATAATAATAATAATAATTTTTGTTTTGTACAATAATATTTTTTCGTAGATATATAAATATATACGGATAACCTGTATATACATTTGGTACAAAAGCATAATAAAGATAAAAAATCAATCAAAAGGAAAAGGAAGAATTACAAATTAGAGTATCTATTTTTCTGTACATACTATATTTCTTAGATACCTTACTGTTATCTCTGTACACAACAAATTCCAAAAGGGGGAGAGGGCCAGCTTCACCTTCACCCGGCCTCATCCAGGCCTGATCTGGGCGAGCCAACCGCCTTTGATAGTATTTGTATCTAACATGGCAGACGACAATCCCTCTAAACGTCCTTCTTTGAAGGCTAAGGCAAAGTCCCACTACTTGCGCAGGCAGGACAAGGAACCTAAGGGCTCTAGACAGGACAAGGAACCTTCCAAGGCCGCCCAACGTGACGCCTTAAGGCGCCACAAAGCGTTGGAAAAAGAGTTTGACCGGCGTTCAAGGGAGTCCCGCTCGGAGCCGTCAATACCTCCTCCTCCAAACCCTTCTACCTCTGCTCAATCTCTCCCCTCAGACCCCTCTTCCCTACCTAGGCGCAGTTCGCTTCAGGGTCTTCCGACCCCCGGACCTCTGACCAGACGGACCCCCGAAGCCACCTTTACACCCACAGCCGCTGGTCTGCACCACGATGAACCCTCTACCTCCGAGGTTCCACCTCACATCAGGGCTTGGATGGAATCAGCCATCCGCCAGGGCATAGCAGAGGGACTACAACACATGACCAGATCAGGCTTCTCTCCGCGAGCCTCCGAGCACGACTCGATATCAATCAGATCCCTTCCACAACCGGTCCCCCCAGTTGATCAGGTACTCTCTCAGAGGGACAGCCCTCCTCCGATTGGGGCCCAGGTGGAGGAGGAAAGGGACTTTGGGGATTTCAGGGAAGAGGAAGAGGATTCCCGGATGGGATCCTCCCGCTACAGTGAACCCCTCTTAGAGGCTGACATCATGGAGGGGAGATGTCGGAGGACGAGGACCCTTCCCCGACCAACCCTCCTTTGGGGGCTGTTCAAACCGCATATGTTCAAGTCCCTCCTCCTTAAGGCCAAGAATGTCTCTGGCCTTCTTCCCCAGTCCACTGCGGAAACCCCCTGTCCCAGAGGGCCCGGAAGACTCCATTTTCACCCAACCAGTGTTGGAAGCTGAGGTCATCCCATCCCCTCCCATCTTCGTAGATCTGGTAGCGAAGCAACTTACCTCCTCAGGGACCCCTCCCACTCCCTCTAGCCAAGACAAGAGATTCTTTAATCTCGATTCGGCTCTGTCTAACCTTCTGAATATCCCGGAGGTTGATGACCCCATTGTGGGTCTAGCCTCCTCCTCTACCCCTAGTGAGGCCCTAGAGGCCTTGAAACCTGAGGACAGGCGGGCGGAGCAGGCGCTACGCAGGGCTCACCTATCTGATGCCTGGGCCATTAAATCAGCTACGGCCGCCTCATTTTTCACGAGGTCCTCTATCCGCTGGCTACGTCAGCTCAAGGACCACATCCCTGCTTCCAATCTCAGAGCTCACCAGGATATAGCGAAGTTAGTGGCTGCAGCCGAGTTCTCGGCTGACGCCACTTACCAGTCGGTAAAATTTTCTTCCAGGGCCATCACGTCGCACGTCACGGCTAGACGCATGCTATGGCTCAAACACTGGCAGGCGGACGTAAAGAATAAGGTCAAGCTGGCCACTGCTCCCATTACGGGAGATAAACTGTTTGGCCCAGCTTTGGAACCACTGCTGGTCGAGGGCCGCAGTAAGAGAAAGTATCTGCCCTCCCTTTTTCGAAGATCGGAGGCCAGGGGCTCTCAGCCCTTTCGGAGGAGCTTTCCACGCCCCTTCTACCAACCCCCTTCCCACCCAGATACCCTAGACCCCCTTCCTTCCGATCCCAGGACCGCACGGACCCGGGCGACAGATCCAGGCGCGGTGGCGGCTACAAGAGACCCTTTCGGGATCGGGAAGAAGGCCCTACCGCAGAAGGTAGAGCCTCTTCCTCCCCCCATTGGCGGCCGCCTCAGCCACTTCGCCGCCCAATGGGACATATCCACTTCCGATGCATGGGTTAGGGACACAATCAGGTTTGGCCTCGCCCTGGAGTTCAGGTCCGCTCCCCCTGATCGTTTCTTCCCATCCCCCTCCTCAAGGGATCCCTCCAAACGTGCACTAATGGATGCTGCCATCCATCATCTTCTTGACATCCAGGCCATTCAACCTGTCCCTCCGGATCAGAGAGGAAAGGGGTTTTACTCCCATCTCTTTGTGGTGCCCAAACACTCTGGGGGTTGGAGAGCCATCCTGGACTTGAAACGGCTCAACCGTCACCTTATCCAGCGTAGATTCAAAATGCACACTTTGCAATCTATTCTTTTAGGCACCAGGCGGGGAGACTGGTTATCTTCCATAGATCTTTCGGAGGCATACCTCCATATTCCAATCAGGCCTTCCCATTTCAAATTCCTCAGGTTCTGTCATAATAGCCTTCATTATCAATACGTGGCCCTTCCCTTTGGACTGGCCTCGGCCCCCCGGACCTTCACCAAGGTCCTGGCGGCCCTGGCGGCTCATCTCAGGAGCGTTCCCATCCGCCTCCACTGCTACTTGGACGATATCCTTATTCTATCCCCGTCCAAATCCCAGGCAGTCAGGGATACCAGGGTCACCCTCTCCACCTTACAGGCACACGGGTTCCTAGTCAATTGGCAAAAGAGCCACCTTACCCCTTCCACCCGAATCAACCACTTGGGTGCCATAATTGATTCGGTTTCTCAAAGAGTTTTCCTCTCCCAGGAGAGGTTCCTTAGCATTCAAGCCCTGGTCAAACAGATCAGGCGTTCAAGGAGGGTGGCCTTACTGGACCTCTCTAAATTGTTGGGCAAAATGGTGTCATGCATCTCTATTATTCCCTGGGCCCGTCTACACAGCAGATCCCTCCAGTGGTTCCTGCTCCCGTTCCAACGATCCGGAAGAAGCAACTCGAAGGCCAGAGTCAGGGTCCCTCCAAGGTCCTCACGTCTCTTCTATGGTGGACCAATCCCGCCATCAACAGAGGCCACCTCTTCGCGGAACCTCAACGACTCACCGTCACTACGGACGCAAGCCTGTCCGGTTGGGCGCTCATCTCGACTCGCTCTCGGCACAGGGCAGATGGTCGCCATCCGAGCAGAGGTGCAGCATCAATTGGCTAGAGCTTCACGCTGTCCATCTGGCCCTGCGCAGTTTTCCTCAGATCCGCAAACATCACGTCCTCGTTCTCACGGACAACGTCACGGCCAAGGCCCATATCAACAGGCAAGGCGGCACCCAGTCCATCCAGCTAATGAGGGAAGCCGAGCGCCTTTGCCGCTGGGCAGAATCCAACCTCCTATCACTAAAAGCCGAACACATCTCCGGAGTAGACAATACTCAGGCGGACTGGCTGAGCAGGGCCACGGTGGACCAGGCAGAATGGCGTCTCCATCCATCCCTATTCGAGGAAGCGTCCAGAATATTCGGCCTTCCGGTGGTGGATCTCTTCGCCTCCCGTCCAACACTCAGCTTCCACGGTTCTTCTCCCGGTATCCATCTCACCGGTCGGAGAATCACAACGCTCTGCGCTGCCCATGGCCCCCAGGGCTCCTATATGCCTTCCCTCCACTCCCGTTAGTTCCCAGAGTAATACAGAAACTTCTTCAGGAGAGGGCAGACCTTCTCCTGGTGGCTCCCTATTGGCCCAGGCGACCGTGGTTTGCGGATCTCCGCAATTTATCGGTAGCGCCCCCATGGAGGATCCCCCCAGACAGGGTCTCCCTCTCTCAGGGGCCCCTTCTGCATCCGGAGCCTCAATGGCTCCAGTTAGCCGTCTGGAGGTTGAGCGGATCCGTCTGACTAGTGAGAATCTCTCGAGTCAAGTCATCGACACTATTTTGGCCGCCAGGCGACCTTCCACTACACGAATTTATGATGCCACTTGGAAGGGGTTCTGCAAGTGGTGTAGCGGGTCTCAGGTTGATCCCCTCTCTCCCTCTGTGGCTCAGATCCTAGAATTTCTTCAGGAAGGCCTTCGTAAGGGGCTCGCACCTAACACCCTGAGACGACAAGTTTCTGCCCTCTCAACCGTGGTCTCCTGTGATAACTACGGTTCCCTCTCTCATCACCCCCGAATTAGATCTTTCCTTAGGGGTGCCACCAACCTGTGCCCTCCCACTGTTCACAGGTTCCCCACATGGGACCTCAACAAGGTCCTCGTTTCTCTCACACGTTCCCGTTCGAACCTTTGAGGGATTCATCCCTTCAGTTTCTCACCTTTAAGGTAGTTTTTCTAGTAGCTATTACTTCTGCTCGTCGAGTTTCGGAAATAGCAGCTTTGTCAGTTAGGAGCGATCTATGTGTGTTCCACGCTGATCGGGTGGTCCTTCGTCCTGACCCCACATTCCTACCCAAAGTTAACTCTCCCTTCCATAGGTCACAGGAACTGGTTCTACCAAATTTTTGCCCTAGGCCCTCCAGGGGCAGGGAGGTCCTCTGGCACACCCTAGATGTTAGAAGGGCCTTGCGTATATATATTAAGCGCACTCAATCCATGCGAAGGTCGGAATCCCTCTTCCTATCCTTTCAACCCAGGTCACTGGGGCTTAAGGTTTCTCCTTCCACCATCAGTCGCTGGATCAGGGCTACTATTGCGAGGTGCTACCTTTCCCATTCTCTGCCCGCTCCGGGTGGAATAACCGCCCATTCCACCAGAAGTGCAGCCACCTCGGCGGCCTGGGCCACACAAGCCCCCATCGCTGACATTTGTCGGGCAGCCACATGGTCCTCTCCGTCCCCGTTTATCAGACATTATAAAATAGATACGTACGCCTCAGCGGAGGCCTCTTTTGGCCGACGGGTTTTACAGAGGGTCATCAGTGATCCGGAGGGGCCTTCGGGCCAGACGGAGTCCCACCCGTAGGACAGCCCAGCTTTGGTATGTCCCAGTCTCTGGATGCTCCGAGCGGCTCGAGGGAGAATGGGCGTTGGTTCTTATCTGATACGCCCCTTCTCGGCGAGCCGCGAGGAGCATCCAGCCCCACCCTAATTTCTCCGTCTGGTGGGGACTCTTGCTTCAGCCAAGGAGCCAATAGTAGATTAGAAAGAATTAATAACCTCTCTTCTCGTTATCGCAAAAAACTGGGGAGACGCTGCGCGATACCACGTGAGGGGGCGGAGCGTTTCCTCATCTAAAGCTCAGCCTGCAAGAAGAGGACTCAGAAGCACATCCCAGTCTCTGGATGCTCCTCGCGGCTCGCCGAGAAGGGGCGTATCAGGTAAGAACCAACACCCAATCTGTTGTGCATATAGGGGTGCTTAGACTGAGCATGTAAATATATGTTTATATCCTTGAGAACACATACACATACCTATGTATTTGTATCCATGGAAGGAAAGGAGGGAGGGAGGGAGGGAGGGAGGGAGGGAGGAAGGAAGGAAGGAAGGAAATACACACACACAGACACACAGAGACATACACATACACATTCTTTTAAACATTTTCCTTTTGAAGTATATAAATAAAACAGAAGTTATCTACTGTTTTTGCTTTGGATGCATCAGAAAAAAAATAGGATATGGAAGATAAATAGGGATTTTTACTTTCTAAAGATATTACTCTTCCATCCCCTCCCCGTTTTGCTGATTGAAAACATGTAGGTTATGGGCATTACATTGTTCTAATAAAAGTTTACTAAACAATATTAAATAAATATTTAATTATTTACTAGAATTCAATAGTCATTCTTGCATCTGCTTTTCATTTTGCATCTATACAGATTTTAAATAGCCAGTGAAAGAGCTCTAAAAATACTTGCATTGTGGAAAAGAAGGGAAACATAAAATTGAATTGCTACACTGGCTGCCAATATTAAAATTGCTAATAAAAGCAAAATGTTCATTCTGAGGTCTGCTAATAAAAGAAATAGATTAAAAACTTGTAAAATAAACATGATATAATACAGTGCATTATACTGAATATTTCAAAAGCAAAACTTAGCTTTTTCAATATGGAAAAGCAATTTATCTAACATTCTTAGCAATACAGCCTTTCAATGGAAAGCAAATTTTTAAAGAGAATATGTTATCAAAGAATAATTCTAAATACATATTATACAACAAATGAAAAATAATTTGTGCTTACTTCAGTATCCTAATTCTGATATGATTTTGAATCTGAAATAAACTACCACTACTTTATATCAACCATGTGCAATTATTATGGATAAAAAAGTAAACTTCAAGTTTTATATTTTCATCCCTTAATAGCATATTAATTCTGTCTGCCAGAATTAACAAATAATAGCCTTTTAACAACATAAAATGCATGTTGTTTTACCTGAACACCATTTCTCCTTGTAGCCGAGACAGGACAGGAGTGGGTTGCTCTTGTCCGAGCTGCTTGGACTGAGTCTGTCTAAAAGGCTGATTAACCTAGCTCCACCCACTCTGGGTGGCTCCTCCCAGCTTTTGGCAAAACCATCACGACAGACAGGACTGCCTCTGAAAAAGACAAATAGAGACCGTTATTGGGTCCCCCCTCCCATCAGCCCACAGTACGGACCAGTTCCATTAGGGTGGGGCTGACCTGTCTCGCCTACAAGGGGAAATGGCGTTCAGGTAAAACAACTCCCATTCTCCCTTGTAAGGCTGCAACAGGTCAGTGGGACATACCAAACCTGGATTGTCCTCAGGAGGGTTTAAGACTGGTTCTGGTCCCCATGCTCCGTGACAGCTCTCTGCAGATACCCTTCTGCCAAATGCAGCATCCACTGAAGCAAAGGCATCCAGATGGTAGTGGCGAATGAAAGGAGATAGGGATGTCCACGTGGCTGCCTTGCAGACCTCTTCAATTGATGCCTGCATTGCCCAGGCCGCAGTTGTCGCTGCACTGCAAGTGGAATGAGCCGTAATACCTCTGGGTACCGGTAGAGAACGACTCGAGTACACTCTGAATATACAAGACTTAATCCACCTGCTGACTGTGGATGGAGACACTTTTTCCCCAATGTAACAGGTTGGAAGGAACAAAAATGGGATTCCATTCTGCGGAAGTCAGGTGTCCTTTTGACATAGACCTTCAGTGCCCAACGCACATCTAAGATGTGCCAAGCTTTTTCTAAATCATGAACTGGCTTGGGGCAGAAATCTGAAAGAACCAGTTCTTGGGACCTGTGGAACAAGGAGTTTACCTTGGGGATAAATGCTGGATCCAACCTCAAAACAATCCAGTGAGGATGAAAGATACAGAGATTTGAGCAAACTGAGAGAGCGACCAACTCCGATACTCTTCTGGCTGAAGTGATTGCCACCAAGAAGGCTACCTTCAGAGTAAGTAGATGCATGCTAGCCAGCCTTAGTCAGGGGCTGCAACACCTTAGACAAATCCCACATAGCATACCTGTGTACTACAGGAGGGCAAAGATTAGCCTCCCTTCTGAGGAATCTATGGACTGTAGGATGATGTGCTAAGGACTCCAATTTTCCACAAGTCAACACCTTCCAGCTGCATCAGGTGACCAAGTTGGGCTATGGTCCTGGAGGAAGGTCCAGGTTCCTGATCCTGAATGTCAACTTCACTGATGCGAAGCAGAAGTTTCTTTTTCTGGAGATCTTGTCCTAGAGGCCTTTTGCACTTTGGCAATATGCTTCTCTATGATCTTCTGGTGCCTGGAAGCCTTCCTTGTCCACCTTAGAGGCCTTATCTGGCTGCTTTCCCTGTTTGCTGCTTGAAGCAGATGGAGCTGCCCTGTGGGATCTTGCTTCTCTGGAGTCCCTGCTGCTTCCAGGGGCATCCACCATCTTGACTGCAGAAGGCCTTCTGGACTAACAGTCCTGTGCAAGGAGGACAACACACGAAGGATTCTTCAGTTATAAAAGCCAAGGGATATCTTCTTTTTTTATCCCCAACCTCCATGAACCACTCTTCTTCAGTCCTATGCAACTTCAGTAGGAGGCTTTAACACCTCCTACTGGGACTCATACCCATTAGGGCCTAATAGGGCTATTAAATATAGACTAGGCCTGGCCTGAAGCCTGGGGGCCCTGGTCTACTTCGGAGATAGGGACAGGTTCTCCCACTGGAATGAAATAGATTAAATAGCGCCTACTCTTCATTGTTTTCAGGCCTAGCAACAACAAGAGGCTGATGGCCTAGTGCTGGCCAGGCATTGGAGTAGTAGAGAAGCAGGCGTAGCTTCTTCAAAATGGCTGCTTCAGGCCTAGAAGACCTTCAAAATAGCCACCGCTCGCACAAGGAGAACCAAAATAGCCGCCTCTGGCCATGAGGCTTTCTGCTTCACTGAGGAACCCCAAAGGAGATTTCCCAGCCTTTGACTGCTCCCTGGATCGCAAGGGCAGCTGCTGGGCTGGCCACTTGAATCGCAGCTCTCCTCTTCACCATGGAGGCTTGGAAATAGCCCCGCGGTTCCAGATAGTGTGGGCTGCTGCTGCCCATACTCCAAAATGGCTGCTTGGTCCCTGCGGCTTCCTCTTCGCCGTGGAGGCCCGAAAATGGCTCTGTGGCCCTTGCCAGCTACTCTGGAGTGCTGGAGCATCTCTCAGCTGTTGTGCGGCTCTGATAAACAGTTGAGAGTTGGAGCCGCATTTTTTTGAAGTTTGAGGCTTTTTTTCCTGATTTTTTTAGAGATTGAAGAAAATTTTGCAATAGAGGCTGCCTTTTGAATATAAAGGCAGGAGAGGCAGTGAATTGTGTCCATCCTGGCTGAGGACTGAGTCGAAAACTGGGAGGAGCCACCCAGAGTGGGCGGAGCTAGGCTAATCAGCCTTTTAGACAGACTCGGTAGAAGCAGCTAGGACAAGAGCAACCCACTCCTGACCTGTCACAGCCTTACAAGGGAGAACATGCCAATCTTTTCCAGTAGTAATGTAACAGCCTTTGCACAATAGAATTCAGATTTTTTTGCACAATTTCATCAATGGACTTGGTCCTATTATGAATCATTCAAGCTACCTGTCACAGCTGGCAAATTGAACATTTCAGTGGAACACCCTGCACTATTGCCAGAATCTATTTGCCCCACATCAATCATATTAATAAAAAGTCCACAACCTGTTGTTGAAAACCTCAAGCTCCTGCCAAAAAACAACTGGATCTCTAGATGCCCCAGAACTTAATTGTAGTGCTAAAATTGCAGTACCTCTGCCATACATTTCTTATAGCTTTTGGCACTAGCACATTGTCAGTTGAGCTAGGAAATCTGATTGATAGCTCAGATTATCATCACTGTAAAGTACAAGAACAATCCGCAGTGTAAAGATTTACTGGGCTGCACAACATTCAATTAGGACAGTAGCTTATATAAACAGCAGCTTATCACATACAGTAGAAGTCTAAGTCACATATGGTAAAAGGACTTTGTATAACTCTACCCAAGGTTCAGCCAACCTAGTTTTGTTAAATTAATGAGATTTGGATCTAGGTTTAGTGGAAGTATCACAGTCTTGGGTAGATTTTTCTGGAGGAGAAAGCAAAGTAAAATGCATCATACTGCTGATGGACCACGCATCTGCCCCAAGGAACAAAATGGGTCTCATTCATACCTGAATATTTGGGATATTTCTAGAGCAGAGTTTAATCTACATTTTTGCCTGCTGAAATTTGTGCATTTTAGAATGAGATTAGAATTTAAGACTATACCTTGAAGAGACTTAAGTATTTAAGAAAGTTTGTGTAATATATGCCTATCTCTGTATATAGGTACTGCTTTGTGAATTGGTGTACAAATTATTATACATACAGTGGGACCTTGGGTCACAACCGTAATCCGTTACAGGACTTCGGTCACAATCCAATTTGGTAGCAAACAGAAGCAAGACTGACTGCCCATGCGCCTCTCCGCATGCATGGAAGGGGAAATTGCCACGGGAAGGAAAATCACCGTGGCTGTACTGATCGGCATCCAAAGATCTGTTCACGACCAGTAGCAACAATTTTCTCAAATTTTTGGTCATCACCAGATTTGGCCATGAACAGAAGCATTCGTGACCCGAAGTTCTACTGTATGCACAATGATCAGATGATCATTGATCTTCAATTTATCAATCTGACAAAGTAGACCACAACCTACTTCTTGGTAAGCTAGAAAAAAATGGAATAGATAGCACCACCACTAGATGGACTCGCAACTGGGTGACAAACAGTACTCAACGAGTAGTCCTTAATGGGTCTAAGTCTTTATGGAGTGAAGTAAGCAGTGGGGTGCCACAAGGTTCCATCTTTGGCCCAGTACTCTTCAATATCTTCATTAACAACTTAGATGAGAGAATAGAAGAAGAACTTACCAAATTTGCAGATGATACTAAGCTGGCAGGAATAGCTAACACCCAAGAAGATAGGCTCAAGATCCAGATGGATCTTGACAGACTAGAACACTGGGCCGTATCTAACAAAATGAAATTCAATGTAGAGAAAAGTCCTACACTTAGGCAAGAAAAATAAAAAGGACACATATAAACTGGGTGAAACCAGGCTCAATAGCAATAACTGTGAGAGGGATCTTGGAGTCTTAGTGGACAACCAGCTAAATATGAGCCAGCAGTGTGCAGCAGCCTCCAAAAAAGCTAATGCAATCCTAAATTGTATTAACAGAGGGATACAATCAAGATCAAGTGAGGTACTAATACCACTCTATGAAGCCTTAGTAAGACCACACCTAGAGTACTGCATCCAGTTTTGTTCATCACATTATCAAGAAGATGTTGAGACTCTAGAAAAAGTACAGAGAAGAGCAACCAGGATGATTAGGGGACTGGAGACTAAAACATATGAAGAATGGTTGCATGGCTAGCCTAGTAAAGAGAAGGACCAGGGGAGACATGATAGCAGTCTTCCAATATTTGAGGGGCTGCCACAGGGAGGAAGGGGTCAAGCTATTTTCTAAAGCGCCTGTAGGCCAGACAAGGAATAATGGATGGAAACTGAACAAGGAGAGATTTAACCTGCAAATAAGGAGAAACTTTCTGACAGTGAGAACAATCAACCAGTGGAACAGCTTGCCCTCGGAAGTTGTGGGAGCGCCATCACTTGAGACTTTCAAGAAGAGATTGGACTGACATCTATCAGAAATGGTGTAGGGTCTCCCGCTTGGGTGGGGGGGGGTTGGACTAGATGACCTACAAGGTCCCTTCCAACTCTGATTATCTGCTAATCTGTTAAATCTGTTTGAACATTAAGACTCAAATGGAGAGCAAACATAATAAATTTTAGAAATTTTTATTGGATTGATTTGATTGATTCGAGAGGTGTCCTTGTAGATACCCAGCTGGGTACTATATGGCATCAGATCCAAAACTGTGGCTTTAAATAACTTAATTGCTGCTGAGATGTAGTTGTTGCCATGTTGACTTGCATATTTGATAATTGTAAGGGATACTCTTTGAGCTCTTACATTAAGTTCACTCATTTGATCGGTCCAGTAACTGGAAGATTGAAAATAAACACATAGATATTTGAAAGTTTAAGTTGCTTAATAAGTTGTCTGTTGATCTACCGGATTGCTGCAAACTTAAAGCACTTTCTTGAAAGTACTAAAACATTGTTTTAGAATAATTATTTTCAAGGAGTTCTCTGGTGCAATAGAAAGACAAAGAGTTATAAATATAATTATTTTCAAGGAGTTCCCTGGAGCAATAGAATGATATGGTACATACCCATATGAGTTACAGACATAATAGACACAACATCAGCATATAGGAGAAGAGGGCTAGCCAAAATAAAGCATAATATTTGGAACCACAACTTCTAATCTGATAGAACCAATCAGTGCAATCTCCCTGCCCTTTGGATTTATTCCTAGTGGGGTTTTTTTAACATTTCACATGCCCCACACAGTATATTTTTCAGCCTGGCTGGGATTGATATCTTACCCATTCAATTGTTCTCCCTCATGAAAATCACATCTGAATAATAAAATACATTACAGGTAGTCCTCAATTTGCAACTACAATTGGAACTAGAACTTCCATTGCTAAATGAAGTGGTTGCTAAATAAGTCATGCCTCCTTCTATGACCTTTTTATCACAATCACTACAGTTATTAAGTGAATTGCATAATTTAGTAAATCCAACTTCTGTTCTTGATTTTGCTTGTGGGAAGCTGGCTTGGGAGATTGCAAATGGCAATCCTGTGACCCAGGGGTACTGTAATTGATATAAATACATGCCAGTTGTCAAGCTCCTGAATTTTGACTGAAGAGATGCTGCAGATGTTGTATTTGCAAGAACTTGTCATAAGCAACTTTTTTAGCACTTATGTAACTTTGAATGAGCACTAAATGATTGGTTGTAAGTTGAGAATGATCTCTATACTTTATACACAATGGTGAACAGATTTTATACTACTTACTGTTAGAAAACCTGGTTCCTTCTCTGACTACGGGATGACCAGTCTTCTTTGAAGAACATCGCAATATTTGAGCAATACTATAGCTACAATTTATGGAAGCCATTTGATACCCTCTTCCTATTATTGATTGCTTCAGCCTGATCTTACACTTTTCTTTTTAAAATAAATATATATTGTAATCTGCTTTATTGGATGTATTTTAATTACTCCTCTTGGAATGCAAATAGATTTTCACATTTCAAATTATAACCCTTTAAAGAGATTTCAAAGCTCTAGCTGAATAATAATTTTGGAAAATTAGTTGTTTATCAGAATATTGGCCTCTTTTACCAAGCTCATAAAGGGTAATAATAACTCTGATCTATTCCATTCTATATCATATGCATATTGTGTCAGTTTCTCTTTTTTAAGTGACAAGGCAGCCGTTTTAATAAAATATAGTGAAATTTGTATAATTCCTTTTTTTCACTTGACAAACACTTTCTCAACCCTTTTCAAGGAAGGAGAACTCTACAATAGCATAACTTGACTATTTTTGGAGGACAAAAATGATTCTTTTTCATTTTTCTTTCTTTCAAAATGATCCTTGTTATTTTAAAAATATAATGGCAAAATCTTAGAAATGTTTCTTTCTTTCTCAAGTACATTGTCTGTAAATATGATTCTTGATATTTCATTTTTCATAATTTTATTCTCAGCAACTATCTTCTTGTCTTCTCCTTTTCTTTGCTAAACGCAGGGGATTATTGTTGCAGGAGAACAACAGGTTTTCAGAAGCACTGCATTATTATAAATTGGCAATTGGAAGCAGACCTACTTTAGCCTGTGAGTAAAGCTGCATGCTTGTTATATTTAAATACACTGTTCCTTCTCATTTGTGTTGTATTATAAATAAAACTATTACAAAGAAAATCTATAAGTTTTAATTCTGTTAAATGTGAGCAGATGTTTCTGCATGGTTCCAATATATTTAATAACACCTGGGCCATCCTTACTGTAATGGAAAGATGCTGTACTATAGTAAAATAGTTGATCTTGAATGTAAATCCAAAGGCTTGGTACTGTTTATTTTATTGTTAGGCAAACATATGTTTCCAGAGTAACATGTTTAATTTGGGTTTGAGATGAAAGAAGCTGAAATATGCTCAAATTTATGGCAGTAAGGAAAGTGAGCTGTTTGATAGAGAGGTCACATATTTAAGAAGCAATTTGGGGTTCTGGGCCACTTCCAGTAAGTTTGGTAAAAGACTTCTGTTATTTACTTTATGTGATTACCAACCTTTTAGTAAGAAGATCAGTAGCTAAATCAGGATATTAGATTATAGGTGTAGAGCAGAGGTGTCAAACTTATTTTGTCACAGCCTTGTCACGTGATGTATAATGACTTTTTTCCCCTTCGTTAAACCGGGTATGGATGTGGCCAGCACATGATGCATCCAGCCTATGAGCCGTGAGTTTGACAGCCCTGGTGTAGAGAAATAGAACATTCATGCTACATATCATGTTAATCCCTTGTATATATGCTTGCATGTGGAATCTTCTAATGTGTGAAAGTCCTGTGAGTGAATGAGGAATCTCTCAAAATTCTCTTTGAAAAATTAAAGCCTGTGACTTCTGAAACATCAATATAGTACTTAACCAACTTTAATTGGTACTTGTTCAAGTTTAAATGTAAATTGATGAGAGTGTCTAACATTTCCTTCTCTAGAGAAAGCTGAAGATGTTACATTCAAGCAATAAAGCAATTTTAGTTACTCTGCCATCTTCCTAGATCCAAAAGGCTTTAATTTACATAAGATTACCTTGTTCCGCAGTCATTGTTTCTACTGAAACTACCAACTCTCAAATCTAATGAATTGGGGTATTTGACCTCTTTTTATGATTATGACAAAACTGTTCTGAAGAACCATTAAAGAAGAAATCACCTTGGCTGACAATTCAATTAATTCTAATGAAATTCCAGTTTTAATGTTTTGTTGTGATGGAACTCATTTTTTTCTTTAATTAGCAATCTGTTTCCTATGGCAGTTATTAAAGACATCAATATCTTATAAAGAAAGTCTTGAATTGCTGTAGAATTAGTATGGATAATCGATGACTTTAATGAAAGATAATTCAATCATAGCAAGCTTAAAAAATGAATCTGGACCAATCTAGATTTGAAGAAACTGTCAACCTATAATTATCTATCTTTTCTGGTTTTAAATAACTTCAAATATAATAAGAGTGTGTATGAATGTACAATAGCTACATTTCCCTTTCTTTTTTTCAGCTGCTTATTTAAATACTGGCATCATCTTAATGAATCAAGGCAAGGCTGAGGATGCCAAGAAGACATTTTTGAAGTGTTCAGAGATTCCTGATGAAAACCTAAAAGATCCTCATGCTCATAAGAGTTCTGTTACCAGCTGCCTTTATAACCTAGGGAAACTTTACCATGAACAAGGACAATATGAGGTAAGATTTTACAACAACATAGCAGCCATCTTATAACCTTAATATAATTGTGTTGTTTTTTAGAAGCCTCTACTTCTATATTAGAATTAGCTATTGGCTGTCTGGGAGTTGGGTAGTATATAAATTGAATAAATTATTATCATGGTTCCTTCATATAGTCAGCCAGATGTTTAGACTGAATTAAAAATCCACTTATCAATTCCTTCCCAAGGATCTGCAGTAGGCAGGTGTTATTGTTAGATAGTGTTAAAGGTATCATCTCAGGATGTAAACTGCTCCAATTAAAGCTGCCTTTTGCAATTGATTCATGGTGATTTTGTCAATGCCAATACTGTTCAAGTAGTGCTCCAGATATTTTGGGATTTCAACCAAGGTACCTAGAATTATTGGTATTAAAGATTGCATCATAGTGTCAAACATAGTATCTACATCTTATATTTTAGACAGTAAAGAAAGCATGAGTTCTGACAAGTTTTTCTTAATACATTTAGAATCTAACAATTTATGTCTTTTTCTAGGTTATTACTCAGTATGATGACTGATAGAGTCGAGTACTAGTGAGATGGTAGCAGCTATACTTTATGAACTAGTTTACTAGGAAAACATTTATTATAGTATATGGTGCAATAGTAATTTATTCATTAGCAGTTATCCTTTTGGAAATGATATACTGTATGGACATGAAAATAATGGCATTTTCTGATATGGTTTAATGTACTTTTTTCCTCTAGTAAAACAAAAAAAAAGTTCTTACGTATTTAGGGTATAATACCAACATCATGAAGCCACCAGAGTCATCTGTGTGAGATGGGCAGCTGTATAAATCAAATTGTTCAGTCCATCATTCATACAGTAGAAACATACAACAAAGTGTACAATTTGACAGCTTCAAGTAATGTATAGCTTCATTTTAAGAATAGGTAATGATAAAAAAACGACAGTAGTTTGACCTGACATATATGTGTTTTCTCTTAAATCTAGAAGGCTTTTAAATCTTAAACCTAGAATATGACCAGTGTAACTTTATCCAAAGTAGTAACAGTATTATTATTGGCAGGTGGAAAAGTATCATTGTGATTATTACAGAATGTGTTTTAGGAAATTTTCTTTTCTTTTCCCATTCTTAACTGGGCAAGTCTGAATATTGAAAATTGTTCTGTTTTACTGTCTCAACTGTATAATTTTTATGTAGATTGAAGTTTTCCATGTTAATGTTTTGCAGCACAAACTGCAGTTTGGTACCACCTTAGAGACTAATACATTTTTATGCATATGCTTATACAGAAATCAAGATGTCATGAGATTCATCATTATACATTATTAAATATGTAATATTAACTATTAAATGCCTATTTCCTGTTACAATTAACAAAGGCTTTTTCATTATTTTATATTACATTTATGCTTCTGAATTTGATGTTGTAATGACATGTTTCTCAACACTTTGTCATAGGATGCCCTTATAGTTTACAAAGAGGCGATACAGAAAATGCCAAGACAGTTTGCACCACAGAGTTTATATAATATGATGGGTGAGTCTAAGCAAACATCTAAAAATATTTGTGTTAATTTTCTTGCACATAATTTTGTATTTCTGCCAATATTGGGCATTTACCAAAGAATTTCATTTATTATGTTTTTGGCTCTGATTAAATCTTCAAGCTTTACATTTGTAGCTTACCCCATATCACCATAGACAGCTTCAAATGTATAAATGAGAACAATTAATGAATAAAAAAGTCTGTGTAGCTTTTCCCTATATATTCATAAAGTGCTGTGAACAAAGAAAAACAAATTTAAAATAATACATTATTATCCAAATATAATCCAGATTCTAAAAACAGATAAGGTTTGCCAAATATTTTCAAACAATTGTTTCATAGCCACAATATGGGCACTAAGAATGGGTTTTTAAAACTGATTTATAGCTGATTAAAGACTTACTAATTCACATAGGCTAAAACATGTCTTTTACACCTTGGTGCTATGACTACAATAATTCCAAATTCACATGGCCAAAGAGAATTGCAGTAACCCAGACTCAATTGTGGCATCTTCTCTCTTTCTCTCCCTCCCTCTCTCCCTTCCTCTCTCCCACTCTCTCTCTCTCCTTCCCTCCCTCAGCCTAACCCCTACCCTTCCCCTCCCTCCCAGTTCACTTTATCCAAATAATTGTACAAATAATCCAGCATGTTGAAAATCTTCATTTAAATTTTAAATGGGTTAATAGTTCCTTTTAAACAAAGCTTTCTCTTTGATTTATCATAATGGCTATAAGAATCACACATTAATGAAGATTTTGTGACATATAAACATATGCAAATTTTATTGGACAGCCATTTAGACACCAAGCCCAACTTCCTGTTTAATGTGAAAATAAAACTTTATTCTTGTTTTGGCTAGCCAATTTTTTTTTGCTCGTCAGTAAGTTTCATGTACCAATTGATTATGTCCACATATTTTGGCTGTCTCACGCTTCGTGAGCAAAGGACAAAAAAAAAGAACAAGCTCCCAAAAATCTTATAAAAGGTGAAAGTTCCCCTTGCACAAATGTGCTAGATGTATCCGGCTTTAGGGGATGGTGCTCATTTCTGTTACAAAGCTGAAGAGCCAGCGCTGTCTGAAGACGTCTCCGTGGTCATGTGGCTGGTACAACTAAACGCGAATGGCACACAGAACAATGTTACTTTCCCACCAAAGTGGTCCCTATTTTTCTACTTGCATTTTTGCATGGTTTCAAACTGCTAGGTTGGCAGAAGCTGGGAAAAGTAACGGGAGCTCACTCCGTTATGCGGTACTAGGGATTCAAACTGCCAACTTTTCTGATCGACAAGCTCAGCGTCTTAGCCACTGAGCCACCATATCCCTTCCTGGATACTTTAGTTTCTCCTTAAATATATCCAATAAAGGAAAGACCATGCCTATTAGCAACTGGTTTCACGTTCATACTGCTCTTATTGTTAAGGATTTTTTTTTTTTACATTTAAATTGAATTCACCTACCTGCAACTTAAAGGCAATATTTCTTGTCCAATACCTGTTGAAATTGTTCTATGAGTTTAAATTAAAAATGGTTGCCTTGATGCCATTTTTTTCAAAGGTGTAAGCTTTGATGGGTATCGATGTAGAGATCCATATCAGTTCCCATCGACTGAATGTTAAGACCCATCATCATAATTTCTTCATTATCATCTGATGGGCAACTTTTCTCCACTTCCCTAAAACCCATGCATAATACCACAGTACCTGTCTGAAATCTGACTCCTGTAAATTTAGTGATTAAAAAGGTTGTGTACCATGGTTAGATATTAGAGCATACCAAATAAAATAATTGTTACAAAAAACCCCATCCCTAAACCTATATTGGTCTGATATATGTAAAGTATGATCTGATGTAAAGTATAGTAAAGTAGTCATCAAATTATACCTAGATGTCCTAGCTGAAATAATTGTATGGCTTAAATTTAATTAATTAAATTTAATCTTAATAATTTAGAAGTTTGATAACACTGAATGAAATCTATTTCATGTCATCCTTGGTTACTTTTAAAATACGGAGTTCACTTTATAACAGTTCAGATTTCCAACTCATCTTCTTAATCACAACTCCTCAAAAATAATGTGATATGCTGTCATTCTTTTTTAATTAATATATCCAACAATTGAAATAATTTCTCACTAACAGAGGTTGAAACTATTGAACAGATGAATAAAAATCCTATGGTACAAAAGGGAAAAAGAAATTCTGGCTACTAGTCATCTTGCTTTTGTTTTTTTTAGAGAATTGGAAACTTCTTTCTTATAGAACAGTGGTGGCTAACCTTTTTCAGTTCCTGTGTCAATAATTGCATGCGTTCGTGTGCCAGCACCCAGAAGGCAATGTGTGCTGGCCTCCCCACGTGTCCTGCACATGTGTGCGTGACCCCCCTCATGCTCTGCACATCTGCGCATGTTTCCCCATTGTGCGCCACGTCTCTCTGCACATGCACGTGTGATTCCCCCTCGCACATATGCGCACGTGATTCCCCCTCATGCGCAGCGCATCCCTGCACATGTGTGCATGTCTGCCACACACATCCCTCCGCCCCCTGCACATGCATGCCAGATACCCGACAATAAGCTTTCAGACAGAGGCACGCGCATGCACAGTGGATCTCTTCCAGGTGACGTCTCACGTGCCGAGGGAAATGGCTCTGCGTGCCAGAAGTGATTCGCCAACATGGTTATAGAAAATGCCAAAATTAGTTATCAATAAACATAATATTTCTCTGTATTATATTGCTAATATAAATTAAACTTTGTGAGTTTTTCTCGAGTCAAAGCATGATAGAACTGAGTAGACTGAAATACCATAAAGAATTGTGTAAACTTAACTTTTTTTTAGTACAGCAATTGCTGATTAGGAAGTTACCATCTATTTTGTTTCCTTGATTCATGATGATTTTCCCAAGTCTTGATTTTCCTGGAAAACTTTATTCAAAGAAGCTTATGCAAGAAATGTTCTTCACACAGAGATCATCTGGTTTAGACTTCGTTTTTGTCTTTACTTATGAGAAAAGTAATTAAGCACAAAGTAATAGAATAATGACAGTATATCTGAATTAAGTACAGTAAATAAATAAATCTTTTAAAGTATAAGGTTTTATCCGTTACTAATTGGAAACATTTCAACTATTAATCATATTTGAAAACAGTAGGAATTCTTTCATATTGATCCTTCTGGATATTGTAGGCATTTTTATAGGATGAAGTGTGAAATTTTAAACATGTGAATGTTCATCTAACTTAACACAGCTGTTTTGTGGTAGTTTTGCTCCTGACAGTTAGAGCAAGCCAAGCTGATTCAGTCTCCGAGAAATTATAAGACTCTCTTGACTCATGTTATCACTAATGCAATTTCCATCCATATTAAGCTTCTTGGAAAATCCAGTCTTATTGTTGTTATCCAGTCTTATGTTTCAAAGATAAGCATCCACAAACATCTATTGGGAATTTTCTCCAGACATAAAATTCATATTTAAAGAAGTCAATGATAAAACCTTAGTCTTAAAAATTCTTAATCTATATTTGTTTTACTGCAAGTTGACTCAAGGTTTTTAAGAGATATTTATGTGAGATGTTTATATATTATAGTAATATCATACATATTCTGTTGGTAACATTCCACTACACATAATAATAAAATAATAATATACTACTATGTAATATTACATATGCCATATAAATTATAAATATAAATTAATTTGTATTTTATTTTATAAACACACATACATGTATTTACATATTTATATGTAAAATACATAAATTGCTTTTATCAGTTTGTATGTTCTATTAATATATTTTATGGTTTCCTATTCTGCTTTGTAGGAGAGGCCTATATGAGACTTAGCAGATTCTCTGAAGCAGAACATTGGTATGTGGAATCACTGCACTCTAAAACTGATCACATTCCAGCTCATCTCACATATGGGAAACTTCTTGCTTTAACGGTAAGAAAACTACCTGGAAAATAGCAATTTTTTAACAAGAGAAAAACAATCCTATCTGTCACATATTTGTCACATACATACTCATCTCACTATTTCTTTGCATAAAATATTACACTAACATCAGTAAATCTCTTTTTTCCTATTCTATTCAAGCTAGGATCTCTATCTTGAGATCACCTTTGGAAACCATTCAATTGTTGTTCACAATCCATCTACTAGGGAGATATATAAAATAAACGATATTGACAGATTTAAAATGTATACTATTTGTCAGTATTTTCCTATATCTTTCTCCAAATTTCTGTCCTTCCACATGCATTAGACTACCAGAAGATTTAGGCCATATTAGGAAATTCTCACTCCTTACCTCTTTAGGGTGAGAGCCACTGTATTGTTGTGGTTAGGGTGCTGCAGTAAGTGCAGGTATACTCAGATTGTAATCCACCCATAGCCATGGAAGCCAACTGGGTGATTTGGGACAGTCTTTCTCAGCCTTAGACACGGAAGCCCCCAAAATCTACCAAGTTGTTTTTTCCATATGTGGTAGCAATGTATATAGGTCAAAAAATACTGGAAGAAAATACAGAGATGGCTTTTTGAGATTACAAAATATAAATTGAATTTGGAACCCGAAACATTTTTATTAGGTATGATCAAAGGGAATTTGAGTAAAGATAAAAGATACCTTATTGTATACATCTTAACTGCAGCAAGATTCACGTTAGCACAAAATTGGAAGAGTGATAAAATACCACCAGATGAAGTTTTGATTCAAAAAATAATGGACTGTGCTGAACTAGATAAATTCACTATGGAACTGAAAGGCAAAGAGGATCGAGAATACTATGCGACATGGGAGAGGTGGTACGAATGGGTGAAGGATAAGGATACAAATAATGTATAGTCACAAAATAAGAAACATGTATTTACAATGACACAATAACTGTTAATGGAAATGAGATCTTTGTATTTTTTGTTTTTAAAGAATAAATTTTTTTTAAAAGATCTACCAAGTTGCACTGAACTAATGTAGTCAGTAAAGAGACTTTCATCCTTCAGTGAATTAATTCAGGATGGTGATGATGCATCTATAATACACTAAATTAGGAATGGCTTTTCCAACTGGAACAGTAGACAAAACGTATGTTGAGGTTATCTGGGTATTATCTGGGTAATTTGCTGTCTTTCTAGTTTTTCTTTATATGTGAATTAGCCTATTTTGTTCTTTGATAATTAAATAGTAATTTCAATGGTTTTGGGTTGGTTTTTTTGCCCTAATACTCTGAACAAAATGTTCCACTCCTTTTAATTCATTTAAATGTAAAAGACCTGTGTTTCATTTTCAGTATGATATATATTATATTGCTACTTAAAATTTTTGCCTACTTCTTTTGAAAAATGTTGTTTATCGATTTGTTGCACTTCAAAATATTATATTTTTTGTTCACTGTTTCTTACAATTGCAAATAATGCTACTTTCATCATTTATCTGAAGCTTATGGGACAAGTCCCCGTCTGCATATGTAGAACCATAAGTTTGTCTTACACAGTAGGGTTGTTTTGCTAGTGTTGCTTATTTTCTTTTTTTTAGAATATAAATTTTATCTGGTTCTATATTGCATTTGTCATTTCCTTGGATTTATAAAGATTTAAGTTTGATTAAAATCTACAGTATATATTTTAGGCTAATATGTAGAAAAGGAAGATAGAATAATGTGTTTTAAAATACTAAATTTGATTAAATCTATACTGTAGCAGAATGGTAGGTGAAACTATAATTTACACTGTATGTAGTCAGCTGCAAAAAATACTTTGTAAGCCAGGTATTATAAATTTATTTGTAAAAATGTATTTTTGCTGCAAGGGTAAGTGAATGAAAAATTAGTGGTTAAGCTGTATGAATGAGAGCCAATATAGTGGTATAGTGGTTAAAAATACAGGACTAGAAAATGGGAGGTCATGAATTCTAGTCTTGCCTTAGGCAGAAACCAGCTGGGTGACTTTGGGACAGGATTCTCTCTCAGCTGCAAAAAAAAAAAAAAAAAAAAGGCAAGGGCAATTTGACCTAAAAAAAATGTTTTCAAGAAAATTTCAAAAAAAGGAAGGAATATTGATTTGAAAGCATACAAAGGTGCTGTACGCTTAGCCAGATGAATAATTAGAAGATATTGTAGACTAGTGGTTTTCAACCTGTGGTCCATGGACTGTGAGGCCTTAAAAAAATGGTATGATTTAAATCTTGAGTCTTGGGGATCCATAGCCATAGTCTGTGGTCACAAAAGATATTTAAAGGAGGTCCATGGTAAAGAAAAGGTTGAGAACCATTGTTGTAGACAATCCTGAGCTGTTCATCTACAGAATTGTATCCGGCAATTTCAGTGTAGATGCTAGAATAATTATCAGTCCTGAATTCCTAATATGAATCTAATATGAATGAATTGCTTACAGCTAAAAATTACGGGGGATGACAAATTTGTTATGGCATATCTGTTGCAGATTGAAAAAAACTGTAGAATGATTTATACAATTCACAAATGTAAATAATAAATGCATCAAGAAGATGCCGCAAGACTTGGTCTTCTGAAGAGACTGACACATTATTACCTATTTTATGTCTACCCTGTTAGATGCCAGAGGAGTGACAAGTTTCCTATGATGGTGATTTTTTTTTCTTTTTACACCATTTAAGTCATGACTTCATATATTGTCAATGTGTAATTGAAGAAGACCGTTATAAATACCTGTGCTCGAATTGTATGTTTGGGGATAACTATACCCGACACTTAATGCATCTTTGCATTTGACCTCATTATCCTTTAAAAAAAACCAAATTGAAGCTTCCAGGGAAGTTATAATTATGGGATTAGAGCATGATTGGAAGGAAAAACTCTTTTCTTCCCTGCTTGAGTCTTGAAAAACAAATCTATTTTTGGAAGTGGTTTTGGATGCCTGTAACTAGTGCTAACACCAATTTTTGACAAAAGATTTTAATCTCAATAATAAGGACATTTAGATGCCTCCTGGGCTCTTGTGACTTTTCCATTACTTAAAAAGGTATATTTTGGTCATAAAGAATCCATTGCAATAATTATATCCATGTTGCTTTTTGTTTATTTAAAAACATTCCTTTTGAACTCATTGGTTCAATAGCTGAAACTAAGCCTTTTTCTATAAGGTAGCAGCATCTTCCCCCTCATTCTTCTCCCTTTCCGCTCCTCTTTGTTATCTGAACCTAATTACAATTTTCCACAGGATTAGATCCAGCTAATTACATCCTCATTATAAACTACGTATTTCTGCCAAAGGAGAAATTTTGACATGGGATCAGAAAAAAATATTCCCATCATTTTTTTTCCTGATGAATATTTGAAGAAGATTATAGTTCAGACATGTTTCAAAGAACCAAAGTTTCCCAGGTATAAGATACCAATCTGATGTTGGTTTCCTGTTAAATATGAGTAGTACTTCATTTATTTAAATGGCTCAGATACACATAAACAGCTGTTTAAGCATATATATTTTCAGAGGAAACCACAAACAAAACAATATCCAGAGTAAGAATTTTCTTAATTTAGTAGATACAGTATTTGGAGCAATAGGTCTCTCTCTCTCTCTCTCTCTCTCTCTCTCTCTCTCCCTCCCTCCCCCCCTCCCTCCCCCACATGCCTGCCTGCCTGCTTGCCTCAAGGCTATTTTGGCAGAACACACATTTTTAAATGCAACTGTCACACCTAAGCTTAACCTTGTCTATATATGTGTCTTGCTTGCCTGAAAAGATTTTTTTTTTAAAGTGAAAAACGTTGTAAACTGAGTTAGATTTTTTAAAAAGGTACAAGTAATTACCTGAAAGCATATGTGGATTTTTATAAGATTATTCAAAACTAATTTTACTATATTAACCATGCCAATTATGATCAAAATGCACACACATACACACTTGTAGGGATCCAATCAGGAAATAGTACAAATATATCCTGGCCCTTCCTCCTGAATTCCCAATTGCTTGTATTTGAAATATCAATTTCTCCCACCCATTAATGCAACATTCAGATAAAGAACATATGGTTTTAATCAAGACCACAACAGGGGATGTAGAGTTAAACTTTATATTCCTCTTCTATTGGAATCTATCATCTTTTTATACTAGAATCATATTAACACTTCCCAATGCTTGCTTGGAAGTAAACAAAAAGAAGTATCTATTTCAGGGGTGTCACACTTGTGGCGCGTGTCATGTGCTGGCCCCGCCTCCGCCTGGTTTAGCAAATGGAAATCCTATATGTCACGTGACTCCACCGTGTTGCCGTGAGTTGGACACCCCAATCTATTTCCTTACTTGTGCTCAGATAACTGAATCTGAGCTTGAGTGGAGTAAAAAAGTGGGTAGTAAAGATAAGAAGATAGATAAAAGGATGGATGGTACCTTCATTATCATTATTAAGATAGAATTGCAGGATGTATTCAAGAGGAAAATAAATGTGTGAACTAATTTGTATTTAATCACAGGAACCTTCTCATGTTACATTAAATGCATTTTGTGAATAGATGTTGCTATTGTTAGCTTTCTCATAAATGAAAGATAATTAATAAGGCAGATACCTAAACTAGATATATTAATTTAAAATCAAAAGGGGACTCTTGTACTAATGTTGAATAAATACATGGTAATGAATTATGCATATTTATGAAGCCATAAAATCCCACACTGTGTAACTCTATGCAGAAACTACTTCTGACTATCCTGTAAGTGTTAAAATCTATTTCTGTTAATGTGTAATAACTAGTGAAAATATTTTCTATCTCTTCGTATTCAGAAATAACATTAGAACTTGAAAAGCATAAAAATAACAGTGGTCAAGCAATCATCAAAAATGTGCAGTGGTAATTAACAATATAACTATATTTAAGTCTGTTTGAAACTTGTTTAAAAGGGAACAAAATTTAACTCTGAATCCATGAAATCTATATTTCCTGTAGTACAAAAATGATATTAAAAAACATGCCTGTAACATACTTACATTGTTGTTTTATTATTTTTAAATCATGTAATAGTAATCATATAATAAATTACCTTTAAAATATTTAAAATATGATATTTTTAAATATCAAACAGCATTCAAGCTGATGAAATGACTGTTTTATAAGGTTATGGAGTCGAGTAAAGGAACAGCTATTCCAGCTTCCTTATTAAAAGTTTAAAACATTTCAAACATTCTAAATAAATCTGGTGTGTGTGTGTGTGTATAAACATACATATACACACACATATACATACATACATATACATACACACACACACACACACACACACATATATACACACATATACATATACACATACACATGTATTTATGCTGTGTATACATTCATATGCACGCACACATACATACACACATACACACTTTTTTCTCAGAAGAAAAGGGTATTTAGTGAAATTCTCAAATTTGGAATATTAAATTCCTTTGTTTATGTTAATTATAAAAATATTAAAAAAATATATCTGCATATTTGTGTTTTTTGTGTTTTGGTGTAATTTCTCTAGCAATCTGCAGTCTTCTTGAACACCTCCATCAGTATTACATTTCAAGGGAATTATTTAGGCAAAAAAACCAAGTATAGCTAAGGAGATTTCAGAATGGTGGATACCTATTGCTTGTATGCATGTATGTATACAACTTATAGGTTCAAACTACCTGGGCAAAACATATTTAAAATAAAAACAAAACAAATAAAAAAACCCAAAGAAACTGATCGTGCACATTCAGAAGATAATGTGCTAAGATAATGTGTGGGATAATGTACAATAACCCAAAAATAAAAGAAAAATCTAAAGGCACTTGGGTTCCCCCTTACACTAAGGCTTGCAAGAATAGACAAATCTTCAGGGATTTTCAGAATTTCAATAAATGTAAGCCTTATGGATTACTATTTGCAGAAGGCAGGTACTATGACAGAGAATTTATGCTTCCTAAGTCTCTATAGATGACATTGTTTAATCAAGGGAATTTAGGCCACACCTATTCTTTTCAATCTTACCAGACAGGCAAAAACATTTAAAAAAATTGGCACTCTCTCAAATGACAAGGTCCTGTGCTATGACCGGCTTTATAAGTGATAACCAGCAACCTGAATTGTATCCAGAAGCTCATTAGCAGGCAGTACAGCTCATACAGCTACAATATCGTATTAGCATATCTCAACATACCAGGCACTTCATAAGGCACTGTATTCTAGATCAACTGTAGCTACGAAACAGTCTTCAGCAGCAGCATTAAAACAAGTTTAGAAACACTGCCAAATTATTTTCAACTACCTTGAAAGTGAGATAGGGTCTTCCTTACCAGGTAGGTCAGAAGGAAATACATCCAGATAATCTTTCTATTTTATTGTAAAACTACATACGTAGAATCTTGCAAGTTTGGAAAGTACAGTTCTCCCACTTTCACCTCTAGAGCCCAATAACTTAGGAAGGGTCCCTCCTGAGCCTTTTGCTCTACCCACTTTCCCTCTTATCTGACCATTTCCTAGGCAGCAGCTCTTTGCTTGGTCTCCTCAGTTCCATATAACATTACAAGTAGCATCAACCTTACAAGGTGGTCCAGGTTAAGAAACCAATGCCATATAGGTCAGGGCCACTTCCATTATAGCTATAGTGAATTCCCACCTGAGCCATGAAAGCCAGCTGGGTTACTCTCCCTCAGCCCAAATCACCTCACCACATTATTTAAGTTACAAATAACTGAAGACAGTGAACATATTCCCACAACAACAAGGGTTGCTGTTGTGGGAAGATGTTTGCTGTCTTGAGTTATTTGTAAAAATAATAAAGGTGGGATACAAATAAATAAATCAAATTAAAAATAGAATCTTGTAAGTCTGAATGTGCTTTCTCTTTGCTGCACTTTCATGAAAGCTAGAGAAGCGCTTGTCTGAGATGTTCTTTCAAATTAGTTTCTTGCTCTTGGCTGGAGCCTCGCTTATCTGATCATTGTACTACTGGCAGTCCTTCCTGCTGTTCTTCAAAACCATTCCTTATTCCTTTACAGATAGAGAGTAGAAGAGCCTACTTTTGACTTTCTTGTCAAAATGTAAAATTAAAACTCTTAAATATAACAATTAGTATCCAAGCCTTTTTTCTGTCTTCTCTTCATTCCTTTTTTTCTTTGAATACTGTGTTCCTTAAAATGCCATCTTAAGATCAGGGACTGTCATTTTACTTGGGCTATAAAGGTTACGCAGAGCTATTTGGGCTAATGATACAGATCAAAAATGTTCAAGTAAGTAACATATATTTTCCCTTACCTTTTCAAAGCATAAAATGATGCATGTCAGGGGAAAAAGCACTCATTGCATCTTCAGTTCTATCACAATAATAACCCAAAATGAAATTAGAAATATAATCTTAAACACTATGACAAGAAGCAGAAAAAGGAAAGCTTGCTTTCACTGGGAATAAAACCTTAACAAGAGATTGAAAACAGTTTTAAGCAGAGTATTTTGAGAAACCAATTATAACATTCTAGCTCAGGGGTAGTCAACCTTTTTATACCTACCGCCCACTTTTGTATCTCTGTTAGTAGTAAAATTTTCTCTAACAGCCCACTGGTTCCACAGTAATGGTGATTTATATAGGGGACAAAACCCCTACCGCCCACCATGAAAGCTGGAACGCCCACTAGTGGGCGGTAGGGACCAGGTAGACTATCACTGTTCTAGCTGAATGGAAAAATGTTTGGGATTGCTATTCATTTCATGGAGATAATTCTGAAGGCTGAAGCATAATGGGCAAAGAAGAAGTCCAGTGAATTCTCTCCTCTCTTGAAATAGGAAGAAAAACTGAATGTGCAATGAGGCATGATAATTAACTGTCTAAAACTAATAGTGTTCCTCTGTTTCAGACCATGACATAATAGATGTAAATGGTAATTCAGTCAGGATTAGCAATGTGTTCCAGTCTCAGACTGCAGTTTTGATGACCTGCAGATGAATGTTTTTTGTGACATGAAACTTGCCAGAAGAGGATGATAACTTGAATGCTCTACTCTGATTTTTAATGTGCCCTGTTTATCCTCTAATCCAAATTAGTATTGTAGTTTTGCCAAGAGACCTAGTTTTTTTCCAGCTTGTTGATTGCTGTTTTCATTCCTTTAAGTGTCGTATGAATGTTTGTTATATTTCACTTCCAATTAAAATATATAAATATTGGTTGTACTCAATAAAATATTAAAACTAGACATATCATCTGTGAAAAGGCATCAATTGGCAGAAAACTATGCCATGCAGAAGTTTGCTTATAGACTGCTTTGGGGGAGACTGATCCTCTCTGTTTGATTGAAATCATTACTCAATTCAAGATTTATCTTCTGTCAATGTGAATAGGATCTTGTTTTAAGCTTGTGTATTGATAGATGATTACTACTATCTCCAAGCACACTTATACAATATCCATAGTTAGCTTCTAGTTTTCACTTTGTGCATTTGTTGCTGAGAAATCCTATCAATAGAAAATTCTATAGAAGTGATTATGTACTTCATATTAGAAATTCTGTTTGCTCCATGTACACAATTGGGAGCACAGTGAGGGGAACATTCTACTAGAACCATAGTCTTCTGATCCAACAGTAAATAAAAATGATTTGAGCTAAGGCTAAGCTATATGGAAATGTTACTTTGCTCTACACATTGCCAGGAAATGCTCACACACTAATTGTGTAAGAGTCAAACAGTTCCTGATGAGAAAGAACACACCGATTTCTCATCTTTCTTTAATCTCAGGATATGTAATGCTCATGGGGGGAAAACCACATCAATCCTATTTCTGTTATACATTGATATGGTGTGAAATATAGTTCTTCATCTAGTTCTGTTTGGTCTTGCTCTAGTTACAAATTGTATTTCAAGTATAGGAAATGTTCTCGGTCCTTAAACAAACTAAGTCCATTTTTGTCTTTCCATATCACACTCACCTAAAAATAATCAGCATTATTTGTAGTAATAGAAAATATATTATTTAAACAGAAGAAAATAGAGTGAGATTTATGTTCTAGTAGGACTATGCTAATTCATTAATTCTGTAAAATTAATGTTTCAGTTTCTCAGTTGTAGGTCTTTGCTTATAAGTAGTTGTAAACTGGTATCAAAAATCTGTTTTTGCTTTTTCTTTCTTAAGGGTCGCAAGAGAGAGGCAGAAAGATATTTCTTAAAGGCAATTCAGTTGGATCCTTTGAAAGGAAACTGTTATATGCATTATGGTAAGTAAGTTTGCCAATAAATTCGTTCCTTTGGATTCTATTTTATTGTACAAAATTCTTTATGAATGAATGTGTTTTTTTAAATTTTATTTTAAAGTACTGGCAGAGTATTATCTGAATAATCCACTGAGGCTTATATGGCCAGTTGCCATTTTTCATCAGTAATCTATATAACCACATAAATGATGAACACTGGTAAATGGGACTGTTGACATCTAAAAAAAATTATTCGTGATCAATATTAATTGTAAATTAGAATGTTCTTTGTGAAGTGCACGATATTTAAGTGGGTTACTTTTACTAATTAATTTTTATTATGTATAGAAAAGTGTTTTGTAGGACTCTTATACTTTTCCATTATGCTGCAGGATGAAATCCTCCAGAAATCTTTTTGAAAGTTTAGTGAATAGCTGTAAAGCTGGGTAGAACATTTTGATATATGTTTTGAGCTTTAAACGTATTTTCAAGCTAAAATATATAATTTATTGGTAGTTTCAGCTTTACTCCACATACTCTTTATACTATTCTGTGAATGCTGGAAGTCTTAATCTCAAAGTGGAACCACTTTAAACTAAAAATATTTACAGTAAGGACATAATAGTATCAGTATCATAATAGTATTAACTTAACTCTTCAGTTAAGTTAAAATAAAATCTTCAGTTTATTTCAAGCTTGAAATAAGGAATTTCAAGTTCAAAACATTTCAAATAAAATATTTTGTAAAGAACTATCAGGCTTCATTTATGATTGAAAGCTCTTTAAAATCAATTACCTTGCAAAGACAAATAGATGTACATTTGGGGTCTTGCCCTGGCATAACTATTATGGAAGGATGCACAGAAGTAGACAATTAGAATTTAGGCCACTAAATTCTAATCAGCATGTATATGTTACTCTGTGTGAGTGTGAATGTGTGAGTGTAATAGTCTGTTGGTTATTTCTGATAGGTTTTTGACATATGGCAGTATTATCCTTTTCATAACTTCTGTTGGTTGTGCTACATTAGGTTGTGTGCTCAGGCACTTTTTGCTAAAGTTGTGTGTCTTTTCATTTTGTTGGAAGATATTGTACAGGTAGCCTGTTTCCTTTTTCTAGTGTTCCAAGTTACTGCAGTGTATTTGTGCTTATCTGAATCACATTCTTACAGAGATCTTCTTATGACAGGTTGTTACTTTGATAAAGGAGCACTAATTCCATGTTTCTGCTGCTGATTTTATCTGATTCCATAGCTTGATAACAGTTTTGAAACATTTAGCACTGCTACTGTTAACAGTATATGCCCAGATTGTTTAGTATGATTCAGTATGTTCATAGAACTTTATAAGATAGTCCTTGACTTACAGCCATTTGTTTCATGACTGTTTAAAGTTACACTACTACTGAGAAAACTGACATGACTGGTCCTTGCACTCATGACTGTCATAGCATTCCCGCAATCATGCGATCAACATTCAGCTGCTAGGCAACCCGCATGTTTACAATGGTTGCAGCATCCTGGGCTCATGTGATCACCATTTATGACCTTCCAGCTGGCTTCCTATAAGCATAGTCATTGGGGAACCAGATTCACTTAATAACTTCAGTTGGCAAAAAATCAAGTGCAACCCACTAAACAATTGCCTTGCATAGCAGTGGAAATTCTGTTCCCAATTATGGTCATAAATTGAGAACTACCGGTAGATTTTATTCTTTTTAGTATACTGCAACAGACACAAAACAATGACAGAAAAGTTCTGCCAAATAACACTCTTTATAATAATAACCGCTGAGATTTCGAGTTAATTTCCTTTGAATAATACATTTTCCTAATAATTGCAAAGCATGTAATATTTCTGTGTTATAATAAAATTTATTATTTGCAATAAATGACTGTAATTATGCACTCACTTGATATAATTTACAACTGATCATGTAGCGTGTTCTCTAGCTGAACCTGCAGAGTTTTTCTTTGTTAATGTTTTTAATTTTCTTCTTAGTTCATTTTGGTTAACATAGCATGCAGTTAATAATTCACAATGCAAATTGTTCTCTTATTGTAAGTTTAACTGGATCAGAATGATCTTAGAATGCTGAGAGTATTTTGGCATGTTTTGTAATGCTTTGAAAAGAAACTAGACCAAATTAAAATTAATCAGTAATTAATTGCTGTCCTTCAACTTGTCAACAAGCATAATGTTTTGTTCAGTTGTTCTAAAACTTATATTTAAGTTACAGCCACTTGAAAATTAAATAATTGTACTGCATTTTTTCCTTCTGTTCATAGAAGGTTCTTTGCTTCAGCAGAGGCTTCCCCAAATAGAATTCAGAATAAGGATGTATTTTTTTACCCAGATTTACTCTTGATTTTGCAGTATCCCATGCTGTTCCTTTTTGGAGCATATTTGACAATTGGAAAGGGGGAAGGAAGAACCAACAAAAAATGATCTTTTTTCTATTTATGGAAACTATCGTTCATAGAGTGATATAGCCCTGTCAGTATTAAAGTGTAATGTATGCTGTAATTGTTAATATCTGTTTTTCAGGCCAGTTTCTGTTAGAAGAATCTCGGTTGATGGAAGCAGCAGAGATGGCCAAGAAAGCAGCTGAGTTGGATAATACAGAGTTTGATGTTGTGTTCAATGCGGCTCATATGCTTAGGTCTTTTTATTTCATTGTCTTCAGTATCACCATCAATATTTTACTACATAAAATTAACAAGTTTAATATGCATACACTTTTTCCAGAATGAAAACAGAAGATTACATGGCATTTCTTAGCTTCATGCTTGTATACATTGTATACATCCTGCTTTTTAAAATCATGGCTAGATCTGATTACTTTAATGAAGACAACTCACACTGGAATCCTGTGCCAATTTTGCTATTATTTCGTTTGTCATTTTTATTGAGGCTGTAACAGAGACTAATGCTTACATAGCACATTTACTACTACATTCCATTCACTTTATATTTAAAATCAGAGTTTTTTTCCTGATAAATGAATATAGCACATGAAGATAACAAGTACAGGAGAGATTTGATGACAACTCTCAATTTTAGAACAAACAATTGCTATCCATAACATTGGGTGGTACAGTGGTTCAGGTGCTGAACTAAGTTTTAGTCCTCCCTTATGCACAGAAGCCAGTTGGAGATTTTGTACCAGTTGCACCCTTTATGTTATATCAGCATCAGGCTCTGCAACCAGCCTCTAATCGCATCATGCATTGATTGTTTCACTGGGTTGAATTAAGTGAATGCAGTGCAAAACAAGTAGATCAGGAGTGTCAAACTTGCGTTGTCATGTGATATCGTGACTTTTTCCCCCTTCGCTAAACCAGGTGTGGGCATGGCTAGCATGTGACACATCCGGCCACAAGTTGACAGCCCTGAAGTAGATGATCCAACCAAGCAGAATGAATGTTAGCCATCAGTAAGAATAGGCAGCCATTTTTTTGTGGGTGATCATATCATCTCTGAATTATTTATTCAACTCAATCTTTTGAGCTTGCTTTCTTAATGTTTGAAAGTTAAAAGGTAACCCAAAATAGATAGTTTATGTATCTATTCAAGAGTATCAACAATCATTCCTTCCTCAGGCTCATTTTTTGTGAGTGGTTTTTTTCTTTTTAAAGCGAATGCAGTGCTTTCTGCATTGACTTGCTTTCCCACAGTTGCCATAGACACATAGGCTAATCTATTCAGCTATATAGAATTATGGTGTCATCCAATTGAATGGCTCTTTACAAATAAATGATAATGTTCCTAAAGGAACACAACTTCTGGGACCATTTCTATCTTTTTGCTTCATTCTAGTGGTTTAGATATATTAAACTACTGTAGTTTGCTATATCTGAAATTGGGAACTATGTTTTCATGTAACTTTAATGATTAGCATTATATTGGGGTTTAAGTTCCAATTTTAAAAGCTAAGACATGAATTAAAATTGTTTACAAGTTGATTTTTAATATAATAATAATAATAATAATAATAATAATAATAATAATAATAATAATAATAATAATTAATAATAATAATAATTTGGTGCTAACAGAAATGGCTCTGAAAGTCTGACTCACAGACGAACACAATACAGAAGCCTGATGATGGCAGATGAGATTCTGCCAAAAGTTGCTACAACTTTAAAAGCACAACTATAGTGACGTGGGAAAATACCCGAACAAAGCTGAATACCATACATATAAATACCCGCAAAAACTTAAGAAAAAATATATAAATACACACACACAGACACAGACACACACACAGACACAGACACACACACACACACACACACACACACATATATATATATATTTGTTTTCGTAGATTTGCACGGGAACAGGTATGTAGGTCTAGGTGTGTTCGGGTCTTTTCCATGTAGATTAAGAGTTTCTTGGCGACGTTTCGGCAGGTCCACTCGCCATCCTCAGGCTGGTGCAGTGGCACGAAGCCAAAAGCACCAGCCTGAGGATGGCGAGTGGGACCTCGCCGAAACGTCGCCAAGAAACTCTTAATCTTACACAGGAAAAGACCCGAACACACCTAGACCTACATACATAGATACATACATAGATACATACATACATACATATATAGATATAGATATAGATATAGATAGAAACATTCATATCATAATCAGTAGCTGAAAATGTATTTTAACTATTAATGTCAATGATTCAATTAATTTTTCACTTTCCATTACCAGATTGACTTTCACTGAACTTGCCCTTTTTTCTTCTCTCAATAGACAAGCTAGTCTCAATGAAGCAGCTGAAAAATATTACAAAATGGCCGCTGAGCTAAGACCTAATGTAAGTACTTTCTTTAAAAAATACATTACAGAGACCTTGAATTATAACAGAAAGAAAACCAATACATTTTGAAGAATTATTATAATAATGGTTTGGTCTGTAAGCATCTTTTAAAAGCAACCCACAGCAGCACTCTAATAAACCTTAACATTTGTCAACTAATTATTGTAGATTCATAGAAGGGTAAGAAAACAAAAATTGCTGTCTTAAATTTTAAAACTATTTTCATTTTATTTACCACATTTTTGTTGCATAAGACAAAAGTGGGTGGGAATGTCTGTGCATCTTATACAGCAAATGTTGCTGAAGCCCCACCCACCCACTGGCACACACCTTTCAGCCTCTGCCTCCCAGCAATTTGCCTCCTTGCTACAAACAGCAAACAGCCTGGTCAGCTTCAGCACAGACTGATTAGCACAAGCAGCTGATTATCGGTTGGATCAGCCTCACGATGCTCAGCTGTTTCAGGCTGCAGGAATCGCCAGTGCCTATTGCAGCCTCCACGCACCTCATTTTTGGCCTCCAAATCCCATTTTCAGCCTCTGCACACCCTGTTTTCAGCCTGATCCAGGCGGTAGGGATCAAAACGGGTGGAAAATGGGGTGCACAGAGGCAAAAAATGGGGCGCATGGTCAAAAACAGGATGCAGAGGCCAAAAATGGGGTGTGCAGAGGGGCCAATAGGTGATGACAATCCCTGCAGCCTGAAACAGCTGATCGTCAGGAGGCCGATCCAACTGACAATCAACTGCTTGTGCTAATCAGGCTGTGCTGAAGCTGACCAGGCTGTTTGCTGCAAGGAGGCAAATTGCTGGGAGGCAGAGGCAGATTTTTTTTTCCTCCCCAAAAGCTAGGTGCGTCTTATACTTCGAAGTGTCCTATACTCCGAAAAATACGGTACATATTAAAAGCAATCAAAATGATAATAGACAAGGATTGTAAAATTATCATGGATCTAGAAAGGACTTTGGAAGTCTTCTAATGTAATTCCATGCCTGTGCAGAATTCTCAGACTAGCCCAGACAAAGGGCTGATCAAGCAGCCATGACTTCAAGAGGCAGGAAGTTCCATTGCTTAATGGCTTTCATAGTATTATTTCAATCTTGATCACTTTCCTTTCAGCCCACCCACTGAAATTTGCCTTACCTTAAGTGTTACTAGGAATGACTACACAACTTCTTCCTTTGGCAGCTCTTTAAGTATTTAAAAACTGCTGCCATGTTTCTCCTAAGCCTTTGCTTCTTTAGGCCTAAAGATACCCAGATTTTTTTAAAATTCCTACATATGAACAAAACCACTCTCCTTAGAGATTATACTTCATTCCTTATTATAGTCTTCACAGTGGATAGTATATTTGAATATATTGGTACATGGTGTTGTATGATCGATCAAAATATTAGGTGCTTTAAACATGCTAATTAGAATAACTTTTTACTGTAAGTATTCAGAGTTTCATTTTGCAAAACCAGAGACTATGCTTTCATATGAAATCCTGTGTTGGAAGGAACAATATTTCTATAAAGATAGAACATTCAGGAATTGTGTTTGATGTCTGAACTTTTTAAAAAGCTATTATCTTGAAAGAAAGCTGGTGAAATTAATCACACACATGTTCTTAAAAAGTATAAACACTTTGAAGTATAACTCTGAAGTGTTAAATAAAAGCTGAGCAGATCATACATTTTCAGTCCCAACCACTGTGAGTGTCATGACCTACATCACACAATCTGACTAGTCTCATATCAGGACTGTCAAACCTGTGACAGTTTTAAGCCCTATATCTTCATCAGCTTGTCAAATGCAGCTGTTTCTGCTCTACTTATTCAAAAAGTTTTGATTAACTATTACATGTATATTAGCATAATAACACATGCGTGCAAACACCCATAATAAAAGGTCTGGATATGCCTTTAGGCAAAACAAGCACAGTTCCATGGGATAATTTTACGAGGGATGGCAAGTATTTATAGATTGTGGTTTCTGAGTATGTAAATGGTTTCCCTATCTTTTATGCAAAATATTTTGTTCAGAAGTCCACCAAATAAAGCATACTGCTGGTAAAAGCAAAACTTCTCTGCCATACATGGTATTTAGCTCAACAAGGAATCTTTCCTTATGCCCCAACTTTCTGGAGCATATTACCAAGAAACTATATTATTTTAATAACTATTTAATTAGAAACACATTCTGGTCCTTCTAATAGCAATCATGTGTTGTTTTAATGGATTATAGCATAATGTAGTTTGTTACCAACCTAAGTAATTAAAAGCCTGTTGTGCTTCTTTCTAACTAAAAATACTTTAGTTTTTGCTATGGTATATGATGGTGCAATGAAATAATGTAACCATGCAGAACTGGCTTAAACAATTTGGATTCCATTTGCACCCAGGTTAAAATACCAGATTAAGATCAGGAGAATCAAGGTTCAAATCAACCCCATCATTAAGATCATGTATAGCCACGATTCAGTCATTATGCTCGGGGAAAAAACACACCAAGCTATTTATCCCGAATCTCGGTGGATATGTGATTGTTAATAAATAAGCTGCTTCTTTTGTCTGCATTAACTGTTGGTTGATACTTGGAGAAACTCAGGTTCCAATGCACTGGCAACTGTGAAAGTTTATTAGTAACTTCAAGGCAATCAGTCTCTTTCTGCCCAACCTATTTCTTCCTAAAGAAAAGGAAGAATTTAAATTTAAGATTCTTTGTACAACTTCCCTTGTTTTGAGGCTTTCATCAGTTCTATCCAACCACATTACTATGGTCTGTCTTTTCCCATTTTGTTATTCACACCACAATCATTCTTGTATTAATGACTGAGATATTAGTTATTAATTTTTGCATTAAACACCATTCATTCTTGTTGAACCACACACACTTAAATAATACCTAACCAACATTTCCCATATTTAAGACACAGTCTGCTAAGATGCACAAATTAATCTACTTGTTTTAATTTTTTTGCTGCTTAAGTATACTTGCAATTTTCACTCCATTTTCCCACATATACTTGGTCTTTGATATATTAATTTATAGGTCCATATTCCTTGTTGTCTCATAGACTTTATGCTTTATTGCAAATCATTCAGATCCCCAATCAACAACATGGCCTTATTGGTATATTCTTTATTTTATTTTGATCATTATCTATTCCTGTACTATTCCAATAAAAATTCATCCAAAGATTTTTCCAGGCACATTGAAAAACTAATCCTTCTTTAATTTTTGCATTATGTCATGTTTTCTTTTTATAAGAGAGTATTAATAGTATACTTCCAAATATCAAACATAGGTACAACTTCATACACACATTAAGTTGTATCACATCCCATAAAACTACAAACTATACCTATATTTTAATATTTATCCATATGCCCCATCTACACTTGCAGCCCTGGGTTATTTAGATAGGATTTTTTTATCCTGCCTCTTAATTTTTTTAAAAGATGGTGAACATGTATAATATTCCTAACTCCTCTATTGTCCCACAACAACAACCCAGCCAGCTTTGATTCCTAAAGTGCAACTAGAACTCACAGTTTTCTGGTTTCTAGACCAGCACCTCAACCATTACACTAAAATGGATCTCAATATTTTGCAACATTCAGATTGGCTCTCAGTGTTTTGCAACATTCTCATAGCATCAGAAGTGGTATTCAGCAGGTTCTGACCAGTTCTGGAGAACCGGTAGTGGAAATTTTGAGTAGTTCAGAGAAACTAAAATACCACCTCTGACTGGAGATTTTACAGTATCCTTCCCCTGCCATGCCCACCAAGCCACACCCACAGAACCAGTAGTAAAAAAAATTGAATCCCACCACTGCATAGCATGTAATATTTCCTTTCATCATTCCTTTCATTGTGGTTCTGTATGTTCTCTTTACATTCATTCTGTTCTATATGTTCTCTTTCCACTCAGTCTGCTGTGAGAGTAATCCTTGTTTTGAGAACTGAACCTTCTCTTTATGAATTAATTCTATTTGCTCCCTAGTTTTCTACTCTTTATTTTTTTATATCCACTTTTCTTCTCATCCATTTTTGCACCCTCACAAAGATTCAAATATTTCATTACCTTGTATCTTTCACTAATTATCTGAGTCTTTCATAATTAAATAAGTCATGCTTATAGGTTCATTCACTTGCCATGTATACATATGAGAAGATTTCTATTTGAAACAGTCACCTTACTTAGCAATGTATTATTCTCATTAATTCTTTACTCTGAGAATGGCTTGATGGAATGGAATGTGTGGAATGGAATGTGTGGATGACCTTGGAGAATGAGGAGAAGAGTTACTGCCTAGGAAACAATCAGACAAGAGACCCAGGAACCCCCAATGGCTTAATGGTCAGAGAAAGAAATTAAGGAAAGAGCTGGTCTAATAGTTAAAAGGGGTGGTGGGAAGTTGGTGCTTTCAGATTTTCAAGATTCTCTTAATATAGCAGTAAAATAACATAGAATTAGATCATTTAGTTCTGTTTTTCTCCAGTTTACCTGGGAAAGCTGACACCCAGTGATTTTTCTCTTTCCTTCCCACCGTTCATGACATACAACAGTATCTCTTTGCCTCTTGTTAACTGATTATAATCATACAGTATGTTTCATGATTTCCCCAAGGTCTCTGGATCTTTCATAGTCATGTTCAAGGGAGCACAACAGCTGCCTATGTCACCTACATATATAGTTTTCTACATTAACAAACAAAAATCTAGATGATAGAAAGTCATATAAATATGCCTTTTCATTCATTGTCAAACTTACTCTTTCACTTTTCTGCATGTATTTAACTCCAGAAAGTCAGACTATTTTCATTCCAGTCAATTACATTTTTCCCACCCCTTATTTTTATATACAATCAACGTATTTATTTTGGTTCTAATACTTTTGTTTATTAACTCAAGGCCTACCATTTATTTCACTTAAATTCCAAATTTACTCTTCCATATGCCAAGTGTTTATTGCACAGCTATACCACAGCAGACAACCCTCCAATGCTGCCAGTAAAGCTCCACCCAATTTTCTCCGAAGACAGCCACCTACATTCCATGCAACCCAGTCCCACAAAATAGGTGCAGAACCAACCCACAAGGTAAAGAGGAAGTGTGAAGTCCACAAACAAGATCAGTGTTCACAAAGCAAGATCCATAGTCCACAAACAAGGTTGAGAGTCCACAAAGCAAGGTCCAAAATCTACAAAGGCTGAAACTCAATCTGAAGTCCATGAAGCAAGTTTATGAGAGCTATGGAACTGCACGCCAAGCCAAGCAGTTTCTCCCGACAAACGTACCTTCCTCGTGAATCTGACTAAATCATCCCCTGTTCCTTGTGAAGAGGAGCAGGAGTGCTTTCTCACAAACAGCATTGCAAACCTCCTCTATATTTTGCTCTGCTTTGCTCTCTATGTCCATAGATCAGGCAGGAGAGGCAGCTGTTTCTTGATGCAGGGGATTGTTCAGAGTAAATTCAGCGCCAGAAAAGTAAACACAGATGGCTGAGGCTTCATTTAACTTCTTTATAAATACATGAAGTAAATTTTACAATACCAGTTGTAGATTTCTTCAACATGGAGCAAACTCAAACAGAAGCAGACATGTTACAGGTTCAGAGCAGAAGAGCAACTCAAGAGCTTAGAAACAGACTTCAGTTTCACTTTAGTTCAGCAGGCAGGCAAGCAAGTTAGTTTCACTTTCACTTTTGAGCTGAGCACAGAACAGAGATAAACCACACCCAAATTCTCTCTTTAAGTTTCATCCCTCAATTCAGCTCTCATTGGCTGACCTTGTTACTAAGCTCTATTCAAGTTCATCAGTATACTGTGACAGGTATCTGTTGTCCTTCACCACTACTGATCATCATCAGCTGATTCTCCCCTGCTTTTGTTAGGGCAGCTCTCCGGTGATTATTGTTTCTCCCAATGCTGGACAGGCCTGGATTGCATTGATTTCAGCTCTTGGGCTTTCCAGACATTCCTGAATTGGCAGGGACCATAATAAGGTTGTTCTCTATTGTGGCTGTTGCTCTTTGGAACACCTTACCCCACTGAGGTGATATCGGCTCCTGCTCTTCTAAACTTCTGTAAGGGCCTATAAGGGGATTAGGAAAGACAGTAGTTTTTAAACACAGTATAACTCTGCAAGAACGGTTGAATAAGTGTCACATCCTTAATTGGAATTCAGCTTCCTATTTCATAATGTTGAGTCTTAGTACCTTAGAAACAACATAGTGGGTCCTAAGCTGTCTGTGTCATTTTATCTGTGACTTTTAACTGTACTTCTTTGATATAAGTCCATGAAATGTTAGATATATAGCAGTGTAGTAGCATCTGAGATTTAAACTTTGTGCTTGAACTCAGTTAAAAAAAAATTTACAAGATTTTTATTCTTGTAAAATATTGTATCTGGCCCTTATTCAGCAAATAATCTTATTCCTATAGTGTATTAGTTAGTTAGAAAAGAGGATAAATTTTATTAATTTATATTGACATATGGCCTCCCATCTAATCAATGTGACTCTGGGCAGCTCAGAGGGATTAAAATAGAATTATAAGCACAATGTATATTGAAAAAAATTAAAAACACCATTCTCACTTGATTTTCAGCAAGTGGCTCTTAAGATACCATCCGTAATTTTTTTATGCAGTGTGTAACCTTTCTGCTTATTTATAGTATATTTTGAGAATAACTATAAATAGATCTTTTCTGCATATGGAGTATATTTAAACTTTGGGAACCACCTTTAAGAATTAGCATGTTAAAGTTTAGATTAACTTGAAAATTCATAGTCTCTAAGGACCTGAAAAATCATGTTCAAATTGTATCAGTCTGGAAATATATATGATATATATATTTGATAATATATATATATATATCTAAACAAAAACTCTCATGAGTTTCATGATAATTGCTGTAATTTTGTATGGATAGTGTCGAACTGTTTCAGCTACTCCTGATCAGAAATGCAGATTTATATTTGATATTTAATCCAGGATGAATCAATTATATTTTGGGACAATTTGGGTTAAGATGCTGCAGTAAATTTTCTACAAGTTAATTACAATAACAGTATGTTAACGGGGGGGCGGGTCCAGGACAACTCACCACAGCCAACTCGCTGTGGCCAAGTTGCCATAGGACAACTCACCACAAGAAAATTCAGTGCTGTATTAAGCATTTCATTCAGGTATTTTTATTATTGGTGACCACATTTTTGTTAAAATTATTGTAACTCCTGTATTTCTGGATTGACCTTATTTTATTATTACTGGCTACAATTCTACTGAAATTAATTTTATTCTAAATTAATTAATTTATATTAATTAATTTATTTTTAATTATAAATTAATTTTAATTCAGAAGGCACTAATGAAAATGCACACCACACACACACACACACACACACACACACACACACAGAGTAAGTATCAGGTGTTGTTCCCTTACCTTATATACAGGGGTGGGTTTCTACCAGTTCGCACCTATTCGCTAGAACCGGTTGTTAACATTCTAAGCAGTTCGGAGAACTGGTTGTTAGAAGAAATTATTGGCCTAATCCTGTAAGGAAGGCAGGAAGGAAACATTCTGGTATTGCTTACAGAAACTGCCTCTCCGTTAACCCTTATTACATTCTTGGCAGGACTAGATTTCCTGTCTCAGAAACTTCTCTGGAGTTTTTTTCCCCTCCTTTGCTGGTACTTTGCTTGTGTGGAGTGACCACTCAAAGTTACAGTGGCACTGAAAAAAGTGACTTATGGCCATTTTTCACACTTACGATTGTTGCAGCATCCCCACAGTCATGAGAGGCCAGGCGAAGAGATGTGTGCCTCGATGTGAGTGATATTGACCACCAAGCCACGTCCACCTGGTCACATGACCACCAACCCACTCCCACCAATTAAGCCACACCCACGGAACTGGTTGTTAAAAAAATTGAATCCCACCCCTGCTTATATATGTCACTTTCTCACTTATCTACAATAGTCGCATATTATCTACAATATGGAAGTAATACTACTTTCTGTACCTAACAGCAGAGTAAAGAACTTGTGGTTATACAATTACTGACAGCCCTAGCTAGCATAGAATCCTATTATCAGAGTTCAGCAATATGCCTGCATGTTTACCATCCCTGCCTTAGTAAAATTATTGATGCAATTAGTTTTAGATTAATTAATTTGTTTTGGATTAATTAAGTGCATTGATCATTTGAAAGCATTATATAAATATTAAGCTATTGTTGCTATCTGATGCAGAGTAAAAGCAACTAATGTTCTAATTTAATCTACTTATTTTTAAATCCTATTTTGCATGTTTTAGAAGTAAGCATTTTCTAGGCTGCTGTTTTAGAACAGGGAGGATTAGCTATGCATAATTTATTTTCTTACACTTGATTTTTTATTTTTAAAAAGTCATTTTTCATTGAATAATTTGAGGAGTTCTTATTTTTACTCATCCCTATTTTTCGTGTGCCTTTTCATTGCAATTTGATCCCAAGAAATGTAAGTGCATTCCTATCATGTGATTTAATGTCCGTGTTGGATTATCCCCAATATTATTTTTTCTTTAGAATATTATTACTTTATAGTAATAAAAAAGCATCTTTCCCCCAATTCAACTTCACATCTGAAACAGTTAAATTTTTGTTTGTTTGTATGTTTGGCTGCATGTTGCAATTTTTCAAAATGGGTCCCTATGCTTTGGCATTAGGCAACAGGCCAAATTTGAAATGAAATCCATATTAAACAGAAGAAGAGCACATGAAAAACTGGCCCTTATCGAAAATATAACTGGAAAGCCACGTGCAGGTATATTACAAGTCTATATACATGGAAAAGATTACTTGGTAGTTCAAAAAGTGATGACCAGGAGCTCAACTGTACCTATATATACTGTAATTGCATACAAAATATACATCCCTTAAATAGCATTGAAATGTTCCAATGTTATGTTTGGAGATTGTCCTATTCAGTAGCTTTCCAATCTTTCTCGCCTTTCTGTTTGCAAGCTTGGTTCTTGGCAAGCACATGTAGCATATCTCTTAAGGGCTATTTACAATTGGCACAGTATTCTCCTTACGATAGTTAATTAAATGGTGCCTGTGCCAAGAAACCCAATCTAGCTTTAAGTTTACGTGTGCGTGTATATGTGTCTTTGCTAACTGATAATATAACATTTTACTGCTCTATTTAAATTTTGAAAGCAATATTGCTAAACTTTTGACATATGCACATAATTTGATGTCACAATGTCTAGTGAAACCTTGACAAAGGAATGCAAACCAGAGAATTTAAAGTATATGCGCAGCAATATTATATTGGTATTCTAAGATCTCAAATCTTGGGGCACAGCTGAGAGTTCTCTCTCCCTCATTGGGGAAGTTTTTTTCACAATATCAAGCATGTTTTGGCACTGACAAATTATGAGCACACCTTCATCCTTCTCCCCTATGTCCTTAGGATTAGTTCTGCCATTTCTAATTTAGTAACTAAACATGGCAAATTACTGCATCTCATGTAAGTTATGGCTTAGAAATTAGTGAAGGGAAAGAAAAACAGAGATAGGTTCATTTTGGTTCAAAGAATGGGTTTTGGCAGCACAATTGAACATCTTTCCTCTTTTTAGGCAAGGAAAGAAAAGCAGCTGTTGCTTTAAACCATTTTTTGTTAAATCACAAGAGTAAAAACTCCTGTTTTCACACAGTACATAAAATTCATATCCTTTATAATTGGCATATCACTCTCTGACTTGTGTTTATTTACATTTTAAAATTCATATTCCCTTTCTTTTTTTATTTCCATGATTTAGAATGGATTTGTACATCTTTCTTGCAGAATGCAAACCTACGGAAGTTTAAAAAGACATTCTTCCAGGAAGCATTTTGATTCCCAATCAACTCTACCCACCTCACATGTTCCCTCAAGTCTCCCACCTAACCCCAGCCAAGAGCTAGATCAGGTCAGCTTGAGGCTGCAACATTTTAAGACCGTTTGTCAGAGAAAGCAAGAAAGTGAATTAATAGAACTTTGAGGAACTCAAGCTTTTGATTGCTGTAAATGTAGGGCTCACATTGAGTCATATTCTTTAAATAGATACCATGTTTTGTCTTGTCCTTTGTTGCATTAAATCTAATATTTCTTTAACTGTACCGAATACCTATATGTATAATCTATATCATCCATATAGATATTTGGTACAGCTAAGGAAATGGACACTATTGGATTTAATGCAACAAAGTACAAGACAAAACATGGTATTTATTGACTCCTCCTTCTGAACTTCTTCCTTTACCACCATGCTATACTTTTTGGCATATATTTTCCCAGTAGATAACTGGTATATCTGACATCTTGTCAGCTTTCATTAACAATTTTTGCCAAGGACTGACCCTACCATTGGGTAGAATGAGGTTGTTGCCTTAGGCAGCAGGAGCAGCAGTTGACGCCCAACATTCCTCTGGAGTTCTCTGCAAGAATTAATTGAAGCGTTTAGCCTACTAGCTGCCCATCAACTGTAGTTAGGGCCAAAAACTCTAGGAGATAGGTGTAATGTTATATATGCTTGCGGAATATTGATAATAGATGGGTAAATAGGCAGGCAGGCAGCAGCTAGGTAGGTAGATGACAGACAGACAGACAGTCAGACAGACAGATATTAGCATCATACACAAATGCAAACAGTACAGTTCAGTCTGCTAAGACCATACTAACAGTATGTACATGAAAACAAGGTCTTTCGTTCTATACCCAAGAGAATGTTTATATTCTCTTATGACAGATAGTTGTAGATGAAAGGTATACAATACTGTGTAGTGGGTTGATTCTTCCAATTAGGACTGCCAAACCCAATATGATTAATCCTTACAGAGTCTCATTCTCTAACTGATTAAGGGATATATCGTGACTGACTTTTAAACAATAATCTTTCCAAAATACTTTCCTCAGCAGTGCCACGGAACATATGCTGATCAGACATATCTAATTTGTAGCCTCACCATTCAGAATATGATGTGATAATGTTCATGATCAATTTAGGGTAAGGATTTCTCTTTTTGATGAACACAATATGCTGACTCCAAGTCACTGGAATAAAAATTACCTGTAGTAGAATAAAATAGAATCTAGCAGACATATTTGATAAAATCCAAATAGAGCTAAATGGCCATACTTAACTGCTAGTTAAGTATTGGAATGACATTGGAATAAATGTATGTAAAGGTTGACTTCCAACCTTTGAACCTTCACCACAAGAACATGTAGACATTGATCACCAGACCTGTGTACTTTAATTTTCTGCTATGTGGACTGCAAACCACAAGAGGTAAAACAAATTTCATAGATTTATAAATCTAAATTAAAATAGCCCACAAGGTACAGAAGTGGACATTAGCCAAACCACAAAGATTATTATTTGATAGTTCAATTTTTTTTATATTTATATTTTGCCTCTCCTATAGGAGTTCAAGATGACAATCATAGTATGCCCTTTGCCAATGTTTACTCATAAAACAGCCTTTTCAGGCAGGTTGAAGGGAGATGGCCCCAAAGGATTCAGTAGAGCCAGTTTAGTCTACTGGTAGTCTAAGACACCAGGCTAGAAAGCAAGAGACCATGAGTTCCACTGCCTGCTTAGCCAGGAAAGCCAGCTGGGTGGCCTTGGACCAGTCACTGTCTCTCATCCCAATTCACATCACAGGGTTGTTGCGGGGTGGGGTGGGGGAATAGGAAGAAGAAGTTGTGTTGGATATGCTTGCTGCCTTGAGTTATTTGTAAAAATAATGACAGGATATAAAGTAAATTTAAAAAATATATAAACCACGCTTAACCAACAACTTAACTGTTACTCCAGCAGATACCTTCATCTTCTCTAAGGGGAAAAAAGAGATGGCTTTGGATAAAGGAGGAACTAAGACACCCCAGGAAAAATAAAAGTCTCTCCCTCCCTCCCTCCCTCCCTCCCTCCCTCCTCTCCCTCTCTCTCTCTCTCTCTCTCTCTCTCTCTCCTCTCTCTCCTCCCTCCCCCTCCCTCCCTCCCTCCCTCCCTCCCTTGCATTCTTTGACATTCTTTTTTTGGTATATGCATGTATGGTGTAGGAGATGACCAGGCTGAGCCTGAGGGAGAGGTCATAATCACACATGAGACCCTTCAAGAGAGATCTAAGTCCATCTTGAATTCCTTATCTATTGCCAAGTTCCTTTGATCTTTAGTAGTTCAGATTCTTGAAGAAAACTTAAGTATGCAATAATTTTTTATATCCATTTGTGCCAGGATCTCCCGATTTCTCTGGTGCCTGACATACTGTATGGAATATCATACCAAAGCATATCAAGTCAAATAAAAAGATATATCAAAATTATCTGAAGAATGCATTATTTATAAAAAAGAGCCCCAAATTCAGACAAAAAAATATCTGTAGACATATTCATTACAGTGGATCATTAGGTCTCTGAGGCCAGGAATTTAGAAACATCTCCCCCTAGCCATTTTCCTTGGTCACTTGTTGTCTAAACCCATCACTTTCTTTTAGGTATAAGATATTGTATAGTAATTAATGATGAAGTAACCTTAGTCTAGTAAGCTTTTGTATAAGCAGCTTTGTTATCATGCTGTATTGCCTAGATAGTGTAAAAAGTCTTCGGGCAAACCCAATCTTTGTCAAAGGGATAGAGTCAGTGTCAGATTTAGAAAAGCTCATGCTGCAGATTGAAAAAAATGAATGAGGAGAGAATTACTCCAGATATTTATCGGTGGAATTTAGAGAAAGGTATGAATCTGGAGCGTAAGAATGACAGTCCCCTGTCTAGACTATTTCTCAGACAGTTTTCACTATAGGCAATGCAGTTTCCTCATGAACTTAACAATAAATGAACAGGAGAAGCTAATGATGGAACTAGCTCACAGAACAACTGATAAGAGATAAATTGCCAGGTAATTAATACCTGGTATTATTGACCAGACTAACTTGAACTCACTTGTGTAGTATAACTGAGCCTATTACTGAGAGGTTATATTTTATTGGATGAATCAAACTTCTGATACAATGCAAAGATTGAAATATCAGAAACATTTTAATCTATTTTTTTTAAAATAGCTCATAATGCAGATATTGCAAAATTGGTTGTGTAGTAGCAATAGCACTTCAACTTAGATCTTCACAGTGCTTCACAGCCCTTTCTAAATGATTTTACAGAGTCAGCATATTGCCCCCCAACAATCTGGGTCCTCATTTTACCGACCTCGGAAGGATTGAAGGCTGAGTCAACCTTGAGCTGCTCAGAATTGCTGGCAGCCGGCAGTTAGCAGAAGTAGCCTGCAGTACTGCCTTTTAACCACTGTGCCATCACAGTTCTTAGAAAGATCAGTATACATTGGCTGTAATTATATGTAATCATCTGTCACATATATACTTTACCAATGCCTCCTGGCATCAAATATAAAATGTACAAAAAGATACAACACAGCCTATGACTTTGATTATAATTCTGATACAATACAAAGTATAACCATATGTAAAGAGAGATTTACTATCTAATACATGCAACAAAGGTCTATATGTTGCAATGATTAAACTGTGTCTTGAGCATAAAAAGACACAGCTTGACTCCTATAAATAAAAATTCAATGATTTGAGCATGCTTATATTTTCCATATGGTATATAATTATATGCAGAATAATTCTGAAAATATTTGGACTAAAGAACCAGGGAAGTTTAATTGTAAGCAATTTGTGATGTCTGGAACACATATGTGCTTTATTTTTTCCAAAACTATATAACTACAACATTTAAAGGATTATAATTCTTTAGGAAGTGAGATGTTAATTAAATAATATTTTAAATGTTCATTTTGTTACCCTATGGAATGAAATAATAATTCTTTAGGGTTTTTTCCCATTGAGTATCAAGTTCTTGATATATAGCTATTGAAAAAAAATGTAAAACTCATCCTTAGTTCTTTGGGAGACTCCATGTTACCACATGATATTTGATTGTCCAAAGCTGGGAATTTATATTTCAGCTGCATTTTAAACAACAAAATACAATTATATTGAAAAGTAAATAATGTGAGATACCATTCACATACTTTAAAGCAAGGGTGTCAAACTCACGATGACATGTTGTCACATGATGTATCACAACTTTTTTCTCCTTTGCTATGTGGCCGGTACATGATGCATCTGGCCCGTGGGCCGTGAGTTTGACAGCCTGCTTTAAAGCAAGTTCAGAAAGTGATATTTGAAAAGAAGTTTATACTGTACAGATCCCAATTTGTTTTTAGGTTGAGCCAGTTGCTCTCTTTCTTATACTTAATATTGTTGGATGATTAATTCTTGAAACAACTCTGATATATATTGTCCTCAACATATGACTACAATTGGGATTGGAATAGCTAAGTAATATAGTCATTAACTGGGTTGTGCTAGATTTTGCTGTTTTATTAAGCAAATCCAGCATCCCATTCACTTTGCTTTTTGGAAACCAGCTGCAAGGTAATGATCATATGACCCTAGTACATTGGAACCATCATACATATATGCTAGTTGCCAAGTGCCCAAATTTGGATCACATCACTGCAGCAGTCATAACTGAGGACCAATCATGATTCACTTTTTTCAGCACCCTCACAACTTTAAACAGTCATTAAACAAATGGTGGTAAGACAAGGGCTATCTATATGTTTGTGTGTGGACTTTTTTCCCTTTGTCACATTTTGCAAAAGAAGAAAAAATGACTTTTAAAAATATGAATAAAGAAGAACTGGCTTTTCTAACCATCTTCCCTATCTGCACGCTGTAGCATTCTATAGCAACTTATCCTGCAATTGTTAATTAGACATTCAGTAGACAGGTACATAACGAGGTAGATAATCCTTCAGCTAACTACCTGTATAGCTAAGCTGTTTAAATCATTAGAGGATAAAACTAACACTTTAAATTAAGCCAAACTGACAATCACTGTAGATCTTTCAGTGTTAGAATGATATGATTGCAATTCTGTGCACCACTTAGCAGCCTCGACAGCACCAATGGAAATTTTTTGGCACTGTTCTTTGCAGGCTGCACAAAGAATGTAGAATGTTGTTTTCAAACAGCCATTGATTGTTCCTTTTGCTTCAGGTAAAACTCATTTAATAATTGTGGTTGGCATAAATAATTTTTTAATATAATGTTATTAAGAATTTTAATTATACTAAGCACTAATACAAACTAAACTTAGAGAAAAAGAATGGATGGAAAGAAAAAAAATGTGGTGGGAAAAAAGAAAAAATATATAATAAAGAAAAAGAAATATATAAAGAAGTGACTTCCAACCTTCATATAAAAATTTTTAAATGTAAACAAATTTAATGACTCCTCAGCCCCTGTAAGATTAAATACATCTCTTCATCCCATATCCCAGATGTTATCTATAAATAAATAAAACATGAATATTTAAATTCAGCTAAAACTCCACAAATATTTTGCACTGCAAAACAAAAATAAAAAGTCTCACCTAGAACAAATGAACCACTTTTATATTCCTTTTACTTCTGAGTGTCCTAGTCTTTAATCCAATCAAATATTGTCATAGAACTTGATTTTTCTTCAATTCTTCTATATCCCATCCGACAGATTTCTTCAAGGCTTTCTTCTCTTTTGTAGATTAATTGGAAAACGTTTTCCAAGGCATTCTGTTGGTTTATCATTTGTATTTTCTTTTTGATTTTTAAAACTTCAGTCAGTTTCTTTTGTATATCAAGTAAAGGGTCCTTTTCAAAATCATTCTCTTGGCCTGTCATTTATAGGTCCACATTCTGTATGTTCTCTGTCTTGTCAGATAAAATTTGTTCCACCTCTGTCTTTACGTCATAAATAAAGTCTATCATATGATTCCTGAAAGTGCTGATATTATAATTACCTAATTCTGATTCCATTTTTAAAAAATCTTAATATTTCAGATGTTATAATGTTTTGTGTCATTTTGTAAGTTCAATATGAATTGACATCAAATATATTTTTTTCTGCTTAAAATCTTTAATTTTCTCTAGTGTCCAGTTTCTAATATTATAATTTATCTTTTGTTATGACTTGCAACTTCTGGATAACCAAAGTAAATCTAATAGGCAAAAGTAATTAGAAAGTGAGGTTTATGAGCTTCATGTCCTTTAAAAGTCTCTGCTGTGTTTGTGAGCCAGATGGCTGATCCCATCATCTCCAAGTATTCAAACCCACAGAAAATTACCATCCTGTCATCATCTTGCCAGGAGAGGCATCCATAGCACATGTGGACTATACCCCTGTTCACTCCTTATGCAGAGAGGTTTTAAAGAACTGGTCTACTTACTTGTTCCTTGGTCTTTGCTGCAAATATTGGCTCCCCTTTCATAGAGCCATCTTCAGATGCCCATTGTCCAGAAGCCCCTTGCAACAATTTCTAACATTGTTGGAACTGAATCAGGGATACAAGACATAGTAGTGTTCAAAATGTGTTAACATTACACATTTTTTAAATCATGCCAAGTAAATATTTAAAATAATTATTTGAAAGAAGAGAAACTACCATGAAGAGGGCATTTCTTTTGCATGACTTTCTATTATTTAAAGTTGGAGCTTTCTCCTGCAGAAAAAGTTCATATGAATATACGTATCCCAAGATAATGTTGCAGGATCCAATCTGAGTCGGTCACCGGAATCAGAAGTTTAATCTTCTGAGCTTTCAGACTCGTGCTGGAGCCCATCCTCAGGGAACTTCTCTTTACTAGAATGTAAAATTAATATATTCAAGTTTCTTAAGCAGCATCACCAAGAACCTGAAGAACAGTTCGATATCTGTTGTGAAATAGCACATTGAGGTCTGTCAAAAAGAAAATGACAACTCCAAAGTGATTCAGTAGTACATGGTTCTTTTTAACAATAAAAAAATACTGTTGACATTTTGACTGCTTTCGAGAATCACACATTGCAGCCTGGCAGTAACAGCAGAAATAAAAGTTCAAGTGAAATGCTTACTATCACCACATGAGGATGAAAAGGCCTGACAGCATATTATAGCATGGTCATTGGCAAGATGAAGCAGAACCACCCTGAGTCTGGTGATGCACCCCAGAGATAAATCTTTTTCATTTTCTTTTTTATTATTTCATTCTTCTTTATCAAGCTACTGTATGTGTTTTCAATTAGCAAAATCAAGCCTTCAGAATACAGCTGGCTTCAGGAGACAGAAAGCTGGTTTAAGGAGAGAGAGCTACCATAATATTAAATATCTGGATGCCATATTTTTCAGAGCATTAAATCTTTTTCAGCAACAAAAGCCTCATGGCTGTTCTTTTAAAAAAAAAATAGGCACACTGAATGCAAAAAACAACACTTTGAACTGGCTTGAGGAAACAGGAATTTAACCTCATTGAAATTACCTCTGTAAATGTGTATTTATATGCACATTGCCATGTTGTATCACCTAACAAATTAATGCAGCTGTTTAAAAACCAATAGTTGGATAGGTTTTTGTATATTGGAGAAAAAAACTGCTACCATAGTAAATAAATGAGATAAGGAAAGTCATACATAAAGTCATATATTTTAATTATTATTGCTAACCAAGAGCTATAAGGTTATACATTCATTGTCCTTCCAATCTATCTGAAGTAGCTTAAATGATTGTATGAATATACAGATGCACATAATTTGATAATTTCATTGGTATTCAAAACCTACAGATTTTCATGAAGTCATCATTCTTTTTCAAATATAGAATGGCTATTGTAGCTTAACATTTTTTGTGGTAGGACAATTTACTCCAAATTAATTCTTAAATTTCTTTTAAGGAGATTCGAAAATGATTACCTAATAAAATAATATGTTGTATCCATGGTTGCTATATTTAGATTGTTTCCATGATATATTTTCATCAAATATACTGTATGTTGGCTTCAATTCTGATTCTTCTGTCTGCCTTCACCAGCAATGAATGCAGAATACCCTGAAAGATATCTTTCTGGCCATTGCACTAGAAAGACCATTTGTAGATGTTATGAAGATACTCTTTTTACTTATATTGTAATCACCAAAGTTAACTTGACATAGCAACATCAGCCAATTCATTTTCAGTCCTTAGTCTTGCACTCTGGTTTCACTATGAGAAAACAACAAAGGGACAGTTGTCATTTGGCTTCATGATAACCTGTTGAAATTCCTTGTTAGCTCCTGTCCCAATGCAAAGAAGTTACTAAAGAACAGTTTTAAACTTGTTCACCAGAAAACCTTAGAACAATAATATGCTAATGTTTTTTTTTCTTTTGTGGAATGGCTGTTATAATTATTTGCCATTTCTAAAACCCCAAAGGTAGTATGAACTGGCATATAGAAATGGCAGGCAGATGAAATATAACATTTATAACATAAAAGCCCTTTACATTTGTGTTTGGATATTGCTACCAAGTCAAGATAAAAATAAGTCACATAGATGCTACATTGACTTTAAATTGCATTAGATTAACTGAAATTAGAGAGATTGTTACATATTACCATCAATATTGGCAATGTTAATCATTTTGGTCAAAATGTTTTTGGAGGAATTGGAAAAATTGCTCAGCAATGTTTCATCTTTATGAGGTGCATAGATTTAATATAGCAGAACAGTGGATACTATTTTTAGAATCAATGTTATTAAAACTGTGATAATCTGAAAAATTAAGGAAACAATAATTAATCTTGAAAAATCCTTCAATAATTATTTATTATTATTATTATTATTATTATTATTATTATTATTATTATTATTATTATTATTAAATATAGTCCCAGTTTCTGAAGTATAATAATAAAATGATTCTCTGCGTATTCTATTTTTAACAAAATAGGTGTATTCATTTACTAAATATAAGCATTCAAGACCTAACTTTCAGTAAGATATACGGCCATTCATTTATAATCTATTTGTCAAAGAGTGCATATCAATATCCATGCAAATAGATGTACACAAAATTTGACAAGAGGAAATGCACTAAATATAGCTATTTAAAATTTCATGTTGATCCTTCAGACTAGAAGTATATTCTATACACTTCCAAGTTCTGTTTTAATAATGGCACATGGAGAAGGCAGGTATTTATCTGATCTTGTTAGGATTTCTTTAGGGTGATTTTAGTGCTTATTGATAAATTTTGTTTAAAGAAAAAATAATATCATATGAAAATTAGTAGAGGTAGCCATAGTTAAGGAGTATTTTTCAGCAATGGAAGAGAGGGAAAGCATAATCAAGACAGAAATAAGAAATAGCAAGTTCCAGGAGAGGAGAATAGGGCACTTTTCTGGTAAGAGTTTACATAAAATGATTCCCATGAGTAGGACTATGTCTTCACAAAATTGATTTAACAGATGAGATTAATCCTTAAATTGTGCCAGTACCCAATGGCACAATTCAAGGGCAGATGGACATGCTGTTAAACAAAATGGGTCTTGTGGTCATGCATCATTTTATTTTTAAGGATGTCATTAGAGCATTGAGGAACTTGGAGAAATAAAAGTGTTAAAGTGTAAGTTGCCACCAGCATGCCCAGTTCTCATTTAAAATCATTCTCATCTGAAACTAAATCAGATTGAGCAAGAAACTTGGGGAAAATTAAAATGTATCTCCAGCCACAGTCCATAGGTTGCCTACCATGAAATGGGTCTTGTGGTCATGCATCATTTTATTAGATAGAGAATGCATTCTGTTAGTGTATATGTTATTAATGCAACTATAACTATATAAAAATATCAATAAAAAAGGAAAAGGGGAAATGACAAAAATATGAGGCACACAGAAAAGAGCAAGAAGAGAAATAAAAACTCTGACTTCAAACATTCCTGAAAAATTGTCCCTTTTATTCCTTGTCAAGCTGAATTTAGGGGGAAAAAAGTATTTCTAATCTTCTAATTACCTTCCTTTTCTATCGTTATCTTTTACGTTTTTTATTCTCTCTGTACTATTCTTACTTGATAATACTGATATATAAATTAGGCATCCAATCATGTAAGTAGGTTTCCATAGTGACGTACAGAACTAACTTTTGACCCAAGTCTAATTTAATTGCAAGTGTAGTTACTAGGTCATCATGATGAACCTGCTATCACTACACTCTTCTTTGCTAGCATTGCAATCTTTGGAGAAAGATCATAAAAAACAGGCTGGGCAAATGAGTACCCAGGAACCTTCCTAATAACTATAATTTCCCCTAAAACCATAAAAGAATTATATTAAAAGCTTAATAAAACTGCCAGCTGGCTCTTTTTGATGTAAAAGTCTCTGTCTCCAAAAGGAAATGAATGAAGAGGATGTTTTTTTTTGTTTCATGTGGCCAGGGTGTAATTTGTTCTGTGCCTGGAGAAATCCCACATTACCGGGCCATAAGCTAATGTACAGAAATTCATCTTTATCTGTCTTTTATAAAATACGATATGTATAAAGAAAATAGCTGAATTCATTTTCAGGCGGCAGCACGTAATTGCTACTAAGATAAGAGGCAGGTTTTTTTTTTAAAACAGTCCTTTATCCTTTGTAGGCCTCAAACAATGATTGGCTTGCCATGAATGACATCTAGCACAATTGGCTGAGGAGCACCCTCTGGACAAGGTGCCAGTTTCAGATGGGCATAGCATAAGTGAGGAAGGGCAGCATTTTCATTGCAGGTGTGATGCAGGAAAAGCAAAGTTAAATCTTTATAAATAGTATTTGGAATAAACAGGCAGATAGTGTGCATTCTGTTGGGTTGGACAAGTTGAAAGATATCTCTTTTTCTCATACCCCTTTGTTTGTAATAAAGGTAGATCTAGACAATTGCATTACTAATGGGAGCATTTAAGCATTGAGCAGAAAGATTAGCAGTAAGCATCAGTGTATTTTTTGAAGGATATCATAATATCTCCTTTCATCTGATACCACATCTCCAGTATTCTTTAGTAGATCTGAGGGTTCTTCTCATTCAATAAAGGCTTTCCTTAGTGATGCTGAATATCAAGAATTGCTGTTAGTATAGAACAGCAAAAATCATTTTGTGCACTGCAGAATAATCTGTTCAGGAGGCACTTGGGTTGATTTTATAAAACCAAACAAGTGTAAGTCTTACAACATTCTGTAAAACATAAAAAAGAAAATCTGAAAGATGATAGGCAGTAATTACTTTACAGCAGAAGCAGGCAGCTGCTTGGTGCTCATTTAATGTATTTAATAGCCAGTGGTGGTATTAAGCAGACCTATGATGTAATTGTGAGTGAAGCCCACAAGAAGGATGAGAAAAAATATTTAAAATTACCAGGAAATACTAGTTATTTTTAATTTACAATAATAATGACCTAGGCTAAATGATGTAGTGATTATCATTCCCATAATTAACTCCATGCCCTTTTGTTAGGAAGTATTGAAATGTTATATGCCAATAAATGAATTTGTCACTGACTGCTTCTCTCATTGTAATGTATAACTTCCTGACTAATTTCTACTGTTTTCCTGGAACAGGGGTGTCAAACTCCCATTGTCATGGCGTTGTTACATGATATATCATGATTTTCCCCCCTTCGCTAAACCAGGTGTGGTCTTGACCAGCGCGTGATGTATCTGGCCTGTGGGCCTTGAGTTTGACACCCCTGTCCTAGAACATTACGTCATCTCATATTCATTTGAAATTGTCTATCTTTCATTGTCTCAGGTTAAATCCATCTTTGAATAATAGATAATATTGCTTCCAGAACAGCTCCAGCACATAGTATGCTCTAGTATCATTCACTTAGGAGGCTGAAGCAATATAAAGTTACCAGATACTGAAATGATGAGAAGCAGAAAGCTTATTTCCAGTTGTGAGAGGAAGGTACTGGAGACTTCCTAGGATCCTTTACTAAGTATTTCTAAAAGTTTTGATGTTGCAATAGCAGCAATATTCAGCATTACTAATTAGTGCCATAATTGAAACTGAAGAATTATTTTTACAAACTCTCAAAGTTATTATAGACTGCTGGGGAAAAACCATGCAGCCATTTTGAAAGCATTTAAACTTCAACATAATCACTTGACACATTGCCAAAGTAGCTACAGTGGTACAATCAGGCAACCTTTTATTTACATTTAACCTGTTTTCTTGAATCGAACATAGTATGCTTTCTTGATAATAATATTTAGAGCAATGATAATCAAGATATTGTATATGGCATCAGAATAAAAGAAGTTACACAGTTGTTTATTTCATCATATTAAATTCTAATTCCTTCTCATGATTGAACTTGCTATAGAACCAAAACCTAAAATAGGAAATTTTAAATGAGCATCTAATGAAATTGATTTGCTTCATCTAGTCTTATTTTCCAATTTTCCTTATCTAATAAGAAGAAAATAAAAAAGACTGTGGGTGGGGAACACAGCTTTTGCTGATAAGTCCTATTACCTGTGGTTTGCACATTAAAGGAATTAATGTTCTCCATCTGAACACTTCACTGCAAAATGTGCTGTGCATCTGATGAACCCATTCCTTATTTAACACTCATGCTTCTTCTAGTTTCTTAACTGTTTCCATAAAAGTAGCCTACAAAAACATACGGGAATAATTTTGCTACTTAGATGAAAGCTCTTGGACGAAGAAAGATAAACTCATGTTTTCTCCATTCTTTTTCTTTTTGTCCAGTACCCAGCTGCCTTAATGAATTTGGGAGCTATTCTTCATCTCAACGGCAAACTTTTGGAGGCTGAATCAAACTATCTTCATGCCCTTCAGTTTAAACCTGATGATGTCATCACACAATCAAATCTTCGCAAACTCTGGAATATTATGGAAAAGCAAGGCTTAAGAACAACCAAAACATAATGCAGGGTTTTAAAAAAGTGTTGTTGTTTTTGCAAAGAGTTTAGAAAAAAAATTAAAATCCAAAATAACTTTTGGAGCACTGTTTTTGTTGAGTGCTCTTGCTAACTAAGCTGTAATAGTCAAAGGTTGTAATTGCTGCTAGAAGAACCCTACAGGGCTGCATTTTGATGTTTCAAATTGAAAATGAGAAAGGGGTAGAATCTTTTTGATAAGTTTCATGAAGGATTTAATAATTGTTGCCAAAATCCAGAAAATTAAAAACAATCTAAAACTGGAGTATCTGAAAGGGACCCACCTTAGCATATTCACCAGGGCATATTAGTCATTCTCACTTTGGTCATTTTTATGTGGTTTCTGGTAGAAAAGTCATGTTGGCCTACTGAGCATCCTTCCAGTCAAATTAAGAATTTAGAAGAGGATAAAAACTGGCTTAAATTTATTTTCTTAGGCTGTAATTCATTAAATGTATACTGAAACTAAATGTGTTTGCTCTTTGTCTTGATATTGTATAACTCCACAGACCTGCCTATTGAGTTAATTCACATACTAGCTCAACTATTTGAATTTTTTTTTTTTTTTGAAAGATGTGGTTTCATGTCTAATCTTCACTGGCAAATGCATATTGTTAACCTGTTTGGTTGACTGGCTGGCTGTGAATTATCCTCTGAAAGTGTAGAAACAAGCAACAATAAAGACAACTTGGAATGTAGAATTAACCATATACAATAGTACTGAATTAAGTAAATGAAGAATTAAGGCAAACTCTCTGTCATCTTCTTGTAATCTACTATGCTTCAGAGCCTCAATAGTCAATTACTTTTAAAAGTACAGCAGGTTGCTGAACCTATACTGTACAGTAAATGCTTCTATCTTTGCTTTGCCCTGGTCAAAAATGGGAATGATCCATGCTTTAAGACAGCAGCTATCCATTGGATAGGAAAACTGAACCTTGCTCACGACTTCAACGTTGTTACGCTTTGTTGCTTTAACCAGCTTGCCTTACTTCCAAGATCAGATCAGAGTTAAGCTGGAGAGCCATGTCCATAATAATTAAATGAAAAGTATGGATTTAGGTTTGTTCTTATCAACAGTAGCTATTTTATTGAAAAAAGAAATCCATTTGTATACAGACATTTTAAATATGAACTGTTTAGACATATAAAGAAAAATATGAATTTTCTGCCTTTTAGTACATTGAAAGCAAAGGATAGAACAGTGTCGGTGAACATGTTACTAACATTGTTTTTGAAAATATGCAACACTGGTAGCATGATTGTGTCTATGGCTTGACTATGTGGTGCATTGTGCATCAAGCACACACAAAGCAAACTACTATCTCCATTAAACTGATACCCAGGTTGCCAGTTTGTTTAAATATACTTCCAAAGTATGTTGTCTTTGGATTAACAACAAATTTGTAGGCATGCATTTGGTGAATGCATTTTTGAAATGTTAGCAGCAGGATTTACCAGCTGTTCGTGAAAAATAAACTATTATGCTATCTGCAAGAAACTAAAAGAGTTTAATATTTTAAATAAATATTTAATGAATCCATAAGGTGTTAGACTAAAAGGAATTATGTGATTGACAATAGCTGCCAATTATTTTTGCATTTATTTAACTATAGATGAAGAGAAATTGTGTGCATATTCTAACCCAATTCTGCATTCTTTTCTTTGGTTTAATATTTCAACTTATTTAGCCTAATGTTTATGATTTGCATAAAAGCATCATTTAAAAACAAGATCATTTACCAATTCCCTTTATTATTAACTAGACAAATTACACTATAATTTCAGAATGGCATATATACCCATCAGTCATTTTTATATCAGTTTGACTGGCACCAAAGAGCTCCTGTAGACATATCCAAGGGCTTGCTATGGCTGGCTTAATTTTTCATCTGTGAAATACATAGCCAATTTTAAATTCACACTTAAAGCCACTTTGAATTAAAATGGGTGGTTGTTTTAGAAATAAAGAGCTAGTTATGTGATCCTTTGCCTCCTAGCACTATATCCTGCAACATCCATAGATTGAAGGTAAGGTGTCCCTAAGAATCCTCCCTATGTTAAAAAAAGTGTATTGAATATCATTCCATTGATATTACTTTGGAAGTGATGCATTGTTGAAGGTTTTTATTTGCCAACTGTAGCAAGTAGTCATTAGATAGGATTCCACAACTGTTGCTAGTCTTCTGGTTGCTTTTCATGGTGTGTTTTTAAATGTTTAAAGAATGTATTGATGTTTAGAAGGAAACAGGAACACATTTATTCTGTGCATTTTAGTCACCCCAGTTTTCTATGTAGACGTATTAAGAAATAATAGGCTATTTTCTCAGCATAACCACAATTTATGTCATCCTTTGTGATACTCTGAGCTTGTTTGATTTTCCATTAGGAGTACCATTGTTAAAAACATTTTATTATTAGGCACCACCTCCTAATTTCTGTTTTCTTACATTAGCCTATTTTATTTTAGAGCTTTGTGTAGATGAGTGACCTTTCAAATTTTTCCTTCCATGTGCAGTTCCAGAAACTGTTTTAATGGGATAGAAAAAACTAAAATATTAACCAGTGAAATTCAACATTTTCACTGTTATGCATTCAGATATGGATAAAATGCAATGTTGGCTACTGTCTATTTAACTGAACAATGTACTGTTGCATCATTTTCTCAAAACTGTAAAACCAAATGCTGTATTAATGATGAAGATTGATTTTTTTAGTATCATCCTATGCATGTATACTCAAGAGTAAATCCAATTAAATTCAGTGGGTCGAACCCCATGGAATTATGTATAGGGTAGCAATTTAACTGTATTAGTATGACATTCTGAAGTGTTAAATTTCAGCATCAGATGCAAGGTCAACTTCCTAGTTGTGACATTTCACTTTTCATTATACCATCTCCCTTGTTATATTTTTTATTCTTAACTACATTTCTTATACACTAGATTTCCATGAAGTCATACAGGAGTTTTACTTGTCTCAAATCAAACAATGACAAATTGTTAAAATAAAATCTTGTTTTTCCATGCATTTTTAGTATAGGGTTAGGCTTTATATCTCTCACTTTTCAAATAAGTTTAAAATTGTTGTCTCTGCTCAGGGATTTGTGGTGGATATTGCAGACAGTGCTTAAAAATAAGAGCACAAATTTACTAAATTAAATTTTTATTTTTGGAGAAAGCATATTTGTATAAATTATCAAGATTTGTAGGGTTTCCTTTTTGTAGAAATAATTGTTTATGTGCCAGATAAGAAAACCCACTTTGTTTTCAGTAATAAATGATTGATAACAAATATACCGAAATCACTCTCATCTGTTATTATCAACACTTGATTAATTTTTATTGAATATACTGTATATTAACTATCATAATAAGAAAGTAATAGCATGTTTATTTTTATTGAAAATGGCTGTATTTTATTACATCATAACATAGTTTCTTTGATTTTAATTTATAACCCTCATAAACTATTTTCTGTAATTTGGAATTATGAGTGAACTAAGGCATATGATAAGTCATGGTTCAAACAAAACACTATTTATAAACTCTGTTAGACGCTAGCAATTGTGCTAGACAATGTTATTTCTCTGCATATTCCAGAATCTCAAGATAGTCTTTAGTGCTGTCTTTTACATATTCTTCACTATTTCCTGAAACAGATCAAAGATTTGCCCCTTATTATACTTCGGGGGAGGAAACCCTGAATATTAGGGATGTACTCGTTCACAAGATTCTGGGCAGGCTTCTTAATTCAGTGTTTCAGAAAATAGACAGCTTTAATTATGATTTAATTCAATGTCAAAATTGTAAAAGAAATATTTTTCCATTAATTAGGATAAGAAAATCCAGTGGATTTAATTATTTTTTTAATTGAGAAGATCCTGGTTATCACTAATGAGGCAAAGACGTCTTGGTATCACTCTAATTGTGACATGGAGATCCTTATTTAGTTTGGGAGACCCTCCCCCAGATATAGCCCATATCTTTTATTTAGAATTTTAAAAGGAAAAATGAAGACTATTATTTAACATAATACCTGGAGCTAAAGTACATGATGATCAGTTTCAGTGTTTACTTTTGCTCTATGAGATTTCCAAACAAAGATTTTTGTTTGTTTTGTTTTGTTTTTCCATGTAGGTGTGAAATGACAAACTTGTCTCTGGATTAGTGTGTTTTTTGTTCATGATCTTTCGGAATATAATTGATAAAAATGAGTGCAATAGTATTTAAAGAGATTTGCAACATACCTGTTAGAATGTCATTATGGCAATATATCTGAAATAAATATACAACACAAACAAAAATAAAAATAAAAGTGTTACTAAATAGATCGACCACGCCCGGCATCCGCCGGGGTCCCGCCCCCGGCTGCCGGGGGCCCCAAAGGCAAAGTGCGGGGCTCGGGTGAAAGAAAAGACGCAAAGGCCCGGTGGTATCCCTATCCCCATCCGTCCCTCAGGGCTTGCACTCAAGGAGGCTGGGGCCCGCCAGAGCGGGGCCCCGGGCGGGGGTGCGCGGCTTTGGCCACCGCTAGGGGTGGGGCCGCCTGCCTTTGCTTCCGGCGGCGGGCGCACCGCGGGCGGATTAAAAGCCGCCGCACCGAGCCCCGCCGCCCCCGCGGGCGGCCCGGGCCGCGAGACCGAGCGCAGGCGCCCCCCAGCAGGGCCGCCGGGCCTCACCCCGGCGGAAGCGCCCGCGCAACTTGGAGTAGCTGAGGCCGGGGAGGCGGAGCAACTCCGATACTCATTCAAAGTGATCAGAGAATGAGTCACTTAGTATAATTACATGCCAGGATAGCTAAATCTGATAACAAAAATAGTTTTGTTTTTTGTAATCAAAAATAGATTTTTTAAAAAATTTGCTTCACACTATCCCTTATGTTTACTGTTAAAATACTAAAATACAAAGAAAGTAGAGAAAAAAGCAAGGTGATACAAAAAAGGGAGCCTTTTACATTTGAATTACAAAACACAAAAAAGAAAAACACCTTTTTAAGTAATATGTCCCCCTTTCCTTCCGTTTACATTTCTGACACTGAGCCACAGTTTAGATAGTTAAACATTACATCAGACATCAGTAATTGTTAGCTTCCTTATGAGTCTTAAAAATCAAATTTCAAATGTCTAAACCTGCCTTACTTTGTGACATATTGTATACAAGGGAGCCATTTCTGCTTGAATTGTTAAACGTCTATTGTGGATATATATACTGTCAGTTTTGCTGTTGCAGCATATTATCCAGTGTTAGTCACCCATCTGATAGTAAGATTTCTCATTTTAGTTTCATGTACAAAATGAGTTGACTACCTCCCCACCCCCATTGTACTATCTTGGGGCTGTATTTTGTTCTAATACAAAGCCAAAAATCATAAACATTTTGAAGCAATAAGTCCTGGTAAAGCTCCATCATGCAAAGGAAGGCTATTCTTAATACAAGTGCTAATTCTAGCATGTTTTGGGGGGAGCTTTCTTTGGGAAGATTATGCCTGACCCTAATAATATTTGATCATGTTAAATTGCTAGTAGAACTGAGCCGGTAATGAATCAGAATCATTCATGCCAGGCCAATAAAGCCAATTATTTTGAAGGAAAAAAATGGAAAGTGCTCATCAGCATTCTTGAGATGCTAATCAATCAAGTCTGCCCTTCAAAATATTCATCTCATGACTGGGTACTACATGGCAGGCATAGCAATCAGATTTTTTTTGTGATGTTGTAAATGGGTATCTTTTCTTTTCCCAGGCAACTGTCATAATCAATCAAGCATCTCATCATTAGCCAGCCAGCCAGGATATTGTGATGGTTGTCTAAAAAGAAACTATATGCAACTTTGCAGGAAACAATACAATACTAGGTCAGATATTCTATCAGGACATTTAAAAAATGTAATACTATATTTTGCCATAATGGGAACATCCAAGAAAGTCCCCAGAGAATGCAAACATCTTTTTTTAAATAAAGATAAACCAAATTCATAATAAATTTTATGCAGATAATAAATTTCCTGTTCAGCTTATAGACCTCCACAAAAAAGTCCCAAATTGTGAACCATGCTTAAAATGTATACCTACACACCCCAAAATCATTAAGGGCCACTTGTATATAAATAAAAAATATTCTCATATTTGTAGCAGCAGAAGAAAATTATTTAAGAGTATAAAATATACTGTAGTTTGTCATAACAAATCCATTGACTGAGTAATTACTACTCCTTTCTATCAGAAGTGATTCTTGCCTTAGGATAATGATGGTTCAGATATTATTGACCAATTCCCTAATAATTATGGTTATGCTGGGCATAATTATATTACGTTGCACTTGCTGGAAGAAGAAGAAAAGGAAGAAGGAAGGGGAGTGGGAGGAGAAAAAGGAGACTAGGAAAAACAAATTAGCAAGTTCTATGTGATAGCTTCTAGGGTTCCTTTAGTAGTTTAGGATTCATAAAGTCCAAAACCTCTTTCATCTTCCGGATGTGTTCAGTTACAACTTCCATAATACCAAGTTGCTTACTGAGAGAAATTTTTGGAGATTGCAATCCAGTGCATTTGAAGAACTTCAAATGAAAGGTGACTACAGAGTCCTTAGAATTCCCTGAACTTGGTTGTTTCATTACAATGCTTGTGAATGTGGGGTTTCCTCCTTAAAAAAGCAACAAGAAAATGAAAACCAGAACACATCTTCTCCAACAGCCAACATAAACAACTTGGGATCAATACCAGACAAACAGTCAAGCTGAAAGCAATTCCTTTATCAAGGAACTACCAAAGAGACATACCGTCAAACAGACAATCAAAAAGAAAGCAATAATCAAGAACCAACTAGGAAAAAAGTAATACCTCCCCTCCATCCTCCGTCTCTCTCTCTCTCTCTCTCTCTCTCTCTGTGTGTGTGTGTGTGTGTGTGTGTGTGATCATCAGTTAATACAAATATTTTATATTATGTATTTTGTCTTTGCTGAATCTTCCTCTTTAAGAATTTAGAATACACAGTCTTATTCTATATTAAAAGACAATTTGAAATTATAAGGTACATAGGGTAGATTTTTTTTCTGCTCATGGACAACCTCTGAAGATGAAAGAGGAGAGTCTATCTCAGAAGCATCCCAACTGTTAGTATAGTAACAATGAAGTTTCATTTTTGCTACTCCGACCACATTAATGTGAAAAATAGGACAAGCAAGGACAAAACAAATTGTTTTGAAACTGCTGAGTCAAAGCTTCAGTTTCTTGGAAAATTATAACATGCTTGCAACTATTCAAAGAGGGAAGAAATCTAATGAAAAATAAGTAGAAAAGGGAAAAATGTGCTCCTCCTATCCTATCAGCCTAGCAAGGTTTAGTTTGTGTTCCAACTCCACAGATTGTCCTACCCATTTGTAATATGGTTCTACCTCTCCAAAACTCAGTGGGTTATTCTTGTCTCTATATAATTTTATGGGAATAGCTATTGTTTCATATGCAGACACTCAAATGTATTCAAAATGATTTTGCATAGTTTCTCAGGAAAGAAACATTTTGTTTCAAGGGCAATTCAATTAAATGTGGATTTGTAGCATTGTGTATAATAATCTTCGGACTAAATAAGTTCTTTTTCCAAACTTTGATGATGATGACAATTTTAAAATGTAGTGCATTTTATTACTTTGGTATGGTTCTAGTTGAAGTATGAAATTTCCAGAAGTATACAAGGAAATTAATAAAAGGCAATCTATTGTCTCTTTCTTTAATGGAAAACCATTCTTTCATTTTTCTGGTTTTTGTCCTCTTTGTGAAGACATCACTCCAGCAAATAGCAATGCTTCCCCCCCGCCCAACGTTAACAAATGAAGGAATTCAAGTTTCCTTTTAGTGCTGTTACTGTATATTCTGTATTAAGTGAAAAGGAACTTATGATGCCAGAAAGACTACAGTCTAGGGTCTGAGATTCGCAACAAAGCTTGCAAATATCTGAGGTGGGTAGGAAATAAATGCAACATTTCAATTTTCTCATTATTTAATTCATTATTTAATAATATTTGAATATCAAATATTATTAATCTGTTTGGAAGCTCGCATTTTTTTGGTGCTGTCATCAAATTATTCTGCTGATTGACTTGTCTGAAATCATTACTCGAATTTGATATATATTTTAAATAGCCTGGATATTTAGTTTGCTTGGTGTTCTCAATGAAACAAGAAATAATTGAGAGTCAAGAATCTTAGTGGGGTTGGTTGTAGTTAGTATATGGGAGATAACCAGGAAATTCCAGGTTTATAGGTTAAATAGTGAAATTGCAAATTATTTCAGAAGAAAGACTGGCATACTTCTGCAGGGTAACCCAGAAAGCTCTGGAAATGTAGGTGATGTACACCAAGAGATGAGTTCCATTTGAAGCAGATATTTTATCAAAAATATTTTTTTTATTTATAACAATGAGAAAAATACAAGTACATTTCTACCAGAAATACAAGCAGAAACAGAACAAAGTTGCTTCATCATAAAAAGATTAATTAAACTGCAACAATCAGAAGATCCAACATATTGTGTTAAACTCATTAGGCAGATTTAAAATAAACAAATGATTACAGAAAAATCAACTTCAACTTTACAATATTCCAAAACCCTCTTATTAAACAGTAGACTATAGATTAGAGATCTGAATATTTGATTTATATTTCAATCACTTTCATTAAAGATGTTCAACCAACTGTTGCACTATGCACACATTCAGTAGCAGCATATGCTCTGCCCATCTGCTAGAATCATGGCATTGTATTACACACAATTCTAATTTTGCAGTTTTTGTAGCCAGAAAAATGGCTTACCATGATGATTACCTTTTCAAAAGATATATGAAAAGGCTGTAGTGCCCAAGATTAAATGAAATACTGTATAGATTAGAAAATGCTTTATTTTCACAATGGAAACAGACTAACGGGTGGGATCCGACCAGTAAAACTACCGGTTCGGTGATTTTACATTTTGCGCTGCGCATGTGTATATCATCGTCATCTAGCTGCCTGGACAGCTGAGCAGCGCTGCGCACGGGTGACAGCGGTTGAAAAAGCACTTTTTTTCTGTTTTTTCAACCGCAGATGTATCGCACAAAGCAGCTGGGTTGAAAACACAGGAAATAAAGGCCAGGTAAGAACCCGGGCGGGTGGGTGGGCCAAAACAGCAGCAGACATAGAACCAGTTCTGTGTATGCTCTCTATTTGCTGCTTTTCAGAACAACCGGTTCTACAGAAGTGAATAGAACCGGTAGAATCCCACCCCTGCAGGCTAATGCAACTGGCTTGATTGCATCCACTGCAATCATCTGCCAGTTGGATTTTCCCCTTTCAATCCTGTTTCCATTACATTGAGGAAATGCAAATGGGTCATAATTTCTTCTGAATTGGTGCCATCCTCCAGTTCATCAATGAAAATACATTGGGACTGTTATGCCCATTTTGGGTTCATGTTTCTGCAGTTTATTACTTTGCCATCTATTTTACCTAATAAAAAATTAAAGACATACCCATGTTTCTCTGAAAATAAAACCGGGTCTTATTTTCTTTTGGGGCCCAAAATAAGGACTAGGACTTATTTGGGGGGGGGGTGTCTATTTTTTTTTCAGGCCCACTTCTTCTGCTGGGTAGGGCAGGACGATGTGCAGTGCACCAGCGCTGCCACCGTGAGACAATGGGTGGTGGAGCTGCTCCACACACCCTGCACTGGCTTATCTCAGGACCCGTACAGCCAGGCCATCCATATCCCAACACCTGACTCATGGCTGCAGCACCAGCACACCGCTCGGTCTCCTGTTCCATTGTGGCTGCAAACAAGCAGAAGTGAGCCATTCACCACATAGGCTCCTGCTGCACATGATTGCTGGTGCTGCTGCCGTGAGGCAGGCATAAGGGAATGGAAGTCCTGACTGCGGGGGCCCTGAGGTAAGCTGGTGTAAGGTGCGTAGAGCAGCTCCACCACCCCCTGCTTCAAGATGGCAACACTGCAAACAACCAGACAGAATGGGCAGTCTGCCAGCTGCACAGGTGCTTAAGTAGGGCTTATTTGGAGGGTAGGGCTTATATTAGGCACATGCATAAAATATGCTAGGTCTTATTTTGGGGAAACAGAGGTACTTGTTTTGTTATGTGTATTGGCAGTATATTGTACAAAACTGTATATCAATACAATAATACAACAAAAATATTTATTTATTTTTGGTCCCTTGAAAAAAATGACTCAAGGCAGTTTACAATACAATATCATTAAATTAGTGAATACATTATACACAAGAGAAAAGAATAAAAAAATCAATTTCAATAGTTAGGGTGCCAAGACTTGTTGAACTAGTATGCTTACTGCCTTTCTAAAGGCAAGAACTACAGATCTTGTATAAACTCTGTTCTTCCCAGCAATTCTTCTAACCTTCTGAGAAACAGGAACACAATGCATTTTGGGGGGAGCAATCAGAATGAAATCTGAGCGGGCAATAAGCCAAATAATTTCCAAACAACAACAACTTCTTATTGGTATGATCCAGTCTGTCATGCTTTTATCTTTTTTTTTTAAATCTCATCTCATCTTTACATCCATAGTGCCTACATATAGGGCTGAATTAGGGATATGTTGCTGGATATCATCAGCAGTTTATGATACTATTTGACAGATTTCTCTTCTGGCAACTTCAAGTTACAGAAGAATGAGAAGAGCTAATGTTTTCCATCCACAACACTTGCAGGAAGTCTAATTCAGTGTTTCCATATTTCTATGTTGTATCTTTCCAAAGAGACAGCACCTGCCATCATGTACAACTAGATCTCATAGTACAAAACACATTTGAATTCAGTTTGCAATGCTTATGCCAGGACTAAATTTAGATGAAACTGTACCATAGTACTAAACTTATTTAGCTTCTGTCAGCACAAAATGCGGATATGTTTATTGATTATACTATCCTGTAAATTCCTGCCCTTGCTGCTCTCTGACCTGACTAATTAATGATTTTCTCTGTTGTCTATTTCTCTGCTGACTAATTCCTTCCTCCATTTCCTCTGAACACTTAGGACTTGAACATTCATGATCAATATATTTACCTGCTATAAATGCAAACAACAACAACCTGTGACTAGCACCCATCAGAACAAGTTGGTTGGTTTAAAAAGAAGGAAAAAATGATATAGATTAGACATTAGATTAATTTAGATCGATGTCCCACTTTTATTTGTCCAAGTCAATACTCTCTTCTTCTGTTTTCCACACAGCAATATAGACATATGTAACTGACAACCATACATGTAATGCAACTACCAAAAAGCATAGCTTCAGAGGTGGGATTCTACCTGGTCGGACCGGTTCTATAGATTTTGCGCAGTTCAGAGAACCGGAAAATCATGCCACTGGATGGCCCCACCCCTCCCCTCCCCACCCCACCCCATCATTCCTTATCTCACATGCATGCCATCCAACTTGCTTGCATTGTGCCTTCGCCTAATTTTTGGTAAGTTGCTATTTTTCCTTTTCTTTTCCCTGACGATCAGCGGTTCCAACTATCAGGTGTGTCAGGAGATCGTTGGATTTCTTGATTTCTAGCTAATCTAAATGGCTGTTGTACTGCTTTGCCTTTGCCCAGGAGGCTTCCCTGAGGCCCAGTCATATTAAGGGTATTAAGGGTGTTGTGGGGGGGGAGAGAAGTGGTCTGAGAGCAGAGCTGAACCTTCCTTAGGACTGAAGCTTCTATTTTTCAATGCAGATTCCGGCAGCAGATTGCAGAAAGGTAGATCTGTAAGTGAAACTGTGATTCTGCATGCAACTCAGTCTGCCTGCTTGCTTTGCCTGATTTTGGGTAAAAGTTACTCCTTTTTAATAAAAAAAAATCAATATTTACATCAATATTTACATACAAGCCATGCCCAGCCAGTCACATAAACACCAATCCACACCCACAAATTAGGCCACACCCACATAACAGGTTTTTAGGAAATTTGAATCCCACCTCTGCATAGCTTGTGCCATAATGTTGTTGCAGCAGATCTTGCTTTCAAATCAGGACACAAGACCACAAAGGGTAAGATAATACAGGTTTATTTATTTGACCATACATTTGGTCACTTGATTTTCTTGTCCTCTTTCTGAGAAAGCCCATATTTAGAATCCAAATAACCAATATGGAAAAAAAAAAAACAGGGAAGAGGGAGAATTAAATCTATGAAGGATAGCAAACAATGCTGCCAATTTGCAGAACAATGAAAAAAGTTTGAGAATCAGGAAAGAACTTCTTTCAGAGTCTGAAAGAATCATATAATTTGACCTGACATCATGATAGTACTGCTGTTCAGTAAAAAAAATTTTTTTAAAAAAACTTAAATAGAATGCTTCTCTAAAGAAAACTCAAAAAAATGGAATTGGGGAGTAGAAACAAATCAAAATTAAAAAAAATATTCTAACTTCTGGAAATCTTTCTTTTATTGTGTGTTTATTAGACAGTCTATTCCACCAGCTACTGAGATCTAATAATAAGGGCAGCAATTGTCAAACCAATACATTTTGAGCAAGTTAAGCATTTTGTGATGTGGTAAAACACACATGGAAAGATTCTTGGGTAGGCTTCCAAATTTGCTAAATGCACTCAAGGAAAGAATCAAGACAAAATATGATTTCAATGAATCTGTGTCTAAGTCACTTTAGTGTTTCACATTGATTTGTGGCTAATGTATTGTTTTTACAATGTAACATCATATAACCTAAAAATATGACCTCCTATGATTGAGATGGAGATCCCATTTAATGGGAGATATTTCTCTTCCGAAAGTGAAAAAACAGTTATATTAAAATTCTCCAGTAAAAATTAATTTGTTTCTTGAGTAACAGTCATAATTATTTTAGTGTTATTCTCTGAAAATATTATAAATTCCAATAAAAAGGTATTCAATCTGATAAGGACATTGTACTTATTTCAGCAAACACATCTGCAAAAAGCATGTTGTTGAGTCATTGTCAGCATAACCTCATACTCAAACTAATTTTGACAGTGAAATAAATAATGATTTTAAAAACTGATTAAAAATCATAATTATTAAAATTGGACAAAGATCAAGGAAAACATTTGTTCCCAAAACTATCCCATAATCTAGGGAAAGGGTTTCTAAAATCAAATGTAATTTGTAAAACTTTATTGGATGTGTGCATTGTAAAAATAGATTGGGAATCAGTTCATGATCCAAAATATGTTGAACAACTTTGTCCTATTCACTTTTAAGCTTTAAAAAACAAAAACAAATGATGAATCCTTTCATCATTGTTAATGAAGGAAAGAAGGCTTTCTCAATCCAATTTTATTCTACTGGTTGCTCTGCTTACTGGCTTCTGAGGAGGGTACATGCTATATACCTTTCCTCTTTCCTTCTTTTACAATGAATTATAGGAATACAAAGTTGGTTAGTTTGACCAAAGCCAAAACAAGTTCTGTGAACCTTTAATGATTTAATTTTTTTTTTGCTGATACCAGGACTAAAAATTTAATGATTTATGGATTTATACATGAATAAAAGGATGGATATGGGAAGAAGAGATACTTGCATGCAACATTATAGTAGGTGAAAAATTACCAAGTTTGTACTTGTTGTGATGAAGATCAGAAGCCACTTCTTTAAGTATTTCTTTTTTCTCTTTCTTTTTTCTTCCTTTTTCTTCTTTTCTTCCTTTGTACCTTTTTACTCTCTCTTTATTCTTTTTCTTTTTGAGTTTAGTTTGCATCATCTTACTATTGTTATTAAAAGTTAAAATAAAATTATTACAAGAAGAGAAATTGCAGCTGGGAATAAAATATAATTTCAACCTCTTAGAAGTGAAAATAATCACACTTCTCCTGTAATGCCTTCAGGGACATAAATCACAGTTGTGAGACTTGTCAAGTTATCAGTCCAATTATAAGACAATATGTTGACAGTGAATATTGAATTATGTTTAGCTGTATGATATAATAAATATGAAGTGTTTTGGTGCTTCAGACTTTTTAAACATTGTTTATTTTTAAGGAAGATACCATGGGTCAGTATTTTAAATATTATTCATTTATTTGAATCATTTCCATGCTGCTGTCATCGAAAAGACTCTTGGCATATTACATTGAAAAATACAATTTAAAATTCACCTTAGTAAAAGAGAAAAATATGAGGAGCAATAAATAACCATACAATAATACAAACCATAAAATATATAGATGGCATCAGATCTGGGGAAGGAACTATGAAATTGCTTGGTGTTTAAACATTTCCATAAAACCAACGAAGAGGAAGCTAGCCTCATTTCCACAATGTTCCTACTCCTACAGAAGAGCACATCTCTCACCTGTCCATTGTCACCTCATTAACTCCTACTAGTTGTAAAGCTTATGGAAGTATTTCATATGCTTGGTTTCCACCAGCATCTTTTCTCTTTTGCTTTATTTTTCTAAAACAAAAAAACAGATTATTTTTTGTTTAAAAGATCTTCTCTTTGGCTTTCAGATATTTGTATCATCTGTTAAATGAAAAGAGGGAGAATAAAGATGCAAGTGTTGTTTGAATAAACTTGAGTGAAAAATTTGCATTTCACAAATGCACCAGTTTGGAAAACTTGGATAGCCAGCTTCTTTTTAGGGATATGATTGTCCCTGTCCCAAAACACGATTTGATCAAGCCAGGGAGTCCAAGGTTAAAAAAGCTTAAGACAGGGATGTCTTAGGGGCAGCATGGCTGGCTGAGGAATTCTGGGACTTGAAATCCACGTGTTTTAAAGTTACCAAGGTTGAACCTCCCTCCTTTTAATAAGCACTTTAAATAAGTAAAAATGCTCAGCTTCAAATACCTGGTTGTAGCACCATCTTTACTGATCCAAGGCACTTTTTGGATGCAAAATGATGACTGAGATGTTTCAGAAGTTGTTGCTGCTACAGCTTCATATTAAAACATATGAAAAGGAAATTGCTGATATCTATTAAGAAATTATCACTCTTCTTAAGAAACTTGAAGTACTTTTCTTTGCCTCCAAGAAACTCAATAAAGTAAACTTTACAACCAGTCTTTCTCAAAATTGGATAAAGATTTCTAAGTCACTGTTTGTGAACCATTCTACAATGAAAATGAAGAAATAACTCCTATTTCCAATACATCTAAATTTGAAGAGAATGGAAATGGGTTTATTCAGGCAACAGTATTTATTCAGGCAATATTCTTTCTGTCCTGCATGTGAACCTCAGCTTTATGAAAGGAATCTGAGATCTAATTTATTTTGATTTACTAGACTTATTCACTGCAAGAATATACAAAAGAAAATGTTTCAATGAGAACTACTCAATATTCTCCCCTTGCATGAAGGCTGAAATTTGATGGCTTTGAGTAAACCCCAGTCCTCTGCTGTATGTGAAATGACCCTCTCTGATCAGCATAAACATCTGGTCAGCATAAAAGCAATGACTGATATTTTTTCTAGGTAGAAAGGTCCTCTTGACCCCAAGTAGCTAGTGTCATGAAACATCTATATTTTGGGATCTTTTTGCATGTAAGTTTAATTTTTTGAAAGGTTGGGGGGGGGTAATATAAGAGATTCAGCAAAAAAATAAAGTGTTTTGAATGATTGGTGCAGCTTGAAGTAATCCTTTGAAATGTTTTGTTATTATATTGTGGAGACATGTTTATTATGAATAAGAGCAAGTTTGGTCTACTAATTAAGGCAGTAGACAGAAAGCAGAAAACTGTGAATTTTAGCCCTGCTTTATGCATCCAAGTCATTTGAGTGATTTGGGGACAGTCATTCTCTCTCAGCCCACAATATCAGGCTGGAGCAACAAATTGATTGGTCAATTTCTCTTGCAACTAATAGATCAACTCAGTCTGGACAAAGTGGAACCTGCACTTGTGGGAAAAACACTAGGAAAGAAAAAATATTACTGTTTTACCTATTTATTAACAACTATTTAGTGCCATAACCAGGATCAAACAATTTAAAAAGTCCAACAAGTAACTTGTTTACATCATGATACCTTCCTAAACAGCCAACCATCTCTCTCTCTCCCCCGCCCCCTCTCTCTTTCTCTCTCATATTTATGACTTTGTTGATTTATCCAAGCATAAAATATAAAGGAAAATAGAAATAGAAAGAAAATTAGAAGGAAGGAAAGGAAAAAGGAAAAAGAGAGGAGGAAAGAAAATATGGGGTACAAGGGAAAAAAGAAAAAAAGTGTTGACTTCTGACTCTTTTTAGCACAGTAGAAGATAACAACGTTACAGCCTCAACATTTTACTTTTACATATTAGTACATACCAGCCATTTCTATAACAACAAATTAACCTTTTCTCTGAAAAAAAATATCAGAAAATAAAATACAAGCTGAATAGTCAAGATCTTGTTGATGACCCAAGCTCTGTAAAGGACCTTGGAATACTCACCTCTAATGATCTAAGTGCTAGAGCCCACTGCAACTACATAGCCAAAAAGGCATTAAGAGTTGTTAACCTAATCCTACGTAGCTTTTTCTCTGGTAATATCACACTACTAACCAGAGCATACAAAACATTTGCTAGACCAATACTCGAATACAGTTCATCAGTCTGGAACCCACATGACGTATCTGATATTAGCACAATTGAGAAAGTCCAGAAATATTTCACAAGAAGAGTTCTCCACTCCTCTACTCGTTGTAGAATACCTTATGCCACCAGACTTGAAATTCTAGAACTAGAAAACCTTGAATTACGCCGTCTTCAGTCTGATTTAAGCATGTTATATAAAATCATACATTGCAATGTCCTACCTGTCAATGAATACTTCAGCTTCAACCATAACAACACAAGAGCACACAATAGATACAAACTCAAGGTTAACCGCACCAAACTTGATTGCAGGAAATACAACTTCAGCAATAGAGTAGTCAATGTCTGGAATACTCTACCCGACTCTGTGGTTTTTTCCCCAAACCCCAAAAACTTTAACCTTAGACTGTCTACTATTGACCTCACCCCTTTCCTAAGAGGTCTGTAGGGGGCGTGCATAAGCGCACCAACGTGCCTACCATCCCTGTCCTATTGTTTCTCTTATTCTTCTTTTATTTTTCTTATATGTACCCATTTCATGTATTCACAACTATGTATACACTTATACTTATTATCTTGTAAACAATTGGCAAATCAAATAAAAATAAATAAATAAATAAATAAATAAATAAATAAAATTGGATTTATTGGCAAAACCAAAGTCTAAGTTTGATTTTATTTCATCACAGAATATTGAACATTTAAGGAAATGAATGTTGATGGTCCATGATTACTTTACTTTGTCCTTGAGCTTTGGAAGAGTTTGTTCAATAGGGATTGTAAGAGAAACCTACTAGCTATCTGTAGGACACAAAATTGTACAACTGATTCAGGGATTCAGCAGGCAGTGAAGCATTTTAGCTTTAAGGGGCACACTGATACTTCGCTAGCAAGCTAGTACAGGATGAGTGCTTTGCAGTTTGTTTTCAAAATCTGCTTTGCCTGAGATGAATCCATTTTGAATATGTACTGTATGTGAACAAATATTTCAAAAGCACCATGAATCTCTCATGTCTTTTCATCTAAACAGAATGTAACCTTTATATCCTACCTTTATATCATAAAGAGAATTTGTATTAAATGCAGAGTTGAAAATGTCTGCATCATGCATTGCCTTTAAAAACTTTCAAGTGAAATGGCTTTATGATTTTTCACCTCATTCTTTCTCACAATAATTTTCTAATTTATAATTTTCTTTCAAGTTGATTTTTGTTGCCTCTGAATAGTATCTTGTCTGAGATTTCTTGATAGTAAATTATTTGAATTTAGAGGAGAAAACAGTCCTGTTTTCTATCTTGAATTAACATTTTCTCTGAAGATAAGATGACAGTATGCAACAAAGAGCTGGAAAAACAGGCAGGTGGAAATGGTTCTTTTACTGTATATTCCTCACATCCTCCCTTACTAGGTAAGAGTAATTAAATTGCTATTCCTGATCCATAGGAAAGCCATGCGTCATTTTTACTCTAAAATTGTGAACTTTAGCTTTTTCTGTGTTGTAGAAGTATGTCTCCTTTGCAGGGGTGGGATGCTACCAGTATAACAACCAGTTCGGTGATCACACCCTTTGCGCAGCACCTCCTGCACTCCATTTTTTTTGCCTCCTGGGGGGGGGTATTTTTGCTCCCAGAAGGCTTCCCTGAGGCCCAGGAAGGCAAAAAATGGAGCATGGGGGGCCATGCAGTACCCCCCCATGCTCTGTTTTTTTCCCTCCTGGGCCTCAGGGAAGCCTCCTGGGAGGCCATTTTTGCTCTAAAGAAGGCTTCCCTGAGCCCAAGAGGCCAAAAACAGAGTGCAGGGGTCTGTGCAGCACCCCCTCTCCATGTCCATTTCTTTTTGCCTCTTTGGCCTCAGGAAAGCCTCCTCGGTGAAGCAGTAAGACAGCAAGGGGGATCCTGGAACAGCTGATTGTTGGAACAGCTGATCGTTAGGAGGAAAAAAAAGAAATACTGTAAGGAATGACTGCGCAGGAGAGGGTAGGCGGGAGAGAATGTAGTCAGCAATGTATGTGATGTCGCACATATGTGATAAGGACTGATTGGGTGGAGAGGGGAGGGTTGGGTGGAGAGGGGCAGGGCCAGCCAGAGGCACGATTTGCCAGTTCTCCAAACTGGGCAGAATTGCAACAACTGGTCCTACAGAACTGATCTGACCAGTAGAATCCCACCCCTGCTTCTCACCCAAGAAGATTTTTCAGCTCTGAGCTGAAGAAGCAGTGGAGCTAAAGAAGCTTCTTGGATGAGAAGCAAAACATCTTCAAAGAAAACACTGAAAGTCCAGTTGCCTCTTGAAAAAGTACCTTTTGGGCAAGAGGCTGCCAAGTGTCACATACAAGTGTCGCATGTCGCTACTGCTGTTCTACATGGGCTTGAACCCCTCAGCCACAAAGACTTGATACAGATACCTTCTGGATAAGTTCAAGAGTGGAAGTACCACCAGCCACCTCCTCTACATGGATTATATCAATGTGTATGTTAAGAATGACCAAGACATTGACTTACTGATCCACCTGAGATGGATCTAGACTGAGGACATTGGGATCCAAACAGACAGGCAAATACTGGCCAATCAACAAGACACTGTGGTAGTAGACAAGGAACAGAAGACAGTTGTGGTGACAGCTGGAGCAGTACCAAATGAAATTGCATCAGGAAGGAGCAAGAGAAACTAGAGAAGCACCAGGGCCTGAAGGAGGTGGTGAGTAAGTCAAAGGCCAAAGTGGTGGGAGCATTTGGGGCTGGGACTCCTAAATTGGGAGAATGGCTGCAAAGATCCCAGGAGCAACACCAGAGCTCTCTGTCCAGAAAAAGGCTGTGTTAGGAACAGTTAAGGTACTGTGTAGAACCCTCAATCGCCCAAGTCTCTGGTATAGCACATGAGATTGACCAAGACGGGATGAGAAGGGAATACTTACTTATTATTATATATGCAGTGTAAGGATGTCAACACATATTCCATTCTTTACCATTGCCTTCATAGCTTATCATCGCAATTGTCATCCAGGCTTTTTTATACTATAACCTGAGCCAAAATTTGGTTTGTTTTTATTTTGTGAAAATCATTTTCCATAAAGTAAAAAAAAGAGTATTTTTTCCAATGCACTACAAACAACATTAACAATGCTGTAGTCAGCTGATGTAAATATAAAAAAAAAATAACATGGTTGTTTAGAAATTAAGAAAGTTTGCTTTTACATTGGAGTACAAAGATGAGACATCAATCAGTCTGGCAGTTTGCATCTGGCCATCCAAGTATGGGTCAGCAATACTGGTGTGCAAACTAAAAGTGACAGTGCGATCATTTATTTGGCACTGCATGGGTACTTCATTGCTAAGAGCAATACCTTGTCAAACTGGTCTGGGCTCAGAAGATAAGCATAATCAGTGCTGATTAGTATTTGAAGGGAAGATGACTTGAGAATTCCAGGTTGATAGGATGGACTAGAGCTTTTTAAAAAATCAAACCAAAAGCAAAAAAACTTGATTATTGGGGGCAAGAAAGCTTCCATGGAGATATCAGCCATCAAATTTGATTAATATCTTTATCATAAAATGAGTGTACGGGTCTGTAGAGATGCTGTAAAATTCTTCTGGTTGTTACTCTACATTATGCCTTACCTTGTTTTCAAACTTCTCTGAATTCAGTCCAAGCTTTCATAGGAATGTTCATATTAGTTTAATATTAACCTGTATCAGTCCTGTCTGTATTTGATATTGTGTTCTAATTTTCCAGCAAAATGTCAAAAAAAAAAAAACAAATATTCAGGAAAAAAAAATATAGTTCTTATCTTTGGGTTTTGTATATACTTTTCCATAGTATTTGTTGAATATTTTCTCCAATTACCATTGCAATACATGACTTTTTGCTAAACAATGCAAATATATGTTTTTACATGAACAATAAGTATTCATTAAGCACTCCAACATCTGCATTTTTACTTATCCTTCTAAAGTATTTTTAGTGTCTTGTGTAATTTTGGCAAATACATCCTGCAAACACAACTAAGAATAATCATGGCTCACATGATTATTTTCTCTAGTGGAATTTGCTGGAGATGCATTTTATTTTTAAATCTTGCTGCTTAAGATCATTATGATTGGTTTTGGAAAAAAGTGTCAAGGATTAAATTTGGGGGTTTGAATTTTAAAGCATTGTTGATAATGCTTGCTAAAAACCTTCTATCAACAAGTGTTAATGGCCTGAATGTTGCTAGTATTTGATTTTGTTATATGCATTAAATATTCTTAATAACCCTAATATGATTTTTAGCATGGACCCCCTAAGTAGATCAAGTTTAACTCTTGTATTTTTGTGTTATTTTAAATATAATTTTATTGTAACATTTCCAAATTTCCACCCAGGAACCTTTAAAGAGAATCCCATCTATTATGTAAAACTTGTCTTTTACAATAATTGATTATCAAGTCAGGAGGAAATATATATTTCATTGCTCTTATCAATTTCTACAGGTTGTATTTTATATAATATCACTCAGTACTGACAATCATTTTACAGCAAATATTTTTTATTAGATTAAAAAATTATTTATTAGATTATTATATTATTATTTTTTATAAATTCAGTTTCCAGCATTTATTCTGTTAAAGTTCACTAAAATGCTGATTTGGAACATTAAGCTCTTGGCTAAATTTTCAAAACCCTTAGTTGTAAATAAGTCATTGCAATTGTGAAAGAGAAACAAGAATCTAAATGGCTTCTCTTTTCTGGCTACATTTATTTAAATGATTTAGGTATAGTGATTAAAAAAAAACTACCTTGAAATACTGGTTGTTTATCCACCCTCACAAAGAACTGCACTCACAAAAGAGGTCCTTTTCTGAGTACAATTACCTCTCCAATGATGCAAACATCATCTCTTCATATGCCAGATCTACTTCATGATGAGTGGTTGCATAATTAAGGCTTTCCTAAGGAAAGACTTAATAATTAAGGCTTTTCTAAGTCTTATTTCTCTTTCCAAGCCAAATCAAATGGAAAAAAAGTTTAGGATCTGGAATTTCAAGAATATAAAGAGAGCAATTCCAACTTACATGAAAGGCAGGGAAAGCACACACACATACACACATTGTTGCCAATTTTTTTTCTGGCTCAAGTCTCCTTGTTAAAAAAAAAAATGAACTAAATAAATTCCTTTTCTGAAAATTCATCAAAAGGATACTTACTTTAGATTTCAAAATTCAAAAGAGAAAGATGACCTATCTGAATTTAGGCTCCCCATCCTAGGTTTAATGAAAGCATATTGATAGGAGGGGGAGGGTTTTGGTAGTGAGAAAATGTCTTTTGAATAAAATATTTACTGAAACCAGTCAAGGAGAGACAGCTATGCATAGTGCAATTCATCACTAATGGAAGGGATGAAATATATCAAGGACAGTGAATGTCATGTGAGAATGCTTTAAAACCACGCAAATAAAAGATCCCTATCCTATCTCTCCTTCCAGATGCTCCAGGGAAGAATCATTGTCAATTATGTTTGAGAACTGTCTAGCTTTTGCTGGTATGCAATACCTCAAATATCACAAACCATATATCCCAATTACATCGCTGTCCTCCCTTGAAAACAGCAGCCTATCTTTCATTCAAATTTTCTTTGTAGCTGGTTTTAAATATAATTGCTTCTATAGTAGCTACAATTCAAATTTCACTACAATAAATTGATGTGTGATAATTGTAATAAAGTCCAACTGTTCCTCTCAGATAGAAGTAAGCAGCTGCATTTGTAATGGTAGACAACTGAAAACAAGAATGAAAGCCTATATAAGTAGGGGGATTAAATGAAATACAGAGTAATTATTATTCAGGTAAAACCTTTCCCCCCCTCAAATACAGCTATAAAAAAATCAGTGAAATGAGTAATAGGGAGAGTCTGCTGCAGAGAAGTCCACAATAAAGAATTCATTTCTAAAAACTAGGCATTTGGTTTTTCTTAAACTTATTATATAGCATCCCTATTCATAATTCCCAGTTTTCTCTTGTGTGCACTCATACATACAACATGTTTCTTATAATAACTCTTTTACTACTTACCAAGTGTGCAAAATTCTTTGATTCCCTCCCCCCAATGATACAGGTATGCCATGCAAAACAAATACATATAAAATAATTCAGCAGTTTCTGTTGATTATGCATCCAGTGCTAGAGATCCTGGCTTGTATCTACTCCTATGGATCTGACTGGTTGTCACTGTCTTAAACTGATCATTGGCCCCAGATTGTCTGTTTTAACCAATGCCATTTCTTAACAGAATCAGACAAGTCTCTTTTCAAGCTGATATACCACAGATGACAAGAAAGAACCTGATTTACAATTTTTGAATCAACTAACTATACAAGAGTAGAACAGAAATAATTACAGAACAGAACTAATAAACTATGTTCACATGCTATATCCATTATGATTTGTCTTTGCTACTTGCATTTTTCAAATTTGGGATACTTCACTATTGAAGGACTTTAGTTGAAAAAAGGGACTGACTTCTCTTAAATAACTAGTTTTGTGAAATATTCTCTGAAGTGCTTTCTAAAATATACAATAGGTGTTAGATACCCAGAATAAAGAATGAATAAACTAGTGTCCAGGAATGCTGCTTAAATTAATTCCATTATAGCTTGAATAATCATCATGCTAAAGAGCAACCACCAGTCTTTAATACAATTTCTACCAGAAGGGGGTCATTAGCAATTAAAATTATGAAAGTTACAACATTGTTGCTTTGTTTCATTCATGTTCAAACTGTCCTATAAAATTACATAGATGGAGAACTTAGAAAGAGTGGCACAACTACATTTCCTTCTGAAAATGTTTTGTGACTTGCTGTATATTTTGAGTGTACTGTACTATATAATTTCATATTTCCAATTGTGTTTGCCAGACCCAAAAGACTGCCTGACCTGGAGTAGAATCTATTTAGCCTACAAAGTATAATCTTTAATTTATAGGTCAGTTGTCAAGTTTATTCACTTTGGTTGATGTTAGCATAAATTCATGACCCGATTGCCTAAATAACAAGATTTATTTACAGTAGATGAATTGGTTATAATCAGATGAAATAATGTGGCATGGCTAAACTTTGAAGTTAGGCTTCCAGATAGTATTCATTGTAAATAATTCCAAAGATGGGAATGACATGTGAATATATTAAATCAAGGAGGTGTGGCAAACAAGTTTACTAGGAGAAGAGAAAGTTCCTTTAAAAGAATAAAACAGAAACCCTCACAATGACCTTTTGATAGCAGTTGTGTTTCTAGTAAACCAGTTGATGGAGATGTCCTTAAAGAGACAAGGAATGATAGAAATCAGCTGCTCATAGCTTGAATAGTCCTTGTAGATTTTTTCTGACATGGAAAAACTGGTACAGATATTCTCCAGAGCCTCTCAAATACAAACTTTCATATTATTGTTGGCAGAAAGGTACAAGCTCTCAGCATGTGAATGGTGAACCAAGAAAGGATTATCATTAAGTCCCAAGTCATTCTGACAGATTTCTTGGCAAAGTTCAGAAAGGAAGGCTCTTTGTGTCCTCTATGGGCTAGTTTTTCAGGCTATATTTGAGATAGATCAGCACATTCTTCAAATGTTTTTGCTTCTAGCATCACACTAATGGAACTGTTTTTAACAAATATTTCAAAGGGACCTTTGCCTAGCAACCCTGTTCATGCCTGCTCCTGTAAAATGTTCTGGATTATAAAGGAAAAGGAGGAAGAGCTCATTCTTTTCTCAGTTGCAAAGTTGTTAAGGAGGGACTCTGCATTAAAACCAGTCACATAACTCATCCCACTCCACCTGAGAGGCAACTTTCTCAACAGTTTAATAGTTTCTTGAAAATTGATAATTTAATTTAAATATATCAGTAGTTAAGCAACAGTGCACACATTTGTTAATATAGTGAATATACCATATTTTTAAATTTCTACTACAGATAAAGTGGAATAAAAAATAAATGGTGAATTTAATATTTATACTCATAGGAATAATATTCTGAAATTATGTCTTGGAAGGAAATCAGTCAAGCTTCTATTTGAAGAACTTGTATAAGTTTTTACTGCAATGGTTTAGATTTGGTCCATGTGTGTGAAAGCTAACAACTTGGATCCTGATCAACATACTCTTAATATGGCTTGAAATTGTAGATTTCCCCAACCACTTTTCTGGAGTTGGGTTATTCTTCTTAATACCATGAATGACTTGAAAAAAGATCCTTTTGCAAGCAAAACCTCCCCCTCATAGTTCTTATATTTTCAAATGTTTCTCCTGTTTCTCTTCTTGATGTTATACATCATAACATTCATCAGGAGTTTTAATCTTAGGGGGAAGCTTTTCAGAAAGCAAAAAATAAAAAAAATAAAAATAGGGAACTGGGTAAGAGAAAATTTTGAAATCTGCATTCAGTTGCATGCCCTGATTTGGAGCCAGTCTAATAAAAGTAGAAACTACCTGCCTGTAGAGTTCGTGTTTTGTATTCAGAAGAGACCAGGTTTAATGCCCTCCTTCTCTAATTGTCTTATCTGGGATGCTTCCTTTGAGTTCACTGTTGTCTGCCCCATTTATTTGCCCTAATTCCAAAATGTTCAATTCTTCCTAATTCATTCTGTATTATTGGCTGCTACAGAGTACTTTAAAAACATGAGGTTTTTTTTTTTTTTGTTTTTTTTCTGTCTGGCAGACTTGCTGAATATCACTAGTAGAAATTCTTTCCAGACTTCTCTTCTGTTGCCTGCTTACATACAGTTAGCTTTGTAAATGGAACAGCAGAGGGATGTTTGCATTTCTCACATTGCAATCCATAGCTACAGAGCTAATAAAATACCTTATAGAGACTCAAACATATTACCCTTCAATGATACTGAAGAGAACTCTCCCCATTTTTAATGAAGGTTGCTCTACTTTTTAATAAATAACTATGTAGGTTTTACACAATTTTAAAAAAGTTATTCCAAAAGATAGATATTTCAGTGTAAATATTCATTTGATTTTTCATTGTATTTGTCTTTTTATAAAAATGACTTTTTCAAGTGACAATCATTTGATTAATTTTTCTGCATAGCTTCATTTAAAGATTTTTTTAAAAACCCATTTTTTGCATCAAGAATTCTTTACATTGGAATTCAGCTTAAAACCCAGGAGATACAGGTGACCCAAATAAAGAGCTTTGCCAGCTGTAGGAAAGGTATCAACAGCTGTATCTAATTAGGCTACTATAATGCAATCAAGAAGAAGGATTAAGTCTAGCATTTTAAGATTATCTAAAATTCATTTAGAAATATTCACAAAGAGTATTTAAAAAGTCAATGATTTAATTAAGTTAATCCAATATTTTCAAGAATAATTGGCTGCAAATACTTTTTAGGTAAGCATGAAAGAAAAATAAAAGTCTTTTGCACATAATTTCGATCTGTTTCAATAAACCAATTACTATTCCATTTTGTACACTGGGAATCCAGTGGCAATGGAGTAATATTTGCAAGATTACATCAGCAGGAAATATAAGATTATTTTTTTCGTTTTTGAAATTTTGAATAATCTTTCTCTCAATCCAGACACTTAGACTCTTCAGATGCAATGCTGTTAGTATTAATCTCCAAATGTTTTGCTGTAATCCAACAGATTATTATTTATTTCACTGACTCAGTTATAGCACCGTCTTCCTGTTTTGCTTAATTTTTTGTTCCCAGAAAGTGAATTAGACTTAAATGACACACATTTGCTTTTTCAATTGATTTTTTGGTGGCCTTTAAAAAAATAGTTGAAAGTTGAGTAATACATAGTATGGGATTTGTTTATTATTGTAAGCTACCCAGCATGCAGTGTTTAAGTTGGGCAACCATATAAATTTATTTAATAAATAAATAATTATTACACTTAGATTTCTCCATTGAAGGATATAGATTTTAGAAACATAGTCCATTTTTACTTTAAAGGAACATTTAATAACAAGGACCCCAAATAATAATATTTTTTTTAGAAATAATGTGTAGGATCAACATTCAATATAGATGAGGCCATGCCATTCACAACAATATTTATTTATGTGCTTTTTAAACTTTTTTTCTTCTGGTTTTCAGTGGGGAAAGAAAAAAAAATGTTGCTGAATTTCAGCAACTGTTGAAGAAAAGTAGCTACTTTCACAACACAAGAATTCATGGGTTGCATTGAACCACATTCTGGTCCAATCTTCTACATTTTAAGAGGATTTGTTTCTTTTTTTCCCCATAAGATTTAGACTTTGGCCCTCAGCTATCAGTCCAGATAAGTCTGTCCAAGAACATTTTGTCCTCTAAAGCAAAAGATTCCTATTTTCTGTTAAAAAAAAAACAATTGGAAAAGCAGAGCTGTAATTCTCCATCTCTTATATTGAAACATAAATTGCAAAGAGGCTGCTGTGAAAATGTTACACTGAAATCACAGAAGTGTGGGGCTGATGGATGCTACAACCCTAAACTAAACGACTTTCAGTCCTGAATTCATTTTATTCAAAGGTAATGGTTGCTTCCTTTGTACACATTGTATTGTGAAATGTGCTGACTTACAACTGAATTTGTGTTTACTTGAAAGTGATATTGGTACCTAATAATTCTGAATATTGTATTTGATCGGTACTCACTAATTTGCAGGTTTAATTCAATGTGACAAGACCATGTAAATGAAAAATATTTAGTTGTCACATTTACACAGCTACATGAAATGCAGCTGCTCTTTCATTTAAAAAAATCATGTTATTATGCCAATGATAGGTATCTAAGAAGGATACAATATTAGTGTATTCTCTTTGAAGAAACACACAAATACACATTTCCCTCTAAATGATGTAGCATCCACAGGTAATACCTACCCAGTTAAATATTTTAATATTTGTCTCATTATGTTTTCATCAGGCAACATGTCTAAGTCATCATAATGTCTCAGGAACCAAACAAACAGTATACAGCCTATGTGACAATCTATTCAAATGGTAAGAACTCTACTTATTTGTGATGACTCAGCAGAAGTTTGGCACCATAAAATTATGGTTTCTGGTTAGTCAACTGGTGGAATAGCAGAAAGTTGTGACAATTAGGGATAATACTAGGCTGCTGAAAAAAAATACAAGGTCCTGATTTCATCTGAAGCTCTCCAGATTGCTAAACAAAGGCTCACAGCACTGGCTACCATGTGAAGAAGATACACAAGAGATACAGAATCCAAGAAGATGCCATGTTCTCCAAAGAACCATCCAAGGTATATTCTCAACTGCAGTGTAATAACACATGAACAGTAGAACACCATCAGCAGAAACTGAAGAGTACTGAAGAACATATTAGAGAAAGAGAGGACACATATCTTCTCTCTCTCTTTCTCTCTCTGTTGTGTATATATGTTGTGTGCTTGTTGTTTAATATCCAATTATAATCTATATTCTTGGATTTCCTGTAGATCCTATATAAGTATTAACCAAACCCAATCCAGGTTAATATTACAGAGCAGCCAATGTCTGTATCAGCTGTCAGTTAGGAGAGCTAAAGTCACCCATGAATTGAGCACAACTCTTGATGACTTCATGGACACAATGGTGCAGCGTTCTTGGTAACAGTATGGAAGTGGTTATTCTTCTTTCTGCTTTTCACATTCCTATTCTGTTCTTCATTTATGGTATACCTAATGATTTCCATCCAATTACTAGCAAATCCAACACTGCTAATTTTCCAAACCCTCGAATGAATAGTTTTATGAAAAATGGCAAGTGATTAATCATTTCATGTATTCCTTTATAAAAGAAAGGTACATGCAGCACTAGCATGGCCAATCCTATATTATTTCAGTAGTGTGAATTTTTACTTTAGTGAGAGAGAGAAAACATTAAAGTTATTCAATGTAATGCTATGAGACTTCTTTAATTCACATCATTCCTTCTTGTGGTCCTCTTGTCTTCTGCTGCTATCTCAGGAATTTCAGGTAGCATAGTCTGTAGTTGGGGGTATTCAGTGACTATGATTTTATAAATGTTTGGGGAACATGTCAAGCAAATAGAACAAGAAAGGAAAACATTTTTTCTGCTCTCACAGGAGACTAGATATTACTGGGAATGTCCTAAGCAGTATATGAAGGCATAACAGCTTCTGGTTGTGTTTCTCAATAAGCTGTGCCCATTTTTATTCTGGGACATCATACTGGAAGAAATCAATAGCCATTATAACTAACAGTCACCAATAAGCTTGTCTTCTATATTTTCATTTTGATTGTCTTAACAAACTTGAGTGGTATGTAAGTAGAAAGATGGATTATATAAAAACAAGCTTTTTATATACAAAAATAACTATATTTTTCCAGTCTCATTTCAGAAGCTATAGTTTAGTTTAGCCACACGCTGTTTGAGTAAGAAATAAACATCATGGAATTGAAAAGAGAAAGTAGAATCTCTGCTGATAACATGGAAGAAGGAGAAAAAGTAGCTTGGAGAGATAAGTTAACCCTCCTTAGTCTGCACGTGGTAGACTCAATCTTGACAGTGATGATGATTAATCAGGATGTTGTGCCAACAAAGTAAGAGAGAAACTGGAATAGCTGAATTTTGCTTATCTAATGTATTACGTGCTATATTTACCATAAAATATTATTTTTGTCGATATAATTTACTTTCAAAAATAAGTATTCCCTAAAACTATAATAGGACAATTAAGTAAAGCTTGTTAATTCAAAGCAGTCTTCTTTTTAAGGAAATCTGTACTTGACTTCTAATTCCTCAGGCAGACTGCAATTTTTGGAACAGGTTAGCCTCTTGCCACAAAAAATAGCTCACCTGCTACAGAAACAGAACATCAAACTTTATGAACCTACCATTCCATATACGTTATCTTAGAAAATGGACATCATATTAAATTAGTGTTTTGACAGTTTCCTTAGAATTTCTTATTTTTTGCTTCTATTATGCCTATTTTTAATAGTTTTGAATTCTTCTTCAGTTCATTTGTTTGCAAACTTTATTTTTGCAAGATGGCTGTGATCGCCTTGTCTCACTGATCTGAGAAAGGTCTATGGCATAGGAAACCAATAAAGCTAGCAAACACCGGTTAGACTATTTTACAATAAAAAGTAAGATACTCCAACACCCTTCAAACACCTTAGATATAGTTGTGCAGGTTTATGCACTATATACTTGGGAATATTAATCTCAGCAACATTATATTTCTCCTTTAAAGAAAATGTAAAAAAAAGAAAGCTTACAAAATTCAGCAAGAGTGGTAAAAAGGCAGAAATGATTGGCAGAATCAGGAGCTTCAATAACATAGCTCCCATAACTATCTTTTCTTCCTCCCTAATGAAATTGACTTTCTAAAGTCCCTCTCTTTTTCCTTTCTGGCCAGATCATTAGTTTTCTGTCAAAGTGAACTAGATCCACAAAAAGCTAGAAATTGGAAGAGCTCAACAGGAAATGCTCAGCTTCTATGTTCGCTGTGATAAATGAACAAGCACTAAAAGTGACTCAATGGAAACAGATCATGGTCTATAAGGCTTACCAATTAGGAACACAGTTTTGATTTAGTGGAAAGCAAGTGATATAGAAAGATCTGCAGAAACAATAATTTGCAATCTGAGAAGTATGCCCAAGGAGACAAATCAAGCTCTCTGGAAGGAGTTAACAGGAAGGAGGTTGATATTATTTGTCTGAAGCTAATAAGGCCTTTTATGGTGCATTCTTCTAAAAATACTGTATCTTCCTACATTTTAATGATAAGCTGAGCTATAAAAACATTAATAATAGTGGATATTTTGGAAGCTGTGTTGCTCAACAGGATGCTGCAATGGTTGTAAGTGTGAAAAATGGTCATAAATTACTTTTTTTAGTGCCATTGTAACTTCAAACACATTTACACAATTTCTGTTAATGGAGAGGTTTTGCTGTCCATAAAAACCTATCCAATCATAAATATATTCATTTTTTAAAAGGCACACATCTCTTTGAGGTTACATTTTGCAGTTATATGGACACTGTTTCTATTGAAAATGCTGTACTGTAGACGATGGCCAGTGAGTTGGCCTTGTTCCTTCTTCATGTCTGGAATATTAATTGTATTCATTCTTCCCAATATAGCTTATTGCAGAAGGAGTTAGTTTCTGGAAAAGGAAGAAAAATAAGAAAACATTTTTAATAAAAAAAATGCTCCCTTGTTATCATGTTTTACCTAAATACAATGTGAAGATTTTTTTCCCTAGTTACACTTGGAAAATATTAAACTAGTAAGATAGCTTTGATTTCTGATTTTTACAAAATAGCAGCAAATGCTTATGTACTGGAAACAAATTCGTTGTGTGTCTAAACACACTTGGCCAAGTATTCTATTTCTATTTCTATTTCTATTCTAGCTTGATGGAAAGGTATCATCTTTCAGTCAGAACAATTTAGTGGAGAGGAGAGAATGACAAATAAAACAACTTGCAGCTTTCTAGCAACATAGACAGACTGGATTGTGTGTCTTTTATTTACTGAATCTGTTATTTGAAACCTTCTGTTCTCCACTGATGTTCAAAAGTGCAGCATTAAAAAGATATCAGAGAGAAAAATCTATGAAATGAAACACTGTATAATCGGTAGACACTGATTAAAGCAATTCTGAGCTATCCCCTTCTAGTTTAAAACAAATTAAACACAAGTCATAGCAGTATGAGACATCATTTTTCATACTGGCAATTGTGTATGTACACGTGTGCTGTAGACCAGTGGTGAGATTCAAATTGTTTTACCGCTGATTTGGTGGGCGTGGCTTGGTTGGCGTGCTTTGCCTAACACTGATGTGCAGCTTTCCCTATACCAGCTGAGACCTGCAGCACCAATCAGCTGAGTGGATAAAGAAGAGAAAAATGCAGGGGCAGGTGGGAGGGCTGATCCTGGACTTTTCTCTTCTTTTTCCTCTCAGCTGATTGTCAGTTTTTACTACCGGTTCTGCTGAACTAGTCTGGTACTACCGGTAGCATACCACCACTGCTGTAGACTGTATGTGGTGTAGGGATAATCCTTGATTTATGACTGGTAGCTTAGTGACCATTTGAAATTATGACAATTACCCAAAAAGTACTTATGACCCAGTTCCAAAGTTCTGACAGCCATCCCCCTTCCCACAATTTTGTGACTGAATTTTGGGCAGTCAGCAACTACCCTGCATTTACAGGTGTTTGCAGCATCCTATGGTTACATGACCCTGATTTACAATGTTCTGACAAAAACCAGTGCTTACAGAAATGGCCCATAGTGGACAATGGGTTTTCTTAATAACCACAGAGGTTGCTTAATGACTGCTATAGAAAAGGTTGTAAAAACAGGTCAGTCGTGTGGGTGACTTGCTTTACAACCATCACAACGTACAGTAGTAAAGGGCAGGCTCCATTACAGTCATGTTGAGGGCTACCTATAGGTGTAACTCCAGTGAGAATATGGTTTTCAAGCAGGGATGAACAACTTGAGGGCAAACTCTAGAACATGCCAGAGTGGATGAGACCACCAGTTTGGTGTGGTATGTCAAAAGACAAATGAATACCAGGGATGTCAAACTGGTGGCCCATGAGCCGGATGCGTCAGATGCAGGCCATGCCCACCCCAGGTCCACAAAGGTAAAAATGTCACGATACATCACAATATCTCACGTGACACAATTGAATTTGACACCCATGCCTTAAACATTGCAGAGGCTCAACCTTTTATTCTTTAAAAAAATCCCAACCCCAATGAATCAGGCATAAAGACTCCTTATCTTTTCAGATATACAGCACATAATTTATTTGCTAATAAATCTATTTAACCCACTCTTGATTTACAGTGCATTATAACTTGCCAATAGTTGTCTTTACTAAACAAGGCTTGTAAACACATGCTCTTACAGCGTAGAAAATTCACCAAGTTTGACCTACAACACGGGTGTCAAATTCAACTGCATCACGTGATGTATCATGACATATTGTGAGGTATTGAGCCTTTGCAGACCTGAGGTGCATGTGGCCTGTGCACAACATATTTGGCTCGTGGGCTACCAGTTTGACAACCCTGACCTACAAAAATTCCAAATTAAAATGGCACACTGGCAAGTAATTAGACAGATTCCGAAGGTCAAAGCTTGTAGAAGATCCATCAGCTGATCCAGGTTCAAAGCCAGAGTTGCACTGTTCACAAATTCAAGGCACACAAAATGGGAGTTAAAGGGTAGTTGTTATCAACAGACAGCTTGTACTTGCTGCTCCATTTTAATAGATGCAACCCTGGTATAGTTCATTTAGTGTACCTCATTAAGCAGGGTTAGATTCCTGCTGCACGCAGCCTTGAGGAACTCATTTGCTTTATCCTTTTTGCAGTCTGTTGAACCCACTGCATTGGGAGGGAGAGGTAATTTTGTGCCCTCATCTTCCAAAAACAACGGCAGCTGTGTGTTGGTTGATGGCCTGACCCCCTTCTCTGCCTGTTCAGATAGAAGTCTGGTGTTGCTAGAGCTGCTCATCATCTGTTGGCTGCAGATGGCTCTGGAGTTGGTGGCACATTATGGGTCCCCTTCTCTGACTCCAGCTGGACCCAACTATGTCATCAAGAGAGATATACACCACAGTTGGGGAAAACCTGGTGAAATTTAACAAAATAATCCTGCTTTCCATTCAACAACATAATCTAAACTGTCTGACGCAGATCTTAACCATGCATGGCTGGATATCATGAACTATGAACTAATTCACATTTTTCAGTTATTTTCATATCTTTCCACTATTGTTCTCATTTTAAGAGGAAATAGAAGAAATCATGATTTAGAGCTGATTAACTGAAACAAATTATCTAAGATCTTTAAGATTATAATTGAAATGGATTTATTCTTAAAGCCACTCAGAGTTTTTCATGAGAGCCAAACCACCTGTAGATTTAATAGAGTTCTTGCAGGTGAAGCAGTAGGAAACACTATAGTATAAAGATTCTTGGTAGTGATAATCTTCCTGAGTTTTTTATTACCTAAAGCAACCCAAGAAGAAATATAAACTCCAATTGTTAAAACATGCTAAAAAATCTATCAAGAACAGATGATAGCAATCCCTCTATTTTGTTTCTATTATTTTTTTCTATTCCAGACTGAATTTTTGGGTTAACCAACAAATCAGTGGATACATGACTACAGAATGTATTTGTGCAGCATTTAGTTATTTAGAACTGATACATTATTTTTTGTTGTTTTATTAAATATTCATGCAATGAACCATTTCATCTTTTCAGCTTAGATGATTTGATATTTCAGTCAGCTTGAAGAAAAAGAATGGGTTTGATATGGAAGGAAAAAACTGGAAAGAGATCCACATAAATATGTAAGTGTGCAGTGAGCACCCAGAAAAGAAAATGGCAGGTGTATAATTTGAAAGTATAAGCATTTTTTAATGTAATGAAAAAGAAATATATGAACCAACAGTTAAATGAAAAAAAGATCAGCTTTGGAAAGTGATGAGCCACAGGTGCTTTTTAAAAAGGCAGCTGGACTTTGTTTTTTTCTTGAAGACATCTCACTTTTCATCCAAGAAACTTCTTCAGTTCTGACTGAATGGTGGAGGATGAAGGATTTATATTCCTTGCAGTCATCTGGTCATTAGCACTCCGAGAATTGTTGAGGCCACTTGGAGGTTTATCTGTGCCCTCAGGGTCACCTGAATAGTGCAAATGGGTGTGGAACCTTCTTGGAACTGCTGAAAGGACAGAAGTTGTAGACAGGAGATTGGTGGCGTCGTCTTCCTTCCCCTCTGTTGAGAAGGGCTGCTTAATGTTAATGTAGATGGTCTCTTTGACCCCTCTTTCAAACCAGTGATCCTCTTCATCCAGAATGTGGACTTGATGCATGTAAACTGATAAATGAAAAGTGGGCTTATAGCAGTTATTGCTGAATTCATATCTTATGTTTCACCCTCCATTTTTAGACCCTAACTTGACCATGTCTGAGTTTCACAGCCCACTTTTCCTTTTCCTTAATATTTGTTGTTTTTTAGATATTTATTGACTATAATAAAGATGACAGAGATTTGGTCTTCAGATATCAAGACTGCAAGTCCCATGAACCCCACAAATGTGACCAATGATAAAGGATAACTTATTGTAGTTGGGATACAAAATATTTGAACTGCATTAAGGTGCCAACTTTTGTTACAAGAGCCAGTGGTAGGATGTTAGACTGGGGAGACCCAGACTTTTCTTTTCATACAGCTATTTAGAACTGGGCTGTGGAGAACTGTATGAAGCAAATCAGGATCTGAAAAATCTGAAAGACTAAACTTGGAGGGAGAGTCATGAATATAGACCAAACAGTCAAGCATACCACACCTTCTTTCATATCACCAGTGTATAGGCATTCACTGAAGGACAAAGGATAACAGCAAGATCCTAGACAAATTTAATTCTTGAGAACTAAACCATAGTTTCAGAGTCAACATAGAATAAATAGATGGTTTTTCTTGTTTGGTTCAGGGTGGGATCATCTGTGCCCTTTTATCTCACTTTACCATCAAGACCTCAAAGCCATGCCCAGGGCATCCCCCCTTTTCTATTTTCCTGAGTTAGATTGAGTGATCGGTCTGGCTCAGAGCCCCTCAGTGAAATTACTGGGGCAGCCTTAGGTTTCAAAGTCTCAGGTCCTAATGCAGCACATCAACATTACATTGTAGTGACCAGGTTAAAAACCAAAGGGAGAAAAGGGAAGAAAAATGCTAAGTTGCATGCAGAAATGTAATGGATTTTTTGTTACTTGGATAGCCTAATTAGGAGCTTGCATGACTACAATCACACAGAGGAAGAGAACTTCTAATATAAAGGATTCCATCTGATATTAACTATCCATGTGCTGGAGCAACTTAGATCTGATAGGTTGATTTGATACGCCTGTGTGTTTTTCTGTGGTTTCCTGTTTGAAAATTGAAACTGTCTCCATGTGACAAAATTTTCTGCTCTGTTCATTGAACGTTAATCACTTTATGCCTTTCAAACCTTAACTGTATTAAGACTTAATTATAAATATGATTAGGAATGCACTTGTTAATTTTTACTTCCGATTGTTAATAGCATCACTAAAGCCTTTGGAACAGGTTGGTATATTTCACTGTACATAAATTGATCCTTCTATTGTGCCAGAAATGTCTCTCATTTTTTCCCCTATATTACACAGAGCTCCCAAACTTACATGAATATTTATTATTGGTGGCCTGCTGTAGTAGAAACTGCAGGAATACTCCATGCATGAACCTTCATCCAAATTTTGTCAGTCACTGGAAATGGATTCTCTTGCAGGGAACAAGTACTATCATCTCCTTTTACTGATTTTTGTGTAACAGCATTTAGGACATGATTCAGGTGTATTTTAAATGAGTGTAGTGGCTTCTTCATAGCCCCAGCTGTCTCAGTTGTTATGCTGTGTCTGTATTGGCCTTGGTAGAAATATATCCCCTGGAAATAAAGACTCCTCAGACAGATGTTTTCATTTTCATCCAGATGGTTCTCTTTTGTTCCTCACCCAGAGTCCTTGGTTGAGGCAAAGCAGAAAAGAAGCAGCAAAAATCCATTGACTTGGCAGGTCCTTAAAAAGCACCTGAGCTAAGGACGATGATGTAAAATGGTTTGTGGAAAGAGTCAACTGTCCAATGAAAAAAATCTGTATTTGTCTGAGATAATGGAAATAATAAACCTGATTTAAGTTATTCTTCTGAAAAATAAAGAGCACAGTGCTATTGTGCTGTTTTTCCATAATAATCTGCCATGATATGTAAAACTATTAGCAATAGCACTTAGACTTATACACTACTTCACAGTGCTTTACAGTCCTCTCTAAGTGATTTACTGAGTCAGCATATTGCCCCCAGCAATCTGGGTTCTCATTTTACCGACCTTGGAAGGATGGAAGGCTGAGTCAACCTTGAGCCAGTTAGGAACAAACTGCCAAACTCCTGGCAGCTGGCAGTCAGCAGAATTAGCTTGCAATACTGCATTCTAACCACTGCACCATTCTTTTTATTAATTTATATGATACATAAGAATATTCCCATTAGGATGTTTCAAAGCAATTGATTTAATAAGACCATTCTACTGGCTTTAAATGATGCAGAATAAGAGAATAGAAAATCTCTACAAAGAGTAGTCATATTTATATACCCATAGACTGTATTATATTTGCAAGTCAATGGTTTTTACCTTGTGAAACTTGAGAAGATTTTTAAATAAGCTTCCTAACTATTTACAGCAACATAAATACCATCTACAGGTTTATAACTGGGTCATCAGGGGGGTGAAATAAGCTGACCTAAATAATCAACACAAAGAGGGTTAAAATATCTCATTTTGCTTTGAGCTAAACTAATTTTAATTCTTCTAGCTAACTAAGTGCCCTAGCTGTTAGGTATATCTGTGGTCTTTAATGTTTTCCCCAGGCGTTTTCACCTGGGACAGGTGGATGAACAAGGGCAAACAAATAGATACAGAGACATCTTGTACTCTGTTGTTATGCCACTGTGATTTTTCCTCTAGTAAATAAAGGCACAAATTGTGGATGGCAGTGAACATTTTTTGAAAAAGATCTTAAAACAATTCCCTTCCAATTAACAATTAATTAATTAATCCATAACAACCATCCTGATTTGTGTCTTGCTAGTGCATGACCATGAGACAACTGACTGGGTAAATAGATAACTGGATTTCTGCATTATGCAGCTAGGAATAACAGATTTGATTATTTCATTATTAAGAATAAATCATGGAGGAACCTATGTAAAAATTGACTTGATGGTACACAATCAATGAATAAGAAGAAAGCTAATCTGAGAAATCCTAATAGCATTGGAAAATGAAACTGCTAGGATATTTTTGCAGAAAAAAGATATAACTATAGCAATGTACTGTCCCTTTCGGATCAGGACAACACACCAACCTTTTAAAAACAGTGTGTCCACCTTACTACTCAAATGAACATTCAAAATGGCTAATGAAAATAAAAAAGGAAAAGGAAAATAAAGTGGATGTTTAATGTTAGCTAATATTTACATATTTCTAAATACTGAGAGTCTCAGAGACATCCCAAGCTAATTCTTTCCATTGGATTATAATGAGAGATGTCTTCTTCATACAAGTTTGAGAACTGGTGTTCAGACAGCAGAAATATCTTCAAAAGGACCCTATCTTCAGACCTTAATTGCTCATAATGAGAAATCAGCCCTTCAGATAGGCTTAAGCTATTTTGGACTTTAAAGATTAATCCCAATACCTTAAACTCTGCCTTGTAAGTAGATTGTTCAGTACAATTATTCAGTATCAATTAATTACTCGGTTGGTACATTTTGCACAAATTGCAATTTCCAGAAAACAACATCTCCCAATCCCACATATTTTAATAGAGGACTAAAAATAAATATAAATAAAAAATAGAATATGTGGTAATGTCAAGCATACTGATTAAATTTTGGCATTTGCCTAACCACGTGCAGACCCCAACTTAGGAACCAATAAGAATAATGTTTTCAAGGAGTGGGCAGATTTGGTAGCCTTTTGAAACATGTAAGAGATTCAGCTGCAACTAGTTTGGATGTCATGTTCTGAACCACATTTCTGTTTATTTTCAGAGTACGAAAGGAAAGTCTGAAGACAAGAGGACTGTGACTTATTTCATCTTTTTATCATGGGAATTTAAAATTGTCAGTCTGTTGAGTATAACAACCTCAAAAGTATATTAGCAAAATTCTACAAAAGGAATTTTAAGCTACAGAATGTCTACTTAAAATTAATGTTTTTTTTATTTTGGGGAAAAAAAATAAAAGATATGAAAGTTTCTCAGTCAAGAATGATTGAGAATATTTTTCTAAATGTAAACTTTGAGTTGGTTTTTATTATTGTTGGAAAAGAATGTTGTTTGCAGTTTTGTTCTATATTCTAAATATTGAAATCAGGGAGCATAAGAATCTGGAACTAGCCATTTACATGCAGTGTGGTTGCTTCCCTAGTTGCTGGAATTAAATTATTTATGCAAAGACTCAAAGACTACTCTTCTGTTCTTTAGTACATTAACTGCATGTTGAATAAGCAGTGGGGGGTGGTTGGGCTTTGTATCCTTTTCAAAAGCTTATTTTTTTAAAAAAAAATTGTCTATAAAATATGATGAACATGTAAAGAAATCTCTAAACATAGTTCCTATTGGCTTCTGAAGGAGTATCTGCTTTTTTATATAGTGATGGATGATTCCACTAGGAAAAACAATAATCTATAGTGCTAGTTCCTCAAAGGGCTAAAATGGGCTTAGAGGGTCTATGCTTTCCTCATAATGGAAATCTACTTCTAAACAGAAGAAAATTGCAGACAAAGGAGATAGAAAATAATTCTCTTGCGCTGAATCTCTTGATTTGTAATGGAAATAAAACTCCAAGCCACATGAAAAGAAGCAATGAATGGATTTTCATCCCATGGGGGATGAGGAGAGCACAGGCCACATGAATCAAAATGAAGCATTCTAAAAGAAATTTGCTTTATAAATTTGATACAAGAATGGTGATAAAGGATTATATAGACACTATGTATTTATCTATCCCACCCATCTAGTTAAATAAGACTGGAATGTCCTTTATAATTTGTGATACCGACTGTTACTTTGGAATTGTTTATTTGCAGTGAAAGCTTCCCACTGGATTCAGATAGTAAACATGATAGCAACAGGGATGTAATTGAAATTGTCACAGGTGGGTGGGGGGAAATTAACTACTTTCTTATCACATCATATTTTCTGTGATTAGTATTTTTGAATAGGTACAGAACTAGTCACTTCATTATGTATGGATACTTGTGGCTAATTTAATGTACATTTAAGAAGTTATTTTTATTTACTAGCTTCTTTAGAAAATTACCATCATTACATCAGAGGTGTTATTCAGCAGGTTCTTACCAGTTCTGGAGTAGTTCGGAAAATTGGCAAATACCAGCTCTGACTGGAGATTTTATAGTATCCTTCCCCTGCCACACCCACCAAGCTACGCCCACAGAACCAGTAGTAAAAAAAATTGAATCTCACCACTGCATTACATCTATGTAATATCTGACAACCAATACATAGAATGTAATTTGACACATAGTTTTTTGGGTTGCCCATCTGTAGCATTGTTTTTCCCAATAATTCAAAAAAACTGCACATATAGTTGTGACCTGTATCTCTTTGGCCAAGAATAGGCTTTTATATACAGATGGGGAATTTCTGTTCTACTGACCTAATACTACAGACTAGCCCATCTGGCTCACTGATCTTCTTCAAGTAAGATTTCATCACTATCCAGCTTAATGCACCCATAGGCTCAAGCTCTGATTTGATTATTCTGCTTCTTTCCCACAATGGGAAATACTGGAAGGTTGAAACTGAGCTGGATTTGCAATTGCAAATTCCAGGTCTTGTTTCTTCTGGTGAAATGAAGACTAGGAAGAGTAGATGACTGGGTACCATGAGGACATGGAGAACATGCTCCTGGAACTTGGCTGTTTATCACTCTCTAGCCTGTGGAAAATGTAGGAGGAGTTTGTACATCTACTATAGATCTGTATTACTTTCACTGCAATACCATGGTTGTAGTGTTTATATAATTTTGCTAAAATGTGTTTTAACTTGTGTCCTAACTTAACCAGAAATTGAATGTGGAGGTAGAAATTTTAATTTAGATGCTATCATACTAATATATAATAATTGTGGTTTTTTTAAAGCATAGAAGATTTTACAGCTAACAAATAGCTAGGAATGGCCATTTTTCCTGGATACTTTCATTGAACTTCTGTATATTTTGGCACAGGATTTAACCTGAATTATCATTAGCAGTTTTGTTCCAGGACAAAAAAGTAGTTATACTTTTCACTGGCTATGGAACAGATCTCTTATGCTTCTAAAAAATTAGCAAGGAAATAAATTCATTACTTTCAAAATATTGTGCATTTGCATGGAAGGGAGGCAATCACTCACTGTAAGAAATTCAAACTTGGCAAAATTAAAAATAGACAGAATATTTTTCACACCAATTTTGGCTAATAATGCATTGTTATCTTTAAATGTTCAGCTGAAATACTCTGCAAAGCTTTAAATTTTAATTTTATTACCATTTTCTATTCATGTCCCCCCCAAAAAAAAAAACCACCTTGATTTTTATGTTAAGGATTATAGCTGTGTTCATTTATAACAATAAAGAAGATAGAAAATGATTTCCCTTTTATTGGCTTAGGTAATCATACAGCATTCTATTTTCATTATAATCTTCATTTAACTCAGCTGACCCCTATAGTTCTCAGTAATGATTCTCTTCATGCAATCTGGTGCATTATTATGGATGAGGAAACTCTTTGGTCTCCAACCTGAAAATGTCTTTTGGAACTGACACCGTGCAAATATTACTATAAATGACACTTTAAATTGCAAGAACCACTTAGAGGGTATGGCAAATTATGTAGTTTAAAACATAGTTGTCTTATTCATAAATAAGACTGGTCATATATCCTTATTTAGTCTGGTCACAGTTAACTATCAAGGCACTATTGCCTGCTGTGCTTTTTATTCATGTTGTGTGAATGATCATGCCTAACTCTTTCTATTTGTTCTACAACCAAAGATATTCAGGAAACATCTTTGCTAAACATTTTGCCTAAGGGATAATCAAGACTGGGGGCTTAGTTCAGTTTTCATGTCCTGTTGTGAGCTTCCCACAAGATTTTAGTTTTCTATTTTTTTTACTCGATCCAATAAAAACCATCATAATTATCTTAGAATTACATGTTTTGGATAAATATATCATATTAGTCCACTGTTTATTGAATGAAATGAAAAAGTGGGTTCATACATTATGCTATCACATAAAGCATGATTTTTCTTTGATGGGTTTGCATATCATGCTAAATAAATACACTAGAAAACAAGTGAAATTCTAAAAAATTGATAAGTATTGAATTGATTCCTATCTGAGGAATCTAGCTTCTAAGTAAAATGCATCAGGAAAGCTGCATTAAGACTGAGCTTGGCTTTTGTCTGTGGGAAAGGAGAAGATTTTTAAATTTAGCAATTACTTAATATCACCAAAGCTAGAATCTGAAGGACATTGCTGAAATCTAAATATATTATGTCCACAGTATTTTGCTGGTCTACTAATTTAGTCACTGTGTTGAAGAATGAAATAAGATTGGTTTGGCATGATCTGTTCTTAACAAACCCGTGCTGACTGCTAGTTATTACTTTACTTGTTTCTAGATGTTGGTAGATCTGTTTTTTTATTATCTTTTCCAGTATCTTCCCGGGTATTGATGTTAGGCTGATTGGTCTATAGTTTTCTGTGTCTGTTTTTTTTCCTTTTTTGAAGATGGGAACCACATCAGCTCTTTTCCAGTCCTCTGGTAGTTCTCCGGTGCTCCAAGATTTTTGAAAGATATGGTGCAGTGGTTCTGAGATGACCTCTGCCAGCTCCTTTAAAACTCTGGGATGTAATCCATCAGGCCCTGGTGATTTGTTTTCATCAAGATCAGACAGGTGTTCTCTTACTAATTTTTTTGCTTATTTTAACTTTTATTTCTGGTCTGTCTTTTACAGTTACGTTTTTGGTGGGTTGAGCTATAGTTTCTTTTTGCGTGAAGACCAGTGCAAAGAATGAGTTAAGCAGTTCTGCTTTCTCTCTGTTGCCTGTTACTTCCTTGCCATCGTCTCTCTTCCCTAATATAGACGAAACCTTTCCTTCTTGTAGAAACACTTAGCATGTCAGTAAAATGTTTGGACAATGAGCAGTCAGAAAGCAGAATGCTGCATGCATTTTCTATGAATACCATGGATATTACAATACTTTGAATCACCTTCAATTCTAATGGATTTTATACAGATGGAATAACACACTATTTGCCCTGATAAGATAGTAGAAAAGATTCTACTGGGAATAGATAGAGCCACACACACCCAAAGAAGGAATTTGCTACTTTTGGACTGCTCTGCTTTAAGATTTATGAACTACTAAAGCTTTTTATTTGGCAGATTAATGGTACAATGAATTGTCATAGACAATGTTGCCATGTGAAAATAAAAAAGAAATCAGAATAAATTCCGCTCAGTCCATTGTTTGTAGAATGAGCAGCTAAGTAGAGGGAGAGAGGACCTTCTCTGTTGTATTGAGGGGTCATTGCTTTGGGATCCTGTGTGCCCTATGTTGAAACGATGCAAGAAGAAAAAACATTTATTTTTAGCTGGCTTGGCAAAATGTGTCAAAATGCAAATATGATATTCACCTCACTTTTTAAGAGTCCTTCAAGAATCAACACACAGTCATTCTTTCCACAATGTAACGGTTGTTCGAAGTGATCTGAAAAAGTTCCTCCAGATGGAGCATGTTTTTCAGACAAAAAAAAATGATACAAATATTTCCTACATTACATTTCCATTTCTATTTAGATCATACTTAACAGCTGTTGACATACCAACAGACTACACCAAGAATGAAGTTAGTCAGTTAGACACTTAAAAATACAGAAACAGGACTTATTCAAGGTGCAGACATAATTAGTTCTTTCAATGATAATAACTAGCATTATAAAAGAAAAAGACCTGAATATTCTGCAATAGAGGCTGCAGAGGGAGGAGAAGAGCAGCTTTGCCTTCCAGGTCAAGTTTCAAACAAGGCAAAGAAGTTCCCTCTGCATCACCCTTTTAACCCTTAACCCATGATTGTCTGTTTTCCATCTCATTGCACTGCACTCCTGTTTCTCCCCCTTCCTTTTAAAACTTTTTTTTACAAAGAAATATGGAAACTGCAAAGCAGAAACTGTGGCTCATTATTCTGTTTTGAATTAAAGTGGCCACGCAGAAAGGCAGAAGACAGAGGAAATGCTGCTTTGCCAAGGTCAATTTGCAAATGGCTCAGTGGTGGGATTCAAAACATTTTACTACCGGTTCTGTGGGGGTGGCTTGGTGGGTGTGGCTTGGCTTGGTGGGCCTGGCAAGGGAAGGATACTGTAAAATCTCCCTTCCCTTCTCCTGTGCAGGCAACCAAAGTAGACTCAGCTGATCAGATGGAACTCAGGAGGCAGAGAATAGATGGAGGTGGGACCAGTCAGAAGTCGTATTTGCTGGTTCTCCGAACTACTCAAAATTTCCACTACTGGTTCTCCAGAATTGGTCAGAACCTGCTGAATACCACCTCTGAAATGGCTGCTCCATGTGGCCCAGTAAGAATGGCCCACAATACTGAGTTCTGCAGATCTCCAGAAGGTAAGCAAAGATTGTGATGGGTGAAACAGGGGGACAAAGCAGGTGCAGTGCCCTTGGGCACCGCGCAGGGCAAGGATGGGGGGGAAGAGATAAGTGAGTGTGCTTCAGCGTCTCTGCAAAGTTATGAAGCTGTCTGGTCATTCATAAGTGTGAATGACGGGATAACTTTTGTAAAATTCTTATCTTTGAATCATGGTCATACATGGCTTTTGGGAGGTCTGTTGTAACTTTGAATGGTCACTAAATGATTTGTCATACCTCGAGGATTACCTGTAGTACAGTTTATGCAAAATGATGGAACTGGGACAAAAACTTTAAATATTCAAATAGCTTTGGAATTGTAATAATAAAAAATTTCAGTAAACTAACATAGGATAACTATCAAACTATTAGCTAACAAAACCCAAAGTATTCTTTTAAGGGTAATTTATTTTGTAAATAGGTGACAATCTTTTTCATCTCTGTCCTTTCCCTGAACCCTCCTTGCAACAAATCGCAGATGAATCTGGAAGACATCAGTAAATTACTTGTACTTACCTATAAATTAGGTAACTATTCATTAATCACTGAAATTTAGGTTTCTCTTATATTGGTCTATGATTTGATTTGACTAGATTTCTCTACACACAATCACCTTTTCATAGCCAAACATAAAAGTTAAAATTTAAATTAAAGGTTAGGGAAGAGGATAAACAAATTCAAACTGAAATTATTCAGCTAGTCTCTAATTTTCATCAACTATTGGGTTTGCCATCTTTACTCATAATAATAAGTAGCAACAAGGAAGACTTAAAGCATTAAAAAAGTAGTTAAAAATCCCATGTTATTATTACCAGTTATACTGTAAAATTAAATCAGGTAACAGATTTACTTTAATTTTTAGAATGCAGTTTATTTGATTATCAAATTTCTATACTGCCCACCTCACCCGATTCTGGGAAGTCTATGAATAATCAAGTTACATTAGGGGATATCTTAGATCTAATATCCCCATAGCATATTACAAGTACAATGAAATTGAAGTGATAGTCTGAACTTCCCACTCTGTACAGGATATCATTTTGTTATATATGATTTTAATTAAAACTTTTATACAAGAAGATAAAAGCTAACAGAAAGTGAGAAAGAAAAAAGAAAAAAAACTAAGAAAAAGCAAAAAGTGCAAGAGAAGGAAAAAAGTTAAAGATAGAAAGGAAAAAGGTATAAAGAGGTAATTTCTGATACTCTTCACAGCAATTATGTACAAATGTATTTGATGTCTGTCTATCAAGTTATATCGTATTACTTTTCTTACTATAATCTATCCTGTTTAATAATCAAAACCAAATTCATATTTTCATGTTTGTGTAGAAACTCCATAAGAGGCTTACAGTCAGCAATAAATGTAGATAAAGTCTTTTCTCTAGTCAAAAAAGTCTATCCCTTTCAGCAAAATCTGTAAACCAACTCCAGCAACCATTCATCCAACATCAATAGTGTTAAATCTTTCTACATCTGTGCATATAGTAATCCCTTTGTAATCATATAATAAAATAATCTTCCATGGCATTTTTAACTGGTTTTTCCTTAATGTTACAGAGTGGAGGTAGAGCTCTCGCCACGCAATCAGGAGACTGTGAATTCGATCCTTGGTAGAGGCAGGTATTTTTCTCTCTGGGCACAATGAGTAAATATCAGTTGTGAACTCTGCATTGGTGACAGGAAGGGCATTCGGCCAGTAAACACTCAGTTCCATTCAGTTGCTCTGACTCCAACCCTCTGCAAGGGATTACAGGGTCATTAAAGGTAAAGGTTCCCCTGCATATACGTGTCATTTCCAGCTCTAGGGGGTGGTGCTTATCTCTGTTACAAAGCCGAAGAGCCAGCACTGTTCGAAGACGTCTTCATGGCCGGCATGACTAAATGCTGAAGGTGCACAGAACGCTGTTACCTTCCCACTAAAGTGGTCCCTATTTTTCTACTTACATTTTTCTAGGTTGGCAGAAGCTGGGACAAGTAATGGAGCTCATTCCGTTATGCAGTGCTAGGGATTCAAACCACCGAACTTGTGACCTTTCTGATTGACAAGCTCAGTGTCTTAGCCACTGAGCCACCACATCCCTTTACGGGGTCATTAAAAGATTAAAAAAAAACATTACTCTTAAAGGGAAAAGTACTGGCGTCAATTGAATATTGGTTTTTAAAACCCTCTGTATTAAAATGTGTATTTGGATCCAAACTTTTGTTAGTCTTTTTACATGTACAACTGTGAGATGTTTCACTTCATAGTATTCATATTTCCAATATATATCTGAAGTGCCTTTAGACATTCTAAATATTCTGTGTAGGATATCATTGAGCACATGAGGAAAAAAGAGTGCTGGGCACTAGCCTTACCCCTATAATCTTTTTCCTTCCAGCCAATTGGAATAATATGTTGGGAGCAGTGATGAATTCTCAGATATTTTCTGAGAAAGTCAATGGATGAATACCTGAGCAGATGCTCACTGGAGTTTTAAGTGGGGGCAGAAAATGTAAGAAAGTCTTATACCAGGTTACAATAGGTAGTATTTAGCATTTTTCAAAACCACAAGAGTAATCATTTTTGTTCTGAATAGTGTTGCTTCTGCATAGAGCTTGAATATGACTGAATAATTAACAGCTGAGCTAGCTATAGAAATCAGAATAAAGAATGTTGGAAATTGAGAGAAAGATTTTTGATTAAACAATGGAGTTCAAACTCTCCAATTATTAAAAAAATAGCTGAAAATAAATTTGCAGATGTTAAAGTTATTAGTTTTTGTTATGGACAAAAAGAAAGATGACATTCACACAATCTTTTTTCTACTTTTCAGAAACACATCAAAATGGTGCTCTCATAAAAATGTCTGATGCCTCTGCCCATCACTATAACTTATTCTTATTTCTCTGTTTTATTTGATATATCAACGTTTCTGGAAAGATCACAAATAAAAGAATAGAAAGCACACAGAAAGTAAAGCGATCTGTTTTTACTTCTATATGGTTAACATTATGTTTTTACAAGACAATCAAGTAAGTGCACTCAATTTACATCCAACTTAATCATGTTCTCATTTGGTTTCTAAAATGCCTTAAATTTTATTCCAGATGTATAGTAGAATTCTGGAAAAGGATTAAAACTAGGAATGGCCATATGCCAACTTGTCAGATGCAGACTTGCAAGCAGGATGAAATAAGCAAGATATGGGTTCTGAATTATGAGGGTAGGCCTACATGGCATGGAGAACTAATGGGATCTGATGGATAACAAAAAAATAATAATTAATCACATTCTGATAGGATCCCAGCATTCAAAGTATATTTGTAGTCAGACACTGGAACCATACATGACATCCCAATATCATTATATATTTTTCCTAGGCTTACCTTGTTAAATCAGTTTCAATTTATGTATCAGGTATTGTTTCCTTCTTGAAAGCTGCAGTTGGAGAAAGCTGAAGATGGCATTATGCTATTATGTTATATTTGGTTTCTCATACCATAAAGGAATGATAAATTGCTTCAAAAGTTAATCTGGTTTTAAAATGTATTTCTCTTGAGATCTTAATAAATTCTATTATGCTAGTTAGAATTAATTTCAGTTTCAAGGGCTGCAAGAACCAAAATGCTGAGAAGATAGAAACCAAAAGAAAGGGGTAAAGAAAAGTAGTGAGAAAAAACTATGGTCAATGATGTTTTTTCCACAAGACATCCTCTACTTGATTGATTTTTCAGTAAAATAATTGATTCCAATCAACCACCATTTTCAAATGTCTCAAGAAATTCTGTAATGGGTTTCTAAATCTATTATTGTCCCCATGGGCCACCATTATTGAAATCTTACCAATGATTTCAAAGTATGCAACAGATTTTATTCTTTTGGCTGATGTTGTTAACTTCCTCTCTTAATGCTAAAATGCTCCAGTAGAGAGGTGCAGTCTTGAATTAAACAGTGAACACAATAAACACATGCTTGAGGAACCAAGGGTAATTTGTCCCCCTAGATATCATGATCATAACTTATTTATTTCCACACTAAGCTCTAGTTTTCAGCACTTTTTGGATCTTAATATCATGCCAGTTAAGCAATGGAAGGGCCAAGAGCAATCATTGCTTAGGGCTTCAGTTGCCTTACATTTGGTCCTGGAGAAATGCTATCATTAATCAATGCAAGGAAATAAAAGGGAGTAGCAAATTATGGTAACATCAAGCCACAATCATATAATACTATTGTAGAGTTGCAGATTTGAAAGAGGACAGTTCAATCAGAATATAAAAATACATCATGTTCCTTACATATTCACTAAAAAATAGTAAGCAGACAGTGTGAATTCACGCACACACACAAAAAAAACCTAATAGTAGCCATTTCCCAAACTGATTATCTCATGTTGTATCAACTTGCTTGATTTCACACATCATCGTTGATTTCAATCACAAAATAGCCCTTTTTCAAGATGAAACAGAAATACAGTAGAGTTGGCACCTTCCTAATATCCTATTGGTTACTATAAAGGGGAACATTATGAGTGCATGACTGACCTTTCCACAAATAGCACAGAAAAAGATCTTGTTTATCAACACACTTTTGCTTACAATAATGCTTTTAGCCTTTATTTGCCTTTCAGTTGATAAATTAGAATTATGTACTGGAAGTAATTATTGGCTTTCTGTCATTTTCTTTTGCAAAATATTCTGAGTGGCAAAGCAAATAAATAAAGCAATGCAAAGCAAAGAAGACAGTCAATACCTTAGATGTCAATTGATATATTTTAATTATACTGGAATTACTGTAATGTACCTGAGCCAAGTCTAATCGATGAATGCAAAATATTTTGAGGTTTTCACTTAATTTCTGATCAACATTAATATCACCAGTTCCCTAATAAGATTGCTAGTACTGATGACTACATTAGGCATTGTTGTTGTTTCCACTAGGTCAAGAGGTTTCAGAATCCATTTAGTACATGCATTATGATGATATTAGCATCCTTTGTACATTCAGTCACATCATTTATTCAATCTACCACTCAATAAGTGCAGAAAACATTAACAGTCACAATCAATTTCAGAAGATTACATAGATACAGTATATGAACATTTTTAATACAATTTATTATTTACATTTTCTGTAAAATAGCAAATATTGTTCAAACAAATCACCAGAAGAGAAGTTCTATTATGGAGTTGGTTCACTTCATTGCAAGAAATTCTAGTAAGATGGATGCTTTTAAAATGCAGGTGATAGAATAAGAACACAGATATTGTTTGCTGCCAAATAAATTGATACAGTATTTCTAGGTACCCCATGATGTTCTTCTTTTCTTCCATACACACCGCCACATTGAACTGGTACCACTATTTGGTTTTCTGCCTTGCTCGACTAATAATGATGTTAACCACAAAGAATGGAGGGCTAGCAACTCTTTCGGAAGCTGCAGAATGCTTCATTTTTCTGAAGAAAGATAATCTTCTTGATGACAGTTATGGTCTTTTCCTTTCATCCAATTATTTTCCCCTGCACAAATTTCAACCCACCTTATTATTGTAATTGAGACTGGTGTCCTCCTCTTCCTTCTCCTAACTGTTCAGCAGTAGCTTTTAGAGCACTGCATGCTGTATAACCTTATTAAAAATCACATTGTGGAAGGAGATGTATAGGGTGTCTATGGAGATTCTTAGTCATCCAGGTCACAGTTTTCCCAAAGGTGCTTTTTCAAAAGGTAACTGGGTTTTGTTTTTGCTAGAAGACATTTCACTGCTTTTTCAAATGACAACTGGAGGTTTTGGGGTGTTTTTTTTTTTTTTTTTTTGCTAGATGTTTCACTTCTCCAAGAATTCAGGTTGCCTAAGTGGAGGCAGGCTTCTGTAAAGTCCTTTATTGTTCTGTTAAATTCCACAACAACTGGCTCTACCACAGCTGGTAAGGCCCCACCCCAAACTTTCCTGAAGGCAGTCACTCACAGACCCACAAACAAAAGCTAGTAAGCAACAAACCAATTTGCAAAGGCAGAAAGGAAGTTCAAAGACAAGGTATAAGCTCACAGAGTAAGGTCTAGAATTAAGGTCCACAGGGCAAGACATGTCCATGAGGCAAAGGCACAAGGCAAGGCACAGGCAGAAACATGAATCAAGACTGAATTTTCCCCAAGGCTGGCAGAATGAATGTTAAAGCAAACAATTGTTCCTAACAAAGACACCTCCCCAGATTCTGCTTAAGTCAACCTAAGCCAGGTGTTCCTTGTGAGAAGGGGTAGGATGATCTTCTCCTGAACAGCCTTGCAGACCTCCTTTGAGTTTGCCTCTGTTCTACTCTCCATGCCTTCGGATCAAGTATGGGAGGTAGCTGTTCTTCATCAGAAGGGATCTGCTACATCTCAACACCATTGCCCATCTACAGCCAATCCTCTCCCTGGTCTGTGAGGGCAGGCAGCTCCCTGTCCAGTTGACCAATTCCTCAAATCCTGAGAGAGAAAAAAGGCAGAATTACTTAATTTTCAATCTTTTTAAATATAATTTTATTGAAGAAAATTTTAATCATAAAACAATACAAATATTAGAAAACAAACAAAATAAGGAAGAATGATGAACAAGTAAGAAAAAAATAGAAAAAGAAATCAGAAAGAAAAATATTATAAAGAAAACATTTCTAACTTTTTAAAAGTGGTTATAAATGCATTTATATTTTACCCTTTCTTTCTAAGGTTCATCATAATTCCTTCTTTCCCTAAGCCACCCTTTCTAATCTTTGGACTCACAAATCACATTATTATTATTTTTTTGTTTGAGCAAAAAAGAGCAAAAAGGTCCATAAGGGGTTTTCAGTTATTAATAAATGTAATTGTTGATCTTTCTCTAATTAAACTAGTTAATTTTGCCATCTTTGCTAGTTCTTTCATCTTCACTAACCTGTCTCCCATACAACCACTAACCAGTCCTCCATTGGAACAATAATCATACATAAAAATAATCTATGGATCTTTTCTAATTGACTGTTCATTAATCCCAGCAAGAAAAACTCTAATTTCAATTGAATGTTGATCTAAGAATTATTTGTATCGTTATATGTATTTGAATTAAGAAAATTCTGGCTTTTTAATTTTAATTATTTATATACAACTTTTACTAAAGTATTAATTTACTTTTTAAATAAAAAAGTAAACAATAACACAAATTAATATACAAGTCCACAAAACACAATAAAATGACTTTTCATGTTGTCTGCAATTTTAATATAAACTTTATACATTGTAGACAGTTTTTCTTGATTCATATATTGATGGCACATCATTTTATAAAAAATCTTTCAGGTTATAACATATAATAATATAAATTTCAGTCCTTTTAAACACATGTTTTCACTGTTCCATCAACATTTTGTGTCCAAAGTTTTTTCACTTGTTCTTCTGTTTCAAATTTCAATAGAGGTTTACACATAATGGAGAATATTTGTAGCTCAAAGTTGAAATGAGTGGATCTGATGATATTTACCTAGTTAGAGCAATGAAACGTCTGCAAGAAAACAAGTCCAGAGAGCAGCAAGGAGCTCTCAGAAGTTTACACATTTTGACAAATACATGTTCATCATTTGTGCATATGGTTCAAGTTGGGTTTTCTGCTGTTCAATTCCAAATGTCCTATTATCTATCTTAAATCTCTCTCAATAGACAAAATCGAATCAATAAAGTATTGTATTATATTGTACTTACATTTTCTTTTAACTGTGTCTATGAAACTATTGTAAACTAAATTCTTCTGCCAACTGCTCTCTTGATTTCATCTTTTTTTCTCTGTGTTCTAACAATTCTTGATGAATTAGCCATTTCTCTTTACCTGCAGTTTCTATCCTGCTCTATCCTGCTGTACAGAGTGGAGAGTTGATCTCTGACAGAAAGCCACTTGAAGAGACTAGAAGCATTTGAAAAGTGGATTTACAGGCGGCTGTTATGTATAAGTTGGGTTGACAAAATCAGAAATGAGGAGGTGATAAGCCACCTGTGAAAGCCAAGGGAAATAATCAAAACCATAAAAAAGCAAAAGTTAGAATATTTTGGACATGTGATGTGACACCCAGAAAAATATGGCATTCACTTAATCCTCCAAGGAAAGATTGAAGACAAATGAAGTCCAGGCAGAAGAAGAACATCATGGCTTCAAAATCTAAGAGACTGGTTCAGTGGTGGGATTCATTTTTTTTTACTACCGGTTCTGTGGGTGTGGCTTGGTGGGCATGGCAGGGAAAGGATACTGTAAAATCTCCAGTCAGAGGTGGTATTTGCTGGTTCTCTGAACTACTCAAAATTTACGCTAACAGTTCTCCAGAACTGGTTAGAACCTGCTGAACCTCTGGATTGGTTTGAACAAAACTCAACAGCACTTTTTCATGCAGCTGTTGATAAAAATAGGATTGCCAACATGATCCTATAAAATACTTCTTGAGCAGAGACTTATAAAGATTTATTTGTATTCCATATTCTCAATACAACACATAATATAATGATTCTTAAAACCTACATTGATTTTAACTTTATTGTGCCTTTAAAAACTATGTCATTCAAACCTTAGATCATGCCTTTTAATTCTAAGATACTCTCATTTCTCAGCGGAACCCATTCTGTCATCCAAACTAAGCAGCAGATTACAAAGTCAATTTGAAATCAACAAGAAGAAGCAATACCATCCTTCTTGTTCCTTTACATGTTAACTCTGTCAAGGACCTTGGAGTTCTCATCTCTAATGATCTAAGTGCTAGAGCCCACTGTAACTATATAGCTCAAAAGGCATTAAGAGTTGTTAACCTAATCCTATGTAGCTTTTTCTCTGGTAATATCACACTGCTAACTAGAGCATACAAAACATTTGCTAGACTAATACTTGAATACAACTCATCAGTCTGGAACCCGCATTATGTATCTGATATTAACAGAGTTGAGAAAGTCCAGAAATATTTCACAAGAAGAGTTCTCCACTCCTCTACTCATTGCAGAATACCTTATGCCACCAGACTTGAAATTCTAGACCTAGACAATCTAGAACTATGCCGCCTTTGGTCCGATCTAAGAATAGTATATAAAATTATGGATTGCAATGTCCTACCTGTCAATGATAACAATACAAGAGCACACAATAGATACAAACTCAAGGTAAACCGCACCAAACTTGATTGGAGGAAATACGACTTCAGCAACAGGGTGGTAAATGTCTGGAATGCTCTACCTGACTCTGTGGTTTCTTCCCCAAACCCCAAAAATTTTAACCTTAGACTGTCTACTATTGACCTCACCCCTTTCCTAAGAGGTCTGTTGGGGGTGTGCATAAGCGCACCAACGTGCCTACCATCCCTGTCCTATTGTTTCTTTTTTATTTTTCTTATATGTATCCATTTCATGTATCCATAACTATGTTCATACTTATACTTGTTATCTTATAAATGCTTGACAAAATAAATAAAATAAATAAAAATAAAATATTTTTTTTATATTTTACCCTTGTTTTTTCAGATTTAGTTAATTCTCAACTTTACTTCTTTTCAGATATGTTCAGATGTGTTAAACATTGTGTGTACGTGAAGGCCCTCAAATTAAGAAAAGATGTAATATTTTTCTTATTATTTTATCATATGGTGACAGCCTCATGGGTGTCCATGTATTTCTCATTCCTTGGTGCTTTAGAATTGTTTACATCTTGGAATATAATTGAGCTTTTAAAAAAGAGAGAGCATCAAGGAAGTTCTACACTGATCGGGTTACATTTGTTTGCATTATAAACCATGACTGCCATTCACATAAAGTTTTCCTGATTACATATATGCCAAATGTATATATACATTACTGGGTAATCTTTGAAATAATTTTCATTTCATATTTTTGTACATTCTGTTGTATCAAAGTTGGAAGTCAATCTATAAGATCAACTAAAACAGGAACAGTAAAAATATTTCCATTGATGGGTTTTCCATAATAAACAGAATGTGACAAATTTTTCACATAATCACATTATATTATTATAGCTGAAGATATTCTTTTATTAATCTCACCATGGGAATTGACGCTAAGCTGCAATGAAAAACATACTGAAGTTTTCAGGGTGAAGAAGCATTCTGCATACATTATCTAGCATAATGTTGAATTATTATACATAATGTGTCAATTCCTTTCTTATTCACTTCACAGTAAGTCATTGTTAATAGAAGGCAAATCTGCAGTCCAAAGATAATGAAATTAGCATGGGCATATATAGGAAGATGAAAGTTTAATATTAGGCAGCAATAATATCAGAATGCAGAAAAATTAATAATATTGGATGTCCTCAAATTCTTAAATAACAGAAAATTATACTGTGGCATTTATGGTGTCAGATTTTTTAAATCATATTTGAGGGATTCTGTGTTTTGTCAGTGAATTGAATTTAAAGCTGAACATTTGTGGCATCTGAAGTTGAAAGCAAAGTATTGAAACAGAGTCAAACCCAATTAGGCAATTTCAAAATGCCCACTGGGGCCATAGTTTGTTATTGTTGCCATCTTGTAACTCTGGATATCAGGCAACAACAAAAGTATTAAATCATTATGACTCAAAACAAAAGCAGAAATTAAGCAACATAGAATGAAGTTTCCAGAGAACCACCAGTAGGAAAGGACAGTAGCTAGCTACTCTTTTAATTTCATTGTTGAAGTACTAGGAAAAGATGGTACTTCAAGTATTTCATGAACATATAGCATACTGTAGATTAAAACAATAGTCAACTGTTTTCTGTGATCTGTGATCTGTGATTGAGTGAATGATTATGTGCCATTAAGTCAATGTTGATTCTCAGTGACCAGAGGCAATGTCCCCAATCTGGACATTGAGTCCATCTACCTTATTGCTGATCATTCTCTGTTTCGTTTTCCTTCCAGGTTGCCCAACATTGTAGACTTCTCCATAGAGCTAGATCTTTCCATAATATTTAAAGTAGATTGCAGAAAGTTCTGCATAGTTTCTGTGGTTTTAGAAATGTAGTCAATGAGTAATGGTGTGGCAAATAGGATCAATATTAATCATAGTAAAAGTTGCAAACTTCAGGACAAATTCAGCTTTAGATATTGAAATACGAGTTATATAAATAAAGTTATGGCTTAAGACTCCTTGGAAATACCATGCATCTCTCAGGTTGAAAAGTGCATACTAATAAAATTAAATTTAAATGCAGAGATTGTTAGCTCAAGTTCACATTCCAAAGTTGGACTAAATTTCTTGGCTGTGCTCTAAATTACTTGGTATTAAATATAAAAAAATCTGCATGTGTTCAGGATTCCATACTTAGTCTATCTTCAGGCAGTCTATTTCCCTGTTATAATACAGAGTTTTCAAAATGTATTTTGTATAACTTGATGGAGAAACTAAGGACAAAAAAGGAAGGAAGGATGGAGGGAGGGAGGAAGGGAGGAAGGAGGAAGGAAGGAAAGAAGGAAGAAGGAAGGAAGGAAATCACTGAAACATAACCTATATTGACCATGGGATTCTCCTGGGACAGCTTCGGGGGATCGGAGTGGAAGACCTTGTGCTGTCCTGGTTCACTTCCTTTCTCTGCACTTGCCCTCAGTCAGTGTTAATAGGAGGGGAGAGATCCAGCCCTCACCCACTGCTTTACGGGGTTCTGCAGGGCTCAGTAGGTACTCTCTTCGCTCCTGTTCAACATTTATATGAAGCCACTAGGTGAGATCATCCATCACAATGAACTGAGGTATCACCAATGTATTGATCATACTCTGTATGTCTGGCCAATTGTGAGTTGCTGTGTCCTCCCTCTTGCAATGCCTGGATGCTGTTAAGGGCTGGGTGAGGAGCAATGGGTTGAAACTAAACTCTTGCAAGACCAAGTGGCTCTGGGTTTGGGATTTGTTGGCTCAGGGAGAATTGCCACTTTTGGTCTTAGATGGAGTGGCACTACCCCAAATTGACCCTGTGTGTAATCTAGGGCTTTTCCTGGACTCACAACTGCAGGTTGTGTACCAGTTATGCCCTTTCCTGGACCAACGGTCCCTACTCACAGTCACTCATGCCCTAGTCACTTCCTGTCTTGATTATTGCATCACACTCTACATGGGGCTGCCTTTGAAGAACACCTGGTAGCTCCAGTTAATGCAAAATGCAGTGGCCTGTATGGTTTTGTGCAGACCCCGGTGTGCACATGTTTTACCTCTCCTGCAGGAGCTGCATTGGTTGCTGATTTGCTTCCGGGTGCAATTCAAGGTGCTGGTTGTCATCTTTAAAGCCCTTCATGGCTTGGGACCAGGTTATCTGAGGGACTGTCTCTTTCTGGTCATATCCACCTGAGCCATCAGAGTTGGGAGGCAGGGGATGCTGCAGATCCCATCCCTGAGGGAGATATACCTGGTGGGACCCAGAAGAAGGGCCTTCTCTGTGGTGGCTCCCTCTCTCTGAAACATCATTCCCCTGGAGTGGCCCCCTATCTAATACTCTTCCAGAAGGCACTGAAGACCTGGTTCTGGCAGTGGGACTGGGGAACCCAGAGTGGGATGGAACCCATCAAATTGCTCCTGTGATCTGCTGTTGTAAGGGCGTAAGGAGTTGGGGGGTGATTTTTTTTTCCCCCTCCAGATTTTGTTCAATTGTACTTTATTAATTTATTTGATTCTTTTTGTTAGTTTTTATTGGTATTTTGGTTTTAAATATGGTTTTACATTCTGTAAGCCTCCTTGAGTCGCCATGGGTGAATAGGCAGCAATATAACTTCAATAAATAAATAAATATTTCTCATTAGAATTGTTCCTTGTGATTAGGAGGTCCAAAAAATGTTGTGTAATGAATAGGGTTCATGGCTGAGAAAAGTAAATCGCCCTGCTTTAATAGTTCATGACTGATACTCTTCCATTCTTATTTGCATCAAGGAGAGAGTGCTATGTAAGATGACCAGCTATATAAATTCAATTGATAAAAAAAATAAAATAGATAAAATAATCAAATAAAATAAAATAAACTTCCGTCTCTGCTGGCTATCCCTAGATAGTTGATTGCACCTTAGTTTTCTGCTAACATTCAGGAATTGTTAAGAAATGTATCAAAAATAAGGCACATAGCAGAATGCTGTTGATGAAATCAGTGGCATGACTGCATTGAGTGCAATTCCAGCTCTGCTCTGGGGAACACAAACAAACAAAACAGCTGACTCTTGGAAAAGATACAAAATTGATTGACTAATAATGCTGCTAAGTGAAGCAGATCAATGCCACTGTGATAAAATATTCAAATAACTAAGTTGAGAGATATTCTGTGGAAATTTTTGAGATCCTGATCTAAGGACCCAAAATAGATAAAATATGTTTTTATATTAAAATAATAAGCTATTCTGGCTTTTTCTTCATGTAGTACATTCCCATGCATAATTCAGGAGATCAAGAAGGGTCAATAGTCCTTTTGTTTGCCCTGTCCTTTTTAATATCTACATCAGGGGTGTCAAACTCATGTCGTCACGGCATCATCACGTGATGTATTGAGACTTTGTTCTCCTTTGCTGTGGCCAGTGTGTGATGCATCTGGCCCGTGGGCTGCGAGTTTGACACCCCTGATCTACATGAAACTACTTGGAAAGGTCAACCAGCAATTGGGGTGAGATACTATTAACATGCAGTTGAAATGTAGTTTTAATCTCTTTTCATATCAAATGAAGTATGGGGTAGACCCAGTGTTTGGTGGCATTCAGTGTCAGGTCAGGAAGAAAAAATTCAAACTCAACCCAAAGAAGATAGAGTGACTATACATTCAGAAGCCCCTGGTATATTACCATTGTTAATTGTTTGCAGGCCTGCAATCTGATAATTCCCATGGCTCCTGCTTGAGTAGCAAGTACAGGGTATGGCCAGAAGGACTTGTGCCCAGTTTAACTGTATTGCTGTTAACTGTATGAATCACGGTGGCTCAATGGTTAGAGTGCAGTATTGCAAGCTACTTCTGCTGACTGCCGGCTGACTGCAATTTGGCAGTTCAAATCTCATCAGGCTCAAGGTTGACTCAGCATTCCATCCTTCCATGGTAGGTAAAATGAGGACTCAGACTGTTGAGGGCAATATGCAAACCGCTTAGAGAGGGCTGTAAAGCACTGTGAAGTAGTATATAAGTCTAAGTGCTATTGCTATTACTATTGCTACTGCTAACTATGACCTAATCTAGATCAAGGGCACTGAAAATTGTCAGATACATCCTTATCATCTCCCATATAAATTACTTTAATTATAATTACTAAATTCATACAATCTGCTAAACCAGACTGAATCAAACTAACATTATGGTTTAGTGTGTTGACTAATCTGAGCCAATATTTTAAAAAGCCCATTCATAGAAGTTTATTAAAATATTTACTAAGAACTTTTATAAATATTAGGATGCTTTGACTAAGATATTCTATGAGCGATTACATTTTTTGAAAAGCCTTAAGTTTTATATCCTTTATGTAGATTTAAACACATTAAATAGATATATTTGTTCACTTTTTAAAACAGTCATAATAAGTATCCAATACAGTTCCTGAATAAATATGTAATCAAATGTAATATTTTAGTTCTTATTTTAAATGGTAAACTAAAATGCTTCTTTTCTTTGTATTTCCAAGAGGTGGAAACGTAAAAAGAAAAAAAAAATCTTTTTGATAATTCTACATAACACATATACTAGATAAAGGAAATAAAATTTATTAGAGTGATGCAGTATTCCGCCTCTTGCTATTATCTAACTCTGTAGATTACTTTTCATGTAAAATTAAAGTACTTCCTAATGTTCAAACAACAGACACTTTCCTGTTGATGGTATAGATTGGTTCTCATGATGTAAAGAAATAAAATGACAAGGATTTATTGAATATTGATCTAAAGAGTTAATTATGATATATCCTTTGAAAAAAATCCCAGTGCAATATTCTGTTCTTATTTTAGGCTTTAATTCTATGCCTGCAGAATTTATCAACTTTCCTTTTTTATTACAAAGATCTTTGGATCTTTTCTTCTCAAAGCTTGCAGAAATGTCCCTAACTTATCTGCCCACTTCTATTATTCTAGCAACTGGAAAAGTTTTTTTAAAAAATAGTGGGCAATTAGGGCCCAGTGTGATTGTTAAGATTTTGGATTATTTCAGTCCAACATTTGCAAAAAAAATTATGTCAGCTATGTAAAAAAAAGTACTCCTTCAGGTCAACCCTGTGTCTTGCATACATGCTTCTTTCCAATCTTCTTGAGAATGATATGGAAATAATTTACTATTGCATCCTTTTAGCATATTTCCATCAAGGTTCTTTCCCCGATACTTCCTGTTGGGTTCTCATCCAAATATGTAGTAACTAGGTCCTTTCTTGCTTAGCTCTTTTTAACATCAACTTGAGTATTACCCTCACCATAAATAATTTTCTTTTATTGTTTTCTACCTGTCTTCATATAATATCAAGAAGTAAAGGAGAACAATTCATCAATAGAACATAGAATAACAGAGTTGGAAGAGGCCTTGGAGGTCTTCTAGTCCAGAGGTCGCCAATCGGTGGGCTGCAGCCCACTGGTGGTCCATGATAAAGTTTGGTGGGCTGTAGCACACTAGTGTCTGGAACAAGGGTGATACTACGGATTGACTGATGCGTGTGGGGAGGGAGGGTAGCACATGGAAGATTGAGGCATCCTTTCTGGGTGTTCCCTGATCTGCGAGGGGGTGGGATGAAAGGAACCTCTGAACTGGTGCTGGGTGGTGGGAATCTGATGTCCAGAGTCTAATGAGCCATGTTCTGAAGACCAGATGGCTGGCGGGGAGGTGGGGTAATCCTGCAGTCTCCTTAGCAAACCCGTGTCATGGCTGCTGCCTCCTGCCTCTGTGCATCGAGGAGGCCAAGCAGCAGCAGGAAGAGTGTGGACCTCCTGAGTGCAGGAAGCAGCTGCCAGCAATGCCCTCAGGTGAAGATGTTCCAAAGGGGAGGCTTGACCCCCCTCTTCCTCTTCACCAGAAGTGCTCACATGCCCAGCAGGAAGGAGGAAGCTTGGCAGGTGCCAGAGGGGTGGTCAGTGCTTTGCATGTGAGTGCTTCTGGCGAGGAGGAAGAGAAGCTCCTGAGGGGAAGGGTCAAGCCTCCCCCTGGCAACATCTCCACCTGAGGGCATCACTGGCAGCCACTCGACCTCCCCAATGCACAGAAGCAGGAGGCAGGAGGTAACACCAGTTCTGAGGTTCCTTTCCCTCCACCCTCACCCCCTCACAGGCCTGGGAACACCCAGGAAGGACTCTGATGCCACGATCTCCTGTGCATATCAGTCCATCTGCCACCGGTATCACTCTTGTTGCCCCACCTCCCCGCCAGCCATCTGGTCTTCAGCACGTGGCTCATCAGCTTCCGGACATCAGATTCTCACCACCCAGCACCAGTTCAGGGGTTCCTTCCCCCCACCCCCAACCCCAGGGACAGAGCGAGGGGGAGAAAGAGAGAGAGAGAGAGAGGGAGAAAGGAGAAAGAAAGAGAGTGGGAGGGAAAGAGAGAAAGAAAGAGAAAGAGGGAGAAAGGAAGAAAGAGAGAGAGGGAGGGAGGGAAAGAGAGACAGAAAGAGAAAGAGGGAGAAAGGCAGAAAGAGAGAGGGAGAGGGAGAAAGGGAGAAAGAGAGAGAGGGAGAGAGAGAGAAAGAGGGAGAAAGGGAGAAAGAGAGAGGGAGAGGGAGGGAAAGAGAGAGAGAGAGATGAGAGAGAGAAAGAGAGATGAGAGATCCCGGTATTTTGTTTTCTGAGGGAAACGGATCCAAATGACTCTTTGAGTATTTAAGGTTGCAAAAACAGGCAGCCAAGATATTCCCATCCCATCAGTGGGAATCTAGGTGCTTCAGCGAGTGGCATGCTGAATTCATATTAGTGGTCCATGGGACTTAAAATTATGAGTTTGGTGGTCTCTGAGGTCCAAAAGGTTGGCGACCCCTGTTCTACTGCAACTCCCTCCTTGGGAAAGAGATCTTATATCATTTCAGACAAGTAGCTGTCCAGTCTCTTCTTAAAAACGTCTTGCAATGGGGCACCCACAACTTCTGAAGGCAAGGCATTTCAATTATTAATTGTTCTCACAGTTAGGAAATTTCTCCTTAACTCTAGGTTGGTTCTTTCCCTGATTGGTTTCCATCCATTGTTTCTTGTTTTGCCTTCTGGTTATCTATGGCTATATCAAACTGCACAATGATTGGTTAAAGGAATTATATGAAGGGGCAGAACCACAAGTTTATGTATATAACTTAACACCAAACAACAGTGTGCAGTTCCTTCACTGTTCAACTCATGTTTGTGAATTTGGATCTCTAGCTGCTATTGGAGATTTCATTGGTTTGCATTTCTAGAGCTCCCTGTACTCATGGAGACATCTCTCCCCTAATATCATTAACACAGAGGGAAGGAATTACAATGTGGAGAATTTGTGAGTTGGTTTTATAGCAATGTGTTTTATGAATTAATGTCAAATGGTACATTTGATGCGCAACAGACTGCAGCAGCTAAGAGCTATGTGTGAATTCACTAAGAACTCTGCGATCCACAATGACTCAGCAGAAGTTTGCAGTTTCTCCTTGAAGTAAAATTTTAGCTGAATGGTTTCTGTCGTGGCAGTGCATCTATGGCAAAGTTGAGAAAATTGGAACTATAAAAATAAATATTTAAGACATTTCTTGCCAGACTCCCCATTGGGTGGTAACAAATAAAAAGGACTCAATACTTCACTCTGTCTTTTCTTAACTTCCAGAAATCCATTAAATTCTTTGTCAATATGTTCAGCAGAGCTTCAAATTGCAGTTGGTCAGCAGCAGATAAAAGTCTGATGTATATAGGAAAACTGGCAAGCATGTATAATTTACTGGAATGCAGTTAATTAGTCAGCTTCAATAAAGAAAAGGATCTTAATGATCTTCCATCAACATTTTCTCCTTTTCACTGAGCCTGCAGGTAATAGTCCTCATGAAAAAGTGTAGTTAAGACAGATAAGTGATTTCAAGAATAAAGCAAATGGTATAACTTCCAGAAAACAATTTTAGACAAATTGAATGTAAGAAAGGCAATCAGCCAACTGATCAATACATGTGTATCTGTTTCTCAGAATTGTTTATTTTGTTTTAAGTAATAGATTTTATTTAAAAGGTTTGATTTGTATATATGAAAAAAAATCTGCATAATGACACTGCTTTTTAAATAAATAAAATAAAAGAGTTGGAAGGGACCTTGGAGGTCTTGTAGTCTAACCACCCTCCTCAAAGCAGGAAACCCTAAACCATTTCAGACAGTGGGTGTCCACCTACAACTTCTAATGTTCTTCTCTCTCCCAGTCTTCTTTCTCTTTGTATGCAAGTGTGCTGTCCAGGCTTGCTAACTTTAGCTAAATCTAAGATCTGTTAATTCAAATTAAATTCAACTCTCTCTTTTGTTATCTTCAAGATAGAATGAAATCAAGAAAGATTTAAGAATGATAGGCTTCATAAGAAAATCGGTTCTACCAGACTTCCAATTAATAATTTCTATTATACCCTGATCAATAATTATAACATACTGAAATATACTGTTCTATTTCAAGAGCTTCTTCTCTTTTATAATAAAATAAAAATGAAAAGAGGAGCAGTTGACAGAACATTGCATATGTAATGCAGCTTCCAGAAAATATCTAAAAAACTGTAATCAGTATGATTAATATATGCATTATTTGGATGCATTTTCCAAATTTATAAAACAAACAAATATATACAGGGACTGAGCTTTGTAGAAAACAAAAATGACAAATGATTCATGTTTATTTCATGTTTGATTACACACAAATCAACTTTTAAAAATCATGGTCCAACATTTTTCCAGGATTGGAATTAAGTGGTTTAAATGCATATATTAGATTTAATATATGGGAGCCTTAACTATACCTATTTTATTGATGATGTTGTTAATAAAAAGCTAAAAATTGTAACTGATGTGGAGAGCTGATGTGCAAGATTCTTTAAAGTTTAGGCCATTAAAAAGACTTTATTCATATCTGTGCTTTTTGAGGAATTCTATAAAAATGATTTATGTTATAAAATAATCTCTCCTTGCTTGGAAGTTCCAGATGTGTTGTACTACAATCCTCATCATGTCCAAAAGACCCACCCATCATGACTGGAGATGATGATGTAATATCCGGCACTTGAGGGGATCTTAAACACTTAAATATTGTGAAAAACATTTAAACATTTAAGATCCTCTCACGTGCTGGTTTGCTGTAGAATACATCATTGTTCACTGCAATTTAGCATGGGTAATGATCACCTAAAGTTGTCCCTTACAATAGCTAAGCCTTGCTAGATACCATCACACGTAAGTCCAAGTCAACACGCATAATATTGTGCTGTATGAATCACCATCTTTCTATTCTGACACTTGTATTTTATTGTACCTCTGTTCAATTTATAACCAAAAGTATAACTGGAAAATGACATTTATCTAACACTGCAATGTTAAATGACGTGAAAACTACTTCAGCAAGGCAAAGGAAAAGAGGGGATAAAGCTACCTATGTTGATGGATGCTACAGAATTTTTTTTTTTAATGATGGGAGTATTAGCTAACAGAGTAGGTCAGCCAAAGGTCTGCTATCCCTAAGGGTTTAAAGCATTGCTAGATATCTATTTTTGATAATTAGTTATATCGTGATAATAACATACACTCAGATATCAACACAGTCAGTTATAATACTCAACCCCCCAAAAAAAAAAAAAGGTTTTATTTTTCTATCCAGGTTTGACAAATATATAGTCTTGGTATTTTTTTCTTCATTCTCTAATTAAAATATATGATTTTTAAATTGTCATAAATGCATATCTTCGTTCAGATAATCTTTGAGGATAAATGTGTTTTGGGAAGAGTAGATTATCTAATATGCAAATAATGCATTAGACCATGCATCTTATAGTAGTGATTTATTTCCCATACTTTCTAAGCAACAACAACATTTACCTGTCTACAATGAAAGAATTACAGAGTGTTGTTCCTATTAAGGCTTTCATGCTTTAGTGTTCTATGTGGGATGCTTAAAGGTTTGTTGCTAATATAGTAACTTTAAAATGTGGAACATGATGAAATAATGATTAATAGAAGAAAGTTATGGCAGAAGCTTAAACATATCGTGCAAGTATTTATAGGCCTAAGTGGCACTTCAGATTCTAAGGGGAAAAGGTATTGTGAGGCCCTTACATACCACTTGCCTTCAATCCCTTGAAGCGGCATTTGTACCTAGCTGCTTTCCACAGCTGTAGTGTGTGTTCACTCCCATACTCTGAAGCACATTTTCCCCTTCTGAACGGAAGCGTTGTACAAACAAATTATTTATTTATTACAGTTTTTTTTTATATCTCTACTCTTGAAGGGGGGAAAAGCCTGCCTAAGGATGTTGCAAGAAATAGAAACACTTGATAAATAATGTAGAAGAAGAATAAATATAAATAAAAGTACAATAAATATAATTTAAAGGCAAATCTCAAAGTTACAAGAGACTAACAGCCTTCCTATAGGGCAGCTGATGAAAGTGGCCCAGTGGGGAGGAGAGGAAAGTGCCCAGTGGTGCAAAATGCTGTGGTGGCAGCCACCTGTCCTTCTCCCTCTCCCTCTTCCCAAGAGAACTTCATGGGAACGTTGATACAGAGCAGTGTTTCTCAATCTTGGCAACTGGAAGACATGTAGACTTCAACTCCAGGCTGGCTGGGGAACTCTGAGAATTGAAGTCCATACATCTTCAAGTTACCAAGGTTGAGAAACACTGATATAGATAATGAACAATGCTGGTACATTGAAAAGGATTTGGTCCTGGCAGTTCACTTGAGAATAATTCAGAATAAAAGAATGGGAAGGAACCTTGGAGAACTTCTCGTCCAATCCCCCACTCAAGTAGAAAATGCTATAACATTTCTGACAAATGGTTGTCCATGCTCTTCTTAAAAACTTCAAGTATCGGAGCACCCATGCCTAAAGGGAAATTTTTCCCCTGATTAATTGTTCTAATTGTCAGGAAATTTCTCCTTAGTTGTAGTTTGGTTCTCTCCTTGATTAGTTTCCACCCATTGCTTCTTGTCTTGCCTTCTGGTTATCTATGACTACCTCAAACTGCACAATGAAAGGTTAAAGGAATTATATGAAGGGGCAGGCTCACAAGTTTACGTGTAGAAATGAACACCAAACAACAGTGTGTAATTCCTAGTCCTGCCTTCAGGAGCTTGATGAATAGGTTGATCTCTCTTCTTTGTGGCAGCTCCTTAGATATTGGAATACTGCTATCTTGTCATCCCTAGTCCTTCTTTTCTTTAAACTAGAAATATCCAATTCCTGCAACCATTATTCACATGTTTTGGCCTGCACTCCTCTAATCATCTTTGTTGATTATTAGATTTGAGATTTGTTGATGAAATCAGATTTGAGAATAAGAGCTGGTAAATAGAGGTTGGGATCTTCTAATATTTAAGGAGCTGCTTAACCCCAGCTGCTGGAACAGTATTCTGTGATAGTTCAATAATGCATGATTTCTACCTTGCTTTAAAATGTGAAAACCTTCTGAAATCTCAGTGGTTGCCATCTTCCACAACTGTGAAAATCAAAACTGAATTCTTATTACTGCAATCTAGTTTGGTTTCCTGTTTTCAATAGCCAAAGATGTTCATATCAGTAATGGTAAAGAAAGATATTTAATATACTGATATTTGCACACAGATATTCAAGGAAGGTATATGCTTGTATGTATTACAAATAAACCACAGAATGTTTGGGCTTTATGTACCAGGCTATTACTAATACAAACATTTTGAGGTCTAAGTAAAATGAAAGAACATTAACTAATTAAAGAATTAACAAAACATAAAATATTCCAAAGCAGAACTAAAATCAGAAAATAGTCAAAAGACAGGATTTAAAATTAAATTAAATTTATTTATGCTTCCGTGCAAAGCAATATGGTATTAATGAATATTAATAGTAATTGTATATATACATTCACTAATGAGGAATAATTAGAACCACACCACATCCCTTCAAAAAAAAAAAAGTTGTTAAAAAAATCCAGAGAAAAGGATATTTATTTTATAACATGATCTTGGGAATCAAGACCATATAGACAAATTGGAAAGATATATTAAAAATATTTTTGATTAATTTTAGCTTGTGGTCAGCCATTTTCAGAGGGTAAGAACATCGAATTAATTTAGATTTACTCACAATGAATATTAACTCTTAAGATTTATCTTAAGCAGTGAAAATCATTATAATATTCTTATTTTTCATATCCTGGCCTTTTTGTTTCATTTACTACATATTCACAGGTTTCAGTCATTTTCCTTAAATATCATTCAGATCAGTCACTTTCTTTATACAACTGAAATTAAGAAGTAACATGTTATCACAAGGAGCTATTGAACTCCACAGATGATAGCATATTTATGTTTTGCTATGCATCTATTTATGTCTTCTTTAACTGTCTTAGTTACTTATATGGCAGAAATTAGTCCCTCCTTCCTCAATATTAAATCTACTCAATAAGCAAGTATCAATAGGCTCAGCAATTAAATCAATGTTGCATTTACATATAACTGGTAATATTTGAAGGAATGGGAAAAGTAACAGGGCTGCTTTTATAGCAAAGTTACTATTTTTACCTGTACTCCATTCCTGGTGTCGAAGGAGTGCTCAGGAAAATTGTGTTTAGTCTGATCATAATCTTCTTCAGAACAGTGTTCCCAAATACAAAAGTTAATGAAACCTAGTCAAATTTTCTAGTTGAAGAGGAGCATTCAATGATATCTAAAGAGTTCTGATGGTTTGCTATCCAGTCTTCTATCCAAATATTTGAAGTTGGATGACTTAAATTTATCACTTTAAAAAAAAAGCAAAATTATATTTTTAAGGATGTTATTTTTCAAAAGTTTTCTTCAGTAGTAAAAATCAGTAAACTCATTACCCTGTAGTGAGTTTACACTTGCACCAAGCCGTAACAGATTGTTTCATCTTGATAGGCATGAAGCATAACTCAGTGTGATATGTCAGCCATAGTTTATGCCTTAGCAAGAGAATTAGGCTGCCATGGTTAGATCAATAAACAATATTAAACCAATGGCTTATGGTGATGTATGAATTTGCTGAGATATGTCCAGATTGTAGTATATTTTCTTATTTCTTCAGTACTGCACAGAAATAGGTAGTTATTAAATTGTTCCCAATACTTGAACAAGTTAGATGCAGTTCATACAATTTTCCAGCACCCAAATAGTTTGAGTGTAAAGACTCCTAACTTATGCTCCTAACACTTGCTTTTATTGTAGCTCTATTTGAACCAACCTTGATTTTCTGAGAGGCCCTGCAGAGAAGGTTTAGTTCAGAATAGAGAATTTGGTAGAGAAAATGTACAGAAAACTGAAGAGAAGACAGAAAAAAACAAATCAATTGCAAGAGTAGCTCCAACTCTTATAGACATTGTATACATAGATGTCTATCATCTTATATATAACAGTTGTTTCTATCTATCCAGTCCAGCAGGATGGGCATGCTTTGAGTGCCATCAACCAAGGAATGTACCTTTTTTGTCATAGTGCCTGCCCTCTGGAACATGCTTCTCCTGAGGTTAAGAAAGTTACAATACTACCAGCTTTTCAGAAAACCCCTCAGACCTGGCTATGTGCCTGAATTTGGGGTCCTAGTGTGTGAAGGGGTCAATTTCCTGCTTATGTTGACACCAATGGATTGTAATATCTCTTGACTAGTCTTTGTATTTCATTTTTTGTTTTATATAGTATGAAATTGTTTTTATGATTATTCACTGCCCAAAGTCACTGGTTTGAAATGGGCAGCTATATTAAATAAATGAACAAATAAATAAACAAACAATTAATTAATTAATTAGTTAAATAAATAAATAAAGTTGGTAAATTGCTTATTAGAAGTAAAAATATATTGTGATGACCCATGGCACAGCACAAAGACAACACAGTCACATAAGTAAGAAGAGTCCCTTTAATACCTCCAACTTTGCCCACAATGTCCAGGTTAACTTCGGCTGGAGAAAGAAATTCTCCCATGAACAGTCTTTAAGTGGAGGAAATTCAGTCCAAAAACAAAGTACATACAAACTGTAAATAAAAATTCACACAAACCATGCTGCAGTAATTAATTTGACAGGGCAGCCTAAGGAATTCTAGACTTGAAAGGCCAACAAAACACACACAATTGGGAAAATGCCAGGAACCCAGATAAGCCTTGACAATAAGAGATAATTCACAATTTGCTTCCCATAAGTTGCTGTGTGAAATCTCCCTTTTTAAACACTGTGTTCCCAGCTGCAGCTAATGAAGGGAATCAGGGCCTTTTCCTCCTCCATAAACCATGCAACTCATGTTGCTCCATTCCTCCCTACTTGCCCTAGGATGAAGAGGGGGTAGGCCTGGATCTTCCTCTGAATTCCCTCTCTCTTGCTCTACCTCTCCCCTGCTCTGCCCAGCTGGACTTTGCCCTTACCCAGTTTCTTCCACAGCCAACGGAGCCACACTCCCACTCCCTGCCAGCTGCTTGGCCTCCCCCTCGGAATCAGATTCTGACAGGGGCATGACATATATATTATTATTCACATATATCTTCTATATTGATTTTGCTGTCTGATAGTGTTGCCTGTATTGGTGTTCTGACCTAGACTTCCCCCAACAGCATGAAGCTGAGTCCTTATTCCAATAAACCCCTTTTATTTGATTTACAATGAATTTCCTCTGCAACAAAGTCCTGGCCAACAGTCTTTCATGATAGTTCCCAATTACAAACCTTTATCAGGCTTGGAGAGGAGCCAGACATCTTTCAGACTCTGCAATACTTGGCAAGCATGCCAGAATAGAACTAATTGTTTCCTGCAAAGTCCCACTCCCCTTTTGCTCCTCTTTTACACTCTAGGGAAGGGGCCATTCACCACCCACCTGTGGTGGGTCGGCCCTTTTCCTCAGCTATTCCCTTCATCTAGCAACTCTGCGCACGTGCACTCTGGGAACAGGGTCTAGCTGTTCTTCTGCTTAACTGATGTTTGACTCCAAAGGCAGCTGATAACTGTCAGATAGCCCTGGCCCCATCTCTACCTCCAACTCAGAACACTAGGATTGGCCCATGCTCCTCCCCAACCTCCTCACTGTCCAAATCTGCTGCCAGCTCCGCTGGCCAGTGTCAGGCCACAACAATTGGCTGTGGTCAAAAAGGCAGGATATAGATTGAAATAATAACTTTTAAGTTGAGAAAGGTGTATTTCAATCTGCAGCATCACAAAAACTTCAGAACATACATTTAGAAAACATTTCATAAATTTACAGAGAAATGATTGGGTAATAGAACAGAAAGTTACATTAGTAGTATACATTTCTTGTTTTTATGTTCTATATAAAAGATGATAGAATAAAGAAATAACACATTGAATAAGAAATGAATTTTCCATTTGGTCATGCTATTAGTCATAAACAATAAAATATTATTGGAATGAAATAATAATATCATTTTTCCTCCTAGATATTTCAACTGTTGATGTGTGTGCTCCTATGCTGTGAGCTTATTCCAGTATATATTCCTGGAAACATTTATAAAAATCCTGCTCCAACAGAGAAGTTATGGAATAAACAGGGCAAAGGAAATACCAGAATTGCAACAGATGCAATTGATTAGATGCCTTGGGGAATATTTCACTTATTTATTTTAGGACCAGTGGATGTAAATCAAAAGATTGCAATACCACCAGTGAATACATATTACGGACAAAATAACCCACAGTGACAGAATTTCCTCTTCAATGATACAATAGATTGTTATGTGGACTGAGTGAAGTATTTGTGGCAAACTCTACCTTTATAAACAAGAGAAAAGTTGTTTTTAAGCCTTCATTCATTGTGAACAGTAAAACAGTTTATTGCTGTACACCTAAGCTGGTAGGGTTGCTTTAGTGTTATTGACTAACACAATTGAATTGCTTTTTCATCACTCTTCTGTCCAGGAGATATAACAGTGTTTTTAGTGTTCTGTATGGATGATATGGCAGTAATAATAAATCAATAGATTGAAATGGAGAGAAAAGTGTTTGGATGTTTTTTCAGAAAACAGTTGAAGTGTTTGACAAACTATAATTCAAGCCCAACTAAAATTGGGTTTCTTCAGATTAAAATTGAGGGATAGACAAATGTACTGAAGAGTTTTAATAACGTTATCCTTCAGTGCAAATCAAGAAGTTTGAGAAGAATAATTCATCATCAGTACCTCTGAACCAATTTTGTGTAGTGAACAAGAAACCCAGAGACTGTGAGTTTTGGTCTTCTGGAAAAGGTTCTAATGCTGGAAAAGTCTAAGAAAAGAAGAGGATGATCAGCAGGAAGACTCAGTTATAGTGACCATGAGTGCACTATTTGAAAACCTATTTATTTTCCACATTCTATTCACAGCATGCCACATTATTATCAAAACAATGCAAATCAAATGGTAAATACAAGTTTGAAAAGTTGTATTACCAGGGGTGGGATTCTACCAGTTCGCACCTATTCGCTAGAACTGGGTGTTAACATTCTAAGCAGTTCGGAGAACCAGTTGTTAGAAGAAATTACTGGCCTAATCCTGTAAGGAAGGCATGAAGGAAACATTCTGGTGTTGCTTACAGAAACTGCCTCTCCATTAACCCTTATTACATTCTTAGTAGGACTAGACTTCCTGTATCAGGAACGTCTCTGGAGTTTTTCCCTCCTCCTTTGCTGGTACTTTGCTTGTGTGGAGTGACCATTTAAAGTTAAATGGCACTGAAAAATGTGACTTATGATCATTTTTCACACTTACAACTGTTGCAGCATCCCCACAGTCAAGAGAGGCCAGGCGAGGAGATGTGTGCCTCAATGTGAGTGATATTGAGTTGCCCACACCCAGCCAATAACATGACCACCAAGCCATGTCCACCCAGTCACATGACCACCAAGCCATGCCCACCACCTAAGCCATGCCCACAGAACTGGTTGTTAAAATCCCACCCCTGTGTATTACCATGTCACAAGCTTCATGAAGTAGCCAAGGGTAATTAGAATGCTAGGATTTGCTTTGAAATCTGAATTCATCCTGAAATATAAATTGTCATGTTTTGCTAGCAGAAGAAAGTTAGAGATGGAGATAAAAGCATTGTGCTTGACAGTCCAGGCTCTAGGTAACAGGGAACTACATGAGTCTGAATGTCAAGCTGAGTGACTGAAGGCAGGCAAGTAGCAATGCTGACAAGAACACAGATTTAGAGTTGAAGAGTTGTTTTCAATAAAGGGACAAAGGGCCCAAACTTCCTCTTATAGTATGGTTTGATTAGGAGTTTTCTATCCTCTGCTATCAAGGAAACATGATTGCCTTTACTTCATAAGTGCACTTATATTTTTAGGCTAGGCACTCTGTCAGAATCTGGCCTCTCATATTCAGAACAAGTCTCATCTTCTCAGACATATGGCCATCTGGGGTAGTAGCAAGAATTTGATTGTCTGCTGATGCTTCAGCCTCTGATTCAGAAGACTTCATGACACACCCAGATTTTCTTGCATCACTTTAAAATGTTTCCCATTTTCTGAAGTAAGAAAGAGATAACAGTTGGGTTGTCTGTTGTACTTCATTATATTTTAACGTGTCCATTCTTTGACTCATGTGCTTTTCCTTTAGGCTTTTCACAGACATTTCATCTTGGTCTGCTGAATTGAATGCCCCACTTAGGTATTTATTATACTGAATTACTGAACCTTGGAGAATAGCTCACAAAACCCTCGAGGTCTAGAACTAGCCTATTTACAGTAACTTATTATGGGTGGAATGGACTCACTGCTCTTACGCTTTGTGAAACTGGATCTTTTCTTTTCATTTTTAAAGATAACTTTAGTAGATTTTTTTTAAATTAGAAAGATAATAACTAACAAAAATAATAAGCTAGAACAGAGAAAATATAAAGAGAAAGCAAAGCCAAACGTGCAGAAAAAAAGAAATAAAAATGCAAAGAAATGACTTTGACTAAATATAAATTTAAATTGATCTTGTCCTCGTAATTTTCATTTTTTCTATTATTTACTATTTAATCTAATCATAAAACTGATATATGGTATTTTTTATTATTTTCTTTTTCACACACAAAAAAATCAAGTGGGGATTTCCAACCAGCATTAAAATCAAAGTAGATCATCTCTTTTCCTTATTATTTACTTTTTTTTTAAAGAAAAAAACTATTGACAAAGTTTAAGTACCAAAATATGAACTTATGTACATTTAGCAACTAGTTTTTAAAAGTATCTTTCTTGTATTTTTTTTCCAGGTTTGGTTCCCTGATTTTTAATATAGTTACTACATTATTATAGCAATGGTCCAGTGGTTATAATGTTTCATACTCAAAAAGTTGACAGTTACACTGATTTATAGTAGTAAGGATCTATATTCAAAATGGTATAAAATGTCATTAACATAAATCAAACCAAAGGCCTTTTATATTTAATGTTCTACATTATTATCTAACCTTAGGGTTTCTGGAGATTCTTAGAAAGTGGGAGACATGCAAGAAGGAGAAACAATGTAAATATTTTGGATTCACACAGAGCGAGTGTCTGCTTAAATCACCATGTATTAAGATATAGGAAGAACTTTATAGGAAGACTTTATATATTTCTGAACTAAAGATGAACCAGTTTCTCAACTGAGATTCGTGTGGAATTTTCTCTATGAAATTACCGTATTTGCCGGCGTATAAGACGACTGGGCGTATAAGGCGACCCCCAACATTTCCACTCAAAATATAGAGTTTGTTATATACTCGCCGTATAAGACTACCCCTCTTCCACACACCTTCCACTTTTGCACTTTTTTTTTTTTTTTTGACGCACTTTTCTGCTTTGGACAATTTTGAAATGAGCTAATCCAATTTTGAACCAAGAATATGCCAATAGCTATGGAGTTTAGAAATGAGTTTTAAAAATATTTTTCATTGCTTACCATTAAGCGTAAAATATGTTGTAAATAAAATGAGAACACAGGAAACGTTCTCTTCTCAATACAGCTGATCTCTCTCTCTCTCTCTCTCTCTCTCTCTCTCTCTCTCTCTCACACACACACACACACCAAAAACCCGGACACTGAAAAGGCTGCCAAGGAACAGTATATTCAATGCCTTCTCTTTAATCAAGAAACAAGGAATTCCTTAGAATCTTTTTTTTTCCCCAAGTGGCCCTCTTTAAAAAATATATGGAGGTAACACTTTCATTCAAAAAGTCTTCCAGTATTTGGAGTCTCTCAGACATATTGAAGTGAGGCAGGAGAGTAAGTGAAATTTGAAATGACCCAGCTACAGTTTTCTTCCCCTCCCGCCCGAAGGCCATTATCTCCACATCAAAACGAACGAGGGAGGCAAAGAAGCCAAACACGCTAAAAAGGATCTCTTTATTTTCCTACACAAGGTCACACCTACTTTTCCGCATTCAAAGGACAACCTCTCCTCACCACCACCACACACACACACACACCCCAATACCCGCAAACAATGTTCTGGGCATTAATCACCATTGCTACATTAACCTGGTAAATTTATACCCTGCCTCCCCCAGTGTTGCTTTGACGGCAGGATTTCACACAGCGGGGCGCTCGCTCGCTCTCTTCTCCGCTCTCCCACCGTTCGCACATGTTGGAAGCACCGTAAAACCTGATAACCCACCCGGGGCTCCCCATCCTTAACCTACAGCCGCCCGCATGCAAAACCTGCGTGCAAAAAGAAAAAAAAGAAAAAGAAAAGTACACCGCACGTGAGGATCTTCGAATCCTCTCCTCCCCACACCGCTAAGGAAGGAAGAGGGGGAAAGGTTGCGCAGCGCGTGGCAGTGACACCCGCCACACACACACACACACACACACACACACCGCTCCCCCAGCCTCCTCCCGGCTGCAACTCAAGCTCGAAGTGGGAGTCGGAGTCCTCCCGGCGTATAAGACGACCCCCCACTTGGAGGCATGTTTTTCAGGGCAAAAAAGTCATCTTATACGCCGGCAAATACGGTAAATTCCATTGTTCCCATATGCTAGATGTTAAATCTACAAGTTTATATTTTCAATATCTGGAAGTAGAGCTGATTAAAATATCAGCAGAACGCAAAATACCTTTTGAACTTCTCAAATTTACAGTGTATTTTCAGCCAAGCTTTTTCATTCATTCAAATTCTAATATGCAGTTTTCTTATCATCATTGTAAAATGTAAGTGTAAATTAATAAAATCAATAATTAATGGGATAATAAATATTCAAGGATAATAAATATACAAGCATTATATATTTTCAGTACATGGATCAGATGGCAATGATTGTACTAAATTTAAAGAAAAGAAAACATTATAGGAAATAGTAAAACATTTTTCAAAGAAGTTGCACAAATAGAGGAAGTACTTTTAAATGTGAATTTCCCATTGTTCAACTTCATTGGCAAGCTATAAATCTAGATGATTCAAGTAGAGATTAAAGTTTCTGCATCATTTTCTTTACACAATACATAATTTTATGCACCATTAGCATGTCCTGTATTATATGCCTGTTTGTAAGCTCTGCAGCCCAAATATTTGCAACATTGTCATAGATGAATAGGTAACCTTTGTACATTTTTCATCCCTAAATTATTCTTTTTTAGTTTCTTAGAGTAGCAACAATCATCACATTGTTGAAAGACATCATGCTATCAGTTTTCTTTTAGATTCTTCTCCTAGTGATTTCCAGTATGGAATTGTTCTTTTCAAACAGCTGTAAGCTGGGTCAATGATTTCATCAAGTTACCTAGCAAGTTAACTTTGTCTACAAAGATATAAAATTAAGATGTTTTGCCCCAATCTCTATTCCCCCGATTTAAAAATATTCTTTTAGAACTCATCATTGTTCATATTTTCTTTGCCCATCCTAAATAATGTGATGATATCAAATTTTGACACCTAACTATTTATCCTTTATTCCATTATTTATGCTGAAAACTTCTTGGAATGAATGACATTTTTTTAAAAAAAGAAATATAATTCAACTTGAAACTGAAGCACAGTAGAATGAGAAAAAAGTGAGAACCAGTCTACACTGAATTTCTTTTTGATGAATTCAATAACAATATTGTTGTATTTTCCTCTCTTATTTTGTTCCACTCAAGGAAATATACAAATATTTCGCCCTCAACAATTTCTGAGATGGGCAGAGAGGGTGTGAAGTCCAAAATTATTGGATATGTGTGGGGGTGGGATTCAAATTTCTTAACAACCTGCTTTGTGGCCATGGCCTAATTTGTGGGTGTGGCTTGGTGGTCATGTGACTGGGTGGGCATGACTTGCTGACCGAGCATGGCTTGGTGGTCACGTGACTGGCTGGGCATGGCTTGTATATAAATATTGTAAATATTTATGTAAATATTGAATTTTTATGAAAAAAGAGCAACTTTTACCCAAAATCAGGCAAAGCAGGCAGGCAAATTGAGTTGCTTGCAGAATCACAGATTCACTCACAGATCTACCTTTCAGCAATCTGCTACCTGAGCCTGTCACATAAAATTTGCTTGCAAGCAAACTCACAAAATTAACTCACAACACACCATGTATGTAAATATTGATTTTTTAATAAAAAATAGTAACTTTTACCCCAAATCAGGCAAAGCAGGCAGGCAGATTGAGTTGCTCACAGAATTACAGATTCATTCACAGATCTACCTTTCTGCAATCTGCTGCCTGAGTCTGCAGAAAAATAGAAGATTCAGTCCTAAGGAAAGTTCAGCTCTGCTCTCAGGCTACTTCTCTTCCCCGCAACCCCCTGAATACCACACCCCTGACTAAGCCTCAGGGAAGCCTCTTGGGTGAAGTCAAAGCAGTACAACAGTGATTTAGATTAGCTAGAAAGCAAGAAATCCGATGATTTCCTGCTTTCTAGCTAATATAAATTGCATGGCACAGCTGATAGTCAGAACAGCTGATTGTCAGGGGGGGGAAAGGAAAAATAGCAACTTACCCAAAATTAGGCAAAGGCACAATGCAGGCAAGTTGGATGGTGTGCATTTGAGATAAGGAGTGACTGGGCAGGATGAGGCAGGGTGGATGGGTGGGGCCATCGAATGGCATGATTTGCTGGTTCTCCGAACTGCGCAGAATCATAACAACCGGTTCTATAGAACTGGTCCAAACTGGTAGAAAGCCACCCCTGGATATGTGTCCTTTACTTGGAATAACAGAACCTTAAACATAACCATAATCTTCTATCATCCTGTTTTTTTGGTTTACTATGCATTTGTTAGATGGCAAGGAAAATAAAATCTAGCCATTTTTACATTGAGCCAACAATTAGTTCCTTGATGCTGCTCCTGAAATACACATATCAGTTGACAGATAATCTAACAATAAGTACATGTTAATGCACTGACTGACTCTTACTATTCATTTTCTAGTCCTATTTCTGTAAAGATTTATCTGGCTTCCAGCATTATAGCAGGTCATTAATCAACTTAGTTTCACTGAATCTCAGCAAACAAATATTTGAACAATGCCTAAGGAACACTGTATATATTACAGTCTCACATTACTTTTGCCAAAATATCTTTTCCATCTGCGCCTGTAAATCCATTGTGTAATAAGATAATAATAAAAATGTTGGTCTAAATCTAAAAATATTAGGTTGCATTCAGAACATTCCTTTTTCTGTTGGTGTAAACCTCTTACCATTAGTGGAAGATATCTTTGACCATCCAACTGAAAGGCTGGGAAACTATGTACGCTTCCATGAATGATAGAGAATTTTTTATTTCCTTCTCTCTATTAATCTCCTGTAAATCTTTCCATGGGAATTAGAGAATCCTCTGGAATGGCATGAGATATGGTACAGAAAAATGGACAATTGGCTGGAAATTATTTCACCTTCTGGAGGAAATGGAGGAACAATATAGAATCCAATATTTTTAATAAACAAGCATATTGGTTGAAATAGAACAAAATTTCCTTTGCCAGAGGAAGGGTTCATTCCACAGAAAAAGAATAAATAAGGTAAAAAAAAATTTTTTGGGTAAAAAAAATTCATGTTGAATTGTTGGATAAAGGTTATGATTTGTCTTTAAAAGATTCTCTTTGGCTTCTAATTCTTTGATGACTAGGGATGTAGTCAGGAGTGCCATTTCACATATTCATAGCAGGATTGTAAAATATTTACATATTTAAAATATATTTAAAATATTTGATTGTAATGCATCCTTAAGAATCCCAATACTCATTAGAAAACAGGGTTCCAAACTAGTGTGGGAGGGGCCAATCCATTATTTAGTTGCTCCATTCTGACTCCTTATATTATCTGAGGGCAACTCTTTCCACAAATGATTGTATATTCAATATAGAAAACAGTTAAAGTAAGAGGGACTGAGAATTTTTCACATTTTCACTATGTCTCTGTGCCTGAGTGACATTTAGAATGACCATTTAAATGTAAGCAATTGAAGAAAGGCAGGGGTGGGATATGACAGGGTTAACTACCGGTTTGGGATTTACGAGCTTCCCTGCAGGCTGCGAGGCGCGCACCTGTAAATCGTAAGCAGCAGCTGCCTGCAGAGAAGCAGCCTTTGAAACAGCCCTCTTTTCTTGCTTTTCTATCTGTAGCTGTGCCTAGTTCGGCAGTTGAAATTGAAAAATCAGGAAATAAAGATCAGGTAAGAGGCCGGGTGGGTGGATGGGCAAAAACATCAGCAGACATAGAACCGGTTCTATGTCTGCTGCTCTTCAGAGCTACCAGTTCTACAGAGGTGGACAGAACCGTTAGAAACCCACCCCTGCAGAAGGGGCATGTAACAAAACCACTCCAATAGACAGATTTATTTCTGAACTCCAGTTTTAACATTCTGAGAATAACTCTTTGTTTTTATGGCTCTATAGTTTCAGTGTTATCTATGAATTACAATCAGTTCAGTTATTTAACAGCATTTGTAATAGGAATGCTTTATATCTGTTAATAATCAGCATTTTTTAGTTCTGGTCTGAAGCACTGACTTAAAAAATATTTTTTTTCTTTATTTCCCCCCCCCACCCCCAATTTAAACAACAACAAAATTCAAACATTTCTAATGTTTGGGAACCTAACCATATGCATCTTGAGTTTGAAGAATTGTATAATAAATAAACAATAGATCAAATAGAATTTTTCAAAATAATTTTTAAAATATGGACAATTCTTTCTGTTTCAGTCTTTGGATATAAGGGTAAAAAACCAAAGTTTTATGTGTTGTAAATAAATAACTGTACCCATGGCAACATCTGGTCTAGAGCTGACCAGATTGTTATGCTTAAAATGGCAATTACACTTTTCTTAGTGTTCATGTCTTCACAAGTTATAATGGCAATAATGATCTAAAATGTGTCTTAAAACTTCGTGAATGTTTATTTTACACACACCAAAATAATATGTTTTTCCCCAAATCATATAGTTTCCCCAAGAGGTGTCTTTCCATATTAAGCATTGAATGGTACAATTTCAGAAATTACAGCCAACCGAATAGGGGCCATTAATTTGAATGGTAGGCATAGCAAACATAAGGGTTTTTCTGTGAAAAGGACAGCAGCCCATGCTTATTATCCAAGACATCACTCACCACTTTTAATTTTCCCCTCCCCCATCAGATAGGATTGAATGCAGCTTTGATTCTACCCACAATAGCTCTTTATAAGTTTTTAGGTTTTATCAAGAAGAATGATTTGTTTACAGAAGGTTTACTTTGTAGAGAAATGTCCCTCAATAGATCAAGACAGTACAATTGTAATTTGATTCCCTGTGTTAGGTCTTGCTATTCTTTATTTTAGAGATGAGAAAGACAGTTGTGCTGAAATAGGGATGCATTTCCTGACGTCTGAACGTATGGAACTTCTCCCATGCCTTTTTGTAATAGTACTGTGCGTATCTTTTAAATATGGCTAAAGAAGTGTTAATAAGATGTAAAATATCACTCTAAATGAAAATGGAATTGAAGATACTTGAAGAGTTATAAACAGGAATTTAAAATATTACTGTACCATAAATCCAATATTTATTCACATGTAAACATTAGGGAAGCTAGTCATGTCCAGTCATTGTAGTATATGTTCCTAGTATAGTAAGGTATATTAATGTAAACATGCTAATTTGATCCAGCAGCATATGCGTGACGTTTCTTATTAATATTTTGTGGATTCATTGCAATTGTTAATTCAAGTGCAATAATTATACAAATGAATAAAACTATTAATTTCTATCTCTTGGGCACATTTCGTCTATTTTACCAGATTATTGTCACTTAGAATGTTTCAAAACACTGCTAAAGTAACACAAATAACTCTTCATGTTTTTGTTGATGAATTAGCTCATGTTAAATCATGCTAAAAATTATTTCAATTTATACCTTCTGCCCTATGAAAATCATGGAAAAAAACATTGCATTTCAACAAACAGGCAATGTAATAATAATAATAATAATAATAATAATAATAATAATAATAATAATAATAATAATAATAATAATAATAATAATAATAATAATAATAATAATAATAATTTATGCAACTTTACCAAGATGCAGTAGCAATCAGAAAGTATAGTAAATACAGAATTCCATACAATACAATTAATTCAAAGTTTAGCTACCAGTAAACAAATATTAAGAACTAAGGCAAATAAAATAAAATAATACATATTTAAAACAGCAGCTTGCATAAAATCGTGTGTCTATTCATCCATTATTATAGTAAGACACATATTGACCTGGGAGCTGCCCAGATTACTGAGATTACTTATTTTTTACTTGATTAGTGAGTGAGATAACCAGGTTTGTAATAACCCTCTAATCAAATAATAGAACCCTAAGCCACTAATTTTATTCTTCTAAACATTATTCTTCATGATCTACTGTTAGGTTAACATTGGTTTATATGTAATTTAGCTTGTTTGGAAGAATTTGACAATGATTTTAGGCTTGAGTGCATTTTAAAGCTAATGACTGAATGACCAGCAGATTCCAATCTAACTTGATGGATTTATCTAAATAGTACTACAGGGATGTAGAAAGTATTAACAAGCATTCTTTCTTGATATATAGTATATTAAGATAAGGAAATTTACAAATGGTGGGTACTCCAAGAGAACTTAAGTTTGAGATCTCACTGGATATAAATACTGAATTAACATTTCTCCTCACACAGAAGCTGTCAACAATGCATTATGACCACTATTGCTTGGAATACAATAAAATATGTTTTCTGACCATGTTCATCCTTGCCTCTGACAGTTTGACAGTATTTGTTATTGTTCTCTTACTGGAGAGAGGAGAGTTCATCAATCATCATGCAGAGGTGAATAGGAAGAATTGACCTCGCTGCCTATACTTGAGCAAATGGTTATTACAAGTGTTGCTGATTGTAATATTATTTAGACATTTGTTTTATATGTTTCATTTCCCAATTTTTCTATTGTTAAATAAATTGACTTAATGTTAAAATAGGATTATACAAACATTAAATAATGTTTATTATACAGCAAAAGGAAACTCATGAAGCAGCAGACAAAGCATTAGCAAGGATGATTTGCAAGGACTGACAGTAGTGAATGTGGTGTAACTACTTCTGGTTATGTATTCTGGTTCTGTTTTTTTTATTTCAATTTTTTGCATTTTTTGGAACTCAATATAAGATTACTTATCCTCAGTGGAAACAGTTTGATTTACTACGTACGCATGTACAATGCCGACATGAAAAATTAATGTTGTTCAGTACATAAAATTATATGCTTTTATGGGATTTACTGTGTTTAACCCTTTTGATATGCAATACATTTTATTGAATTTATATGCTGTCAAATTCTTCAAGACACCCAGCAACTTAGAATAGAAAATGTTGTAAAAATTTAAAGTATCCTTGATAATCCCAAAGCAATCATTCCAGTCAACCATTTTAAATAAGAAATTGAAGCTGCAAAACCCATTTGAAAAAGCTTCTTTTTAAAAACTCATTTTTGCATGACTATTACCAAAGGGATGAATCTCATATAGATGAATGGATGCCATAATTATAAATCAAAATTTTCTGACACCAGAAAATGGGGCATTACAAACAGTTTCAATTTCAAATTAGTTAAATTTCAAATTAGTTACTAGTTTCAAACTAGGTTCAATAGGTGTTTTGTCAACGTATCTTGACTGATGACAAGTTAGAGTGGACTTCCCAAGTCAATATGTATATTTTGGATTGCAGCTGGAAACCTATTTGCTATCAATGAGAACCCTTCAAAATACAGTAGGTATAACAAAATGATAAACAATAACTAATAAAGCAGCTGCTGCATTTTGAACAAACTGCAATTTCCAGATTGTCTTAAGGATGTATCATGTAGTTTGCATTATAGAAAACCAATAGATAGTGAAAAAGTCATGATTCCTTCCTCTTAGGGAGGCAAGAGCTGGATAAAGGTTTTCCTGGCACTGGACTCTACTTGCAAATCCAGCAGTAGCTATGAGTTCCTGAAGAAGATTGCAGGTCTGCTCTTGAATGATCAGTGACATTTCATCAAGAGATAACTTGGAGTTGAAGAAGATAGCACTGAACAAAGAGCAGCTGGCATATATGGGAAAACTCGAATCTGAGAGTTCCAGGTTTTTCCTTAATAACTAAAATTCAAAGACCCATCCCCTGCACCCATCAGTCCATCACATGGCCCAATCACCACCAGTCCCAACAGGAGACAATTCTCTAATCACTCCTCAACCAGGTGCAGGATGATATGACCATGATTGAAAAGAAGAATGCTATTATGTCTAACTACATACACCATATGAAATTTCCCCTCCCAATTTCCCAGGCTCAGAAATGTGGCAGCGTGGAAGCTGCTGGTTCTAATATTGCTTCCAAAGCTGACAGGTGTCCCCCCCTGAAGAAAAAAGCATGTCCTGGAAAATAAAATTGACAAAACAAAACAAGGGATTAATATGTTGCTCTGTCTGTCTTGCTGAGATCAAATTAGATTTTGGTCCCCAACTTCAAGGCACCAGGTTGACATTTTAACAGGATTTCTAGCCAAGCTTGCAGTGGTAGTATGAAAATGTCATTAGTATATTGATGTCCCAAAGGTGTTTTTTCAGGAGGCAACTGGACTTTCTTGTTTTTTCTTTTAAGATGTTTTGCTTCTCATCCAAGAAGCTTCTTCAGCTCTGATAGGATAGTGGGGAATGGAAGGATTTATATTCTTTGCAGACAGCTGCTAATTTGCATAGTTTTAGAGGGTTGTTGAGGAACTTGGGGTTTATCTGTGTCCTCAGGGTCATCCAAGTATTGCTCCTGGTTCCTGTAGTCTTCAATTTTTCTTCTGGAAATCCATTCCAACTCCCACACCATTCAAAGGATGTCCATCCCAAATTGTATAGCCAAAAGTCTGTAGATATTTGAGTGGGGATAGACATCCCTTGAATGTTGTGGATTATTGAAATCTGTTGATACGTTCAAAAAGATCAAAAATGATTGACTACCCCTAGCCAATAACAGTAATCAAAGCAATCAGTGTTGTCTTACATAAATGCCAGATCTATATATAATTTACTTGAGGATGCTTTGCAGCTGAAACCCTGTCACTCAACACGTATAAAACCCACTATAAAATACAACTGGTTCTAAGGCTGCCCATTCCCAAGGATGCCTTCTTTTTGCTGCTAATTTTCTATAGAGCTTACAGTTGCTTTGACTTGTGGCTGACTTTCTGCAGTTGTCCAGTGAGCTTCCGAGCATGTTAGCTGACCTTGCTGATGGCACCACTGCTGCTTTCAACTGATTTTGATATCTGGTCACTCTTCTTCAGTAGTCCCTACTGAAGGGGCTGTGTCAGTTTCTGTATAGTTGACTTGATTCAGAACCAAGATCTTACAGGAAGAAACCATCTTCTTATTGTTTCTGCTGTTAACAGGACAAAATTCATATTCTTCTTAACAGGACAAAATTCATATTCTTCATTTTTGTTTCTAAATCAATCATTTGCTCCTTTTCTTTCTTTTTTTCATTCTTTTTCTCATTTATCTCTCTTCCAGACAACCCAAGTCCTTCCCTAGCTTTTGTGACTATTGGAAGCAACTTTCTTTCCCCCTTTTTTCTTTCCCCTTCTGCTGTAGAATTTTCACCTTGTCCTTTTAATTGAACTCTACTTCTTAATTTCTTTATTCATTTTATTTGGTCTTTTTTTTCAGAGTGACAGGTGGCCTCCAACTACTATGATATTTTTTTTATCCCTTCAATTGAGATCATACCAATACGAATAGGGCCTTATCCTCATGGTCTTGCTGCCTAAAAACAAAATGCATGTTCTGACCTCCCGCAAAATAAGATTTTTAAAAGGGGAGAAACTAAGGGACAGACTAAGCATTTTTATATTGAAATGGAAGACCTAGGATCAAGTTCCTACTCAAATCATGAGTATACTCAGAGGCTACATTGGGATCTCTCTCTCTCTCTCTCTCTCTCTCTCTCTTATGATGAAATTGTGACATTGATAAAATAATTTGAATAAATTCATAGTCAACTGGACTGAATGAAAATCTGAGTAAGTATAGTGAGAACAAAGATAACAAATAATTGAGTGTGCTGAAAAAAATGTACAATCACTAGTAATGGTAAGTAATTTTGATACTTATGAAAATGAATGCATGGCTCAGTCATAATCATTTAGTTTTAAAACTATATATATATATATATATTAAGATTTTGCCATAATTTGTGTTTTATGTCTGAATTTCAAAGCTCATTTTAAAGTATTCTAATGTTACTGTGCTCCAAACATTTGATGGAAACTGCATAAAGAAATATGGCTATAGTTTCAATATTAGTTGGCTTTGTATATCAGACTGGATTAATCAGACAGGATGGAATAATAATTTATTATATATGCTTTGAAATCAGTTGAATCATTCCAGATTCTGGAAATATTTTCAACCTTAGTTTCCAGAGTTTTAAGATTCTTGAATTTTTCAGGATGCTATTGAGCCAAAAACTATTAATAAATAATAATATTAACCATTTTGATAATTATCAAGAAGTATTATCAATGGATTATCAAGATGTATTAGATATGTTTTAAAGATTGCCAGGTTGGAAGTAATTTTCCATAGTTAAATATTTCAACAAATGCTTACAAAAGTGATATATTTTATCATGGCCAACAGACTACTTACACAGCAATTATATATACAGCTAGTTAATTTTCATTTTTAAGATAGGATAAATATAGATGTATCAGTGTGAGCCAGTTGAATTGTTTTTCTTCTCATATTAATTTATTGTGCATTAATATTAACATATTAAAATAAATATAGCAATAGAAAAACCTTCAGTTGTAATTTTGAATTTGAAAAGAGAAAATAACTAGTGAAAATGACCATCAACTAATGAATGACTGCACACAGTCATGTAATGTAGGTGCATCTTCTATTAATCCTTCCCTTCCCTTCCCTTTCCTTCCTTGCCCTCTCCTCCCCCTCCCTCTTCCTGTCTTTACCTTCATGATTTGTTGTTTTTGTGATCCAAAGTATTCTGAAGGCCTTTCTCTGCCATCACAATTTAAAGACAACCCTCTTTTCTTTGTTCAGCATTTCTGGTTCTGTTTTCACAGTCATGCGTTGTAAGTGGGATATCCATGGTCTTGATTTGTGATTCATGTGATGTTTCTGTACTTTAAATTTTGTTTAGATCTGTCATAGTCCTTCTCCTAAATAGTATATAATGCTCTATTTCATGGACATTGCCAGTACTGTATGTTTTTGAACCCAGGAAGCTAAATTCGGATGTTACTTCCACTTTAACTATTTGCTTTGGGTTGCCTTTTGGCTTTGATATAATCTTACAGTTTCAAAAAAATAACAGCCTGGGGTGATATTTTTCTCAGCAATTTAATTCCAACTATATTTCTTTTAGTGCAGCATTTCTTATGATATATTCTCCATGGAAATTAAACTAATGAGGTGAACCTTCTTGCCCTCCTTTCTTTGTTTTAAACTATTTTGTTAAATAGTAATTGCTGCCTCCTGATCACAATGTAAATTTTTGAATAGATAGATGAGTTTGCTCAAAATATCATATTTTAATGGCAAACCAGATTTTTTTCTGTCTAAAAATTCTTTGTAATTGAATGCCCAATTAAAATTCAAGCTAAAAACAAAGAAAACTAGAAAGGAAGAGCAAAACAAGACATTTAAAGTTCCCCATTAACAGTTACCACCTGAACAACAGATTAATGAGACTGACAAATTACTGGTCACATTTGTCTATACTATACAGAATTATGTATAGTATATATCAATCAAAAAAGAAGAACCGACCTCTTCCCTGGTCCAACACCTCAAAGCCACAGGACATGAGATTGACTTTAAAAATACCAGAACTATCGCCAAAACCGAACACCTCAACAACAGAATAATCAGAGAAGCCATAGAGATAGAAAAACGCCCACACAGCATGAATAAAAGAGATGACACCTCCCGCCTACCAGTCATTTGTAAACCCGCCCTCATGAACAGACGAGTACCTAACATGAAGAATGATACCAGACCCACACCCACGAGGGCCACACAAGATGCCACCACCACACTTCCACGTAAAAAGCAGACTCACACCCACACAGAAGATGAGACATGACCACAGACCAGAAGCCGCACTGCAGCTGCATCACTACCCACTTCAAACCCCTCCGAGCCATACATGAAGCGAACTGACCCCCACCATGAAGATGCAGCACGACTACGAACTCGAAGCCAAACAGCAAGATCACAGCTCACCAGCTCAAATCCCCCAGCAACTAAGACTAACCTGAGCACAACCAAGCCCCCACCTGAACAGAACACACCTCCAGCCAATCAGAACACGGCCAACCCCCAACCAATCAGAACACAGCCAAACCCCCAACCAATGAGAACACACTCCCACCCAATCAGAACACAGCCAAGCCCCCACCCAATCAAGTCACACCCCCACTAGCAGTTAAAAGGAAGAAGCAGCTGCAAGCTCACATCACTCTGGGAAGCACAGAGCTGAAGACACAAGCCTGAAGATGATGAATGAGACTTCATCGAAACATCGCCTAGATACTTCCAATCTTACACGGGAGAAAACCCAAATAACCAAAGATCCATATACAGAGTTATATTTCTACTTAAAGTATACTGTTTGTAGATTCACAGCTACAAATATAAATTAGGACATGGATGTTTTATGCCAATCTTGGTCTCCTTTTCCACTCTGAAGTGAAGTGTTTGCTTTTTTTAATGTAATGGCAGAATGACCTCGGAGACAGTCTCATAGTACTTAAGACAGTAGGGAGATTGTGAGTTCCAGTCCTGTCTTAGGCACAAAGTCAGTTGGGGAGGGGCTTGGGCCTAGGGATTTCAGGCCTAGGAAGCAGATACTAAACCTCATTTATTGACATTTATTGATTCTGGAAACGTCATTATTAAGCAACCCAGTCATAAATAAAAAAATCCACATGACTGAACCACTTAGTGATAGCAGTTCTGGCAGTCCTGATTACCATCATAAGACAAAGACCAAGTAGGACATTATGCAAAATTTCCATGACTGAGATTTCCAAGTTCCTGCCAGCTTCCCCACTGACTTTGCTTGTGGGAATCTGGCACAGAAGAATTCAACTTTAATGAAAAAAGATTACTTCTGAAGATCAATTTTCTAATTTTTCTCTGGCCAAATTGACACATTTTTTGCACATGGGATTGCACAGACTGGCATAATTGCAAAAAAGCAGATGTCTGAAGCTGCTGTGTCTACAGTGAAATGTATACAAAAGAGAGCTGTTGAAATAAACAATGAATAAAACAAACAATCCTCAGATCATTAGTCAAAGCAAAATTGTCTGCCTAGAAGGTAGTTGGATGCAACTTTAAGCAAGTAGAGATAAAAAATTTAACATGCTGGAGGCATCATCTAGATTTGGAAGAATTCCAAATTTAGGAACCAATTATATGATCTCTCTCTTTCTCTCTCTCTCTCTTGTGTATACACATACACATAGCTTTGCATTTGCATTTCAGTTTCAAAAAAGGCATACAACTCTTTTTACCTACATCAAATAATTTGAATTAAATGAAAATTATATCATTTTTATGGGAAAGAAAACCAAATTCAAACTCCAGACTAAAAAGTACAAAGATGATTTAACCTATCTAATGAAATTATTTCATTTAGCAGACTTTATTGTAAAACTTTGCATAGAATGGATGAAAATTTTGTATTCACATAGTTTTGATGCAAGTGATACAAAATTAATGAATAAAATGATTTCTGCCATTTGTATTGCATCATTTGTATGCCATTTCTGGGAATGACATAACTTTGAATGTAAGGCTGATCTGTAAATTGCAAATATCTCTTCCTCCCAACCAATCAGTTAAATCAAGATCTCACTCATCATAGATTTTTCTATGTAAGCTAGAGTGTAAGCTGAAGTCACACACATTTTTGGGAGATCGTTTTCATCTATTGCACATATGGGCCAAATACATGGGAACCATCTGTTGAAATCGTAGACCGAATAGAAGACAAAATTCTGTTCACAAAAACCTGAATGCAATGCCTCCTCTTTCTCTTCAATGTCCACCACCATTTTAAGATAGCAGGCACTGGTAGCATGCTTGTAAAATAGATATGGATTGATCCAAAACATAAGGAGCTTACTTGAATGTAAATATCCTTCATTATATTTGTACTAACAATGTATTTTCTATTGTTTAAATTAATAATTATTCATTGAGGGTAAATGTGGAAGATGTCAAACGGCATACAGATTTTATATTCTATGCCAGGTGAGAGCAGAGAAACAAGGTATTTAGTCTTTCTTTAGGTACAGAAGCTGGCCAGGTGACTTTATCACTCTCTCTCTCAGCTTATAGCATTTAGGCTTATATACTGCCCCATTGTGCATTACAGCACTGTCTGGGTGGTTTACAATATAAGCATTATTTGCATATTTCCCCCAACCATCTGGATCCTCATGTTACTGAGCTCAGAAGGTTGGAAGGCTAACTCAACTTTGAGCCCCTTAAGGATCTAACTCCAGACAGTGGGCAGAGTTAGTCTGCAATACTGCATTTTAACTACTATTGAAATTGAGTATATATACATTCAAATTGCTCAATTCATCTTCTAATTGGGTCACTGAAAAATCATTTCAGATTAATTCAGGCCATCTCAGACACCAGACAGTTCAATTCCAAACTAAATATGAAATTTAAATTAAGATTCTAAATCTCAATGATGTAATTTTTTTAAAAAAATGAAACTTTCAGACTAACTTGAAGGAATTAGGTGGAATAATAACTTTTGTAAAGGAAAGAGAAATGTTTCATTGATAGAAACTGGAATTTTGATTATTGTCTTTTAAATTTTGATTTGTTTTTATTGGAAAGGAAAGTTTTTATTAATTTTTCAAAACAGTTAATATAACAATAATACAGCATATCAGAAACACAGATAAATGTATATATATGTATATCTATATAGATATAGATGATATAGATATAGATATATAGATGACATCACCATTGTCACCTGTCATTGCAAACCTGTTCATGGAAGAATTCGAATCTAGAGCCCTAGCCAATGCCACCCACAAACCCAAACTATGGTTAAGATACATTGATGACACATTTGTTATTTGGCCTCATGGAAAAGAAAACCTAAACAATTTCCTAACACACCTAAACAGCACACACTCCAAAATCAAATTCACCATGGAAATGGAAACAAACAAACAACTACCATTCCTAGATGTACTAATCTACAAAAAATCAGATGGCACACTGGGACACACCATATACCAGAAGAAAATACACACCAACTGCTACCTCAACGCCTAATCCCACCACCACCCAGCATAGATAAACTCCGTGGGCAAAACACTAATTGCTAGAACCAAATGCCTGGAAGACAAGACACACATAAAGACTGAACTATGCACCCTGACTAAAGTACTGACAGCCAACGGCTTCCACAAAAGCAAAATCACAGGACTGATCCACAAAAACACACATAATGGAGACCTAGAAGATGAACAGACCTATGGAACAGCTGTCCTGCCCTACATAAGAGGTACAACAGACAAAATCAGTAAGATACTACACAGGCATCACATCAAGACTGCCTTCAAAACAGACAGAAATATAGCAGCCATCCTAAGAAACTCCAAAGATAAAATTGACCTGGAAAACCAAGGCATATATGAAGTCCCCTGTGCATCATGCCCTGCCACATACATCGGATAGACCAATAGAAGAATAAGTACCCACCTGGATGAACACAAAAATGCAGTAGAAAAGCTGGAACACACTTCCTCACTAGTCCAACACATGAAAGCAATAGGTCATAGCATCAACTTCAATGGCACCAAAACCCTAGCCACTATAGAAAACCCCAGCTACAGAATTATCAGAGAAGCCATAGAGATTGAAAAAAGACCTGAAAGCATGAATAGAAGAGATGACGCCACCAGACTGTCAATTATCTGGAAGCCTGCACTCACAAACAAAAAAATCTCCACACCACAAGCCAAGCAAACACCTGGGCACAAACAGACTCCCCCTGATACCTCCAGCTCAAACACATCCCAACCAGGCATCCAGATGAAACCTAGCTTCCTAATAAATGATAGCCGTCCGTTTACCCAAAGCCAAGCCACACTAAAAGCCTCCAATACAGGAAACACAATGTTGCCAGCCAATCAAGACAAAAAAAAAAAAAACCCGCTACAAAACAGACAGAAGATATTAGAAACACCAATCAAGCAAACTCCAAGACCAATAAACACAGACCAAGACTCCCAACCAATCAGGATGAAGAAAAAACCATTCTAACATAGCAGTAGACTAGCACCAAATTTAAAACAGAAATGGCTGTGAAAGCCTGACTCACAGACGAACACAATACACAAGCCTGATGATGGCAGATCAGATTCTGCTGAAACGTCGCTACAACTTTAAAAGCACAAGTATAATGATGTGGGAAAATACCCAAACAAAGCTGAATACCACACACACACACACACACACACACACACACACACACACTCATAGATTTTCATGGGTACAGGTATGAAGGTCTTGGTGTGTTCAGGTCTTTTCCCATGCAAGATTGAGAGTATCTTGGCGATGTTTTGATGAGGTCCCACTCGCCATCTTCAGGCTGGTGCTTTCGGTTTTGTGCTTGTGCGAGCAAAGCATGAACGCAGCTGCTGTCTCTCTATAAATACTGGTGGGGAGGTTGGCAAGTGGGATCTTGTCGAAACATCACCAAGATACTCTCAATCTTACATGGGAAAAAACCCGAACACGCCAAGACCTGCATATATATACTGTATATACTGTATATACAGTATATACGTATACATATATATTTTTCCTATTTTAAAAGATCAAATTGTGCTTATTTTTACTATATTATTGGCATTGTATTTAAAACAAAAGCATATTTTGAATAAATATATTATCTATGAATCAATAGAAAATTACTAAATTTATGCCAATGCAGCATACTCTCCAAGTTTGTTTCAAACAGATACTGTTGGCACAATTTCTTTTTTCCAGTGTTCGTAAGTTTGTCCTCACAGCCTACATTAAGCATTTATCTTAATAAATGATGGTATTTTAAATGAATGTATTTAATTATCCTTAATGAAAAAAAGGTTATTTTATTTTGAATTTGATTCTTAATATTTTTGGAATGGTGCTGAGCATAGTATTAACAGCATTTGAGAGAATTAAATAACATTTATAAACATATTGTTATATTGCTAAACTTTACCCTGATTCATGAAGAAGTTTTTCTGCTAAAATTTTATAGGTTTTATAAATTTACATTTTTACAACGGGCATTATGGAGATGCCATTTTACAGATTACAAGCCTACTTTACTGCAGTTAGGTAAAGCCAGGTAATTTAATTAAAGGATATTACAATGGAGAAATTTTGATGTAACTGCAATCACAGACAAATAAAGACAGAAAATACTACTATAAGCTTCCCCCCCTTTCATGGCTGAAGAGTTTAGATAGAAGGGAGAAAGACTATGTTTACCTCTAAATATTTGGATCCTTGTTTGGACCTGTCTTGTTATTTAACATTTAATTATTAATTTTACTGACATTGAGGCTTCACTGATTCATAAATCAATATTGCTTTGTGCAAGAATCATCCATAGACTCTGGTTTCAAAATTGGAGCCAGGTTCTGATCAATCCTAAGATTAATTGAAGAATGTGAGATAATAAGCACAATATGAATTTTTCCCTTTGTTTGCCTCCAGTTGTATGAATTATATTTTTCTTACAAAATAAACAAATTAGAACATTTCGGCTTGATTAGAAAAAACAATGTTACCCTTAGATTTCCACATGACTTCAGACAAGGTCCAAGAACTTAATTATATAGAGTCAAAACAATATTTAATGCATTGTGACACTCTGGAAGTCAGTTTTGGCATGTTTATATTTACAAAGAAAATGGGCAAAATTATATATTAAAGTGATGGCTGATAGCTCTGGGAAGTGTCTGCAAATGTTTGCTGTACAATCTGCACATCTTTTTGTTTGTCATCTCTGTCTTGTAATATGTTTAATGAATACACAGGCAAATAATCTAGCTGTAGGGTGCATAAGGTCAGGGAGGACTTGATAGTAAATGGTAATTTGCAAATTATGCTGAAGCAAAAAGAAGCTTTGTTCATGTTACTAATATAAATAAGTAAAAGCAGATCAATAACTCATCATAATATTAAATTAAACATAACATAAAATATTTTATGCAATATAGAACTTTTAAAATAAAGTTGGAGAATTAAACAAAATAAATTTCTAATACACACATATACACACAATCACACACAATCACACGCACACACTGTATATATCATTTCCCTGTTCATTTTTCAATTGATTTCAAAGGGTAAACAAATAGCTGTGCAGACATATTTTAAATTGAAGGTCATATAAAATAAATTTACTTATTTATTAAACACATTTCAAAATATATAATTTAGAAAAAATGTGGTCCATGACATTCAAGGTTACAATTTGATTGTTTTAAGAATAATTAATAATTTAATTTTAATACAGAATACTTTGGATTATTTGAAGGATATAGTGGAGGTTCACAGTATAAATCTAGACTTTTCACAAAATTTAATTTAATTTTGATGTTTCTCCCTGATGCATCCAGAAATTGAAAATGAAGTTGATATTTATCATTTCTATTCTATACCTGCCATATCTATATCCAGGGGTGGGATTCAGTTTTTTTAACAACCGGTTCTGTGGGCGTGGCTTAGTTGCTGGGTGTGGCTTGATGGTCATGTGACTGGGTGGGCGTGGCCAACTCGACATCACTCATGTAAAGGGGCGCTTCTCCTCCCCTGGCCTCTCATGACAGTGGGGATGCTGCAACAGTCATAGGTGTGAAAAATGGTCATAAGTCACTTTTTTCAGTGCCATTGTAACTTTGAATGGTCACTAAATGGACTGTTGTAAGTCAAGGATTACCTGTAGAAAAATACAAAAGGCTTCTTTGCTTGCAAAAAGCTGTCCTAAATACCAATCATTAGATTAAAAATACCTGCAAGCCAGAGTTACAAATCAGGCAGGGTGCCAGAGCACCTTGAGGAATGAAAATAGTTAAAATGCAGTGATAACTATCAAGTAGCCAACACTTGCTCATAAAGTGAAACCCTTTAGCAGATAGGTCACTTAATCTCTCCAGAAAAAGCACACCCAGGACAAGCAATCCTTAGATCCATTTGAACACTTAAAAATGAATAAATACTTCAGCTTCAATCATAACAATACAAGAGCACACAATAGATACAAACTCAAGGTTAATCTCACCAAACTTGACTGCAGAAAATACGACTTCAGCAACAGAGTGATCAATGTTTGGAATACTCTACCTGACTCTGTGGTTTCTTCCCCAAACCCCAAAAACTTTAACCTTAGACTGTCTACTATTGACCTCACCCCTTTCCTAAAAGGCCTGTAGGGGGCATGCATAAGCACACCAATGTGCCTACCATCCCTGTCCTATTGTTTTTATTTTTCTTATAAGTATCTATCTCATGTATTCAAAACTATATTTATTTTTATACCTGTATCTTGTAAGTGATTGACAAATCAAATAAATACTAAAATACCATCTGGTCTCACTCACCTCACAAGATATTTTAAGGAAAACACCCAGATTTAAGGAAAGGTCACATGCCCCCTAGAAAGGCAGTAAAAAAAATCAGTGCCAAGCTTGCATCCTGCCTCTTGGAAGTATACCCCAAAAGGACAGTGTCAGATAGTATTAAAGCAGTGAAGGAAGACCCCCTCTCCAAATAGAAAAAGAAACCATGAGGCAAGAAAAAATTCAAACACAATGCAAATCATTAAGTAGTAATTATTTGTAGCTGTTGCTTGTTGAAGCTGAATAGGGAAAATTATCCCATCAATAAACATAGGATTAAACATCACCAAGGAAAGAATTAACCTTCACCAAAAACCAGTTTTAGACAAAAACTTAGAAAGGGTATGTAAACTCATGTTTGAATGTCAATCCTTCTAGCTAGCCAAGAAGCCTTGCTGAATGTCACTCATCTTGGTTCCCTGTCACTAAAAGCTTTGCTTCATTATTCAATTATATTTCTTCAAAGTGCTGATTGTCCAGGGAAGTATTTCTTCCCAACAGCAGTGTAAAAATCTTAAAACAACCCTTCCCCTTTAAGAAAGCCAAGCTTCAGGCGGAAGAAGCCGGAGCCTCCTCGCTGACGGACCGTAGATCGTGTCTCTCTGCAGCTATGGTCCGTGCACTTTTGTTGGAGAGCCCCAATCATTACGATTAGGGACTGAAGCTGCCTTGGAGGGGCGGTGGAGTAAGGCGAAGCCGCAAGCCAGGTTGAGGGGAGCCACATCTCCCCCCCGGGCTTGGTCTTTTTCCCCCAAAGACAACTGCAGCGGTGGTTTAAAATGGCCACCCCGAAGAGGAGGACTCAGCTGGATTAAGATTTGTGCAGGAGGGAAGAAAGAGGTGGATAACATCTGAACCGGGGCAATACAACTAAACAAAAGTACCCTGGGATTAAGGTAACATGGAATTTTTAAGAAAAGAAAAGTGAGCGGCGAAATTACAAAGGGACAGGAAAAAAAATAAGAAAATATTTTTGACTGCTAAGCAGGGCTTCGAACCGGGAAAGGAAGAAGCCGGAACTAAAGATTTAACTAAATTGGACTAAAATATTTTGGCAATAAACAGGCATAAAATAAAGCTGGACTTAAGATTATCAAGAAATAATAATAATAAAGTTTACAAATTGGAGACTGGACTGTGCTGGAATATTGAGGTTCAAAAAACCCTAAATAAAAAAATAGGGGAAAAAGGTGAAGACTTTGTATAATGCAAGAGTGCCATCTTTTGACAAAAACTTGAGCTCAAACAAAAGGGAAAGCATCCTGTTTCTGAATGAACTTGTGTGGATATAACATTAAAGAAATATTGAAACAAAGTAAGAATCTTAGAAGGTGAAAGCAGATCCAGAATAAAGAAAAAAGCAAGGAAAGACTGACTGTGGGATTGATTGATGTTTTTGGGATAGACCCTGGGCTGGAATAATTGAGAACTTTAGAAAATTGAAAGAAGAAAGAAGGAAAGTAAAAGTGTTGTTTTTTTTGTGTGGACTTTAACGATCATAAAATATAAGAGTGTGTAATGATGATATCTCTTCGGGAATTAAAAATGGAACTTAAAAATATGAGAGAATTACTACAGGAAAGAGGCGAATCACTTTGTGTTAGAAAAAATGGAAATGGCAATTGAAGAACAAGAAGAAAGAGCTTCAGAGGAGGAGGAGTCAACTCAGGGAGAAGACATTTTAAATAGACAATTAACACAAAGAACATTACAAAGAAGTGGGGAAAGAAGGAAGGTTAAAAAGTTGAGATTTAAGAAGGCAATCAAAAGGGGAATATCTGTGAAGTCAGGAAAGGCAGAAAGACCCAGCAGAAAAGGGGAAAGGAAGATATTAAGAAAGAGAGGGATATAAACTGGAATGAGAAAAGATATGGGGAAAAGAGGGGGAGGAGAAGCAGTAAGAAACAGGTGCATGAAATAAAGAAATACGGAAATAGTAAAATGTTGAAAAGAAATTGGTTTTTCAGAGATAATGGTTGATGAATTAAAAAGGGGATTCTGCAGGGTGACATGGGGTAATAAGAATATTTCTGCAATTAAAAATATTTAGAAAATAGGGTAATATTGATACTGATAACTCTTATTAAAAATTAAGGGGGGAAATATGCTGCGGAATCCAAATGAAAAGATGTAATGATTATTATTGTAACTTCTTAAAAATAATGGTTTATTGGGCATCAAGATGAGGGAATAAAGGTATATTTTAATCATTGAGGTGCCACACTCAAAGCAGTAAAGGGGGGAAACCTATACTTGTTTTTTTTTTCTTTAGTGTTAAAATTTGTATTAATCTAGAATTTATAAAAAGAATGTGTAATGGAAAGGGAATATGACAGACTAAAGAACCAACTAAATTAATAAATTAATATAGACTATTAAAAGCAAGGATAGACATTGGTAACCATTATTATTATTATTATTATTATTATTATTATTATTATTATTATTATTATTATGCAAACACATATTGTTTATCTTTATTTTTAAAATAAATATTAAAGGATTATATTTGAAATAATTGAAATGAAACAAAAAGATGTTTCGATTGAGATTAATGAAAGAGGCTAGAATTAATGTGTTTTTTTCTCTCCTTACTGAAAATTTGGAATGGAAAAGGTAATAATAGAATTAAGTATGCATATATGAATGTACAATTGCTGTCATATTTGTATGTAAAGACGATGACCCAGAAATATGTTGTCCACTAAAAAGAGATTTTTGTTTCTAATGTGAAAAACTGAATAAAATTTGTTTTTAAAAAAAGAAAAGAAAGCCAAGCTTCACAAGCTCCGGAGATAGGAATAAAGGTGGAAAAAAACAAACGGAGATTTCTTCTAACTACCGGTTCTCCAAACTACTTAGAAAGTTAACAAGGGGTTCTATAGAACCAGGTAGAACCAGGAGAATCCCACCCCTGTCTACATCATATATTTTTATCTGTATGAAGTATATTTACAGTGAGAGAGAGAGAGAGAGAGAGAGAGAGAGAGAGAGAGAGAGAGAGAGATTCACATACATGCATACCTACAATCATAGATAAAACATAGAACATAGAATAACAAGTTTGGAAAGGGCTTTGGAGGTCTTCTATTTTTTTCTTCCCGAATTTGTTATTCTTCCTGTCTCTTTTTATCTAACAAGTGTCCATATGTATAAGGCTCCAAAGACTTTGTCCACTGAGATTATTTATTAATTATACATTTATTATAAAACAAGAAGTATATTATACAACCATCTAAAAGATCTGTGTGCATTTTTGGAATAAAATCTATTAGCATTTTAATAGCATCATGGTTTGATGTTTGGATGGATTACCAATTTAGCTTATTTGCTGTGCTAATGCCATACAATATTCCTATGTTATGAACAATAAGCCAAAGACATAGTACAGACTGTTTCAACCATTTTAGATGTCATTTTCTTCCTGTTCTATATACATTTATTGTTATGTATGATTGCAGAAAATTTCATTAAATAGTTATGCTTCCTTGTACAGTTTCAAGTCTTGGAAATGATTGTTGGAGTACCAATTGAAACATAACTCATCATTTGTTGATTGTCTGCATTTATCTGGCTTATTGATTTTGCTTTAAATACCTTGAGAGAAATTCAGTTCCAATTTTATTTCCATTTTTTTAAAAATAGCTAATGTGACCATATGATTTGAGAAGATTTATACTTGAAAATAAGGATTCCTCCTAGGCTTAGATTACACATAAAACATAACTCTTCACTCAGTATAATAAACATTAATGTAGGCTTTGTGTGCCAATTGTAGTCTAATTGCATGATACAAACCTAGAGCTTGAGGAAAGAAAGCCAAAAATAGACAGAAAATGAACAGCAGCTGTGTGCTTTCTCCTTCCTCTTCTCCCCACCTCAGTCATCCTTCTCAATTCAAATGACAGCTCCTTGCAGTGCTGTGTGGTTTCTCCTATCATCTTACACTCAATGTAATGGAAGTGGATTTGCTTCTGAAGATAATTTCAACATGATTATTTTTATGCAATTCTTTCCATTGATATGCAATTTAAAAGTGCAGTATTCAGATCCAAAGTGGGCAAGGGTGTTTCAGATCTGTGTGTGGCACCCCTACAGTGTCTGTCAGCAGTTCCTTAAGGGGGCAACTCTTTTTTCTGCCTTTCAGAAAAATATAGATTTGAATTTTGGGGGCATGAAGGATGCAGGACAGAAATCACATCAACTAAAAACATAACTTAGAATTTCAAAGAAACCTAATAAAAAGCAAGAAATGTCTACTTGCGATAAAATTCTTAAGAATTTTCCTGTCAAGATTTCAAAATTGCACTGATTACTTCGGAGATGTATCCTAAAACACTGATATTATTCAGCCACCCAGACATTATTTTCATTTTGTTTCTTGGCACTGTATGTGCACTTAGATTTTCAGTGGCTTACAACAACATACTAAAATACAGTAAAACTTCCACAAAAAGCTAAAAAGATGAAAAACAATACTCAGAAAAAAGAAAACTCCAAATAATTATAATGTCTCAAAATAATAGAAAAATATAATAGCAATAGAGGGTAAACATATGAAAAAGCTCTCTTTTAATCTTTAGAAGCTTCCATAAGGTCCAACCTCATTTCTAAAAGGAAATTGTTTCGTGGCAAAAGCGTTAGTGTGTTTCTCCCCTCAGGAAAGTGGGCTACAACAACAGGTTCTATTGTTCTATTTCCAAACAACTTTAGTTGTGATGAAATTTTAAAATGTGATTTGATGCTTATGATCATGTTCAGGGAACATGATGAGGAAATATAAATGAAAATATAACAAGATGATGAAGATGATGATGATGATGATTATTATTATTATTTACTGGAAATTCTATGAAATATATACCATAAATCAAAAATATTCTGGCCAGAATCTATATGAAGAACCATTTGTAAATTTGGACTGCATTTACCAGTTAATATTCTGTACTATTTATATTTATGGAAATACATTTATGTGACTTTTACATAATTATATTAAACTTTTAAGAACTTGATTTGGCTTACTTGTAGATGAAAATGTTTAAAGCTTTGGTACAATAATTAATTCTACTCATACATTTCAATTTTAAAAAGCTACCATAGATTTTACTGATTAAAAATGTCAAAAAGTGGTATAGATCGAGAAAAGTTATCATCTATTTTAACCATAATGACAATAATAACATGAAAATGACCTAACATACTTTCTAACATCACAAACTTCATCTTTTGATAGTTGAACTGTGAAATTACATGTCAGTTAATAAGAGACAGCGTTGCACTCACTTGTGTGAGATCAGGTAGCCCTTGCATAACCACTCTAATGGGGACTGGAATTTCAATAGTGAAGTGGTTGTTAGGCAAAATATCATGTGATCACACTGTTTAGTGATTTCTAAGTTCTGGTATTTTTGGCTACAGGCATTAGATGAGGACTGCCTGTTCATTAGACAAGAACCTTACACTTCACCTGTCCTGACACATTCACTGCTGCTTCAATTTCCCATGCCATTTATCTCCTCCATGCATTTCAACCCTTTTGGCCTCACTTCATTCTACCAGTGTTGATTATCATTGCCATCATCCAATGGCCCAGCTGACCTTCACCATCTTTTTCCTTTTGCTGCTGACAAGTCATGTTTGGCCCTACATTATAGTCATAAATGCAGACTATAAATGCAAATTCAAGTGCCTGAATTTTGGTCATATGACTTTTCTACTACACTGAAAAGAGTTGTAAGTTAATGTTTTTCTGTTCCCCTTCTTCCCTTTCCCCCTTTCCCCCTTTCCCACTATTTTCATTTTATTTATATTTTATATTCTAATAAATTTAATAAAATGATATTATAAAATAATTATTTACGTACTGACCAAGATACAATTAAATGTACAATTAAAGATAATCAGAATGACAAAGCAGTATTGTGACCCAAGCCCTGCCAATTTTAATGTGCAATATGATGTAACACATGCATAAAATTAACAATTAAATTTTCTCTTCTGCCATTTACAAAGAACAAAAAACCAAAACCTGTCTTGTTTTACTTAGAAAAAGTGCAAATTACTAGTCTCTTTGATATCAATTATCTATTATTCTGCACTTTTCTATGCAGTTCAGTTGTACTGTCATCAATTTAATAGAAGCCAAACATAAAGAAATTTATGCTTATAATAAATAAGTATCTAGTAACTATCACCCTTCAACACATAAACTAGAGTTTTATACACATTTAGGAATAGTTGCCAAGTAAAACAGCATTGCAGCTGTGAAACTAGTCCTGTGAATATTTATTCAGCGGCAAAACCTCTTGGGTGAGAACTTGAAATTAAATACAAATCTTGTCATGCCACAGAACTACTTGCTGTGGTAATCTTACAGCCAAATTGTTATAGTGCTATAGTAACATTTGACCTCCAATCTCCTCCACAGTTGACTTTCTCCTCAAATAAGGCTTATTATTTATTTTGATTGTATATTCACACCTGAACATCATAATACTTAGTTATGGGAATTATCTCTATTGGGGGTAACATAAACCACAATAATTTTTTGGCATTGTATAGTATGGCACTAGTGCAGTTGATAATAAGAATACAACAGTAAAAACAACAAGAACAACTCATTAAATATATACTTCACCCAACTCTCGTATTATTATTGGTGTTAGGTATAACATTGATACCAAATATGGTTTGGGTGAATAAATATATAAAACTTAGATATCATGGTTTAAGTGCTTATCGCTTTAAGCACAATGCAGCAGGCAATTAGCCGATTAAGGGTGCGGTTAGAAGTTACAATATAAGGAAGCATTAGAAGCTGGAAAGCTTACTGGCTGTAACTGTTTACTGTGCTACTGACTGTAACTGTTACTGTGTGTTGCTGCGACTAACTGTGATTACTGACTGTGAGTGCCTGTGACTGAACTGTTATTGTTTGCTACTGTTTGCTGAATATCCAGCGTTTGTTTCTCTGGAGAGTGAAACCGGAGGAGGAGAAGATATCTTTATCGGCTGATAAAGATATTGCAAGGACTCTTAACTTGAACTATACTAGTGAGTCTTAATGGATGGAAATACTGTGAATGACTTAATGGACTGAATGACAATGCTTAAACTCTAACTGGATTAAAAACTATTTAAACTACAAACAGTGTTTGTGTTCAGTGTGTGTATACTCTGGGGCCCTTCCACTCTCGTTTGGTTGCCTGGCTTGACTACTGCTGCAATACTCTTCTAGGGTTAATCCTCAAACCCTAACATTGGTTATGGGCCCAGCAGCATAGTCTAACTAACCAGGATATAGCAGAGAGAGTTGGTGTGAGTTGCACATTACTGTAAAAACAAACTGTTTTAATTAGTTTAAAATAGTCAAAATATCTGAAGAGTAATGGCACAAGTAAATTTGTCACAACTGTCCATGATATCCAGGCTGGATGGAACAAACTATGTTTCATGGTCAATGAAATGTAGTTTACTTCTACGTAAAGAAGGTTTGTGGGACATTATAGCAAACCCACCAGATGTGAGTAGCTGGGATCCTGCTAATGATGATGATAACGAAAAGTTACAAGACTTTAAACTGAAAAATGAGCAGGCTTTATGCATCATAGGACTGACTCTCTGTGATCAGCAGCTTGTCCATATTCGTGGAGAAGAAAATGCTGCAAACTGCTGGGAGAACCTCAGAAAGATTTATGTTCGGGACAGTGTAGGAGCACATATAAATCTTACACGGAAGCTTTTCGAACGCATCTTCAGAGGAATGGAGATATGTTAGTTCATTTAAACTGTATGAAGAGCATTTTTCAAGATTTGCAAGAAAAAGAGCTTATATTTAATGAACTGCAACAAGTCTACATAATATTATCTTCATTAGATCAAAGCTATGATGACTATGTGACTTCGTTGGAAGTATTGCCAAAAGAAAGCCTCTCATTAACCGAGATAACAGGCAGGCTACTAGAAGAAGCCAGAAGAAGGCGTGGCGTGACGAGCTGAGAGAAGATAAGAAAGAAGAGAAATTATCTTCAAAGCTTGAAAGAAACCAGCAAAGCAAAGTACAGCACCTGGAAGAAGAGAATTTATCTTCAACGGCATACACAATTAAAAGTGTTTTAATTGTGGAGGCAGAGGACATTTGGCAAGATTCTGCAAAAGAGAAAAAGCCAGAATGTAAAAAAGCCAAAGAAAGCATTTGAACTAGCCACGTTTAGCAACTCTGATGTGAAGAATAATTTATGGGTGGTTGACAGTGGCGCATCCCACTGCATCACAAGAGATAAGACAAAATTTATAAAAATGTCTAAAAGCTCTCAACATATATCTCTTGCAAATGGCTGGAACCTGAAAGCGAAAGGTCAAGGTTTTGCACGTTGTCCGTACATAAACCAGGATATAAAAATGTTGTATGTACCGCAACTAAAGTTTAATTTGCTTTCAGTAAGGGTATTAGATAAATTAGGTTATGTAATTACTTTTAAAGATAATAATTGCATAATTGAAAAAGATAACAAAAGGGTAACTGCAGCTTTAAATGGAACATTATATGTCTTAGATAATAGTAAGAAAGGGAGGCTCAAACTGTATTTAATAATATAAAGCCTCATGAAGAATGTATCCATTTATTGCATAGGCGTTTGGGGCATGTAAATTTTAAAATGCTAAAGCGTACAGTTGAGTTATCTGAAGGAATAAGGTTAAAACCTTGTGATAAATATTTGCGTTGTAATGTTTGCTGTGAAGATAAGAGCAAAGTATTGCCTGCAAATAGGCTAAATGGTTTCAAAACAAAAGAACCTTTAGAAGTAGTATTTGCAGACATCATAGGACCAAAGAAACCCAGTATGGGGGTGCTAGATATATACTGAGCATTATGGACAATTATTCTAGATATGGGTTTTGCTATTTAATGAAAAGCAAAACTGAAACATATCAACATTTTTACAATTGGCTTAGGTTTGCTGAAAGAAAGTCTAAGCGACAACTGATAACCCTGGTGACAGATAATGGTACGGAATTTATTAATAACAAATTCCAGAACAGACTTAAGGTAGCTGGAATAGAGCATAAGAAGTCTGCTCCATACAGGCCAGAACATAACGCTTTTATTGAAAGAAGAGGCCAAACACTACAGGCAATGGTTAGAACAATGTTAAATGATTCTGGGTTACCTGATTCTTTGTGGGGGAGGCTACAATGTGTGCTAATAACATATTGAACAACGTTGTTAATACAACAATAGGTGAAATTCCATTCACCAGATGGCATGGCAGGAAACCTGATCTAAGTTACCTGCACACATTTGGTGCACCAGCATGGGTGCATATTCCTGCACAACTCAGAAAAAAAGGGCAACATAGAGCTAAAAGATTTTCTTCGTTGGTTATCAGGCAAACCATAGGGCATATAGATTTTGGGAGAAAGGCACATCTAAAGTGTTATGTAGTGCTAGTGCCCAATTTCTAGAACATGAAGGATGGGAGAAATTAGAACAGGATGCCAATAAAGATGTAATTATTGAATCCTATAGAAATCCCATTAGTTATCCCTGTAACTTTAAAAATAAAGTAAAGAGACAAATACAGGATGAAATAGTGCCCATAAAGGAAGAAACAGATTCAATAGCTGAACAGGATGAGGAAGATGAACAGGTAGTAGTTCAACAAAGTCCTCCTGTAAGCCCTGTAATTCCCAGAAGAACTACACGTGTATCTAGACCGCCTGATAGGTACCAGGCTAACACAGTGTGCCAGATTAATCAAGTTCTAATTCTGTTGAAGAAATTAAAAAGTATCCTAATAAGGAAAAAGAAAGATGGTATGCAGCAATGAATAAGGAACTGAATTCATTAAGTGAGATGAAGGTGTATGAAAATGCCAAATTACCTGTAGGAAAGAAATCCATTGGCTGCAAATGGATATTTAAGGTAAAAACAGATAAGGATGGTAATTTAATCCATAAGGCAAGGTTAGTAGCCCAAGGTTTTAGGCAGAATGCTAATGACTATGATGAGGTGTTTGCACCTAGTCTTAAGGCAACAACCTTGAGAGCAGCTTTAGTGTGGGCAGCTAGTAAAAACTATATAGTTAACCATCTAGATGTGGAAACTGCTTACTTGCACGCCCCATTAAAACATATTATTTATATGAAAAAACCTGTTGGTATTAAAAGTGAAAATAAGGATAATAATGATTGTTGGTTGTTAAAGAAAAGCCTCTATGGTCTAAAACAATCAGGCTATGAATGGAACCAGTATATTGTAAAGGAACTAGACAATATAGGATTTAAAGCTGGTTTAGCGATCCATGTCTGTTTAAGAGGGAGACAAATGGGAAAGTATCATTATTATTACTATTCACAGATGACATTGCTTTGATAACTGAAACTAATGATGAAGCAAATAAAATAATAGCATCATTAGGAAAGAGAATAAAGATCAAGCAATTAGGGGAGATAAAGAAGTATCTCGGTTTGAATATAAAGAAAACACGGAAAGGTTTTAAGATATCTCAGGAAGATAAGATAAGCAAATTGCTAAAAGATTACAAGATGGAGCTTTGTAAGCCAGCTAAGACTCCAATGAGTCAGGAGTTTAGCAACACTGATGTACAAAGCCCTGAGTTTGATAAGGTGATTTATCAATCTTTAATTGGTAGTTTGAGTTATATTAGTAATTGGTCTAGACCAGATATATCGTACTGCGTGAATCAGTTGGCTAGATTCAATTCTGCACCATGTGAAAGACACTGGAATGCAGCTAAGAGGATATTAAGATATCTTAAAAAGACAATGAATTATTCATTGTATTTAGAACCAAAGGGTGATTTAATTTTGAGTGCTTATGCAGATGCTAGCTTTGCATCAGAAAGAGACACTAGAAAGTCGACTTCAGGAACAGTCATAATGCTGGGTAATACATTAATAGGCTGGAAGTCAATAAGACAACAACATATAAGTTTGTCTACTATGGAGTCAGAATTCTCCTGTTTATCATTGTTATGTACAGAATTAATAATGTATAAACAAATGTTAATTGATATAGGTATAACAGTAGATTATCCTATAATTATACATGAAGATAATCAGGCAGCAATTCAAATGGCCACAAATATTGGAGTAAAAACAAGGAGCAAGCATACAGATCTAAGATACCTAAACGTGAGACAATCTGTAAGAAGTAAGATGATTCAGCTAGAGTACTGTATGTCGGAGGACAATTTAGCTGATAATTTTACTAAAGCCCAAGGTGCCAGTAAGCACCAGGAGAGTTGTGAAAAATATGGGATAAGATTGTAAAGGTATTATATATTTATTTCACCCAAAAGGGAGTATGTTAGGTATAACATTGATACCAAATATGGTTTGGGTGAATAAATATATAAAACTTAGATATCATGGTTTAAGTGCTTATCGCTTTAAGCACAATGCAGCAGGCAATTAGCCGATTAAGGGTGCGGTTAGAAGTTACAATATAAGGAAGCATTAGAAGCTGGAAAGCTTACTGGCTGTAACTGTTTACTGTGCTACTGACTGTAACTGTTACTGTGTGTTGCTGCGACTAACTGTGATTACTGACTGTGAGTGCCTGTGACTGAACTGTTATTGTTTGCTACTGTTTGCTGAATATCCAGCGTTTGTTTCTCTGGAGAGTGAAACCGGAGGAGGAGAAGATATCTTTATCGGCTGATAAAGATATTGCAAGGACTCTTAACTTGAACTATACTAGTGAGTCTTAATGGATGGAAATACTGTGAATGACTTAATGGACTGAATGACAATGCTTAAACTCTAACTGGATTAAAAACTATTTAAACTACAAACAGTGTTTGTGTTCAGTGTGTGTATACTCTGGGGCCCTTCCACTCTCGTTTGGTTGCCTGGCTTGACTACTGCTGCAATACTCTTCTAGGGGTTAATCCCCAAAGCCTAACAATTGGTATATAAGGACTCTAGTAATAGGAGTTCCAGATCTTATTTGATTAATGTTTTTAATGTTTCCTTAACATCTCTCCTTGGGCAATTACATTTTGCTTGGTTTTCTCACTTTCTCAGCTATTTCCAAATCAAATTAGATCTCCAGGCTGATCAGTCATGGCTTTCGATAAAGATAGGCAGATAAGCTTGTTGGAAATTTAAGATTTATGTCTGGCTTATAAAAATTGTCTTTCTGGCTTACAAAAATTGTCTGGACATATAGAGTTGCTAAAGTGGAAAAGACAGCAGTGAATACATTTAACACAATAATGTATTTCCATCATCTCTTTTAAAAAGTTGCAGTTAAAAATTATTTAAACCACACTTTATGACAGTTACTGGCCATCTTCACCAGAATAAAGGTTGTTTTAAGATACAATCTACACAGAGAGCTGGACAAGAGAAGTATATCCTAGTTGGTTCAATGAGACCTCCCAAATTTGAACATCTGAGTTGTTCAGAAAAATATTCTGTGTGGTCCACAGAAATGAACTTCTCCTGTCTATCTCCTGATGGAGGCCACCAAAATCTGAAAGTCCAAACTAGCAAATAGATATGGGTAAAATTAATTGCAAAATGTTCAACCACTTGAATATCCTTTCTAAAAGGGTATATTAGCTTTCTCAGCATTCTGATCACAAATAGTGAAATCCTAGAAAAAAAATTGATCATGGTATCTATGTTAACATCTATGCTGTTGTAAATATCAAGAATAACTTAGATGACATGAGCAATATAGAAATTTAAAAAGGGAGGGAGGGAGGGAGGGCAGAAGGGAGGGACAGAGGGAGGGATGGAGGGAGAAACAAGGAAGGAAGGAAGAGAGAAAGAAAGAAAAAAGAAAGAAAGGAAGAAAGGAAGGAAGGAAGGAAGGAAGGAAGGAAGGAAAAGAAAGAAAGATAGAAAGGAAAAGGAAAAGGAAAAGAGAAAGAAAGAAAGAAAGAAAGAAAGAAAGAAAGAAAGAAAGAAAGAAAGAAAGAAAGAAAGAAAGAAAGAAAGAAAGAAAGAAAGAAAGAAAGAAAGAAAGAAAGAAAAAGAAAGAAAGAAAGAGGATAAGAATGAATCTGAATGCAAGACTGGGTCAAAGAGGGTCAAATGCAACAAATGCAATCCCTGCCACTTTTTAATATGTGATACTATATGATGTCATACATGCATAAAAAAGGAAAGTGTTCATGGCATGATACTACTTTCTTCATTTTGCCATTCAGTAAGATGCTACAAGCTCCAGAGGAATTTTCAGTAGGAGTAACACATTGATTTCCTTTAAGCTACAGGTAATCTTTGACTTACAAAAGTTCATTCAGTGACCATTTGAAGTTAAAATGGCACTGGAAGGACTGATTTATATAACACTTATATGTTGCAGCAGCCAAATGATCTTGTGATCAAAATTCAGACACTTGGCAATTAGTTCATATTTAAGTCAGTTGCAATGTCCCATGGTCATGTGATTACTTTTTGCAACCTTCTGACAAGCAAAGTCAATGGGGAAGCCAAGTAACAACCATATTACTAATTTAACAACTGCGGTGATTCACTTAATAACAATAGCAAGAAAGGTTGTAAAATGGGGAAAAACTCACTTAAAACTGTCTCATTGAACAACAAAAATTTTGGGCTCAATTGTGGTTGTAAATTGAAGACTATATGCAATCAGTTTTTATTTTATATTAGTTTCTTTTCTTTTAAGGGTCTTCCTTAAGACATATTTCCCTATGTTGAACTACCCTTTGCTGAAGGATATTTTCTTTTCCCAGAATTGTAGGAAATCATGTTAGAATTAGTGAATAATTTTTATCTGCTGTTTTAATTATATTGCTGCTGTTTTTAATCTGTATAATAAAAATAATGCTGTGTTTATAGTTTTATATAGACTTGTTTTATGTTATATATATTTATATACTCTTTCTCAAAAACTAAAGTTCTTAATAATATGGAAATGCAATAAAGGAACAAATATATGTGGTTCAGGATATTACTCTGGGTAAGATCAAATTTTCAGTTGCCTTTAGACAATAGACAAAATTATATGTGTGCATATACATCCATGTGCACAATAATTAGTGGGGACAAGTATTATATATATATATATATATATATATATATATATATATATATATATATATATATATATATATATATATATATATATATATATATATATATATCATATGATATAGTGGGGACAAGTATTATATATATATATATATATATATATATATATATATTTGTTATTTTATATAGAAATCTGATCTAAGCCACAAAAATCCAAGAATCAAGTATTTCCAAATCCATAAACAAGCAAAACAAGCTATAAAGTTATCTCTTTTCATCATTCCTGTAGCAACTGCATTTCTCAAAATCTCTGATGTATACCCACAGCTGGCTGATGTTTTCCCATCAGATTATCTAAACTCAGGAAGTGGTTTTGTATTTCATCTCTATTCAGCACATTTAAATTCTCATATAAAAAACTGCATCCCATTCTGCCCTGCTTATATATTTTAAGTTGTCTCTTGTAATGGAGTTGTTAGGGATGCAGTTTTTATGAACAGTGCTGCACTAAATAAACCTCTATCACATTGAGTTCACAGCTTTCACTTAGAAATGGTCTTTATATTTGTAAACATTCAGCATTAGAGTTGCATTAGCATATCCAAACTGTTAAAACAACTTTATTTAATCTGTGAAATCATTTTGCTTAATGTTCCTTGATTCTCTATACTGGGCACAATGTAACTAAAGTCAAGCACTTAAAACAAGCGTACATATTTTATTTTGCCACTCAAGTAAAAAAATAAAAATCAAGTGTTGCACTTTGGCAAGATTATACCTATTTAATGGACACAATTTAATTTCTGATGGTGTTTTGTGCCCCATGTAGATGAGGGAAGAAAATTTTAGCTTTTTATTTTTCCAAAATGAAAAGCAGCTGTCATACAACTCTAAGAAATATCTGCCCCTGTGGCATTTTATATAATATTATATAGTTTAGGCCTGCACAAATAATTTGTAGGGAAACTGAATGTTAAGCACTGGCATGAATAAAGACTCAAGGCAATTGACTCCCATAAGTTTGGCATAGTCACATAGAGGGCGCTATGAAATCTCCTATATGCCTAGAACAGGGGTGTCCAAACTTGACAACTTTATGACTTCTGGAAGTCCACAAGTCATAAAATTGCCAAGATTGGAGACTTGTGGCCTAGAAGATACCCTGACCAAGACTAGCAGCAAAGTAAATGTTGCTTCACTTAAACATCAGTCCCAATATTGCACATTTGAGAGAACTCCGATGCCCCAATGCTTTAAAATTCTGTGTTTCTGCTATTGATATTGCAAAGACCTAGCATTTTTACTCTGTCTATTGTTGTGATCTACCAAGAATAAAATACCACTGAGGAGATGAAATAGTACATATTTAGTTTAAGTAGTACTCTTCAGTTTTCAATGGGCTAAAGCTGCACGATTAGAAGATACATACTAATTTAATATCATAAACCAAGAGGAAACAGTAAAGTCAGATGGAACGCAAACAGATGTATAAAGTTTCAGAGGTAATAGTATCAAACCTCCTTTCAGAAATGTGCTTGGAACTCCATATATTTAAGGGACTAGTGTTCACACTTATCTTGCAAGTGCTGATCCATATTTACACACTGATGATTACTGTAGATCACTATCATCTGATAAAAGTTTATCAAGCAGTGAAACTCATTAAACTGAATGGGTCCTACTTTTCAATAGAAATCTTTAAAAATATTATGTCAATTTTGTTTAAACTGCAGATGATAGCATTGTATATTAGAACTGTGAAAAATGAAAACCTGGTTGAATTTTAAGATTTTTCTGATAATCTAAGTGATATGAAGTGCAGTCAATCTCATGTGATGTTTTCTTATTTTAGGCTGAAGGCTAAATATGCCCCTTCATAAGCACATTCTCCAAAAAACCAGACTTTGTCATGATATCTAGATCATCTTGATGTCCCAAGCTATTTTCTGTTAGGCATCTCTGCACATTTCTACACACTCTTCTTTAGATATGCCACAAGCAAGTCTTTTGAAATCATTGGATGCAATTTATTGCTTGGAACAGAATCTGAAGCAGGGCCAAAGAGGATCTGGGCAAGAAATATAAGTACTTTTTTATTTGTTATACATTTTAATGGGATAGTATACATAAGGGGTCAAGATCTGAATCAACAAACCTGAAGTTTGAAAGATTAAACCATAGACAAAATACTCTGTCTCTCCTCCCTTACTTCCCTCCACTTCTATTTTTACTTACTATTCTATCTAACTGATATGCACGGTTTTTTTTTAAATAAATTTATTATTTATTTATTTATGTCAATTGCTTACAAGATAATAGGTATAAGTAAAAACATAGTTATGAATACGTGGATACATATAAGAAAAATAAAAAATAAAAGAAACAATAGGACAGGGATGGTAGGCACATTGGTGCGCTTATGCATGCCCCCTACAGACCTCTTAGGAAAGGGGTGAGGTCAATAGTAGACAGTCTAAGGTTAAAGTTTTTGGCTTGGTCAACATAATACAAAAACAGATAGAAGATACAACAAACAATTCTGGCAGTTTTCTCTCTTTTTTTTTTACTTTGTACTTTGACTTCTGATTTAGACAATTGTCTAATGACTAAGTGCTTTGTTAACAGTGAACTGGAGGGGCTGATTACATCAGTTAGAACTAATTTGATAAATAAGGCATCTTGCATTAACTTATTGTAGCTCATCTCCAAATCTTTCTTTAAAAATATTTGAATTGATTGATATATTTTATATAAAGTTATGCAATGAAAACAACAAGTTACAATATTTACATATGTCTTCTTAGAATGGTAATGATATTTATCTCCAAATGTTCTACTCCAGCTATCATTCACCCTTACATCAATACCTGTCCCAAAATGATGTAAGACCAAATGCTATCAGCTGTTTTCAGTTTAAATGGTTTTCATTCCTTTAGGATCATATCAGCTATTAGCAAATCTCTGAGTTGTTTCAAGTTTCAAAATGCAATCATCCTACAGAATTGAAAATGTAATCATTTGTATGTGTCTCAGTGCTTTTCATTTGAGGATTGGCAATGAAGTAATGTAGCAATAAAAACTTGGGGGTTATTGCAAACATTTACTTTTCTTCCTCATAGCTGAAGTAGAAAATGCCAATCATTTTTATTTTATTTTATCAGACTTACGAATGCAAAATTATATTTTAATTGCCATTATTGGTATGTTACTTTTCTTTTCTACAACAGAAGCTATTCAAAGTTGCCAGCTAAATATGAAAATCATCATTCAGTTCAGATAACATTATTGCATTACTAAAACAAAATTACCAGATTTAAAATAGCATCACAAATGAGTGTGTGTGTATCTCTATATAAAGTCTAGTTTGGAAGGAAGATGACCTTGATGGAGATATGCAGGAGCTATTCCCTAGGCAAAACGGCTGAAACATGTTTAAAGTTCTATTTCTGGGTTACTTTATGAAAATTAAGAACTTTACTTTTAGGTAGTTGCTTTTAAGAGCTACAATAAGGGTTTGCAAATCCATAAGAATGTACTATTAATAATAAAGAGAACAACATGTATAATTTTATGACTGGCAAAGTTGCTGTACAAATTAGGGTTAATTTACACTTGAAGTATTTCTTTAAAGGCAGTGTTAAATGTTTATTGTTTGTAGCACATAGACATGTGTGTGGGCTTGTGAGTGTGTCTGAGGGGGCTCTATAATTTCAAAAATTTGAATCAAGTGACTCATTCTGCTGCCTGCTAATCAAAGATGATGTGCATCATCATAGCCACATGCCTTAAATGACGGCTCTGTGGGCTTTAAACATGGAGTTATCCAATTACTCCTGCCAACATTTTGTGCATTAAAAACTGCTAGAGGGAAAATTTAGAGGGTCCTTAACAAAATATGTGCTCAGGCAATGAGACAAATAGTAATAGTAAGTTGTTTGGACAATAAATGTTTTGAAGGGTTTTGCTTCTTTTTGGGGTGTATGATGGAAAAGTAAGCATAAGGAATCAGGGGAATGAACTGAACTGTCCAGCTGCTTAAAGTAAGCCCAAGGGAATGGGCTTAGTATAGCAATCACAGCAATATAGATAATCATAGAGCTGGCTCTACATTTTGCAGCCATATTGATATAGCTAATTCATTTTGAACAGGAAGTGAATTATTAATGATTAATTGTTCTTCAGTTTGGCAGCTGATTCATAAGCAACTTAGCATGCAAGAGATTGTATGATTAGCATTCCTTCCTTCCTTGTTTCTTTCCTTTCTTTTTATGTTGGTTTAGGGTTCTTTCCGGGGGTGGAATTCAATTTTTTTAACAACCGGTTCTGTGGGCGTGGCTTAGTTGGTGGTCTTGGCGTGATGGACTCACATCGAGGCACCATCTCCTCGCCTGGCCTCTCATGACTGTGGGAATGCTGCACAGTCGTAAGTGTGAAAAATGGTTATAAGTCACTTTTTTCAGTGCCATTGTAACTTTGAATAGTCACTCCACACAAGCAAAGTACCAGCAAAGTACGGGAAAAAAACCTCCATAGTTGTTCCTGAGAGAGGAAGTCTAGTCCTGCCAAGAATGTAATAAGGGTTAACGGAGAGGCAGTTTCTGTAAGCAACACCAGAATGTTTCCTTCCTGCCTTCCTTACAGGATTAGGCCAGTAATTTCTTCTAACAACGGGTTCTCTGAACTGCTTAGAATGTTAACAACTGGTTCTAGTGAATAGGTGCGAACTGGTAGAATCCCACGCCTGGTTCTTTCCCCTTTTCACTTACCAACATAAGATGCTAATATGACTTTCTCAAATATCTGTTCTTTTGTCAATCATTTTGAATGCAATTTCATCATTAAAGTTATAAAGTTCTCATACATATCTGAAACTGAGCAGGTAAGCATTTATAATTAAAGCATTTATTTATTTATTTAAATAAGCACACAGATATGTTTTCATATACCTAAATATTGCAAAGGTCCTAATTAACATGCCAGTTATTAGGAATGAGATAAAAATAGACACAGGGATGGAGAATTGGGATTGGAAAAAAATATTTTCTTGTTTGAGTAATTACTGAGAGAGAATGACTTGTAAATTCAAAGGAAAATTAAGAAGTAATTCTGGTTGACATATGACAGAGAGAACAAGAGCAAGAGATATTGATTTAGACAATGTTTAACTGAAGAAGGTATTATTTATGCTGGTTTTATTCAACAGTGTTAGGAATGTAAGTCACCTAACAGTTATCTGGGTTGGAAATATATAAACCAGGATAGACATTTTAATACTATGTCTTTAAGGTTCACTCTGGGTTCACTCTTTCTTCAGCACTTTCCACAAATCAAACACCTCCGCTCACACCACTTTTAACACACTGTTCTCTCTCTTCGCTTCCCTTTTCTATCTTGTGAGATGACGGGTCTCCATGTCAGCCATTGACAGCCGACACTTCAGCTCCGGCTTGAGGGCTCCTCCATTCGCTTTGCTAAGGATCGCACCTTCCCGCTGTAGCTCTGAAAGTTCCCCTCTTCCTCATCAATCCCCCCAGGACCGATTTTCACCTCGAACGGGCACCGGACTACTAAATTTCAGCAACGAGGGGCAGAGTGCTATCACCCTGTGCTGCTTCGAACCATGTCACACTGGAAGTCCCCAAGCTTTTTTTTAATGTAGGCAAGAATTTAGCACAGCTGTTCAATAATACCAATGATGTTGTAGGATTCTTATAGACTAATAGAACAGATTTTCCTATCCACAGAGATTTTTCCTTACATTTATTTGCAAATTACAAAAAACTAATAAATTTCTGTAGAAAAGGAGGTTTCCTCCAAAAACAGTTTGAGAAATACGGCCCGGCTGATCTAGACTCTGTCCCTATCCACTATTTTCCATCTCTCTCTTGCACCTTAATCACAATCAATTTAATTCATTTAAAATTATCCTCATTGACTCTTATGTGTCTGCAATATAGTTAGCTTTGCTCAAAGAGCAGCATTTGACCTTTAAGAAACCAGCTAGTGATGAAGATAATTACCCTATTTTGCCTGACTTATAAAGTAAACCATATAAAGCTAATTTTTCCTGTTGTTTGTAATTATGCACAGTAGGTTTTAAAAAAGAAGTAATAATAAATTACTACTAAATGCTCCCTAGGTCCAGAAAATATAACAATGGGAAGAAATTACAGCAACGTTAAATTACTGATCATAATGTTATGTCATTTCATTTTTCTTTGTTCTGTTACCTGAGACATTTGAATTTTGCCTCTAATAAGGAAGAAAGCAAGGAAGAAAGAAAGGCTGAATAAGGAAAACATCTTTCTTTTCTTCACAGATGCAGATGAGAACTGTTTACACACACACACACACACACACACACACACACACACACACACCTTTCATATGACATTGCAAACATTGGTGTTAAATAAAAATAACCTGCAGAAAATGATACTACTATTAATACTTATTATTATTACAGTAATTAGTTACACAGCTGCTATAGTGGATGGGATTCAAACAGAACTAAAAGTCTTGAATAGCAAAACCAGAAAAATAACTACAATGAATCATGCCTTCATCCACGCAGCAATGTTGACAGACTCCACTTATCAAAGAAAATAGGTGGGCATGGAATGCAGCAAGTACATTAGATGTTTAGAGAAGATAAAAGGGCATTGGAAGAATATCTGAAGGATAGTGGAGAAGATGCACTGAAGCTAGTATACCAGGAAGGCTTATCGTGTAATGGAGAAATCAAACTAGCTTACAAGAAAGACCAGATAAAGCATAGAAAAGAGATATGGCAAGGAAAAGCATTTAATGGTCAGTACATTAAAAAAAATACCACAGAAAGCAGACAATAACAAGACTTAGAAATGGCTAAGGACGGGAAAATTAAAGAAAGGAATAGAGGGGCTAATTCACAAGAAGAAGCTTTAAGAACAAAAACAGAATTGAGATGACAGCAACTGACAGTAAATGCTGTCTCTGCAAAGAAGCTGAAGAAACAATGGACCACCTAGTTAGCTGTTGCAAGAAAACCACACAGATTGACTACAAACAATGGCATGCCAAAGAAGCAACAATGGTGCATTGCAAGAACTGCAAGAAGTACCTTTTGCATGCAAGCAAGAACTGGTAGGAACATAAAGAAATAAAAAGTGATAGAAAATAAAGAAGCTAAAAAGTACTTAAGAATTCAATTTAAGGATTGTAGAATTCAAACAGTCATCTGACACATAATACCCTAAACTATTGATATGAAAGACAAAAGAGTCTGAATAGTTGATGTTGCCTATACCCATAGACCAGGGGTGTCAAACTTGTGTTGTCGTGTTGTCGTTAAGTGATGTATTGTGACTTCCCCTCCTTTGCTAAACTGGGGTGGGCGTGGCCAGTGTGTGACACATCCGGCCCATGGGCCACGAGTTTGACACCCCTTCTATAGACAACAGAATGGCCATATTCTATAATGATTGACAGAAGATCCTGCTGTTATTTTTTGTTTTTATTTTATTATAGCTCAGTTTACAGATTTTCTAAATGCTCAAGCTTTTTTTTTTTTTTTTAAGTTTTTCCTTTGATTTTTCTGTGACCTGTCTCTCTTCTAAAACATTTTTGTGGAATTTTTAAATTTTTCAAAATGTTTTTCAAGCATTTTATTCTCTTTGCTTTGACCTATAAAAATATTGTATGCTGTGTTCCTACCTATACTGTATAAAGAATTTAACTCCAATAAGAACTTTCTATTAGTGTTGTGGAACATAAAAGGCTTAGATATCCTTTCACAAGTGTATTCTTTAGTATATTATTAAAATTACAGTCATGATATTCTCACCCAAAAGTGGATTTTTCACATATATTAAGTAGATGTTGTAATAATCTTTTTACTTTGGTTGTGGAACATATAATTATGACTGGATAATTTAACCATATATTAAAATTAAGCATTAAAATAAATAATTAAAAGGCTGTGATTTTTAAATATTGTATAACAATTAGATTCAGAAGGGTAATTTTTTTGGCCTACTTTATTGGATAAACAGAAGATATTTTGAGTACAAGAGTGAGTGAACTTTAATAATTTGTGGAAATTTGTAAAATCTGAAATTCTATTTATTGCTTGAAATTTTTAGCATAATCAAAAACATTCTGTGCAATGAAAGTTTTAACATATTTATGACAAGAACTTTGTACTTTATATTTAAATTAATGTACTATTTATAAATTGTGACTAGCACGAGTGAATTTCATTTATTGTTTATAGGGTCCATTAGAATTCACTCAGACAAAACCTGTTAAGAAAACACTTTATCCATTTTTAATTTAATAAGCATGAAACTTTATTTTTTATTTATTTATCAGCATTAGTCATTTATTTCCTTTGAATGATTATTCCTTTCAAATCTGTGAAGCAGATCTAACAGCTGAATGAATATTTACTCTAATTATTATTCTTTAATTTTAATATTACTACAACAAATTAACCTAGTTGGTATATAAAGAAAATGTACATTCCCTAGAGTTTCAGGTTTATTTTGGGCACAGATACTTTGATTCTTTTCTTTTTGCTTTGAAGGATGTTATTGAATCAAAACAAATGCTTGCAATAAGATTCAGAGAGAAATAGAGTTAATGAACTACATCACCAAAAGAAAACAAATTACAAAAACAATCTGTAACTCTTATGCAGTTTAATCTCATTTTTTTCCCTTCAAAATAACTGTTTGATAACTTAATGGGATAGATCTGTAATTTTTGTCATACATCCTACTTTCATGCAGTTTACACCATTTTAATAATTTGTTTTGTTTTGATTATAGTTCAAATTCTGTGAAAAATTGGAATTCTTGTCTGCATCACTTGGGAATGTTCTTTAATTATAGTAGATCTCTCTCATCTTTCATATAAGCATGTTGTGAAACATCATAAATAGTATATAATGCTTTGAAGAAACACCAATTATGTGCAGTGTTGATTTCCTGTTATACAAGAGTATGCAGAAATGGTTTGAATTATTTATATTTCCTATAATATGTCCATTATGTTGGGCTTAGAATGTATTTTCAGAAGATCTCTCAGGAAAACAATATTTACAGGCCTAGCTTGCTTCCAGGATTCCACTGCAGGTGAAGCAAATTTTTTCCTTATGCCTACCCACCCATACATCACTTGCTTGAACTAAGCAAGGTAATTTCTATTGCCTTAATTATTCCATCACTTACTTTTTAAAACTAGTACATTATATTTTGCTTTACTACCATAGAAGTCCAGATAGTGGTTATGGGATTCCAGGCAGCCTCTTGACATAGAGCATAAGACGTGCTTGACTAAACAAAACTCAGAATTATCTCAAAAGATATGAATCTTTTGTTTCATATCTTTTTCCTCTAAAGTGAAGAAGGCAGCTTTCCCCAGTGGTGGGATTCAAAAATTTGAACTACCAGTTCTGTGGGCGTGGCTTGGTGGCATGGCAGAGAAAGGATATTGCAAAATCTCTGTTCTCCTGTGCAGAGCAACAAAAGAAGACCCAGCCGATCAGCCTGGGACTCGGGAGGCAGAGAATAGATGGGGACAGGGACAGTCAGAGGTGGTATTTGCCAGTTCTCTGAACTACTCAAAATTTCCACTACTGGTTCTCCAGAACTGGTCAGAACCTGCTGAATACCACCTCTGGCTTTTCCCCAGCCTTACTATATCAGGGTAGAAATACTTCAGTGCAGGGTTAATAGTTTAATAGTTTTGCAAATGTGGAACTATAAGAATAATATACAGTTAGATATGGTGAAATATTGAATGAAAAGGGTGAACTTAAATCTATACAAAAATTAGAGGAACAAGGTATAAAGATGAATTGCTTTTCATATGCGCAAATACATTCAAGGTATGATAAAGACTCTAAAACAGAAGGTTTCTATGATAAACTGACTGATTTAGATAAGATTTTGACAGGTACTGATGAAAAGTTGATTAAAAAATTGTATGGATATTTATTAGAAATTAAACTAGAAGAAGAACAAGTTAAAGAAACAATGATTGCTTGGGAGAAGAATTATGGATATGGGATTGATCTAGAGAAATGGCAAAAATTGTGGTCGCAAAATTATAAAATGACAATGTCAACAGCATATAAAGAAAATTTGTATAAGATGTTTTACAGGTGGCATTTTCCCCGACAAGAATAGCAAGAATGTTCAAGAACAAATCTGAAAAATGTTGGAAATGTCATCAGACACCTGGCTCATGTTACCATATGTGGTGGACTTGTGCGGATGCTAAAAAATATTGGACTAAAATCCACACGTGGTTGGAAAAAATGACAAAAAAGCATATAGATTTGAAACCAGAGATATTTTTATTGGGAATTTTACCTGAAATATATAGTACAGAATTGAAATACCTGATTGTAAATGTATTAACAGTGCCTAGGATTGTATTTGCTAAAAACTGGAAAAATGAGAAAATACCATCACAGGAGGAAATCATTAAGAAAATGTTGGAATGTGCTGAAATGAGTATATTGACATTTGAAATCAGAGAAGAAGATGATAAACAATTTTATAAAATTTGGGATCTATTCTATCAATGGTTAGACAATAAAACATGGTAATGAAATATGTAGATTCTTAGAAAATTATAAATATATAAAGATGTATTCTTTTCTTTTTATATCTACAAAATGATTGTAGGATAGATTTGAGATGATAATATGAACTGTCATAAAACAAACTAAGTAAAATATGATTATTTTGTAAAACATGAATGAATAAAAGTATAGTCAAATGATTGATTAACAATGATATTAATGTATTTAATACTTGATTGAAAATATGAGAATATATGCAATGTAATTGTAATTGAAGACTACAAAATGGAAACACAAAACAATTTGTAAACCAACCGGCACACTGTATGTATATATGTGTTTGTCTATGTTCGTCTTAAAAACCAATAATTTTTTTAAAAAAAGAATAATATACAGTGTTTTATTAAATAAATCAGTGTGATTTAGCTGAAGGAGGGATCCTTGCTTTTTATCCCCAGTTATAATTAAAAGTTTTTAACTCAGTGAGAAAGCTGTTTGGAAAACAAGAAGAAACTAAGAAGAATGATGCAGGCAAATATTCAACAGAACAGACACAATGGAAATCTATGCAGAGGCTTTTGTTTTTGAAGTTTAATCTGACTATCTCTATACATGAACAGACACATAGGATATTTGGTTTGGCCATGAGAGATGATTCTGAAACATGTAGAATGCAAATGCAACCTTTGTTTGGCACATCTTCTCTGTTTTTAAGAGAAGTGATCAACATTGAGAATTCTGCTTTTGTAGTTTCTTAAAATACCCTGATGGAAAATATATATATTTGTCACATGGCACATAGCCCACCCTCTGATGCTCATTTTCAAACTAAATTGTTTTGTTCTGCACAACCTATTGTTTCCTTCTTTTCATTTGTGTTCAAAACAAACAATACCGCATTTAGAGAAGTGGTATTTTTAACTGGAAAAAATCAACCTCAAATGTGCTTTAGGGCATTGTGCAATGTACATCTTGCTCTCCATCTACAGATGTTTCTTCTGAATTTGCATTAGCTTTCCTCACATCCTGCTTTTCAAGATACTGAGAATTAACAAGTTGCCTCTTCAAAGGTGTAGAATGGGAATGATATTGCACAACTGATCCTCAGGGCAGAAGGATACCTTCTATTGCTTTGGCAGTGCCTGACCAAAGTTATAATGAAATCATTGCTTTTTCACCCTACTGGCAAGGACATAGAACATTTCCAATTTACATGCTTTAGATTAAATCTGTGTAGACATTACTTCAGGCTTTCAGAAAAAAAGTTGTAGGGGAGGGCAAAAAAGGGAGGAAGACAAACTGCTCTTTGTTCCTGACAATTAACTTTCAGCATCAATAGTTGATGGGGTTTTGTTAGAAGACAAAAATGATGATGAATTCTCCTTACTTGATAATGAAAATCTTTTGTTCTACTCTGGTTTAAAATGATACTTTAAAACACAAGTGCATAGACCTTTTCAGTCCAAACCTGATCTTGGTCTTTGACCTTGGTCAGAATTCCAAAAACAAACACGAGAAGATGAAGATTTCAGGATAACCATTTTAAGTACAAACATGGATTCAAGTAATCTAAAGTTATATAAAATTAAAAATTGTAAAATAATACTGTACATGTATATGTCCGAAATACTAAAAAAATACAATTTGATACCAAGTAAGACTTTGTGGGGTATACACATAAAGATTTCTAAATGACTTAAACTTTTAAGTACAAACATGGATTCAAGTAATCTAAAGTTATATAAATTTAAAAATGGTAAAATAATACTGTACATGTATATGTCTGAAATATTAAAAAATACAATTTGATACCAAGTAAAACTTTTTGGGGTATACACATAAAGATTTCTAAATGAAACAATGCAGTGGAGGCCTACTGGCAAATTCTTGTTGCATTTTTAGAACAACCTCCAAAACATCTAACTGATTCCAGTAATTCAGAGGTGTCAAATTCAAGGTCCATGGGGTGTTTAGATCTGGCCCATGAGGCCTCCCTGGAAACAGCGAAGAACTGCCCCTCAGTGCCTCCACTAGCAAAAATAGAGCAAGGGAGAGTCCCACAGAGCTCCGTTTTCACTGGCAGAGGGATGATGGAAGCTATTGTGGCCAAAAGCAGGCTTGTAGCGACATGTATGGCCCACCAAACTCTGTTTTTGTGGGCAGAGGGCTGCAGGAGGCTGTTGTGGCCAAAAACAGAGAGCCCGTTTTCGCTGACAGAACACTCAGGCCTCCACTGGAAGCCCCAATATGAGTGACATCAAGCTGGTCATGTCCACCATGGCCACGCCCACCTCAGCCCCCGAGGTCAAATACAACCATGATGCAGCCTTCAATGAAATTGAGTTTGAAACCCCTGCAGTAATTCATTACACAGTTATATTCTAGGTCACATTTTCTTTTGCTACCTTTAAGTGATCCTCCAGTGTAACAGTGCTACTGTTGGGCTCCAACCATGATGATATTAACCTTGGAGCCCACCAACATTGAGGGTAATGACAGGATCTGATCCTCCCTGCTGCCCTGCACTACACCATCAGCTGAGAGGCAGCGAACACATGGGGAATCCCCAGAAGGAGATGACATTGTTGTAACAATGGGGATCCCTTGTTCAGCAATCGGCAGCACCAGGCACAATTCAGATCGTGATGGAAGCTTTCCCCTCTTGCAAACACGGGGTGGAGACATGGAGATTAGAGAGGGGTCGGGGCTAGATAAGGTAGAGTGGAGAGAGTGGATGAGAGCGAGTAGGAAGGATAGGGCTATGATAAACTGGGAAAGATAAACAAAGGTGATAATTAGAACATGGTGGAATGCAGGAGTTAGCCACGATTAGGTAGGCATGGTTGCACTATAAACAGTACTGGAAAGCAGACCTAGATAGGATATTGGCCATTCTTGCCGGATGGGATGTTTGTTGCTTGTAAATTAAACTACTTCAAACCTTGCTGTTTGTTGGCTTGTATCTACAAATCTGAGCGTGTCTAGAAAACTGGCTGAGAGTTACCATATTAGAACAATTCATGAATGCCCAATTTTTTATTGATGACAACTGTGACAAAAAGCTGCCACATCTATTTCATTAAGCCCATGTCGTCATTGTCTTCTTTAATTCAGGTGAAATCAACCAGCCAAAAAAATGCTATATAATAGCAGTACATGTCCAGCCAACTAGTGCAGGATGAGCAACTGAGCCAGATGTCATTTTAACAATTTCCCAAAATTGATTGATTAATTGATTGATAAAATTGATTGGTTGCCCATCTTACCTCAGGCAACTCTGGGTGGCTTACAATCATAAAAGATAAAAGCAGTATAAATTAAAACATAAATAAATTAATACACAAACACACATTGTGGTCCAATTAAAGATGGGAAGGGTGGATGGAGTGGGGGGTGGATCTGATGTTAATCTAACACTGCGATGCTCCCCAATTGGAGAAGTATGGAGCTACTTGATCAGAGATCACCTTTCGTGGCACATGGCCAATGAGGTCCTTCAAGGCAATGGAGTAAACTTATTTATGTTCCACTACCCTTATAGACCCAAAAGTGTGTGTGTGTGTGTGTGTGTGTGTGTGTGTGTGTGTGTGTCTGTCCATCTTTCACCCCATTCATTTAGGTTAAAATCTCTGAGGATTTAGTTCTATGAATTTAGATTTGGATTTGCATTCATGTATATTCAACCTCATTGGTGGTAATGAAAGAATATGATCATATATATTCTTTCAGCAGATCTTTCTTAAAAATATGTAGAAGTAGAACAGGTATGTATAGCAAAGTTGTTCCAGTTAGGGCAGGAAAAGATAACTGCACTTAGCAAATTGGGTCTGTGCCAGGGTTAATGAATTTTTTGGATTATTTTTTATATGAAAATGTGTAATTTTCTCATAAACACAATGAAAAAAACTTGGGAGACAATACTTGAGAATGCAAAATGATCAGTTTCATTAATCTATAGCTGTTTCTAATGAATACTTCCATTCCCTTATCTCTATTCTAACTTTTCCTTTGGTAAGAGCCTCAATGGATCCGTATTCTAACTTTATAAAATCCTATGCTATACAGAATGTAATGAATCTTGGACTCTTTGAATCTGATCCAACTGTTCCAAGAAGATTCAGCAATAGAGATTGTAGCCATTCATCTTTAAAATTAACTGGAAGTCATACAATATTATTATGGCAAAGTTCATCTGTAAATTGGGAAATTTCAGTAAAACATTTTGTAAGATTATTTCAGTTGACAGTTGCCACATGGGGGCAAACCTATTGCCAGATTCCTGCCATTTCTTACATGAGGACCCTAAATCCTATAGTTCTTTTTCTTCATTGGTAATACATTTAGTGTACTAAATTGAGGGGGATGTTTGTTTATTCTGTCTTTATGTGAGTGATTTATTAAAAATTCATACTATATCTTCTGGGTGAAAGAAATGCTATAAAATATATATTTTTTCTGAACACTATGAAATTAATCCAACTTTTAGGGTCCTGGACAAGATCTATAAAAGCTAACTAAATAAGATGTGGATGGAGAAAAAAAGTTGCCCATATTTATAAGCATGCAGAGATGTAATGAGACAGATTTGATTGTCAGACTAAATAGTTCTGATGCATTTCTTTTGATCAAGGCAGATCATTACAATTTACTTTAGCAAAAAGAATTATATATATAAACAATATCTTTGACAAAGTAAATTGAGATTTGTGATACTCTCTCTTTGTGAAATCTTCAAATTTAGATGTAATTGTTTTGAGTCTGAAGACAAATAGTTTTATAGTTTTAAATCTGTATATTTAAGCCAACAGACCAAAAACTTACATGCAAAAAGGTCCATATTGTCATCACAATTCATGAAAACATAGAGAAATCATAACATTCTGTCAAGGCTTACTCTTGTAATACGGATTTTAATATCTTAAAATAAATAGCACATTGGAAATATGCAGTCATTTTTTCCCTCACTCTTTTACATCATATAATTTTCCTCTTGCTGGGTTGCTTTTAGAGTATCAAGTTAAGTCAATCTTTAAAAAGGAATGTTTCAGGTTTTGTTTTTGATATCATCTAGGATATGTGTACTAGCATTATCTCTAAATGAAAGAAGCTGAGAAGGATAGTTAGGAGAAGGAGAATGAAGAGGAGCCGAAGAAAAGAAGTCCTGAAAGGCCAAGTTTGTTATGGATCATCATGTGTGATGCTAAGAGTCAATTGACTTGATTGCACCTAATCATTCAAATGTCTATGTACTCCAGTCTTGCAAATACTGTAGCTATATTGCATGAAAACCTATAAGAATGCAAAGAATAAACAAGGAATGGCTGGGTTTGCTCTCATGATCGAGTCAACTCGTTTCTGAAAAAGAAGGAAATTGGCTAGCTTCACAGGTATGAGATGACATATAAACTCCCCCAGCCATGCTGTTTCAATGAATAATGATATCAGTCTTTATATTTTTAAAATAAGACACTGAAGGACTGTCAAGAAACTCATTTTAGTTATTCTATGGGATAAAAAAATTATAACATTATTGTGAACCATATAAAAAGACATAATTTTAGAAAATCAAAAGTATTTTTATGTTTTCATTGTTGATTAATTATGCTACATCAATTTTTCCTCAATCTCAAAGTGTATCTTTAAAAATAATGAATCATTTTAATTTATGACCAATAAAATATAGGTTCAAAACTTCACTTTCCTGTTTAATGCATTAGTGTGTTTCTGTGAGTTATAACACTTGAATCTAAAATATTTTTGTTGAAATCCCAGTGTATTCCTAAACTTCTTGGGTGGTATGAGAAAATATTCAATGTTAGTTCCAGTTTTATAAAATGAAAATGAACATTCATATTTCCATGATTAACAAGTTTTTTTTTTTGAAAAAAAAAGCAATTCAAAATTGTCCATTATTAATGATAATAGCAATACATTTTCAAACTGAAGCAAAATCTAAGTAACAGGGCAATTATTCTAGGTGGTATAAACATTAAGAAGGTTAAACTATAATACTATAGCTTACTGATTTAAACTGAAACATTTGACTAGTTGAACATTTTGAGATTTTTGCATAACGTATGTATCTTTCAGTTATCAATGCTTACATGTCCAGAAATATTAAATATTAGCTGTCTAATACAGTTTTAAAATTGCAATTATTCATTTAGCAATAATTTAGAATCTGTATCTTTTGTCTCCATGTTGATATTCTTATAGTCATTAAAATATTAATTCAGACCGTTTTAAAGAAAATAATGCTGTGGATTAAAATATGTTCTACTTACAACTTGGACAGATTTTCTCCAAGAACATTTTTGGAAAATACTATAAATTTTTATACCATGTGAATGAATAAAATGAAGATGAGATTAAAGTTCTTCAGCCTATTATTATAATACCACAACAACTTATTTCTGTTGAGTATTTTGCTTGCTGAATTGCCAAGTTTGTCCCAGATCAAATTCTGTGGTTAGAGACCTCACTTCCCCCCACAGCACCACACACATACACACACATACACACACACACACGCGCGCGCACACATACAAAACATTGCTATAGGGAAATGATTAAGATAATGTATATAGTTTCTTGTATATGTTTTAGTACAATGCATTCTAATACATTCTAATCTGTGGGATGTAGGCAATACTATATTGGTTTTTGAGGAAGCACATAGATTACAGTTGTTAGCTTGCATAGATTGGGAGAAGTAAATCTTTATATCTGTAACATGATTCAGATGTTAGAATCTTGTTTCAATTCATAATGGAAAACTAGCGCGCTGTGTGTAAACATTCAATTGATATTTCAGTTGATTTTTTTTTGTGGGAGGAACTCATGGTCAACATAGACCCTATACAGTTTTTATTTTTTGTTTGTCCTCATAATGAATGGTATCTTTTAGTGTTTTGCTTGAGAAAATCGATTCTCATACCTCACAAACATTTTGCATAATGTCAAGGAGTATTTAGTCATATGGAAATATATCTAAGCTTGATTATAAAAAGGAATGCCCTCATGCATTGTTTCTCACTTACATAGTCACTTGCACATATTATCATCCAGTCACTAACATTTCTCATTGCTTAGACTTTTCCTCTTTGAATGAGCCAAATTATTTGCTTTCACCTTCTTTTATATTGTGCCATGCTTGTCTATTCTACACGTGCTTCTGATTTTCAGCCAGATTGGAACTGAAATAAGATTTCCTGCCAAAGTTTTGCTGACTCAAGAGTTTTCAGTAAACTCTAAATAAACAGCTAAATTTGATGGGTGTCTCTTGCATCAATGTTACTCATTTATGCATCACCCCTTTCTGCCTGTTCCAGAAATGGAGTTCAAGATACTTTGCTGCTGTTTTGTTTTGTAAAACACTTTCATGTCACAAATGGTTACTCTTCAGTTTTGATGTGGGTTTTGCTATAATGTTACTGTCAGTGTTCCAAGTAACAACCTCCAGAGAAAGAGACTCTGAGAATATCATCTTCCTAAAGATCCACTTTATTAGAGATGTCATATTGGCACACCTGGGAAAAACCCAAATCTGGGAGTTCCGGGTTTTCCCTAACCCAAAGAAAACCCCAAATCCAACCCCTGCACCCAAATGTTCACCACATTGTCCAATCCTCACTTCGTTCCAACTGGAGACTACCCCAGTCCCACTCCAGGTGCAGGGTAACATGTGCTTGACTTTCTGAGAAAGGAATGTTGTTGAGGCTAATCTTTCACCACTCCTTGAAATCCCCCCTCCCAAATTCCCAGACACTGAATGTGGCAGCCCAGAAGCCTCAAAGAAAAAATGGCTTCCAAGCTGACATTTACTTGAAATTAAGGCCATAGTATCACTCTTATAGAGGTGGGACAATAATTGATGCAATGTAGACTGAGATAAATGACAGGCAGATGGTCATATGGACAGATTGGTAGCTAGATAAATAGAGTCTTATGTACTTTACCTCTACTATGATCCTGATTCTTGTGTTTGTGTATTAGATTATTGCATTCTCTTTACTATTCAGGAATGTTATATTCTTCCATACTTAGGCCATACACAAATCCTTCCAAGAAATCATCTACCAACTTCAAAAAATAAAACTGCATTAGAATTTTGTTCAGTATGATGAGTATGGCCAGAAAAGATATGAAGTTAAGAGTTTTATTTAGGACTCGGAAGACCCAGGTTCAAATCTTATTCAACCATAAACCTGATTTGGGGTCATCTTCACCAAGATCTGGTGTGCTGAAGGTAAAATTGGAGGGATAGTTTCAACGTGGTTTCAGCTCTTGAGAGAAATCTAGGACAGAAATGCAATAATAATTAAATGAAATATAGTTTAGTATTTTAGTATAAGAGGGATGATTAGTGTTCAGGGTTTTTAATCTGAATAGTATTGTGAGTATAAAAGCCAGATATTTAACTAAATATTAAAATAATGGGGTAGCTCTAAACATATGAATAATTTCCTTGAAGAACTAAAATGAAACAGTTTGATTAATATAGTTTGCTTACTTAATGATTTCAAATATCTGGTTCATGACAGAAAATGAGAGTGGATGTGCATCTGGCAAGAGAGATTAAGCAGTTTTAGTTTAATATTTTGTCCTTGAAAAATCAATGACAGAACTAGAAGCCCGTTGATAAATTCATTAGTACTGTATTCAATTATACTGAATGTGTTTTCAAGGAGGTGCTGTCAGTCAAAAGTGTAAATCAAAAATAATCCATACTATTTATAATAATTGGAATAGCAGATGACATTACATCTCTTTAGTGCCAAATTTTACTTCCATTAGAGAACTAAAATCTGCAGTCCAGAATTTCATTTGTATTGATATAACACCAATAAATGTCTAGTAACTATAACAGTATCTGGAAGGCAATGATTAAATAAAATTTGAGCACAAAGTATTAGAGAACATTTATTTAAAATTATTTGGAACATCTGAATGTTTCTAATCTTATTTGATGCTTAGTTTGAATTATTTGTATGGCCATATAGATTTAGATGCATATACATCTCAGAAAATGTCCCCAACAGCTTTCTTCTAGATGGTGTATGTTGTGATCTAAAGAGGGTTGGGAGGCGGGGATAAACTGATCTACTGTGTGATCAGCACTCATGCATATCACACAACTACCTTGCTATGTTGTTGTTTCAAATCTAGTTTATCAATCAAGGCATTTAAATTATGGAAAAGGAATACATTTTTTTCATGTTCTTCTTCTTAGTACTTGCATTCTTCAGCATTAGAATATGTGATTACACAAGTCTCAAGAGCATATATGTGAAACCAAATGTCCATATGATTTAGCAACATGTAGCAAATTGTGGAAAAACAGTAAAACGCATTGACCATGTCTTATTTAGTTAATGCAACAGAGATCTAATGTTCCTGTTTTTGGAATATGATCACAGTGAAAAGCTTCAAAGCATCTAGTGAGGACTTGTGGTATTGCATGTATAATTTTATGGTTGTTTGCTATGATAACTAACAAATTGGAGGTTACCCCAATTTTTATATTAGGGGAGCAAATTGCTCATTCTGCCCTTCTCCAACTCAATAATAGGAAAAGAAAGGTAACGACTGCTCCAACACTAGAAGTTTTTAAGACGAGATTGAACAACCATTTGTCTGAAATAGGACCTCCTGCCTGAGCAGGGGCTCAGAATAGAGGACTCCCAACCCTTTCATCTCTGTAATTCTGTTAATGAACTTCATTCAAGTTTCATTGTAATATAAGTTTGCTCATTTTCCTCCTTTTTCATCATGGAATGAAGCAGTTATCTTTGGAAATTTATAAATTCTTAAATGAAACAGGCATTCAAAGATATGTGGAATAGTACACAGTGGCAACAATATAAAAATGCATTAGGACAACATTAGCATGGGCTGGGTAGACACAAGTTCAAATTCATTGAGCGATGTTATGACAGGCATTCATGCTTTGCCCGGTTGATTGCTAGAACATTTTCATCAGGCTCTCGGAGAAAAGAAAACATAGAAATAAAATAAATAACCAAAATTTGGTGGAAAATGTTTGTAAAATCTATGAAGCAAAATGCAAATAAATGTACACAAAGAAGTATTTTCACAAACTTTTGTTCAAAAAGAGTTTTAGATGGTTTCAGAAATGGGATAAAGGAATGTAAATTTTTAAAAAATGAGATAGAACAAAATAGAAAGTTTAATCCTTTTCTAAGGTCTGGGGTTATGAGCATATATATGGGACTAAAACTAATTAAATATGAACATTTAGATTAAATCTGAGGAAGAGATGCCAATTCCTAGCCTTCCAATCTGCTTTCCATGTCAGGACTACATATGGACAAGTGAATAGATAAAATTTGCCTAAGGTGAAATTAAAAAAGGAAAAACCCAGACAGAATTATCCTTGCAGCATATTAAGAACACATGGAAAAGTTCAACAGAAACACACAAGAAGGAAAGAGAGTATACCTATAATGAGGAGGTGGAACGGTATATTGCTTAACTTTTCAGACCATATGACTAAATTATAGCCCTTAGGACTAAAAGCTTTCATAGTAAACACATTATAGTCAGTTACTGGTTAGAACTTTGGGGGGGGGGGAATCTGTCTTGCTGTTTCCTATCAATCTGGCACGAAACTACTTTGATGAATATAGAAGGAAAAACCATACTGTAATCATGAATGACTGTATGTGTAATGAGTAATTCTGTGCTTGGATATGTACAATTTTCAATCTTTGATTTGCTAGAAGAAAAGGGCTGTGTGCCCTACTCTAGCCAGGATCACTGGCATTGCTGGCAGCAGGACAAGATTTGGGAAGTTCCCAAAGATTGGCATACTGATAAAATGCAATATCCTCTCCTTTTTTTATAATGTTTCTCTAAAACTTCTGGACTGACATGTGTATTTTCCTTCTGGCCAACTGGTACCGGTAGCTGAAGTAAAGGATTCCTGATTCATGAATGGCATTATCTGTTTTAGATGGACTAGAGTGACTGTCATTGTGCTACTGGCAGCAATTACTAACTTTTTTTTTCAAAAATAATTTTCATTGACATAAGATTTTATCTAGAAAACTTTAGTTTGGTTGACATCTTACAGGGGTGTGGTATAAATAGTTAGGGATGATTTATACAAATTGGCATTTTTGACTGCCAAGAGTTGTTATGATAGGAACAAGTGATGAGTTCTAACTGAGCAAGTAAGCATGCATGCATTACATTTCAGATAAAACATTTATTTCTATGAGTAAAGATTAGAATAACAACAAAACAACAACAACAAATAAAATATGTCACAATTCATTTAGGAAAGGGCATAAGGCTGCTAGGTAAAATAAAACCAAGGATAATATTCATCTGTTGATGTCAAATCTCACCGTTTTCACTGCAAGCAGACATTTTCACTCCATACTCATTCAGTATCCATTCATTCCCAACTTTAGCTCTTCTTGATTTAATATATACAATCTTATAGCACAGTTTTACTGCTTTCAGTTTACTATACTTTATAATTCAGTTTGAATTATTTTCTATGTGAATTATTCTTTAATCATGCTTTTAGCACAAAAAAATTTCCCCTTGTGAGATTCGTCAACTTTCTCATCCTCCTTCAAACTGTAACTTGCTGTCTGCATCAAATACTGCTTATAGAAGTTGAAGAAAAAAAAGATGAGTTTTCAAAATTGATATCAGACTTGTTTCTGAAACGAAACAAATAATAGATTTGTGCACATTTAAAAACTGACACAGAAGGAATACTTTAAACTTCAAGCTTGTGAGCACGAGAACAGGATCTTTCTGGTATTCATTAAAGCAGCCCACTCCGCTTCAAGAGCCAACTTAACTTTAAAGAATGGGGTTTTTGGGAGTCCTTAAAGAAAGAGTGAAAGACACGCCCACACAAAAGATGGTTGTTTTAATGATTAGTAGAGAGATAATGCATCTGCATGAAACCTAAGTTAGTTCTTTTCAAGCATGCACAACCCTAGAAAATATTAGTCACAATTTTAGGAGCAGGCTCCTGGAGGATGACTAGTTGGCCCCTCGGCAATCAGCTTTTAAGGTGGCCCATTAGAAGACTCATATGAGGTCCTTAAGGTCCTTACTATCAGAGGATTCACATGAAATCAACACTAGCTTCCCTGAGGGCACTTGCTTTAGGTTCTCCCATTCCACATGGGAGAAGCTCCAGTTTTTATCCCAGTTATCTCAATTTTGCTTTATCGTGCAAAAATATTTTCTCATCCCAGCACATTAAGCAAAAATTTAATAACAGCTTGTCCAAAAGGTCAGCCTTGTTGAAAAATAGATGCAGATTTATGGTTAAATTTTGAATATAGAATGAATGTTATAAACTTGCAAAACTAATAGTAATGTTACTCATGAAAAAATGTGTTGTAGATGCACATCTAACAAAAAAAAATGTTTATTTTGCTTTATGGCTAAATTGTATATACGTAGAATTTTATTACATATCTGTTTAGAGTTGGTGGCACAGTGTTAGAATGCAGTATTGCAGGCTAACTTTGCCCACAGTCAGCCTTGAGCCCCATCAGGATTGAACTCAAGGCTGACTCAGCCTTCCATCCTTCTGAGGTTGGTAAAATGAGGACCCAGATTGTTGGTGTCAATACACTGACGTTGTAAACCACTCAGAGAGTGCTATAAAGCAGGGATCTCCAACCTTTGCAACTTTAAGCCTGTTGGACTTCAACTCCCAGAATTTCCCAACCAGCTTTGTTGACTGAAGTCTGCCAGGCTTAAAGTTGTCAAGGCTGGAGACCCCTGCTATAAAGCACTATGGAGCAGTATAGAAAGAAGTCTAAGTGCTATTGCTATAGAGGTTCTCCTTTCTTTATGGATATGGACTTTGTGCTTTTAAAAGATGCATAGCCAAGAGAAATCCAAAGGTCAGTTTTTTCTCAACATGTAGTAATAAGAGCTATGTGCTCATTTCTGCCGCTGTTAAAGATCTGGCATCTTTGTCCATAAAAAAGATATCAAATCTATCCACATTGTTAACATTTGTTTTCCAGAGGATCTAATAAGCCTTTAATAGTGTTAATCTTTTCCTGAAACTGAAAAACTGTAAAAAAAATTTCCATACATTGCTCCCAAACAATTGAGGTGCAATTTCATTGAGATTATAATATGAATAAACTGGTGATATATTAGGGGTATGTATTTCTTATCTGACATGCATTTAATTATGGTAGTGTCTTTTATATGAGTAATAACTTTCAAATGCTAATTGATCAAGACCTGACTTTTCAAGGAAATTCCCTTTATTGCTAAGACAAGCAATGTGAATGCCATCCGGGCAGCAGCATATATTTGAAAAAGTAAAAATGCTCTTCACCTACAAGACAGAAACCAGATGGCTATGTTTGTACTGTGTAATGCCAAGACTGAGTTTAGAAAGGTGAGGAATCTTTGCTTAGGAATATGTGCACATGAAAATGTTAAGTTCCACAAAGTTGTTTATATTTTATCTCATGCTGACTTTGTAAGAATCTTTTCCTACCTATATACAAATGTCAGCATTCATTCTCTGCTCTTGTCTCCTGAATTGGTGTTGTATTACTTTTTATGGGAATGCATATATCTATTTTAAAGAATTAATTTGATTTTTCACCCAAAGAAGAGAGGGAGGGAGGGAGGGAGGGAGAGAGGGAGGGAGGGAGGGAGGAAGGAAGGAAGGAAGGAAGGAAGGAAGGAAGGAAGGAAGGAAGGAAGGAAGGAAGGAAAGAAGATAACAGGAGGAATTTGTGTTAAAGCAGTTGGAGTTAATCATGGCCTACTCTAGTGATAAAGAAATATCATGATAATTAGATCACCAATGATATGCAATATCATACTCGACCTTTTATTTTCCTCATGAAATCAGATGAATCTAGGCATTAGGCACTACTCCATACTGTTTTCACCCATTACCTGTAGCCGTCTTTGTCTTGGTATTACATTCTTATTACAGATATATAATAAGAGAATTCAGAACTATTTTATATATGCCAAAAGCAGGCACTGTGGACTGTCAGAGGCAGTCATAATTGGCTTTAGATGAAGGGTACATGTGTGTTATTTTGTCAGTACTAATAAAAATAAGCTGTGCTACAATTCAGTCTATATATTTGGAGTTCAAAAAAACTTATTATTTTTCTTTTATTTTATCTAAGAAGGGTTAGTGCTGTGTTTCTATATAATGTTTCCTATCTAATAGAAAGAGATCTAATCACTATGCTAGTCTTCCTCTTCATTATTCTTTTATTCTATCTCTAATTCCATGTCCTTTTGAGTTTCCCCCCTGAATCTCAGAATGAGTATGTATTATTATTTCTTGACAAATCTTGAATTTTACTCTTCATTTCACTCCAACTTATCTGTGCAAAAATGGTGAAGCCATCTCAATTTGAAGTTGTCCAAACTCCACTCACCAAAACCTGCTATCATTTTTAACCCTCTCATGGAACATTTGCAAAATGAGTTTTTGTCATTTGTGAGGGAAAGCCAAATTTTAAATAAATGTTCCAATACTCTGGGTTGTTCAATAAGGGAATGGAATTTTATATAATCAATTTATTAAAACAAGTTTTTTGTTAATTGTATGCTGCACAGAGTTCCTTTTATGTGACATGGGTGGCTGTCTAAATGTGATAAATCAATAAAATTCTCAGAGTGTAAATGAAAACAATATAATAGGATCAGTTAACCAGTTCACCAAATGTTCCACTTCTAATTGCCTGTCATCAATTATTTTAATGACTTTGGATAGGGATCTGTATGAAGAGATTTATGTAGTCTGCTGGGAAGGATAAGAAATCAAGACAAAGATCCAGTCATGCATCCAACTCCAGTGAAAATGAATGGAAGTAAAAAGTAGACTCTCTTTTGATTATATTTTCTATTTAATCTTGTTGAAGAGAATGTTTGCTAGAGAAATAATTATATTGTGTAAAACTCTATGTTCTTAGACACACAACTAAACTAAGTAAAGTAAACCTGGACTTCATCTTTTGTCTTCCTTTTTCCAAGACTTTAAATTGAAGGAGTACTAGCAAAATTAAGACAAAAGTTAATACAACACTAGGATTAATTTTAGAAAATTGAAAATGATTTTTGAGAGCTCTCAGATATGGATATCACACCTGCTGTATAATCAGACAGCATATAGAGGCTCTGGAGCAAGGCAGTATGTGTGTGTGTGTGCTTGTGGGTGGGTGGGTGTGGGTGTGTATGTGTATAGATGTTTATTTATTTATTTATTTAATGTTCTATATTAGAATTTTATTGTGGTTCTATATGGTACAGTCTACAAAAATAAACTTGCTATTTCTATGATTGGAAAAGATTATTTAAAAATATCTGGTCTAAGAATGGGCCAAAGTATCAACTTTATTTTTATTTTTATTTGCATTGACTCATTGGGGGAAAAATCTTACATGATGTTTTCTAATCAGCCTTCAATGATTAAGGACAGCTTAGGTGTTTGACTATAAAAATACATGTGGACATACTTCTTAATCAGTGCAGTGCTGAGTATCCATATTAATGTCCCTAGTCTGGATGAGTTTTTGTCATGCAATCCTGTTTGTCCACAAATTTCCTTTTCCAATGAACAGCCAATACCATTTTTAACAATCATAGTTCCAGGAAAACCAATGATGCCTCTGTTTTAACAGAATATTAGAAGGGGAAATGTCAATACACACATGCAATAATCAACGAGGAGTAGTAAGGCATTTATCTAGAAATTGTTGTTTGATTTTCATTACCTTTCATGAAATGCTTATTTATCATTGATTGGCTTTGAGAAACCAACCTCTCTGATTCAGTATCTCATACAATAATTTGATTTCACTGGCCTGTGTTTTCATTGGAATAAAAATATTCCATGAAGGACTTTCTGTTTAAGAATCTGAAGTTAAACAAAATAGTAATTACTATATATACATTTATAATTTGTTCTACAGGTTGTATTCAAGAGTTTGATACATACTTTCAAAAGTTCAAAAAGCCCTGAATAGTTTTATAGTTTTAACAGTCACAAAGGGCATGTAAATCACAAAAAGACATACATTCTCATTGTGTGATGATGTCCATTCATGTGATATGAGAGAGAGAGAGAGAGAGAGAGAGAGAGAGAGAGAGAGAGAGAGAGAGAGAGAGAGAGAGATGCCTCTGTACTAATGAGTGGTGATAATTTTGTTACATGAATACCATAGGCTGTTTTTATGAATAATTTCACTGTATGTCTAGATTGTTTGCTTATTCTGGAAGCCAATGTGCTAATTGGTTTATAGGTTATAGGGTGATTCAGCATTGTCTTTTGAAACACTTAGTTTTGTTTGAGTAATAATGCTGAGTAGTTTAATCTAGTCCTTTCATCATCAAATGTATGATGATGTATCATCAAGTTCAAGCAGAAAGCAAAGCTGGAGAAATGGTTTATTTATTTTAATCTGAGTAGAGTAAACCCAAATTATTCTTTTTAGCTGTAAAATAGATTATAAGATAAATAAATTTGATTGAATAAGATTCTATAATAAATCTATAATAATATGTTCTTAACAAGCATTGCAACAGGATAGATTATATATATATTTATTTTTTGTCTCCTGCTTTGTACTCATGGCTATTTTCAAAATGACCCAACAGTCTTTATTATATGAAAAAGCAAGAACATGTGTGAAGCTTCTAGGAAATCTGTATCATAGGCCAGGTGGGTGGATGAATGAGTCCCTATGGAAGGAATAGTCCACATGGAATTTACATTCTGGAAGCCTCCAATCAGTGGAAACCTTGACACAGACCAAAAAATCTAGGAAGATGCCATATAAAGTTTTGATTTATATGTTCATTTTCCCATTAACCAATTAGGCCATAATTTATCATAACATTTTCCCATTGCATTTGAAGACAGATCCTTATGTACATGTCTATAATTAGTTATATAAATGCCACACTACTTAAAGAACTCAAATAGATATCTCTAATTTATAAATAAGTGTGATTTTTGCATAAATGAAGGGTTTTCACCACAGCTTGCATTGCAAGTTGTACTTTGTGATATTTTACCATCCACCCACCCAAAGAAGCTCTTTTTGCAATTTAACAAGGATGGATAAATAATCTGCAATTGGGTGATGAATGAAAACATTAAATATGTTGATAATAAAATCATTTGGAGTAGGCAATAGAGAGGGATCTCTGAAAACTGGAAATGGCCTTAAAATAGTTGACGTTTGAATTGTGGCAACTGATCAGGAAAAGGATTGTAGAAATGCCTAATGAAGAATTATGAAGAAATTAAAATTCCGTATGTGTACACTGAACCCTGATATTACTTACACATATGATACACAAACAATTGAATATTGGTAGCTCAATAGATTTTAAAATATGTAAAATAAAGAATATTGAGAAAGAGAGGATGATTGGGGAAATGTTAAGTGCTATGCTTAATAGCTAGCCTTTTCAACTTCACACACAAGTAACAATAAAACTATTCATAAGCTGTTATTAAATGCATGCAATATACAGGTTGTATCTTATTTTTTTGTCACAAAGAGAGAAAAAATGATTACAGAAGCTGACAGTGATTTCAACCCTCATTTCAACCCTTAGCTACAAATATTCTTCTTTATTGGCAGACAGTGATGTTAGGCAAATTTATATTACCAAGCCAATATACTTTTTCTTTGGTTGTTTAATAACTCCTCTAAGATGAGATTACAGTTATAATGTTCTTGTGAAGACTAAATATATTAGAAGTCTTAAAATTTAATAAAGTGTTATCTCAAGTTTCATACTGAAGAGGAAAAATAAATTTTAAAAAAGTCATTTTGGGGCAAGATAGAATTCCCAAGAGATGGTTGCAGTGCTTGTTACACAATATTTTTTTGTTCCTTTGAAATTGAAAATTATTTTAAACCTTTTGACCTTAATGTCATTCATATTAAATAATTTCAGTCATAATGATTTTCTGCTTTGTTGAATCATGCTATGTTAATATGACAAGTTCTCATTTTGGGGAGTGGGTAGGATGGTTGTGGCATATAAATGCATCTCTATAAAATGTGTCCAAGGATATTTGACAGTCTTGAAGTTTTTAATACTTTTGAATGTATTTTTTTAACTAAAGACCCATTGCTTTCTCCTATTTTTTAATTCTTCTATGAAGGGGCATTTATTGTAATGACTATATTTATTTGTCTGTCTATCTGTTTGTCTGTCTGTCTATCTCTCTATATCTATCTATCAAATTTATTTGCTGTTCATCTCATTGTTCAGGCAACTGTTTATATTTGCTTTGCTGCTTTATTGTTTTTGTAAATCACCTCAGGTGTTTTGATGAAGCAAATAATAAGGAATAAAGAAACCATTAGAGAGCATTTCACCGAGGCAGCCATCATTGGCACCATCTTGGCAATAAGGAACACTGCAAAAATAAATTAAGAAATAAAACTATTTTCAAAAAATGATTAAGCTTAATAGTTGATATTCAGTCTATACACTGATGCATTGTGATGACCCGTAGTCTCTCAAAATAACCCAAAACATATATTAAAGTCCGGTAAGGCCTTCAACTTAACTTCACTGTTTTATTAGGCACAGTTTAAAGTCACAAAAGTAAATAATGAGGCAAACAGAAAACCAAAACAAACCGCATTGATGAGAGTTCCGAAGCAAGCCAAGATAACTAATCATAAACTCCAGGAAAATAACCAAGAAAAGTCCATGGGAAGAACGCCAGCAAAGATAAACCTCTTTCAAGGTGAACACTAAATTGACTCCTGCAAATTCTAACTGCACAGTTGCAAACTTATATACATAGCTCTCACCTGCAAGCCACAAGGAGGATCATGGTAATCTCCTCTTGAGTAGACCTCGCTTTTCCCTGATCCTTTCCTCCCTGCATGACCTAGGATCGATCCTCCTAGACTGGATCCTCCTCTGGATCCTCCTCTGACTACTCAGCCAGCCTCTGCCCTTCCCCAGCCTCCTCCACTACCTCTGGAGCCACACTCCCACTCCCTGTTGGCTGTTCCTCGTCTTCCTCAGGTCAGTCTCCACCAGGGGCATGACATGCATGTATTTCAGAGCAATCTGTGACAAGCATTAAAATAATTGTAGTTTATATACATAATACCTAGTTTTATAGTTCATATAGCTTATAATTAATTCAATATCAAGAATACAGAAAAGATTATTAGAGAAAAATATGCATATGCTTACAGAAGTACTTGTTTTGCATATTTAATCTGTAAACGTAACACTCAGAAAAAAATCGTTAACAGTTCATTTTTACATTTTGTTTGCATCTTCTTATTCAGTTTGAGAGCATTTCATTAAAAAAAATACTATAGAACAAGACATTTTGGAGAAAATGTCATGGGCAGGTGGGCAACTTATTTTAGTTATAAAATGTTCAAAACTGGGCAAGGATATAGAAATATCTCTACAATACATCTCTACCATAGACTGCACTTTCCTTTGTTTGCATTTTCTGCTTTAGGAAATATCAGGGGCTGTAAACTTATATATACAGAAAATAGATTTAACTACATACCCCACTCCAGAATAATTTAAAATAAACTATGAGGATGAAACAGAAAAACAGAAATCTTCCCCCCCAAAAAATGAATATTAGAAGACAGGTTCTAGTAGAGCATCAAAAACTATGAATTTTATGAGAAGTGACTGCTGTGTATAAATCTAAATATATATTCCACAGTAATTAGTTTCAACCTCCATTAATAAATTGATCTTTTAGCATGCCAGATGATTCTGTGCATCTGGAATGAGGATATCTGTGAAAAGTGATTGGATATTTCTCATGTCACTAATATGTCAGGCATGAGTTCTGTTATTAACTTAACAACCACAACATCTTCTGGGCCTGATGGAGCGGCTATGATGGAAATGCTATAGCATCCTGTATCAATATATCTGATTATAACTTAGTAAGCATTGCAGCTGACAAGAAACTTTGATCATAATCATTTTTCAATTCAATATCAAAACAACTGGCTTTCTTCAGAGTTGATGGGTAAATAAGCCAAACTATGAATACAATTTCTTTCTGATGGTGCAAATTTTCTATTAACGTATGCATTGCATATGCAGATATATGAATATCAGGAGCTTACCAAGGACAGCAGTGGTAATGAGAGATCGTTGAAGAATTTTTGGTTGTAAATCTTTGAAAATCTTCATTGTTCAAAATATGGCTACGTTTTTTCTAACAAAGTTTTTTCTAACAAAGTCTAACAAAGTAAATAATAAACAGATGTATTGTTTTGAAAGAAAACATCTTTCACTATAAATAAGTTTGTCTTTGCTCAACTTTATACCAGTTAAACTTATGGCTTTTTTGGAAATAATAATTCATGATATACATTATGTTCTGCTGCATATGTCTTTTTTCCTGCATATAATATAAAATTCCCATTAATAAATGTTAAAGGACAAATTATTATTGTCTACAATACTTTTTTATTCTTAAAATACCACATCCTGACAGTTTTAACCAGAATGAATAATATTAAATCAAGTTTTTTTGATCTCTAAGTTGTGTAGCACTGTTACCAACTATAAATTCATTCTAGATTAAAAAAAAAAAAAAAAGTTCAGCAACAGGTGAATTTTCAGTTTGTTTGTTAAATGATAGTGGACCCATATGTACCTTATAGTGATGTGTGGTCTAGTCTTTAAGGCATCAGGTTAGAAATTAGGAGTCCATGAGCATTAATTTTATTTTAGGCATGAACGCTGGCTAAGTGATTTTAGCCCAGTCACTTTCTCAGCCCAACCCACCATAAAGAATTGTTGTGGGGTAAATAAAAGAAGGAGGGAGTATTAGATATGTTTGCCACCTTTAATTATTTATAAAAACAATAATAGTGTGAAAATCAATAAATTAAGTAATTGTTGATAACAGCCCAATCTTTAGAAACTAATGTTTCCTTTAAACAAACACATTGTATAGGTATGTTATGTAACATTCCTATGACTATCACATCCTATCAAAAAATACCAGAATGGTGAATTAATTCATTACAAACAAATATGCAAACAGGAATTCCTAGTTCATTGTATGTTGTAAGATTTGTTATATCTATGCATACTGTATTCTGAAATTATTCTAACTTTGACAATTCATAGGTCAAATATCTTAAATACTCGATATTTACCAATGACGCGACCATCGAAAAAGCTCAATCACCGTTACTTGTAGCAAACTTTTCTTTCTTATTGTGTTATTAAAATATCATTGAGTTTATTTAGATCCATATTTATGAAATTGCCTGTGAAGGTAAGGGCAAAAAACTTTACTGTTTTCTGCATGCCATCTCCTGGTTCATAAATCTCGGTAAATAAGGTGTTACAATGCATTGTGTTTTGTGTTTTTTTCTTTAAGTATTGGGAAGTCACCAGTGGTGGTATGCTACCGGTTCGGCCCGGTTCACCTGACCCGGTAGCAAAAAAAGCCTTCGAGGATCAGCTGGGAGGAGGGAAAAAAGCCTCTGATCAGCAGAGGAAAAAGAAAAGAAAAGCGCAGGATCAGCCCTCCCACCTGCCCCTGCGCTTTTCTCTTCTTTATCCTCTCAGCTGATTGGTGCTGCAGGCCTCAGCTGGTGTGTGGAAAGCTGCACGTGCACAATCACCAAACTGGTTGTGGAACAGGTAGGATTCCACTGCTGGAAGTCACAGCACTTAGCTTACCTTGATTGGCCTTATATACCAAATGGTTATGTTTTAGTGATGGACATCTTGTGAAATGCAAGGCCCAGAGTTAAACAGGAAGTTGAAAAACATCCTAGAAGGAAATGGGAAATTACATATGCCAAGAAAGTCACATTGTAGTAGTTACCAAGACTTAAGTTTAATCTTAAGGTATCTTTGCTGTTATTTATTTGCTCAGGCCTTTCTAATTTTTCATGGCTTGATGGAAATATTTTATTCCTGTGTAAGGTCATTCTTGTTTCATGTTTGTTGCCACCTTGTCTTCAATCATTTTTTCCCCTGTTGACAAAATCAGGTTTTGTAATGTTATCCACCTTCAACGAGATTCACTTGCAGGCATTAGTGTGGTATTATTATCATATCTGAGGCAGTTGATATTTGTCCCTGTAATTTTAATTCCAGTGACTATTTATCATACTCCATTTATACTTTACATAAAAGTTAAAAAACCAGACACAACCATGACAGAATCCATTCCCAATTTTGTAGCTTTTAGTTCTTTGACACTCCTTTCTAATCATTGCAGCCTGACTATCATACAATTTGTCAATAGGCAAATGAAATAGGCTACTTCGTTATGTTAAGAACTCTTCACAGTCTGTGATCTACACATTCAAAATCCTTTATGTAAAGCAAGGGTAGTCTTCCATTATTTGACTGGGTTTTTAAAATAACCACATTTTCTCAAGCTACCAGAAATCTAGCCATGAGCAATTAGTGACCTTTTGCCTCTACATTAACATTTCTAATAGTGATTGGCAGAGTAATTAGACTGAAAATCACCCTAGCAATATAGGTTGAGTGATTATGGCCATCCATTAATGTGACCCTGAATGCTTTTAAATTAATTGGAAAGAAATGGCTCTGTGACCACATCATGGAATAACTACATAAAGTAAGGTGTGTCACTAATTGCAGGGAGAGTTTCATTCTCATAAGGTGATTCCATCTGAAGTCTACAATTCTTCAAATATTTGTATGTTGTTCATTACTCTTTCTGAATGGCCCTTTATAGTCTTTGAAGGACGCAGATGGCAACCAATTCATTATGAGATGACATGGCATACAAAAAGTCTCAAGATGTAATTTAATATCACATTTATCAACATTCCTGCTTTATATGGCATGTGCATGATTTTGCATATATTCACTCACTCATACCAAAATCATACCAAAATCAGAACTGAAAAATATAGTAACTGTAATTCATTAACTATATTTAGAACAGCAATATGAGAAATCAAACTGAGCTCAATGAGGTAGCATCAGTTCTTCTATTAGGTTAGTTGATCAGTTTGTTTAAATGTATATAGCTTTTAGTAATAGATCAATAGTTAAAATATTAAATGCCAGATTTTCTTTATGATATGAATGCAAATACAAGTCCAACAAATGATGACAAAAATGCATGTAACAATCTATGACTTTTATTTTTGTGATGTCAACCAGTAAGGTTCAAAACTAAGTTATTAATGGTACTTATGAGAAACAATATTTATTTGCTTGTTTGTGCTTGTGTTTGAATTTATATGTGCTGTGTGTCAATTTATATGGCCACCCATCTGAAATTCATGATTCTGGGTGACTAAGAATATTACAAGAAATCAGAAAAAATAAAAACTGATAATGAATAGAAAATCAATTTTCACAGAAACAGCAGCTGAGGTAAAAAATAAAATTATCAATCACATATTAGCATAACCCATATATGGGCTCAGCCATACCTCCTAACTGCCAGAGTTGGTAATAATATCATGACTTGAAGGTCTTAAAAAAATCCAACAGGTTTGTGGTCAATGCAATTTCTGAGGAAATTATAATCTAAGGATTGTCTTCCTGGGATGCTCCAGATGGCACACTTTAGCAGATGTAACTCAGAACATGCCTTTTTTATTGGACCTAATTGGGTGGGTAGACATAATTGGGGAGAAGCAGGCCCTCAGATAACCCAATCCCATGCCATGAGGGATTTACTGATTACAGAACAAGCAATCTGAATTGAATGTGGAAGCAAACTGGGAATTATGCAGCTTGAAGAGTTGAGTATAACATATACTGATCAAAGATGCATATAACTGCCCACAATGCTGTATTCTGTACCAGTTACTGCTTCTGGATGTTCTCCAAAGGCAGCCCTATATAAAGCAAATTGCCAAAGTCTATTAGGGATGAGTGATGGTGAGCTACAGAAAGGGTACAACAGGAGCATAATTCAAACTTGTGCAAAGGCCCCTTTGGCTATGACTGTCACCTGTTCCTTGAACAGGAGTCATGGGTCCAGGAAGATCTCCAGATTGAACACTGATTCTATTAGGAGCAATGCATCTAAAACTAAAGATGGAACTAGAACTAGACAACCCTAACATATAAATACTATTGACCTGAAGTCTATTGACCTGAATTCCAACATCCTCTAGAGTCTACACAATAAGACACAATCTCCATAGCATCTCTTGGGCAGGGAAGGTAGAGAAGTAAAGCTGGATACATGTGTGCACTGACCAAATCTCATCCCCACTTTCAAAGATGACCTTATATAATAACTTCATATAGATGTTAATAGTAGAGGAAAGAGAACCCAGCCTTGTAGAACTCTCCAAAGCAGGAGTAGGGATTAGGATCTTTTCTTCCCTATGAACACTGATTGAATTGGTCCTGGAGAGAGGAAAAAAGTCAGCACAAAATAATGTCACCCACTCCCATTCCAGACAATAAATCCAGAAGTATACAACAATGAATAGTATCAAAATGGTCAAGAACAGCAAAGATGGATGAACCACCTCATCTCACTCCTGCTAGAGATCATCTATGAGTGTAATCAGGTCAGAATCTTGTCTGGAAAGAGTATCTACTTCCTCCAGGGTTGTCTGAAACTGTTTCATGACCCAGAAAGGGAAGGTTAAATTCTGGATGAGGATGATCTAGTACACTGCTGGCTTCTTGAGAAGGGGCCAACTACCGATCATGGGGAAAACCACTCTCTCAAGGAGAAATTAACTATTGTTAGAACCAAACTATGGTACATGTTATCTCCTGGGAGGCCTTAGCCCATCCCAAAAGCATGAGTCTAATATACAGGTGCTGACCTAACAGGACAATTTCGTCAGGTCCAAAAGGATCAACTTCCTTCCATGTGATTTTTAATTACCCTGATTTTTAAAAATGGACCTCACTACCTATATTAAAAAGAATCATAGGCTTGTTGGAAATGATGTCATACATTTCCAATAGCATTCATCATTGATTCCCAAACATTATGCTAAGAATGCTTATTTCAACATTTCTCAATGTAATGCTTCCTTGGGTTGTTGGATTAGACTATTTTACCAAACTACAGAAGAAGGAAGCAAAAAGGAAATCAAAAGCTTCCTGAGGTTATGATTTTAAAAAAAAAGTACAATCAAAACTCCATTCTTTTTTACATCTCACACATGACACATAAACAGAGTTTGGGTTGCATCTTTGTGGCTGCCATCTTGACTTCTTTGGCCATATTCCACAGATAGATTTATTAATAAAAATCTATTTAAATAGATTTATTCCATGTTTGCCCCTCAGTTCTTATCAGGAATACCATTTCTCCAAGCATCTGTAGTGGGAAATAAGATGGGAAAGATTCCTTTGGTTTCTGGTGTTTTGATTAACATAAAAATTTAGTGTCAAACTTCCACCCCTCTATTTTTTTCCTTTATCACCTTTTCCCCATACTGTGCTATGATATTTAAATTGTAGTTTTCTGGGATGAAAATGCCCTTTGAAAATAAATTATATATAATCTGATCTAGACTAAACAGCAAGCTAAGAGGCAGGACTAGTGGCAGAAGGGAAGTCCAATAATCTGAAAGCACACAATTAGAAAAAACTGACTTATTTATCTATGCAATTATATTTTTTGTCATCATCCTGTGAGGCAGTTGAAGATTATAGATAATGGCTTGCCATTGCATAGCAAGGATAAGAGCTGATGCTTTTACTGCCAAAGGGCTTTCAGCTTTGATTTTATTATTCTGTGTAACAATCTTGTTTACTTTAATAGTCAGATTTCAATACTAATGATATTTGGCGATTTTTCACAAGGATAGAAAGCCCTGAAACATCAATTAAATATTCATGGGACAATAAAAAGTATCTTCAACTATAAAAATGAGCAGATGCAATTTTCATTCAAATGTTATGACTATTCGGTTGTTTTAAAGTCAATATATGTATTCTGAGAATTGTAATGTGAGCATCCAATATATATGTTTGGTCTCATAGCAAACTACAAATGCTTATTTGTACTTAGAATTGTCCTTTTCCTTAACTGGATGTTTTCAATGTTCTCTGGCTCATTGCTTTTGAAGTTATTGTTCCACTGTTCATTATCATTTCTTTTCTCTCATTCACTTTATGTCTGTCACACCAATATTACCTTGAAATACCTGGGAGATTATTTTTGATGAATGCTCAGCTGTTTTCCTGGGCTGGTATTTAATAAAGTAATTTGCTGGTTAATGGGGATAATTTGGAATTAGTCACTCTTCTATTAAAATCAAGATTTGAGAATGTTTAAAGTTTTGCTTGTAAGATGAGCGATATGTTTCAAGCACAGAAAATACTGAGCGAAAACTGAAAAAAGGCTGGGTATGGTGCCTACTTATTTTGTGTTATAGATTGGATTGTACTAGTATATGGATATTATATGCACCTACATATAAGCATACAGAAATAAAAAAGCTACAGTTAATTGTTGTACATAAAGGATAATAACTTTGTTTCTTTGCAAAGTAAAATTGCATGTTCATGCTGTATTATTCCTCCTCCACCAGGTATTAATTAGGCTCCTCGGATTAGACAAGATTCTCTGAAATTCTCACTTTTAAACATCTTGGCCCAAGATAGGGTCAATTTCTTTTATGTTTTACTTCACTCAGCCAGGTACAGCCAACATACTTACTACAAAGTAGTACTGGGGATCTAGGTATTTAACTCCCCCCTCTTTACAGCATTTCAACACAAATGGAAATTATATACTATTCTCCCAATTTGGTAATTTGCACATGTACAAATACCATATTTCTTGATCATATGGAACCCCCAAGTTAATGTACACAGAACCAAACTTCGTTGATTCATATAGTTAATGCTGTTACAATAAAGAATGTAGGAATAATTGTTTTTTAAAAAATCTATAGCACATCAAGATGGTGCATAAGTTATACTGAAACACAGAGAACACCAGTCTTAATGTACCAAAGTACTTTACAATGCCCCTGTTCAAACGAGACAGAAGTAATAAAAAGTAAAACATTATATGAAAAATGAAGTATTATATAAAGCTCAACAGCCTTTTCCAAATCACTGGAATTGGACAATTGGGGGGGGGGAGTCCATATTAGTAGCTTGGTTTATGCATATTTCACTAAATCTATACAGGATGCAACTTACCTATGTATGCAGAAGACTATTATAAAATGTTATTAACAAAAGTAGCTTGCTCTCTTTTGGTGGATATTAATGTACAGGACCTAAAACACATTGGTAATGCAAATTTTTTATCGCATTGGTAATGCAAGTTTTTATTTCCTTGTTTTATTTCTGACATCTGTCCACACTACAGGAGACTCTTTCCTTCACATTCCAGAGTGCAACTCATTTGCAATGTGATCATCAATGCTAACCCTTTGAGCAATACTTGCTGCCTACCAATATTTTATTTTGCTGGCACAAGGGGCTAATAAAATATTGTTTTGTTTCCTGGTAACTAAGAAACACTGTTCTTTTGAATCCAGAATAATTTTTAAACTTTCATTCTTATTTACCTATGTGAATCACAATACAGTTGAACAAGACTTAAAAGTCAGAGAAGGAAACAGAGAGAATTTCATATCCAATGTTTTTTTTAAAAAAACATATCCATTTTTGATTGAATCACCTTTGCTTTTACTTGTCATAAAAATGTTATGGCAGCACTCTGCAGCTAAATTAAAGAGAAGGGTAGTAGTAGTACTAAAAAGTGCAATTATTTGAACTGGGGCTTCATCTGAGAGGATTTCCTACATATGAGCTTTAAAAGATCAATTGTCCTGGACTCTCATATAAAATACATATAGTTCACTTTTAAAATTATCAGATATAGCAATATTTTTTACTCAATGAAAACTAAATATAATCCACCCTCCCAAAATTACAAAATTTTACATATTTCTATTCATTTGGCCAATCAATGCAATAGAAAAAACAATGGGAAAAATATTACATGGACACAGAATACAATAAGAAGAGGGAAGAGGTTTCAAATGTTGATTGTGCCCTGTTCTCTCAGAGTCTTGCTGAATATGGACAGGATTCTGCTGTATAATTCTTGCCACCAACCCATCCCTGACCATGAGTTTGTCTGAATTCTGATCCCTATGGAAATCCAGATCATAGTTGTCTCAAAGGTGCTTTCCCCACCTTTCAAACAGTAACTGGGTTTTTTTTATTTGAGGAAGAAGAAAACATTTATCTTCTTATCCAAGAAGCTTGAATTAGAAGCAAAACATTTTCTTCCTCTTCCTCAAAAAACAAAACAAACAAACAAAAGAAAAAACCAACACCAAAAATCAGTCCTGTTACCTTTTGAAAGAAAAAAAAAGCATCTTTGAGACAGAATTCTAATGAAACTCTAAGTGCTTTTAGACAAACTCACATTCCTGGGCTTTTATTTAAACTACATAATTTCTCAATTAAACCATAATTAAGATGCAATATTGAGTAAGGGTTATATTTATTAATCAAGTGACATATAATATCCTAATTACTAATACAAAATTAGAGTTCAGCTACTTTGTTGTTTTTTAACTTGGTCCAAAGTGATTTTGATAGCATTATAGGAAGTGCATATAAAACACATTTTGCCATAAAGTAAGAATTTAATTTAATTAATGAAAAAAGCAAATCACTTTTATATGAATGATCAGACAGCATAATTTGTCACTAATGTCAGTTAAATTAACAACTTGTAATTCTGTGGACAAATTATATTACTAGTTCTACATAAATTATGGCTTCTTGCTACTTAATAATTCCACATCACTGGTGTGTCCAAAGAAAGAATTATATTATCTGAACTTTATTAGTAGTAATGGTTTTGAAAATACTAAACACTCTAGAATGTTCTGAAAGTTTGCAATGTCTTTCTGATAAATCTGAATTTTGGCATGTATTAAAATTGTAGTGCTATATTATAGTTTGTTTATAAGGAGCTTGGTTTGTATTTCATTCTTAGACTCATTTAGGATGGAAATTGTCTGAAGTAAGATATAGAAAAGCAGCTTGGGATTTATTTGTATCAGAAACTAAAACATGAACGGTAAGTGGCAGGATTTAACTGCATTTTTACTCATTGATAAATCATTCTTTCAATGTGTCTTCTCTCCACTATGTTTACATAGCAATGTCCCTTAAGTAGGGATTAATTTCTAGTAAGTTATTCAGTACGGAGAATGGAATATTTTTCTTTAAAAATAATATATTGTCTATACAAGTATGTGTTGACATGAATATATTTTAAATATTCACATATTCTCCCTTCTTCCAATCTATATAAAGGTAATGTTCATGTTCAACTCTATGGCATGGTACTCATCTCCATTTCGTGGTTGAGGGAGGCAGCATTGTCTGAAGATATTTTCCCTCATCATGTGGCGAGCATGGCTATACACCAGAGTTGCACAGAATGTTGCTACCTTCCTAATGAAATGGCACCGATTAATTTACTGGCATTTGCATGCTTTTGAACAGCTAGGTGGGTAGGAGTTGGGGTAAGAAACAATAGCTCTTCCTGTTGCATGGAGCTGGGGTCTTGGGTTGTCAGCTCTCCCGCTGACAAGCTCAGCATCTTTAATCATTGAACCATCACACCCCCTCCAATTTATATATATCCATCATATTTTACTTAAAAAATGCAATCAAGAAAAAAACACACCTTAACATTGGTTTATTATTCTGTGCTATTACTATGTTGCCTGTCTTAGCATAGTCATTGTAGCGTCTCTCTCTATCACATGTTTAGAACAATAAGCAATATCATGCTACTTAAATGTGAATGGCAAATTAATTGTAATCATCAATTTGAATCCGAGGGCTTTTAAATTATGGTTTCAAATATTCAATTGCCAAATATGGATCTACAATGCAATTACAAAATCTTAGTTTTAATCAAGCTTTCAGGTGATATATGATGTAGCCAATTGATTGTATTGTGTTTTGTAAGAGAATATTTAGGTTCCTTTTCTGTTAGAATGCAGCTGGCCTGCAATGGAGAAGGCTGCTTTGCTTATAAAGACACGGCAGGCTCTTCATATTCAATGGTGTATGACTAAACAAGCCACATTCATTTGACTTCCAAGACAGCTGGAGTTGAATTCAGAGGCAGCTAATTGCCTTGGGGACCTTTTTTTGGCATGTGGCCCACTGGTACTCTTCAGGGGTGGAACAGCATCATACAGAAAGCTTAAAAGCATCTGGACTGCTGTTGCTGCTGAATGCCACTACTGACAGATTTCCCATCTGCCTTTTAGAAAGCCAGTGATCTGGAAAGTAGAAAATCTAGTTCCAAAATTATACAGTTTCTCTCATGCAAATCCTTCTAATTGGACCAAATTTCTACATTTAAATTAAGGCAAAAAATAAAAATGAATCCCTGGATAAACTAAACAGTGTTTCAGACTAATTTCCCTATAGAACTAAAGATCGAAGGCAAAGCAGGGCAATGTTGAAATATGATTAATTAATTTACATATTGCATAAAAACAATGGTTTCTCATTAAGTATGTTGTCTAGTTCTCTAGCTATTAATTAATTGTCATTTATTTATTATTTACATTTATCAATTGTAATATTATACCAAACCATAGGTAAGCTTAAGTTAGGTTAGTACTCTTCAATATCTTCATTAACGACTTAGATGAGAGAATAGAAGGGGAACTTACCAAATTTGCAGATGATACTAAGCTGGGAGTAAGGCTTGGTGGTGATTGCTCCTCCCAAAAGATATAAAGGAGGAGCAAAGGGACAGGAACCTTTGCAGGAAGCAACATGGTTTGCTCTGTTCGGATTAAACCTTGAAGCTCTGTGTGGACTTTGTACTCCATTTGGCTTTTTACAGTTAATTTGGCACTTTATTTGTTGGCAGCAATTCAAAGGAGATAAAGGTGGGTACTTATCTCGAGAGACTTTTTGGGACTCATTATGGGCTCGGAATGAACACAATTCCCAGCATTGAAATAAAAAGAGAGTTGTTTGGACTAAGCGTGTGCTTAATTATGGTCTCAGGAAGCCTTGGTCAGAACACAACTACTGGGACTGCTCTTGAAGAACATTCAGAAACTTTAGCTGACTGTGCTGGTGTAGAGCATGTACCTTGCCCCTTGTGACATCACTCTTCATGAGTTGCATTAGTTATCAGTGTGCATCTGGGTGCAAATTCAAGGTGTTGATTGCCATCTTTAAAACCCTTCATGACTTGGGGCTTGGTTACATATGGGACTATGTCTTTCCAGTTATTTCTCCCTGGCCTGGCTACCTGTCCTTTTTTCTGGCAGAAGGGACATGCTTTGAGTCCCATTGGCTAAGGTGTGATGGCTGGGGGGGGACAAGAAAACCCACTTTTCTGTCATGGCATCAATACTCTGCATGGCATTAATCCAGAGATCAGATTGGTCCCATCCTGTTGATATTCCATAAAGCCCTGAAGATATGGCCCCATGGTACAAGTCCATTGTCTAATTGTGTAAAATATTGGATTGATCTGATTCTTTTCTGGATGCTATGAATTTTAAGTTGGTATTATTTTTAACATTGCAATATACCCAGACATAAGAGTGTGAGATGAACAGCTATATAAATTCACCAAATTAATAAACCATTATGATGGATTGTCTGAGCCTGAAGGGGGTCTGAAATGTTCTCTTCCAGAAGGCCTCTGGGTCTTTACACCTTGGCTGCAGTTTTGTGGCTTGATAATTTCTATTTATTAATTTTTTTTGTATAGCTACACATATTATGAAAATGGGCAGCTCACAAACAACAATAAAACAATAAAAAGCAAACAACAACAGCAACAAAATATCTTCCTGGTGCCCTGGTGCAACATACCACTAGTTGTCCAAACAAATTGTCACATTTCATGGGCTCCAGCCTCTAACCCAATGTGTGAAGGAAATCCAGGTCTTTCAAAGAAGATTCAATATATTATAGAGACTGGGATGCCTGGTATGAGTGGTTTAGAAATAAAAAGAATGAAAGAAATAAAATGGCAATTAGGAAAAGAATGAGGAAGTATGTAAATATGTCTATATGTTATAGAAAAGATTGAAATGTAAGATGAAATGTATTGATTTGTAACGAAAGTAAGATGTAATGGCAATGGAATAAGTAACCATATATTGAAAAATGTAAGGAAATGTAAACGATGTCTTGATGTTGATAACAATGCATATAGTTTTATTTTATGTTTTTAAACTTTGGAAAATTAATAAAAAAAATTAAAAAAAGAAAGGAAATCCAGGTCTTTACAGTTTTTTGGCAGGCCAGAAGAGCAATCTGATCTATCAGATCTTAAGTGAGTTATTACTTCTCAAAACAGATATTTATTATATCTTATTTTTTCCTGGATTTCCTGGTTCCTGGAGATTTTAGTAAATTCATTCTGAGGCTGTTAGAGAGACTGGTAGAATCTGAGTCATTTCCTCTTCTTTCCTTGATCTATTAATAGAAGATAAAAGATGAATATCCTGATAAATAGGAACAAGCAGACTGTTTCAGAGTAATGAACTCAAATTATTTTAAGCTATATAGCAGTCTATTGCACTTGATAAAATATAGGTTGTGTTTTTGTTTTGTTTTTTTTCAATAAAATGTCCAGTAATGAATAGTTAAAAAGCAAGAGATTAATCTTGTAGTCTTAGACTTCACACATGAGCTACTTATCCTTATCCTGGGGTGGGGGTTATTGGAAGGTTCACCAAGAGTATTTCATTTATACCCTGTAAAGATTACTTATACAACAAATCTGTCATATGCAACAATGTATGAGAAACAGTTCAATTGTTAAAAACCTTTTTACAATATATGGAAAGTATCAGTTAAATTTACAAACACACTTGGTGTATACCTATATGTTTGTATTGTTACTGCATTTTTAAAAATTCTGCTGTATATGTAATTAACAACTGTTGTAGTATTTCCTTTTGTGTTTTTTCTTTTGTTTCACAATAGATTTCAAATGCACTGTCTCTTTTTGTTGATATATTCCTAACTGATAAAGATGGGGCTATTAAGAAAGGGATAGCTATGTGAAAAAAAGCTCTTTGATGTTAATTTTAAACGTCTACCACAAGGAATAACTAAACAAAAAATGCTCTTTAATCTTTGTTTGTTTATTTATTTAATAAAATGTCACCATGCTTCTAAGATTAGTAGTCAGCAACATGAAAAGTTAAATTTATATTTGTGATATCTAACAGCAGTTATCTGTAGTTTGGAGGAGTAAATGAAAGTAAGGATAATTTCAGCTATAATTTTACATTGAATGGAGTTATGAATATTGGATAATATTAAATATAGTTTTAAGTTAGTCCCACACAATGTCCCTTTTAAAAATATATATATTTATGCAGATATCTTTTTCCTTCCTTCCTTCCTTCCTTCCTTCCTTCCTTCCTTCCTTCCTTCCTTCCTTTCTTTCTTTCTTTCTTTCTTTCTTTCTTTCTTTCTTTCTTTCTTTCTTTCTTTCTTTCTTTCTTTCTTCGTTCTTTCTTTCTTATTTTTCTTTTCTTTTCTTTCTTTTCTTTCCTGTTTATCCTATTCCTCTTCAGTAGTAATTGTATTTTTAGTACCCTTGAGATCTAAGGAAGGAGAAATTTAGCTGCTGGAAAAAGAAAGGAAAAGGAACTATGTATGCATGAAAATACTGAATGGCTTGTGAATAAACTTTTCAATTAGCTCCGCTGACAGCTCATTGATTCCAGACTTGCAAATTGGACTAAACAAAGAGCCTGTTCCCATGGTAATTTGGGGCCATTCTACCACCAACAGCTTTCATACATATTATCCTCCTGTAAGGATAATGTAAACTTGTAGTAAATGGACATAGTTTGCAGCAATTTGTTTAATTGCAGTACTTCAAACCCTGAAATTTAGAGAGTGTTGTAAAAGAAATTACTGGCGTACCTTATATTTAGCAAACCTTCACAACATTTTTGTTCATTTAGAGTCAACTGGCTTCAGTTTGGCGTGAGCTGTCCCAAAGATATGGGATTATTAGACGAGTTGGGAAGTAATCGGCTCACATAATGCAGCTCTTCTATTCTTTCTGCTAGGATGCTTAGTTTTAAAAACAAACAAACAAGCAAACAAAAAGCTTATTAAGTTTATTGTGCCATTTGAGTCTTTGCCCTTACTGAAACTAAGCCTAAATCAATCTAACTGAATTTTACTTATTTATTTATGTATTGATTGGATTTATGCCCACTTCAAATAAAAAAGCCTCTTGGCACTTTCTAGTACATTATAAACACTATGACAAATGTCTACAATGCAATAAATAAAAATCATAATTATTATACAAATTAATATGATAAAATATCTATAATGCAAATATAAAGCAAAAATAAGGTAAACAGACCACAATCATTATTTGTAAAATCAGTAAAAATTAATGGTGATACTTTATGCTCCAGATACTCTCCAGAATAATTCTATGAAAAGCAACAAGGTGAAGCAAATGAAATTTCCATAGAAAGTAGTTTCAGAAAAGAGACACAGAAAATGAGGCACTAACTGTGTTTCTCTGCTCCTTTCATTGTGCTGTGTTAGACATTGCTTTTTAAGCCCTGAAAAAGGATTCTACTGCAACAGGAATTCTATCCAAGCTGCTCAAAATCTCACAGATGAAAGTGAATATACGTGTCCCAGGATAAAGTTGCAGGATCCAATCTGGGTTGGTCACCGGGACCAGAAGTTTTGCTGGAGCCCATCCTCAGGAATTTCTTTATGCAAAGTCTTTTTAAGAATCTCTCACTTGCAAAATTAAATACCTCTACCCAGCCCCTATTCAAAAATTTCAGTCTTAATTTAGCCTTCAGTTTTAATCTAGCCTTTCTTGACACAATTAGCATATGCTATATAGCAGTTCTTACAGCTTTTAAAAATAAGAGGAAGGATAATGTTCTTTCTTTTATGTTGTGTATGTGTGTGCGTGCATGTGCGCACTTCAAATCAGTTTTTGATTTCTGGAGATTGCTGGTTAAGTCCCTGCAGTATTTTTGGCAAAATGCTTATTTTGGTTTGGCCATTTGGTTTGCCATTGCCTTAGTCCTAGAGCAGAGAGAAACTGATTGGTTCAAGGTCACCCAGCTGGCTTTGTGCCTAAGGTGGGACTAGAGCTCATGATCTCCCATTTTCCATCCCAGTGCCCTAACCACCAGAACAAAAAGGCTTGCTTCAGTTATGTTTTTAGCATCCCTAAAATATATTATTAACAATTTAGTCTGTAGTAAAAAATAATTTAAAAGAATATGCAACGCGTCCAATAAACTGAAGAAATTTATCACAGGTGTCACTGAAAATTTTTTGTGTGTCAGAGTGACTTGTTTCAGTGTAGAAAATCAAATTAGTTGGATGAAAACTGTTTCACAGATGTAGCTGCAGCTTTTGGGATTGTTACAACCTGTGTCCAATGTACAAGACTGCAATTTCATTTCCATATATAGAGAGATCAATGTGTATGTGGTAGACCTCTTAAAAACCAGCCAATGAGTTTCTAAGATTGCTTCTGGCTTCATTTACTTTCTCTATTTTCCCATTTAAAATTGCTGGTCATTGGTCTTAATTTTGCTTTCACTTGTGCTAATGGAATATTATGTTTTTATGATGGTTCTACTGATACACTGGAATGCAACTTGCCAGTTAACACAGAGACTGAAATTGACCAGTCCAGTCCTTGAACCTGGGTTCTTCAATGAGTTTATACAAGATTTGGAAGAGAAAGATAGGAAATAAAAAGTATCAGTTTTCAGGTGAGACAAATATAATAGAGAGCTGTAAAATCCATAAAGACAGTATCCAAATTTAGAGGGTTGTCTTTTGTCTTTTTGAGAAGCAGAATGGATAGAAATTTCAAAGATTGATTTCAACAGGGGCAAATACACTGCCTTACATTTTGAATTTAAAAAAAAAAAATCAAAGGCATGATTATAAAGTGGAAATGACCATATTGAGCATAAGTATATATAAAAAGAATCTGAGTGTCTTAATAGAACACAAGCTAAACATAAATTAACAAAGTGATGTATCAGCAACTTCCTCTCAGCCTCCCCCACCCACCAACCACAACAAAAACAAAAATTGCAAATTGGACTTAATAAATGGGGTAATATCAAGATCAAGGAAAACTGTAGGGACATCTGATAGCTATTCTGATGTATATGAATGACTGTCATATAGAAATCAGGGCAGCATTGTTGGTTGTTCCAAAAGTCAGAACAAGAAACAATGGATTAGGGAACAGATTTTAACTGGGCATCAACTTTTCTATCATGAAGAGCTTCCTAGTACAGAAACAGACTGCTTTTGGAGATGGTGGGCTCTCCTCTCCATTAGAGGAAGCATTTAAACAGAAGCTGGAAGGCCATGTGTTAAGAATGTTATAGCAGTAGGTTCTTGCATTAGGAAGAGTTGATGACAATAATCTGAAAGATCTCTTCCAACTTTCTATATTTTTGCCCCCCCCCCCAACCAAATCAAGGCAAGTTGAATTACAATTTACTCTCCATTACTTTGCTGTAATGAAAACATTCCCATTCATTTGTTACCAACATTTGAAAGTTGTGCACAATAATATTTATTGGGGAAACTAAAAACATATGATTTGGCCCTATTCTCCATTCTTCTGATTTACCTATATTGATGAGTAAAATCTACTAAAAGAAAATAGTTGTGTTAATCAGACTATGGTTAGTTTCTACCAGAAACTTGTAATTACATTCAGCTGATTAGAGTTATATTCTTATTTGTAGACTTTTTCCATATGTGGCTTTTATTTTTTAAAAGTAAGTGGTTGGTTAATTGTCTTTTTTTTGTCTTCCATGTATTTCAGGGGTATATCTGCTGGCTACAAACACTGCAGTAGATGTACCTTTTTATTTAACAAAGTAGTCAGAATCAAAATACATGATCTAGATCAGTGGTCACCAACTGGTGGGCCGCTGTGTGGGCTGTGAGAAAATTTTGATGGTTCACAGAGAAATGTCACCCCCAGCAATTAATTCAGGCTGTGCAGGAACACAAGGCTGTGCCGCTCACATGGCCCATGGGAACCCTCCCGCCCACTCGATCCTTACCTGGTAATCTTGCCTGCTAAATGGCTATTTTTCCTTTTTCCAACTATCAGCTCTTCTGCTGTGCCAGGAGATTTCGATTAGCTAGAAAGCAGGAAATCGTTGGATTTTTTGCTTTCTAGCTAATCTTTAGAACTTTGCTCTTTAGAACTTTAGCAGAGCTGAACCTTCCTTAGGACTGAAGCAGTGCAGACTCAGCTAGCCAATGGCAGAAACACAGATCTCTAAGTAAATTTGTAATTCTGAGAGCAACTCAATCTGCCTGCCTGCTTTGCCTGCTTTTGGTTAAAAGTTACTCTTTTTTAAATAAAAAATTCAATATTTATATAAATATAATATTTACATACAAGCAATGCCCAGCCAGTCACATGACCACCAAGACACCCACAAATTAGGCCACGGCCACAGAACCAGTTGTTAAGAAATTTGAATCTCACCCCTGCCTCTATGTGTGTGCGTGTGTGTGTGAGAGAGAGAGAAAGAGAGAGGGGGAGAGAGGGAGGGAGGGAGAGAGAGAGGTTAGATCAGATCTTTCTCTCTCTCCCTCTCCCACCAACGTCAGCAAACCAACGTCAGTCAAAATTCATATTAGTGGTCCCCGGGATTTAAAATTATGAGTTTGGTGGTCCCTCAGGTCCAAAAGGTTGGCGACCCCTGATCTAGATCATCACAGAGCATAATGTTTGTCAATATGAGTTAATTCAAATCCATATTGATTCTAACATCTGCCATGATAGAAACAAAATTGCAAGGTGACCTTTCCGCTCAAAGTGTTTCTGTGAACCTTATGCAAACAAGTCCCAAAAGCTTCTTTGCTCCTGGAAAATCTATAATACCAAACTTCTAAGAAGAGTTATGCAAGGTTTCCCCCCCCAAAAAAGTTGTAGCTGGTGAGACCTTAGATTACTGGTCTTGCACCTCAATAATCCTTTGGGCTATGTCCAAGTCTGATGCCCAAATTAAGCAACATGTTTTATGCAAAACAGATTCTTCATCTAATATGCACGATCAGGTAATTTTTTAATGTGACAGTGTTAACATTCTCCCTGAGTTAATAATGAACCAATGATAAATGGGTTTATTTTCCTTCTTTTTTTCTGTGCTGCTAATTGGTGCAAAGACAGATAGCCCAGTAATCTTTCAGTTTAATCCCCCAGTGGTTTTCATGTTCTGAATTCAGAGAAAGTGTATTCAAAATTGTAAGTGAATTTGTATTGACATGACATGCATCACCTCACTTGCTGTGAAAAAGACAATTTGCTCATCATTAGCAAAACCATTTATGGCCAAGTTATTACCACCAAAGTTTCCCTTTCTGCTACTCTAGAATATTAAATTACAGGATTTGCCTTGTTGATATTTGTCCAGGATTTGTTTGTAAGACAAAGTTCAGATGTGCTTGCATAGCACCACTCCAGTGCAGAATTATAAGTTGCTTTTAAAAGGGATCATTAACAGAGATGGGGATTAAAAGCCTTTTGGTGAGGAGGAGAGCATTTAAAAATGTGTGTGGCAATGATTATAATTAAAAAGGTTTAGCTGGTGTATGTTCATTTGAATAAGTTTGCGTGGGAAAATAATGGTAGAAAATGGCATATGTTAGCACTTAGATACATCATTATTTATTATTTAAAAAGTATATGAAAATACAGAAACACCATTAATGGTTTGAGGCATTGTAGAAACATACAATAAAATCTCTCATAAAACAAGATTTAGAACACAAAGCACATTATTGGAAACTCTGGGTAATCTGTTCTGAGATCCCTTCTAAAATGTATTAAGGAATTGTTTCAATATCAGTGGCAATTTGTTCAATAATATGAACTGTATCACAAATAAGGAATGATTAAAATCTATGATTGAGTCCTGAAAAAAAAAATACATTGTATGTTGGTCACATTGTAGAAGAATATGCAATCCTCTAAATAAAATGAACTTAAACTTCATGAAGATTTCTACATCACTGCAAGCAGTATGAAGACTAGCTTGTGCAAAAGGTAGCTGCTCATGGCTGGGGGATTCATGGTCATACTAATAATTTAGGGCTTCCATTCAGTTGTGTCCAGTTCTCAGAGACTCAACATATGCCTGCAGTTTTCTTGGTTTTTTTCAGAAGTGGTTTGCTATTGTCTCCTTCCTGTGCCTGAAAATGAATTTGGATTGCAGAAAAGTTGGAGAAAAATGTGAGAAATGTCCTATTTTTACCCTTCTCTTGACGGAAATGCTATTTCAGAGTAGAAATCCAATCTCACTGTATAGGTTGATACCTATACGGGAGAATGTGATCCCAAAGAAAACGGTATCCTTTATCACATATTACTTTACAAGCAATAACAAGCATTAGAATATATTTATTTAGCAAATTTATGATAATCCATATTCCAGAAGGGACTATGGGGAGCAAACAAAAATAAAAACACATTGTTGGTTGCACAGTCAGCCAGATGTTTAGACTGGATTTTACAATTTTGTGCACCTATTGAGCCTTCCCAAGCACCTGGGATAGGCAGATATTCATGTTTAATAATATTAAAGGTATCATCACAGGATATAAGCTGTTCCAAGTAAAACTGCCTTTTTCAGTTGACTGGTGGTGACGCCAATGGTGCTCAAGTGATGCTCCAGATGTTTTGAGATTGAACCTAGGTCACATATTACTATTGGTACTATCTTAAGCTGTATTTTGCTACAGTTATTCTACTACTTTTTGTAGTTCTTTATGTTTAATTTCCCCCCCCCTCTTCTATTCTATTGTCTCCAACTTTAAAAACAATGGAGGAGAAATCTGTACAATTATAGTGCTACAACATTGATGCCAACATTGGAAGGTGGTCCAGACAGAAATTAAGATGAACTGATTCTATTTTATTATGAGGTTACAATTAAGAGAATTTTGCAAGTTTGGAAGTATATTTCTTCCCCATCGTATTTACAGTCCCAGAAACTAGGTAGGGTCCCGTCTGAGACATTTACCATGCAACACTCCTTTTGCGGACCAAGCTGCCTCTTATCTGACTATTCCCTTTTGGTTCTTGCCCTGTCCCATAAGTTCATTCCCACATAACATTATATCATATTTCCAATTTCCTCCATTGCCTTCATATAAATTATGGGTGTCAAACTTGATCATGTTATGTGACATAATCTGATGTATTGAGATATTTTTTGCTGTTTCGGAGCTGGGGTGGGCATGGCCTGACCATGGGCCACCAGTTTTACAGGCCTGATATAGATGTTAAATAGAAAAGTCAAGAAAATTTAAAATTGGGCGCTCCATAATGCAAGACTTTAGGTCTCAGCCTTTTCCATGATTAAAAGAAGAATCACCGAGGAAAAGTTTTCTCTACCTCATTCATTCAGGCCCCACCATGACCATTTATTGCTAATCTACATGTCAATTATTTTTCCAGCATTAATTTTGCTATCTGATGAATAAGTTTTTCCTTTTTAGAAATATGCTTAAGTTGTTGTTTGGATTCACATAAAATCACTGCGAGATAACAAAATCTGGCTGACTTCATCCCCTAGCTCCAACCCCTCAGAATTCCACTTCAATCTTCACTTTAGATATTTTATACAGATTTTTATTTGACAAGATTGATGCGGACTTAGCCAAAATACATGCTTTTATATTCTTAAATCCTTCTTTTACCTGGAGAATACAAAGGGAAGTTATATATAGCTTGTAAGATGAAAAATCTTCATTTTACATTAATTAAGTCATGTTAATTATACTCAGACCCTGATCTTATATATGGCTACTTGAAAATATGCTAATGAGATAATAAGATATCCCCTCAGTGAACCATTGGAGAAGGCTCTGTGATTAACATTTGCAAACATGAAAGAACAGGTGTGCTAGTAAATTTGACTTATAAATACTTCAGTTTACATGGGGATCAGTCTGGGAAATATGAAATAGGTCAAGCTTAATGTACTGCTTCAATTTTATTCCCTTTTTGTTAAATAATGGAAATACCTCTTATTAACTCCATTTCAGGCTCATAGATATAGATCCCAATGTGAGGAGATGTAACAAAAAAAGTCTTGATTATCTTGAACTAAGAGGGAATAGTCATTTTTCTCTAGAGTATTTTCTTTAAATCATGGAGAGTACAGATGTATAACATCTACTACATACTTTGAATACAAAATGTATTTTGTCTTTTATGTCTTTTATATCTTTTAAGACATAAAATCATACAGCGATAGGGAAACTTAACAGCGTACACACTTAGTCACCTAGGCCCTAGGGAAGTAATATATATCAAATGTACTTCTTCCAAAAATTCATATGACTTCCACAAAACAGTCCTCAAGCATTTACTTGTATGTTTTTATAAGTTATGTTAATAATAATCATTTGAAACTTGCCCTACAAAGAAACACAGAAAATAGAAGAATCCATATCATTTTAAATCTAAAGCATCTTCTTTCACATCTTCCCCTCTCTAAAACCAATAAATTCTTCCAAAAGAGAACAAACTCTTTCTTTAAAAAAAAACAACTTTGTTTTTATAGCAGGGTATATTTTGATTTTTTTAAAAAAAGGACATAACTAACAGCTAGAACAAATGGAGCATGTTACTACAGATATTCTTAATTACTTACAAATGACAAACAGGTATGGCTCCATAGACTGTAAACTGATTACTGCAAGATAAACTGTAAACTCTATAAAAAATATTCAAAAAAGTGATGGCTACCTTTCTTATTGTACTGCCTTCCCCCAGAATTGTGCCATAATCTACTATTTTACTCTTGAGTGGAAAAAGTCAAATAAAACCACACATCCTAATATTGCAATAAAAAGAAAGGCAAAGATCAGTGTTTTTTTCATAACAGAAGAAAGCTCATATACAGTTTTGAGCATACATGTATGCATGACAGTGCAAACACATGCCAGGTCTCTATTGAAACATGTGTGTCTTTATTACTTTTTGATGTGTGTGCACGTATGTTAGACATTGATAGGCAGTGGTTCAATTGTGCACATTTGCATGCAACAATTTACATACAGATGTATCTCTTCAAGCACAATTCCTTTGCCTTCACCTGGACATAGAGAACAAAGTTTATCCCTTGTTCAATCAGAAGATTAAAAGGAATTATATTGCTTGCTTTCCAGCATTAACAAGGCTCAAAGGATCAAGCAATACAAAAATAACTTACATGTGTGATATAGGAAAATTAGGAAATTAGTCTGAGAAGAAAAGAAGTGTAGAGATGTCAGACATGTATTATGTGTATTCAGAATCACACAAGTAAGTTTTTGCATTACAAAAAGAGAATGAGCAGAGAAAGAGGCATTAAGAAGGCAGAAGAGAAAAACACTTATTACCTACACCTACAATTGAGATTTGGAAGTAGCAATCCCAAACAGATTCCCCATGGGTAACTAATGCATCCATTAGTAAACCATTTCATAACCTAGGTTACCATATTTCTTCTGCAATACTCAGGATGACCCTAAGAATATAACAGTCAAATGTTTCTGTATATTGTATTTTTGCAACCCAGATATAGTAGATGTACATTATTTGACTTAGTGTGATCATTTTTAGGATGTGGATTTAATTTCAAGTATTTTCTTCATATTTCTTAACAATTCCAATAATGTGCTAAAAAGAAAATGTAATATTCCATATGGATCAATATAGCCAGAGAGTTCTGTAGAATTCTTCTGTTATCTTTCTCCCCAGTAAGACAAAAAAAATATGCAAGCCACAGAATGCAGAACTACTAGCAAAGCATAATGTGAAGAACATAAGCATTTCAGTGCTTCAGAGTACATCTTATTTGGTCTAGTCCCATTTTTAGTCAAAATTTTGGAGATATCCCATGGAAATAAATACCAAATATAAACCAGGAAAGCAATTAGAAAATATTTTATCTACCATCACATCACGCACACAATGGTTTTTAATCTATAGCAGAGATATATCACCACCTCGGTTCTCATGAAAACTTCTGAGAACTGGTATTATACCTGAGGCAATTAAAAAAAAAGGAAAACAAATAAAATAATGGAATCTGTTCCTATTGATTCAGAAGATATTGAAAGATTTCTGCAAACTACAACCTCAATGCTGTATCTCAAACTCTCATGGCTTAAGGAATTTTAAATGTTATTTATACCAGAAGAAAGATATGCTTAAGAGATACAATCCTTGTATAGGCTGATGGGGAGGAAAGAGTGGTAATAGATGGAAGAATTATTGCCTTGCTGTAAATAATTAGATTTTTTGTTTTTGTTTTTTGTTTTTCAGACATATTTTGTGGTAAGGTTAGATCATTTCTCTTGACTTGGTCCATATTTCTGTAGTTCTGGTCTTCAGAGTCAATTTTTGAAAGAATAAAGATAAGAAAATAAACTGGAAAGACGAGCAAGTATCCTATGTGTTTTAAATAAGGACATGCAATGAAATCAAAGCAAAATTGCTTTTACTTTTAATCTTCACTTGTTACATTTATTTGTCATTATTCAAGAATAAGTTACCTCATGAATTTTTTCCAGTATTTCACAAGCATTTCATTTATATTAGCTATATATACATTATGTAGTGTGATAAATTTAAACAGTTTATATGGAATTCTGAAACACCATTTTGTTATTTTGTCAGACAAGAAGTTGAAACTAGGGTTATTAGATTAAAAATGCACAACATTTTTGGGACTGAAGTGATACTTGAAAAAGAGGATAAGGCAATGAATATAAATCCAATGTTCTTTTAAATAAAATTAAATTGATTGCATAGTTAATATGAATATTGCTTATGTAACCTATAGCTCTTGCATAAATGCATAAATACAGGGTGCAATTTTGAGTATGTTGTACAATCATTAGTCTTATGTAATTTCAGTGCCAAATATTTCTACAGACAGTTGACTTCTTGTAGACCTCTTCATGAACATAGTATAAAAATCTAAAGAAGATATATAAAATATACTTGGTACATTTGCCACCATATCCAGTCAGTCATTTCTAGCAGGTTCAGATGAATGCACACATAGAACCTTCATGATGTTTTTGCTAAATACTGAAAAAAAACTCTTCAAGGAACCAGGTAAATATGGGCATGAGCTTCTATAGTTTTATATAGAGATAGACTCAGACAGGGGTGGGATACAAAAGGGTTAACTACCGGTTCGGGATTTACAAGCTTCCCTGCCCGCTGTGAGCCACGCCTGTAAATCGTTATAAATCATCATTAGCACATCATTAGCACGCTGCCTGCCAAGAAGCAGCCTTTGAAACAGCCCTCTTTTCTTGTTTTTTTACCTGCAGCGGAGTGGGTCGGGGCCAGTCAGGAGCACGATTTGCCGGTTCTCTGAACTGCACAGAATAATAAGAACTGGTTCTATAGAACTGGTCCGAACCAGTAGAATCTCACCCCGGTTGGATTCTAGTATAAAATGTTCAACCCTGAACTGTGCATGATTTACAGATTTTTCCAAAGGGAAGATGACTTTAAATTTAAGGTGATTTTCCTCTACATGAACGAATAAATTAAAACAAACCAATCAACTGTTAGGGTTCCAGTTAACATACCCAAAGAAATCAAAACTCCAAGGAAGGCATACCATTTTGCATTTTTTTAAAAAATAGCTGTGGCAAAATTAAGGATTTTTCAGCCTGATTTTACAAAGAAACATTTATTATTATTATATAATATATGTCTATACATACATCTTCTTTGTTTTAGTTATATATTCAGAACACAGTATCTATCTATAAAACATCTGCATGCACTAGAACTAGAGCACTTTGTCTTGGATTCCTGATCAACTTTAAAGCCCTATATGGTTTGGGAACAGATTCACTCCAATTACATCCACTCACCCCATCAGGCACAGCAGGCATGTTGTAGGTTGTGCTAACCAAGGAGGTTAATGCTGTTGACCTTCTGGAAGACCTTCAAGATTTGGTTTTCACCATCAGATCCCAAAGAAATGTGGAGTTTATTAAATGATTGGTATAGTGTACATTGACTCCACTCTTCTCTATCTTTTATTAATATATTTTTTAATTTTTTAAAACAATTTTAATGTTGAGCTTTTGTTTCAATTGTGTATGATGTGTATGATCCCCAGAGTCACATGCAAGTGAGACAGGTGGCTATATGGATCGATCTATCAATCAATCAATCAATCAATCAATCAAACAAAATTTGTATACTCCCCTGGACTATTTTATTGCCTACTATATGAGGACTTGAACTTCTTCAACCTTTGCCTGTCATTCTGATTGCTACACTCTACAGAACTGGTCGCTTAGTTACATACCAACATTGAATCCTGTATTTTTTGGCACTCTGGTCTGACTTATAATAGCAAATGACAGAATAGTGCGCAATATTGTAATATAGCAACCATAAAAAGAGTATTTTATCCCATGTATTCACCTGACCATTAAGATACATATTTTACACTTCCATATTTTTGATAATGACTGTCCGTCTATAATAAACTTTTATTTCAGTATATTTTATATTGGATCTCCTGTAATTCAAAGCTAATTGCTTATTAACAAAGCTGGAATAGTCTCATTTATTTTGGCTGAAGCTGTTGCTCTTTTAATACTCTTTTTAATTTTAGAAATATAAGGCTTTCTTTCTTGCTGGCATGCATAATAATGTGAAGTTTTTAATGAACATCATAATGATGTGGATGGATTCTGATTTTCCATCATTATCTACATTTAAATGAACACCCAGGCTTATGAAAATCATTCATACAACATAAATTTTCACTATGAACACAGATTACTAAAAAGGCCAATCCTTCACCAAAGAACAAAAAGCAAGAGCTAAATCAGTGCAAATATTTCTCAGTTCAAATTTCAGGAATATTATCCACTTAGTGCCTTTTATATATAAAAAACCTATTTCTAAATTTCCCCCTAGTAACTACTGTGCAGAGGATATATTATCATTGTCCTTCCATAAGCTTCACCTTTATTCATATCTGTCCTTTTCTACTTTCAAATTGCAGTAACATCAATATTACATATTTTTAACAGCATAAGTAGCCTGGACTTCCAAAAGCAATACTTAAATTCAATTTATTTTTCATGGTACAACCCCAAAACATACTGATTTTACTACTGTACTTATGCATATTACAAAGTACAGGTAGGCACACTGTCAAAAAGTGACACATTTTCAGAGTCAAAAGGCAATGGCCTTTGGAATTACAGAGATCCCCAAATACCTGTTTCCTGTTGGCTGGTTGACCTACTAATTGTTTCTACTAGCTAGCAGGAAATGAATCTTAATTACAGCAGTTGGAAAATCAATGAACTATAATAAGCTTCTCTTGTGACTATGGGGGGCAGATGGGGTAGAAACTATCAGATCATAAGAACAAGTAGTTAGATAAGGAAACCTAAACTTATTGGTAGTTTCATGTTCCAATGAATAAGGACATACATTCAGTTTCAAAGTTACTACAATTGTTGGCTGAGAGGTACACAAATAGCCAGAGAAATAATTGAAGCATGGGAAATGGGCCCTCTGTCAATCAGTAGGAGTGCTGATTTACCACTTGCCTGTCAGGTACTTAGGAGTTAAGAGCACAGCAGGCCAAGGAAACAATAATGAACAACTCAATAGCCTACCATCAACTCTCTAATTAATAACTTAAAGCTACAGATAATGAGGAACCATATAAATACAATGAGAACAGCTCAGTGTACATTTTCTGGAAAGAGAGAAGTTCCCTACCAAAAGCTTGGAAGAATAAACCTTTCGTCCTGGTGGACAACTCAGACTGGACCCTTCAGTGTTAGTTGCTTTTGTTACATTAATTGTTATATTTTGCTTTGAGGTAATGCTTTATTTAAGGAACAGTGCATAGAACAAATACACCCTTTGGAGGAGCCAAAATTATCTGGACTTAGCTAAAATTAATATATGAAATTCTGTATTGATTCAGACCTACTATCTACTATTTTCTTCTCCAACAGAGATTCAGTGTGACCTTGCATATCCTTCTTGACCCTTCTAAATAAACTCCTTAGTAAATGAAGATGGCATACACAAGTTCTTTATCTAGGTGTCTTTGAAATTCATCCACTACTTCCAATGTTAACAACATGGTAGGAAATATGAATGTACTATTATCTAATTATAAATACATTTCCATTTATTGACATCTGTAAATAAGCATCTGTATTTAACTAGATGTCCAGAGAATTTATTAAAAAAAAATGAACTAATGTCAATCAATATATACCAAATTTTTAGAAAATATTTATTTTATACTAGACCATCTATATCCCATTGGGTCCTCATTTCAGAGATATTTCCTTATCGGACTCCTCATTGCATTCAACAATGACAAAGTTAAAAAGTTCTTAAAAATTCAGGGAACTATTTGGAGATCTATCTGTCTTGAAAGGCGCCCATGTTAAATCATATAGCACAATCAAATATCAGAAATCTACCAAAAGAAAAGTTTTATGATATTTTGTATTATATCATAAAATGCTTTATGATAATTTATATCGTAGGATGTTATAAAATGCTTTATGAATTTTTCCAAATGTCAACTCCACAGGAGTCATGGGTCCATGGCTGGATTTATATTACTTACAGATATTTACATTATGTAAATTAGACCGTTTGAGCTATTTTGGTTCAATAGGTAATAGTTTGACTATTTATTTCAGAGTTGTGTTATGACCTAAACAGATAAGCAGAATGACCAAGAGTAGATAAAAAAAGCATTGAGAGGGGGAGTGACTTCCAGCTTCCTGCCAGTTTTCCAACTGAGTTTCCTCATAGGAAACTGGGTGGGAACATCTCTAAAATCTCCCTCCCTTCCTTCCTTCCACCAATCAATCAGTATAGAGCTGGAAGGGACCTTGGAGGTCTTCTAGTCCAACCCACTATCCAAGCAGGAGACCGCATACCATTTCAGACAGCAAGCTGCCCACTGGTTAAAGACACCCCACCCCCCCCCCCAGTGATAAAGCACCTACAATGTTTGAAGGCAAGCTGTTCCACTGGTTAATTATTCTCAGTGTTAGAAAATTTCTCTTTAATTCCAGGTTGCTTCTCTCCTTGATTAGTTTCCATCCATTGTTTCTTGTCCTGCCTTCTGGTGCTTTGGAAAATAAGTTGACCTTCTCTTCTTTGTGGCAGCCTCTCAAATACTGGAATACTGCTATTAGTCACTCTTTTCAACCCACAACATCAGGCTTGGGCAACAAAACTGTCACAACCAATGAATTAACACTCAGTTAACTCACTCCCTGCCCCCAAAGCAGACTTTGCACTTACAGAAAAATGCTACCAAAAAAGAAAAAAATGTACTGTTCCCCCAAAGAGAAGGAACCAATTGCCACAAAGGTTATTGAATCATTTTTTTCTGGATGGTAAAAGTAATAACAAGAATTGGGACAGAGAAAAGTGATTAATATGGCAGGTCTATGATTAAAGATTAATAAAAGAAATTATATCACAGGTAATTTACAGCTTCTCTGCTTGCCTATTTTTTGTTTCAGGATTAAAATTTGCCATAGCTCTCAGCTGTACTGTATTGTAATGCTATATTATGTTCCTATTACACTAATCAATTATGAAAGCCCCAGAGGTATGGAGGAGAAAAAGGAAATCTTTTATCAAGAGCCAGTTCCTGTTTCCTGAATTGTGATCCAACTCCAAATACTTTCCTCCAGATAATAGAGTTCAGTCAGACTTCGGGTAAGGAACAAAGAATAAATAATAACCACATTACATCGACAGGAACTCCAGTCATATACATGGCTCTTTACATGGAAGGAAAAAGCAGATGTTTATCAGCCAGCTATCTGAATATGAAGGATGATCAACATTTCTTATGATTTTCCAATGAGCTATAGCACTTCAAATGTTATATCAGAGTTCGTAGGACACAGCACAAATTGCCATTCTAGCAATAATTTAAGTCATTATTTCCTGTACAAGAAGTGATCTCATGCAAGGTGTAAAGGTCATGGAATGGAGAAAGAGAAAAGGTGTACTGCTTTGGAATGGAATTTATGTTCTATGGAGCAAGTTCAGCCCTTTCTTTCAAAATCCCACTCATAAAATTAAATACCCATAACAGTAAAGGAAATGCATGACTTTGTATTATTTTTAGTTATGGCCCTCCAGCAATCTTTTAGTAATTTTACCCCAAGGAGCTAAGGTAAACTCCAGTTTGAAAAATAAAGCAAATATTTTCTTTTAATTATTCCTTCAAGAAATCACTTAAAGGAGACTCACCCTGGGTCATGTAAAAGTGCTATCACAAATCTTTTAAGTTACAAACAAATTAAAGAAGAAACATGTCTACCATTTAGGCATAGTGCCACAATAACCATTATTTGATTAAATAAAATAAAGACTGTGCTTATAAAAAAGCCAGATGTTTCCATGTGATCTCCAACTAACATAACTTAGATTTGTTGGAGATCACATGGAAACATCTGGCTTTTTTTTTTGGAAGCAACAAAACAATAATAAAGATAAAAAATAAGCAAGTGAAAGATCCCTGAAATCAATAGAACAATACCGTATGTATTAGATTGCAATCCACTATGACTTCTCTGTTATCAGTTCTTTTTTTCTTTTTTTTTTGAGAATGGAAATGGAGGTTTATTGTGCTAAACAAAAAAGTGCCCACATAAAATGTTGAATATTTTTAGAGTTGAACTGGGTTTGAAAAATGCTAAGATATTGCTTTCTTCCCCCCCCCTCCAATTTTTTTTATTTCAATCTACATATAACAACAATACTTTAACAGTGTGGCATCAGTATATCATACATCTCTCATTGCATTATATTCATATTAATTCATACTTTTTCAATATTTATTTTCAACCTTACTCTCTCCAAATGCCTACTACTATATCAATTAAACATACCTAATAATTCCATTATTCAATTTTCTCTGTTTTCATTTTATTTATTTTTTAAGGAAACATTCTCATTTGGCAAGCAGTTTGCTTCCAGGTTTCACCTCTCAATACAAACATGACCATAGTTACCTATTCATTTTATTTGTTTAATTTCATATTGCATTATTCTTGTCATTATCAAATATTAAGCTTATCTTATCCAATCCCAATTCATGTTCTCATATCGTATTTTACGATATTATCTAAAATTCTTATCTCAATTCTATATTCATTTATTCAATTCCGAATCTAATATATCTCCTTCCATTTTTCATAGTATATTCTCATATCTTTCCCCCTTCTTCACCACCTCACCAGGGTGGTTCCGGTCTCAATCGGGACCCTCCAGCAAGAGAGCTCGGGCAAAACCGCGCACGATCACGGATTCCTCACTGACACCGACAAGGAACAAATGGGAAGTCCTCTGTTATCAATTCTGTTGTTTGCCACTAATTTATCAGAATTGAGAGATGGAAGGCAGGAATTAAAGAGCATGCATGGTATCTTATCTAAAGTGCTTTAGGAAACTTTCAGTATTTTCATTTTATTTTATTTTAATTCCCAGGAACAAAAAGTACATGCTAAGCTTGGATAGACTTTTCTGCATGAGGAAATAAGTACACACAATTTAAGTGTGTAATATCTGTAGATCTAAGATATCAATGTTTACCACATCTAGATGCCTGAGGAACTATTGATATAGGTACACAAAACAAAGTAAGATACTAATTTTGTATGGGTACCAAATAGGAATGAAAGGTTACCTAATAGATCTCTATTGTGTTGCATATTCTGTTAATAGTAAAAGGTTGCACTTAAGAATGTTTAAAAATTCACAAGGAAAATAAATAATAGAACATTATTATTCCCCTCAGTCATATAAAACAGATGAATTTCTCAGGCATTGTCCACAAAATATTTTTATCATTTGCTTTTTTAAATATATGAATCCATTTCACATTAAAAATTTGGAGCATAAAATGTTAGAAAGGGGAACACATGTCAATAAATAAAGAGGCAAAAATTATACCTAGTTATCTGCTTAGTCTGCTTTGTGAGAGTTCAGAATCACATAAAGCTGTCTACCCTGCACCTCCACCACTTTTTCAGTGTTAAATATCCACTGAAAGAGCCTGGGATCATTTTAATTTTTAATGTTTCAAACATTACAAAACTGAGGCCTGGAATTTAATATGCATTCCAGAGCTGAATCCTGGTTTTAGTCTATCAATTACCTTCTAATTAGATCAAATTAGATGTTTTCCTCTCCTAATTTATTTTAACATGATCTTACATATGTGCATAAAAATTTACATCAGCCTGATTCAGCCAATATGTCATAAAACATACCAGAGTATATACACCATGACTGCCAATGGATGCTATCAATTTATGGGGAAAAAGACTTTTATTACCAATGCAGTGACTCAAGCTTTTCTCATTCATGGACTCGAGGTCAGGCAAGAGTTAGTTGGAATCAGGTGGCATCTAAACTCAATCAAATAATAAGTTAGACTTCTAAAGCAGACAAACACCACATTTTTACATAAAATATACATTGCACATAAGGTTTATAATTATGTGAATTGTTTACAATCTTCCTATGGGAGCTGGATAAAAGGTAGAGATCAGTTCAAGCTAATCTGTTAATGGAACATTCTCAATTTCTTTTCACATCTTAGTGAAGATAATTTCTTCAATGCCTACTATGGAGTGAATTGTCCATATAAAGATATTTTTTTTCAAGAAAGGAATACTGAACAAGACACTGAAACCTGAACACAAAGACTCAGCCAGTAATTTGTTTTGATAATATGAAGAAGATAGCCATTGCCCTAAATTTAATCGGCTAAAGTGCTTTTTACAGATGGTGGCCTTCACTTTCTCGCTTACCCTACTGGTTTTTGAAGGATGCTTCAGCAATGTGATACTATTATCCAGACATAATGCTGCTTTCAGCCATGTTGATCACAAACATAAAAAGAAAGCCATTCTCCTTGTTATATTTCTAGTGAATGGATAAACAAGGAAGAAGTATCACAGAATCACAGAGATAGAAAAGGCCATTTAAATAATCAAGTCTGACCTTCTCCACAGTGTCAAAGCTGTCAGGTGCAAGAAACCAGTAGGCCAGAGTTCAAAAGCACTGTGAGTTTATTCCATGCTATAACAAGAATCTGGTCTACTAACAGTCAGTCCAGATTGGTGCCAGATAAGAGTCAACGGACTTCAAGAGAGGCTGGGCTTAGGCCTATTTCAGGAGTGTAGAGACTCCAAACTGATGATGTGTTTGATCCACCCTTAGGCTTAGCCTGGTTGTTTCCTATGAAAGCATCCTAATAGATGACTGTCTAACCCCTGTTACAGACATTATTTAATCTGCTATATTTTATGGCTTTTGCTGCTGTCATAGATATAGCTGATGCTCAATCCAGTACAAATGAAATTGATGGCTCCTGTCTTCTGGAATGCATCAACATTGTGCAATCTAATAAAACTCATGAAGAATATGTAATATTTCAAGAGAAAACAGTTCAAACTGGCATATAAAAGCCAAAAAACAAATATCAGCTATAGGAAAAGGTTCTAGAAATGCCTCTGATTCTAAGATTTCAAATCGCACTAAACAGAATTGCAAGACAATTAGTAAATCTGCAAGCAAACACTGTGAAATCAAGAGAGAAGCCAACTAGATTAAAAGTAGGAAGCTAGGAGTCCAAATAGTAGACAGTCCAAAAGGGATTCAGAAGAAGCTGGAGTTATTGGTTTCCCATTCTAAAAGTAATCTGAATGCTGTAGTGATTTTTTTTAACTAGAACAAAATCTCATAACAGTGTTTGCTAGAAAATTGAATGAATGTAATACTCAGAACAATCGGCCCATTGCAAATTTGACTTTTGACAATGGTTATTGAAGGTCACTGACCTCTGTGGCCCTTCTCTGAGAACAAAAACCTATCACAGCATGCATGGGGAACAGCATGAAAATATAATTAAACAGGAGAGATATCATTGGACTCATTTTACTAATGTCAGTACCAATAAAATAAAATGTAGTGCTTTTTAAAAAATTCTTGCTTGGCAATCGTACAAAATAATGACATAGCTGCTATACTGTACATCACAGAGGAAAATTGTTGGATGAGAGAGAATATAATTGCATATAGGTGCTACTAATACATAATGAAGTTGGAAATTCAGTTTTTAGAGAAAGAAAATAACACTAGTTATTTTCCTCTATTAGTAAATCTTAGATCAAAGGGACAGAACCCAAGGACTACAGTCACAAAGGCTGTGGCTAGATCTATGTGACTCTCTTAAATGTTACCAGAATACGACAGCAGAAGTACAGAAGTACATTGTAAACCCTGAAATGAAGAAACAGAACACTATGCAGGAGACATTTTACTTATAAAGGCTTAAACATTTCAAAAACAAGAGAAATACTTTTTAATTCATGTTTCTGATTCTAAATAAAGTGATAGATAATATTTTATGAAATCAATTTGGAAAAAAGACAATGTTACATTTTATTCATGGTTCCATTTATGTTCTTCATCATGTGCTGTCATTTCCTATGTATTTTCTTTCTAAAGTAAGTCATATTTGACATAGAAAGCTGAGTCTACTGCCTTAGATGACACCAATAAAGCTATACTTAACAAAATTCCAAAGGAAACATTTAAAACATACTAAATAAAATATTTATGTTGTTAAACAATTCTGATATAAAAGTCAGCTACTACTGCAGGTCTGATACAACATAATTCAGAATGTTTACCATCAGGTATAATGGTAACTCCCAGTACATCAGCAAAAACTTCATTTTGTCCCTGATACTCAACTTCACACAGATGATCTCACATCCAACCACCTGCAGAATAATGCATCATTAGATTCTTAATATTAATGCATCAGATCTTCAAGGTTGTCCAGATCCAAAAACAGTTCCACAAGAAGTAAACATTACTGAAACTATATTAACAGAATCTTGCAAGTCAGATTGTGTTTTTCCTCCTTTCCATCTTATATACCTGAGTCCCTTCCTAATACTAGTTCCTATCCAGGGTTCAGGAAATGCTTCTATCCCTTTGGTTATACACTGCTCAAAAAAATAAAGGGAACACTTAAACAACACAATGTAACTCCAAGTCAATCACACTTCTGTGAAATCAAACTGTCCACTTAGGTAGCAGCACTGATTGACAATCAATTTCACATGCTGTTGTGCAAATGGAATAGACAACAGATGGAAAGCATAGGCAGTTAGCAAGGCATCCCCAATAAAGGAGTGGTTCTGCAAGTGGTGACCACAGACCACTTCTCAGTTCCTATGCTTTCTGGCTGATGGTTTTGTTAAGTATAACATTGATACCAAATATGGTTTGGGTGAATAAATATATAAAACTTAGATATCATGGTTTAAGTGCTTATCACTTTAAGCACAATGCAGCAGGCAATTAGCCGATTAAGGGTGCGGTTAGAAGTTACAATATAAGGAAGCATTAGAAGCTGGAAAGCTTACTGGCTGTTACTGTCTGTAACTGGCTGTAACTGTAACTGTGTGCTGCTGCAACTAACTGTGATTACTGACTGTGAGTGCCTGTGACTGAACTGTTCTTGTTTGCTACTGTTTGCTGAATATCCAGCGTTTGTTTCTCTGGAGAGTGAAACCGGAGGAGGAGAAGATATCTTTATCGGCTGATAAAGATATTGCAAGGACTCTTAACTTGAACAATACTAGTGAGTCTTACTGGATGGAAATACTGTGAATGACTTAATGGACTGAATGACAATGCTTAAACTCTAACTGGATTAAAAACTATTTAAACTACAAACAGTGTTTGTGTTCAGTGTGTGTATACTCTGGGGCCCTTCCGCTCTCCTTTGGTTGCCTGGCTTGACTACTGCTGCAATACTCTTCTAGGGGTTAATTTCCAAAACCCTAACATTGGTTATGGGCCCAGCAGCATAGTCTAAATAACCAGGATAAAGCAGAGAGAGTTGGTGTGAGTTGCACATTACTGTAAAAACAAACTGTTTTAATTAGTTTAAAATAGTCAAAATATCTGAAGAGTAATGGCACAAGTAAATTTGTCACAACTGTCCATGATATCCAGGCTGGATGGAACAAACTATGTTTCATGGTCAATGAAATGTAGTTTACTTCTACGCAGAGAAGGTTTGTGGGACATTATAGCAAACCCACCAGATGTGAGTAGATGGGATCCTGCTAATGATGATGATAAAGAAAAGTTACAAGACTTTAAACTGAAGAATGAGCAGGCTTTATGCATCATAGGACTGACTCTCTGTGATCAGCAGCTTGTCCATATTCGTGGAGAAGAAAATGCTGCAAACTGCTGGGAGAACCTCAGGAAGATTTATGTTCGGGACAGTGTAGGAGCACATATAAATCTTACACGGAAGCTTTTTCGAACGCATCTTCAGAGGAATGGAGATATGTTAGTTCATTTAAACTGTATGAAGAGCATTTTTCAAGATTTGCAAGAAAAAGAGCTTATATTTAATGAACTGCAACAAGTCTACATAATATTATCTTCATTAGATCAAAGCTATGATGACTATGTGACTTCGTTGGAAGTATTGCCAAAAGAAAGCCTCTCATTAACCAAGATTACAGGCAGGCTACTAGAAGAAGCCAGAAGAAGGCGTGAGCGTGACGAGCTGAGAGAAGATAAGAAAGAAGAGAAATTATCTTCAAAGCCTGAAAGAAACCAGCAAAGCAAAGTAAAGCACCTGGAAGAAGAGAATTTATCTTCAACAGCATACACAATTAAAAAGTATTTTAATTGTGGAGGCAGAGGACATTTGGCAAGATTCTGCAAAAAGAGAAAAAGCCAGAATGTAAAAAAGCCAAAGAAAGCATTTGAACTAGCCACGTTTAGCAACTCTGATGTGAAGAATAATTTATGGGTGGTTGACAGTGGCGCATCCCACTGCATCACAAGAGATAAGACAAAATTTATAAAAATGTCTACAAGCTCTCAACATATATCTCTTGCTAATGGCTGGAACCTGAAAGCGAAAGGTCAAGGTTTTGCACGTTGTCCGTACATAAACCAGGATATAAAAATGTTGTATGTACCGCAACTAAAGTTTAATTTGCTTTCAGTAAGGGTATTAGATAAATTAGGTTATGTAATTACTTTTAAGGATAATAATTGCATAATTGAAAAAGATAACAAAAGGGTAACTGCAGCTTTAAATGGAACATTATATGTCTTAGATAATAGTAAGAAAGGGGAGGCTCAAACTGTATTTAATAATATAAAGCCTCATGATGAATGTATCCATTTATTGCATAGGCGTTTGGGGCATGTAAATTTTAAAATGCTAAAACGTACAGTTGAGTTATCTGAAGGAATAAGGTTAAAATCTTGTGATAAATATTTGCGTTGTAATGTTTGCTGTGAAGATAAGAGCAAAGTATTGCCTGCAAATAGCCTAAATGGTTTCAAAACAAAAGAACCTTTAGAAGTAGTATTTGCAGACATAATAGGTCCAAAGAAACCCAGTATGGGGGGTGCTAGATATATACTGAGCATTATGGATCATTATTCTAGATATGGGTTTTGCTATTTAATGAAAAGCAAAACTGAAACATATCAACATTTTTTCAATTGGCTTAGGTTTGCTGAAAGAAAGTCTAAACGACAACTGATAACCCTGGTGACAAATAATGGTACGGAATTTGTTAATAACAAATTCCAGAACAGACTTAAGGTAGCTGGAATAGAGCATAAGAAGTCTGCTCCATACAGGCCAGAACATAACGCTTTTATTGAAAGAAGAGGCCAAACACTACAGGCAATGGTTAGAACAATGTTAAATGATTCTGGGTTACCTGATTCTTTGTGGGGGGAGGCTACAATGTGTGCTAATAACATATTGAACAACGTTGTTAATACAACAACAGGTGAAATACCATTCACCAGATGGCATGGCAGGAAACCTGATCTAAGTTACCTGCACACATTTGGTGCACCAGCATGGGTGCATATTCCTGCACAACTCAGAAAAAAAGGGCAACATAGAGCTAAAAGATTTTTCTTCGTTGGTTATCAGGCAAACCATAGGGCATATAGATTTTGGGAGAAAGGCACATCTAAAGTGTTATGTAGTGCTAGTGCCCAATTTCTAGAACATGAAGGATGGGAGAAATTAGAACAGGATGCCAATAAAGATGTAATTATTGAATTCTATAGAAATCCCATTAGTTATCCCTGTAACTTTAAAAATAAAGTAAAGAGACAAATACAGGATGAAATAGTGCCCATAAAGGAAGAAACAGATACAATAGCTGAACAGGATGAGGAAGATGAACAGGTAGTAGTTCAACAAAGTCCTCCTGTAAGCCCTGTAATTCCCAGAAGAACTACACGTGTATCTAGACCGCCTGATAGGTACCAGGCTAACACAGTGTGCCAGATTAATGAAGTTCCTAATTCTGTTGAAGAAATTAAAAAGTATCCTAATAAGGAAAAAGAAAAATGGTATGCAGCAATGAATAAGGAACTGAATTCATTAAGTGATATGAAGGTGTTTGAAAATGCCAAATTACCTGTAGGTAAGAAATCCATTGGCTGCAAATGGATATTTAAGGTAAAAATAGATAAAGATGGTAATTTAATCCATAAGGCAAGGTTAGTAGCCCAAGGTTTTAGGCAGAATGCTAATGACTACGATGAGGTGTTTGCACCTAGTCTTAAGGCAGCAACCTTGAGAGCAGCTTTAGTGTGGGCAGCTAGTAAAAACTATATAGTTAACCATTTAGATGTGGAAACTGCTTACTTGCACGCCCCATTAAAACATATTATTTATATGAAAAACCTGTTGGTATTAAAAGTGAAAATAAGGATAATAATGATTGTTGGTTGTTAAAGAAAAGCCTCTATGGTCTAAAACAATCAGGCTATGAATGGAACCAGTATATTGTAAAGGAACTAGACAATATAGGATTTAAAGCTGGTTTAGCCGATCCATGTCTGTTTAAGAGGGAGACAAATGGGAAAGTATCATTATTATTACTATTCACAGATGACATTGCATTGATAACTGAAACTAATGATGAAGCAAATAAAATAATAGCATCATTAGGAAAGAGAATAAAGATCAAGCAATTAGGGAGATAAAGAAGTATCTCGGTTTGAATATAAAGAAAACACGGAAAGGTTATAAGATATCTCAGGAAGATAAGATAAGCAAATTGCTAAAAGATTACAAGATGGAGCTTTGTAAGCCAGCTAAGACTCCAATGAGTCAGGAGTTTAGCAACACTGATGAACAAAGCCGGAGTTTGATAAGATGATTTATCAATCTTTAATTGGTAGTTTGAGTTATATTAGTAATTGGTCTAGACCAGATATTTCGTACTGCGTGAATCAGTTGGCTAGATTCAATTCTGCACCATGTGAAAGACACTGGAATGCAGCTAAGAGGATATTAAGATATCTTAAAAAGACAATGAATTATTCATTGTATTTAGAACCAAAGGGTGATTTAATTTTGAGTGCATATGCAGATGCTAGCTTTGCATCAGAAAGAGACACAAGAAAGTCGACTTCAGGAACAGCCATAATGCTGGGTAATACATTAATAGGCTGGAAGTCAATAAGACAACAGCATATAAGTTTGTCTACTATGGAGGCAGAATTCTCCTGTTTATTTTTGTTATGTACAGAATTAATAATGTATAAACAAATGTTAATTGATATAGGTATAACTGTAGATTATCCTATAATTATACATGAAGATAATCAGGCAGCAATTCAAATGGCCACAAATATTGGAGTAAAAACAAGGAGCAAGCATACAGATCTAAGATACCTAAACGTGAGACAATCTGTAAGAAGTAAGATGATTCAGCTAGAGTACTGTATGTCGGAGGACAATTTAGCTGATAATTTTACTAAAGCCCAAGGTGCCAGTAAGCACCAGGAGAGTTGTGAAAAATATGGGATAAGATTGTAAAGGTATTATATATTTATTTCACCCAAAAGGGGAGTATGTTAAGTATAACATTGATACCAAATATGGTTTGGGTGAATAAATATATAAAACTTAGATATCATGGTTTAAGTGCTTATCACTTTAAGCACAATGCAGCAGGCAATTAGCCGATTAAGGGTGCGGTTAGAAGTTACAATATAAGGAAGCATTAGAAGCTGGAAAGCTTACTGGCTGTTACTGTCTGTAACTGGCTGTAACTGTAACTGTGTGCTGCTGCAACTAACTGTGATTACTGACTGTGAGTGCCTGTGACTGAACTGTTCTTGTTTGCTACTGTTTGCTGAATATCCAGCGTTTGTTTCTCTGGAGAGTGAAACCGGAGGAGGAGAAGATATCTTTATCGGCTGATAAAGATATTGCAAGGACTCTTAACTTGAACAATACTAGTGAGTCTTACTGGATGGAAATACTGTGAATGACTTAATGGACTGAATGACAATGCTTAAACTCTAACTGGATTAAAAACTATTTAAACTACAAACAGTGTTTGTGTTCAGTGTGTGTATACTCTGGGGCCCTTCCGCTCTCCTTTGGTTGCCTGGCTTGACTACTGCTGCAATACTCTTCTAGGGGTTAATTTCCAAAACCCTAACAGGTTTGGTCACTTTGAATGCTGGCGGTGCTTTCACTCTAGTGGTAGCATGAGACGAAGTCTACAACCCACACAAGTGGCTCAGGTAGTGCAGCTCATCCAGGATGGCACATCACTGCGAGCTGTGGCAAGAAGGTTTGCTGTGTCTGTCAGCGTAGTGTCCAGAGCATGGAGGTGCTACCAGGAGACAGGCCAGTACATCAGGAGACGTGGAGGAGGCCGTAGGAGGGCAACAACCCAGCATCAGGACCGCTACCTCTGCCTTTGTGCAAGGAGGGACAGGAGGAGCACTGCCAGAGCCCTGAAAAATGACCTCCACCGGGGCCACAAATGTGCATGTGGCTGTTCAAATGGTCAGAAACAGACTCCATGAGGGTGGTATGAGGGCCCAATGTCCACAGGTGGGGGTTGTGCTTACAGCCCAACACCGTGCAGGATGTTTGGCATTTGCCAGAGAACACCAAGATTGGCAAATTTACCACTGGCGCCCTGTGCTCTTCACAGATGAAAGCAGGTTCACACTGAGCACATGTGACAGACGTGACAAGGTCTGGAGACGCCGTGGAGAACGTTCTGCTGCCTGCAACATCCTCCAGCATGACCGGTTTAGCAGTGGGTCAGTAATGGTGTGGGGTGGCATGTCTTTAGGGGGCTGCACAGCCCTCCATGTGCTCGCCAGAGATAGCCTGATTGCCATTAGGTACCAAGATGAGATCCTCAGACCCCTTGTGAGACCATATGCTGGTGCGATTGGCCCTGGGTTCCTCCTAATGCACGATAATACTCGACCTCACGTGGCTGGAATGTGTCAGCAGTTCCTGCAAGACAAAGGCATTGATGCTATGGACTGGCCTGCCCGTTCCTCAGACTTGAATCCAATTGAGCACATCTGGGACATCATGTCTTGCTCCATCCACAAATGCCACATTGCACCACAGACTGTCCAGGAGTTGGAGGATGCTAAAGCAGGTGTGGGAGGAGATCCCTCAGGAGACCATCCACCACCTCATCAGGAGCATGCCCAGGCATTGTAGGGAGGTCATACAGGCACATGGAGGCCACACACACTACTGAGCCTCATTTTGACTTGTTTTAAGGGCATTACATCAAAGTTGGATCAGCCTGTAGTGTTTTTTTCCACTTTAATTTTGAGTGTAACTCCAAATCCAAACCTCCATGGGTTGCTAAATTTGATTTCCATTGATAATTTTTGTGTGATTTTGTTGTCAGCACATTCAACTATGTAATGAACAAAGTATTTAATAAGAATATTTCATTCATTCAGATCTAGGATGTCTTATTTTTGTGTTCCCTTTATTTTTTTGAGTAGTGTACTTCTTTTGGATACATACTTCTAAATATATCTCTGAAGCCCATAGTACCATTCCTTTTCCCATCTCCCAAAATAGTTTGATGTGCCACCAGAAAGATTCTCAGCTTGTGAGAGGGGAATCAGAAGCTGAGATGTGAGCCAGAATTTTTTGCTCCCTTCCTTTGTAACGGTCTGGTCCTGCTTCTTGCTGTATCTTTCAATGCCCATCAGTATCACATATAGATTTTTCCCCCCTGTACTCTTCCTTCTCCTAGGCAGTTTACAAGAAAGCAAGAATAATTATTTTTAATTGTCTTTAATAAAGTCATCGTAATAAAACCAACAAGGCTTAAAAACAAAAATGTAAACCCACTTTTTAATATGTAAAATAAAAATAACAGTACAAGACAGTTTGGTCCCAGTGTAGATTATCCTATAAATGTCTGATAGACCAGGCATATCATTAATCATCATCTAAAAAATTATAGCATATGGAATAGCCAGAAATACCTGAAGGAAAGGGTCAAATGACATGAGGGAAGGATGTCAAACTTTGATAGACTAACTAGAAGGAATAATTGCTGGACCTGAACTGTCCCTAATAAATCTTGAAGACAGTTTTTGAAACTCAAATAGTTTGGAGGCCTGTATGAACATTCAGCGCTTCTGATCAATACTTTGCATTATTTCTTTACAGATAAATATAGGCTTTAATGTCTCAAATGAACTCCATTGGAATGAACAGTGCCATTTAAATATATACAGAGAGTCTGAAACATAATCAAGGACCACTGATCCTGGAACATAATCAGGGACCACTAGATTCAAGTTTCTTCAATTACAGAGACCACTGAATATGTAAAAATCTCTCTCTCCCCCCTCTTCCTCCTTCCTTCCTTCCTTCCTTCCTTCCTTCCTTCCTTCCTTCCTTCCTTCCTTCCTGTCAGCCTTGAATCCTAGTGATCACCTAGGCAAGTCCCTGCAGTTTCCTTGGCAAGATTTCAGAATTTGATTTGCTATTGCCTCTTTCCTATGGCTGATTGGTTAATGATTGGCCCAGGTTTACCCAGATGGCTTTGTGCCTAAGGTAAAGCAGAACTCACATATTCCTAGTTTTTAGCCTGGTCTCTCCTGTTTATTCCAGTGCTAAAGATTTATCTGTATCTTGAAATAGTTATGTTACTTGGGTTATCCATCTCTCTCAGTCCAACCTATTTCACGTATTTGCTGTTGTGGGACTCTAATTTAATAAAATTTGAGTAGACTATAATGTAAACAAAACTTATTTAAATAATCCCAGCATAATTTTGAATTAAATTCAGGTAACAGGCTTTATATAATTAATGTAAATTCCAATTGTATATATGTTATTATCAAGGTTTACAAAGCATGTACGTATTTTTAAGAAATGGCTTTGGCTTTTTATTGTTTTTGTCAGGATGTTGCAATATAAAAGCAAGTAGATACTTGAAGTATTTTTTTTCCTAAGAAGAAAAATGGTAAAAGTGCAATTCTGAATAGGGTTCACCTTTAGGAGTTACTTGATTCTGGATTTTTTTTACTTTTAAAATCTATTTCAAAATCTATCTATCTATCTATCTATCTATCTATCTATCTATCTATCTATCTATCTATCTATCTATCTATCTATCTACCTACCTACCTACCTACCTATTTATCATATCTGATGGCTGTGGATTCCATAATTAAATTAACTATTGTGTAAAAAAACATGTTATCATTCTTGAATTTCTTGCATTTAATTTCAATGGGTGTTCCCAGGATTTGAGGAAAATAGAATCATTTATCTTCTTTTTTTCAAATATGTACCATTCCCCACATTTCCTGCTTTCAAATTAAGCTAAAAAATACCAACCAACCATCCAACCAAACAAACAAACAAACCAGCTTTACTGGATGCTATTTTAGCTCCCTAAACATTTAGTAACCATTTATTGCATCTATTTCAGTAATTAAATAACCTTAAATAACCTTATTTAAAAGATACAATAACCATATAGTATTCTAAATGGATCCATAATATTGAATTTACTTCTTAATAGTCAATGTTGTATTGTCAAGTAAGTAAGATGAAATTACAAAGCAGAAAGTATGGGAAACAAAGAGCATTGTAATTCATACTCATACAAGATACTTAGTTAATTTTGGTATTATGCATCTAATTTCAAATACTGTTCCCCATGTGACTTTCTGTAAAGGGCTTAAGTAGAGTTAGTTGACCATTTATAATTTACACTCATTTAAAGCTGGCATATTTTGATTTATGTAAAATATTTTGGGCAAGCTCACAGAGCAAATAGTTATAATCTTTCACTCTGTATCTAAAGCTCTATAAGATAGCAAATAAAAACAAGATTCATCATACAAAATGTTATCAGAAAAGTAAAAGCTTCTTGGAGCAGAAAAATGTCAAGAAAAAGTACCATTTTAGTGATAGAAAAAATACTACTTAAAACATGTTTTGATTAAAATTAAGCTAGAATACCCATCATAGTTTCATGGCAAGTAGAATGAGCCTGAAATTGGAAAATAATAAACATTTAGATTTTTCTCCAGCTTATATCATCCTGTAAAATTAAGAAAAAAATTGTCACTGAACTACATTTTCTTTCTTAGAATAATGTGTGTTGAATTTTAAATAAAAACCATTCTGAGCTACTCAGTTAAAAAAATAAATCTGTTCATAAGAAGTTCTTCAGTTAGTTAAATATTTATGATGGCCTGATTCATGTTTTCAGATTGCAGGATCTAATTTAGCTTGATGTATTTCTCAAACAGATGTAGATGTATTTAAACAATGAGTTCTTTTAAATACTTCTTTTTATGTTGCAAAGTCAAAATGCCTTTTCAATTCTTGAGGGAATCTACTTCTACATGCCAATGGAATATAATGGAAGGGAAGTTCTTTTGCTTTTGCAGTTCTGTGTAAAGGAGAACTGATCAGTTGTAGAGATGAGAACTCCTGGGGTTAGGGAGAAAAGCCACAGAATGAGGAGGAAATGTTAGAAACCCCTTTCAAGCTTTCCAAGAAATACTTCTATGGAAGATTCCTGTATATCAGCCTTTCCCTAAAATATTGCTTGTTAGAACAGTCTTTTGGATCAAATGAATTAAGGTCTCACTTAAGATATAACTAATAAGCCAATCTACAAATGTGGTTATCTGCTAGATGGCTGCTTTCTAAATTTTAATTCACAAGAGACATTCCATCAATCATTCCACTGTACAGTATCAGATTGTTAGAAAGAATTGTTTCAAAGCTCTGCCAAAATGGCAATTGCCATTTCAGTTTTGGATGTGTAAGAGAGGACAATCAACTCATTTCTAAGGTAACCCTTTAGAACATTTCCAGTGAAGTTTGCTAATAGTGCCACCTGTCAGCTGCTGAAGAGGGCAGTTAAATCATCTCACCACAGGCAGCTGGCAAACTAATATATCATAAAATATAATGGGTTACTGCTTTCAGTTCTTGTGTCTCAGCCAGGAAGTAACACAATATTTGTGATCCTAGTCACAGGTCCAGAAATCATTCTTACCTTCCTCTATTTGATTGTGGCTCATGGGATTAATGAAGAATGCTTCTTGAGTCCTTTTTGTAAATCTCTCTCTTCTTCCTGAAATGCTGGTTCATCTTCTTCTTTACCTCTTGGCACTATAGATCACTTGCAGGGATGAATTAGACTCCATAATCTTTTTATTTATTTATTTAATACCTTCCTGATTATAGCAATGAAAAATCAGTATGAATGAATCATTTTTAAGCAGCTGTCAACTGGTGTTCCATCCAAGAAAGAAATACTTAGACTCCGTTAATCAGAGAAAAGATATATTTTACTGGAAATCAAGTGGTAGCAACAAAAGAATTCTGAATCTGAGAAAATGGGCGCGTAAATCACATATACAAAGTAATGGCAACGTTCCCACCCCCAATAGTTCAAATGGTTCTTCCAATTAAAAGTTGTGAATATCGTCATGTGGGCATTTCCAGGTGGTGATGAGGCTTCTGTCCGTTGACCTTGACATAGTTTGATAAAGGTTTGCAGCTGTGCCTAGCATAGGAGAGAAAGCTAAGCAAGGAATAGAAACCTAAGCAAGAATGTACCCCCCCTCCCAGTTTATACAGTTCTGGTTTGTAACACCTCCAGCTCACTTCCCATAATTTTCCCCCCTCCTCCCCCCATTACTTATGACAGCCGAAAGATGCAAAGCAAAGGGAGAAAATCTTGAAGGCTGACAACAGCATCCTTGGGCAATTGATGTACTCTGAGAAGTTGTTTCTGTATTTGATTCTAGAGACAGCCAATCTTCCAGGGATTGGGACTACACAATGCATCTGAGTGGAGGACAAAAACCTCATCTCATATGACAGAACTCAACATGAGCATTGATTGAATTTTCATTTTCTTGATTTTAAGTTTAGATACCGTGTTTCTCCAACAATACGGCCTCCACCAATAGGAAGGCCCAGCATGTTTTTGGGCATAAAATCAAATTAAGCCCCTCCCCCAAATTTAGGCCTATTTTAAAATATGCAAAATAAGGGGAAGGGCGGGAGACTGCCGTTAGGAGCGCCCGGCGGGCCGGAATTCCTCGCCACCAGCCGCTCCTAACGGGCGATCATGGCCAAGCACAGAGAGCTCCCTACTCCCACCTTTGCTGCAGACACCTTTGGCACCCGGCGCTGTTGCTTTCCCTTCTGCCCATTACGCCGCCACGTTTGGAGCTGCCGCTTCCGTGTTTGGAGTGCCGTCGCCATTTGGAGCTCCAAACGTGGAAGTAGCAGCTCCAAACATGACGGCGGGCGATCTTTTTATTTTGGTCCGCGAAGTTCAAAGCGAGCAAGAGAGGGAGACTGCGATGCCTCCATCCGAGATGGCAACCTCACTAGTGGATCACAACGTGGCTGGAAGCCCGAATCGGCGGGATACGATGGCGATCTTTTTGGAGTGAGAGGAAAGGGAGAGAAGAGTTGCAAGGCGTAATTTGCAGGAGGAAGTGGGTGTACCCCACGGCAGGGAGCCCAAGGAAGAAGGGCTGGTAGGCAACGGAGAGCGTCCTGTAGCTCCAGAAGCAGCCTAGAGACGTGCCCGGGAAGAAGCGCAGATGCTGCCTTGTAGTCCCCAAGCCAACTGCGTGCGCCGCCTTTAGTTATGTGCGCTCCGCGCTTTGGGCATCTCCGTGTGATCGCGACCCTGTCCTTTCCACCTGGCGCCCTTGCTGCTTTCTGGCTCTTTAGCAACCGGCTTCGTGTTTGGAGCACTGCCGCTGTTTGGAGCTCCAAACGGCGGTGGAAGCTCCAAATGCGGAAGCTCCAAACATGACGGTGGGCGATCTTTTTATTTTGGTCTGCACAAAGTTCAGAGCGAGCATGAGAGGGAGACTGCGATGCCTTGCCTCCAATTACTGTCCTCCAGTAATTGCCACACATTTCAAACAGGGGACCCAGTATACGCAAAAAACCTTATGGGGGAATTATTGTGGATACCGGCGAAGGTGACCCAGATAACCAGAACCCGTTCATACAGGATAGACACCACAGATGGTAGGAGCTGGAAGAGACACATAGACCAACTCAGATCTAGAATTACAAAGGGCGATCCAAACTGACCCACGAAAGAGGGGGGAGACCCCTCAAACATAACCATAGGGGAGGAGGGAGACCCCTCAAGCAACAAAACACAACCAGAGAAGGGGGAAGACCCTTCAAACAGACAAAACACAAGGAGAGAGGGAGGGGGAGACCCTCCACAAGCAAGAAAAACAACAGAACAAACCCTGACAACTACCAACACACTACAACCACTACCAACATTAGCACTGGTTGGAAAATGCAAGCACATACCTGAGATCAGGAAAGAAGGCAGATCGGGGAGACAGGAACAGGTCCAGAAGGATAGCGGGAAAGCAACCCCTGGCAAGAGTGGCTAGGCCAACTCAACTGGCCAGGAAATTCCTGGCGGGAGTGGCATGGCCAACTCAACCTTCCAGGAGGTTCCAAGAAGGACGGGAGGAACAACAGATACATCCAAACAGTCCAATGGCCAAACCATGACTGTGTTGCGCAGGTCCAGTCGAACCCATCAAAGCCACGCCTACTTACATGACTACATACGGTAGGCGAGGCTCAGATTGGTTGGACTGGACCATTTGGGGAGGGGTGTTATGCATTAACATACTCACCTGCAATTGTCGGTCCGTGGTGGCAGGAATTTTGAAGAGCCATCACTGGCCACAGCCATGAGCAGCCCGACTGTAAAAGAGCTGCTGCGGTTTCTTCAGCACGCAGTCCTAGAATGAAGTAAAGACAACTGGTTATTATGCTGGTGTCCTGAGTCTCATTCCTAGATCTAACAGAAACCAGTGAGTGTGTTAATGCAAATGAAAATAGCAAAGGAATAATAGAAGCATGGATATAATAATTTTAGTCAAAGGGAAGGAGGAATAGGTATTTACAGGATAACTAAACTATTTTTTTTGGCAAAGCATTAATATAACTCATGGTAAGACCATAATGTTGTATTTCAAATAATTACGTATTTAGCCTAAAATACGATATTCAATTTCCTTTCTCTGGAAATGAGTTGCTTGTGTATGTAGGTACATGTCAATGTATGTTAAAAGATATATCCCAGTGGCCAAATTAGATGCTAAAGTCTAACTGCTTTTGACTTCTAGTTCTGAACAAATACACTCTTAGAAAAGTGGCAGTGGAACTAATTTTAAAATAATTGTTCAAGAAAACCATTTTTAAAAATGGGGTGGGAATAAACATAACAGCTGTCTAAAACTTTGTAAAGCAGTCATGGGTAGACAAGTGAAATGTTGTTTATGCTCTATACACTCTGGAATATATTTTCTAAATGCACAACCGTATAATTGTGACAATTGTCTAATTATATGAATAATAATAATTGCTAGTCAGTCAAGATCAGATTTGAAGTGAGATTCAATTTGTAACTTAACAATTAAAAGCAAACGCAATAAGATCTAGTTTAAATGGATTTGCATATTTTGATACAGGACATTCTTATTTACTTTCTTCATGCCATTCATGCTTATGTACAACATGACCTGAAATGATGGTAGCATTATTTAAGCAAGATTCTGCTTCTTGATATACAATATCACAATTTAAGTAAATGTAATCATATTATAATGTAATCCAACTCTCTAGGAACATTTGTAGGAAGACTTCAGCATATAATTATATATATATATATATATATATATATATATATATATATATATGTTTTATTTATATTTATATTTATATTTATATTTATATTTATATTTATATATATATTTATATTTATATATATGGCCTTCAGCTTTGTTCGGGTATTTTCCCACGTCATAGTAGTGGTGCTTTTAAAGTTGTAGCAACGTTTCAGCAGAATCTCATCTGCCATCATCAGGCTTCTGTATTGTGTCCGTCTGATACATATATATATATATGTATATGTATATGTATATGTATATGTATATGTATATGTATATGTATATGTATATGTATATGTATATGTATATGTATATGTATATGTATATGTATATGTATATGTATATGTATATGTATATGTATATGTATATGTATATGTAGATATAGTATATAGCACCAGCCTGAGGATGGCGAGTGGGACCTCACCGAAACGTCACCAAAATACTCTTAATCTTACACGGGAAAAGACCCGAACACACCTAGACCTACATACCTGTACCAGTGAAAATCTACAAAAACAAATCTTACTGATTTTGTCTGTAGTACCTCTTATGTAGGGCAGGACAGCTGTTCCACAGGTCTGTTCATAGGTCTCCATTATGTCTCAGTGTGTTTTTGTGGATCAAGCCGGTGATTTTGCTTTTGTGGAAGCCATTGGCTGTCAATACTTTAGTCAGGGTGCATAGTTCAGTCTTTATGTGTGTCTTGTCTGCCAGGCGTTTGGTTCTGGTGATTAATGTTTTGGCCACGGAGTTTATCTGTGCTGGGTGGTGGTGGGATTGGGCATTGAGGTAGCGGTTGGTGTGTGTTTTGTTCTGGTATATAGTGTGTCCTAGTGTGCCATCTGTTTTTTTGTAGATTAGTACATCTAGGAATGGTAGTTGTTTGTTTCTGTTTCCATGGTGAACTTGATTTTGGGGTGTGTGCTTTTTAGGTGTGTTAGGAAATTGTTTAGGTTTTCTTTTCCATGGGGCCAAATCACAAATGTGTCATCGATGTATCTTAACCATAATTTGGGTTTGTGGGTGGCATTAGCCAGGGCTCTGGATTCGAATTCTTCCATGAACAGGTTTTCAATGACCTGTGACAGTGGTGATCCCATAGGGGCTCCTTCAATTTGCTTGTATCTTTGTCCTTTGTATATGAAATATGTGTTGGTTAAGCAGTGTTCTGCTAGATGTACTAATTCCTAGATGTACTAATTCCTAGATGTACTAATCTACAAAAAAACAGATGGCACACTAGGACACACCATATACCAGAAGAAAACACACACCAACCGCTACCTCAATGCCCAATCCCACCACCACCCAGCACAGATAAACTCCGTGGCCAAAACACTAATCGCCAGAACCAAATGCCTGGCAGACAATACACACATAAAGACTGAACTATGCACCCTGACTAAAGTACTGACAGCCAACGGCTTCCACAAAAGGAAAATCACTGGCTTGATCCACAAAAACACACTGAGACATAATGGAGACCTAGAAGATGAACAGACCTATGGAACAGCTGGCCTGCCCTACATAAGAGGTACAACAGACAAAATCAGTAAGATACTACACAGGCATCACATCAAGACTGCCTTCAAAACAGACAGAAAAATAGCAGCCATCCTAAGAAACCCCAAAGATAAAATTGACCTGGAAAACCAAGGCATATATGAAGTCCCCTGTGCATCATGCCCTGCCACATACATTTGATAGACCAATAGAAGAATGGATGAACACAAAAATGCAGTAAAAAAGCTGGAACACACTTCCTCACTAGTCCAACACATGAAAGCCACAGATCATAGCATCAACTTCAATGGCATCAAAACCCTAGCCACTATAGAAAACCCCAGCCACAGAATTATCAGAGAAGCCATAGAGATTGAAAAAAGATCTGAAAGCATGAATAGAAGAGATGATTCCACCAGACTGTCAATTATTTGGAAGCCTGCACTCACAAACAAAAAAATATCCACACCACAAGCCAGGCAAACACCTGGGCACAAACAGATCCCCCCTGATACCTCCAGCTCAAACACACCCCAACCAGGCACCCAGATGAAACCTAGCTTCCTAATAAATGATAGCTGTCCATTTACTCGGAGTCAAGCTGCACCAAAAGCCTCCAATACAGGAACAAAATGTTGCCAGCCAATCAAGACAAAAAAAGCTACAAAACAGACAGAAGATATTAGAAACACCAATCAAGCAGAACACAGCAAACTCCAAGATCAATAAACACAGACCAAGACTCCCAACCAATCAGGATGAAGAAAAAACCATTCTGGCACAGCAGTAGGCTAGCCCCAAATTTAAAACTGAAACGGCTGTGAAAGTCTGACTCACAGATGAACACAATACAGAAGCCTGATGATGGCAGATGAGATTCTGCTGAAACGTTGCTACAACTTATATATATATAAGTTTTCGCGGGTACTTACATGTATGGCCTTCAGCTTTGTTCGGGTATTTTCCCACGTCATAGTAGTGGTGCTTTTAAAGTTGTAGCAATGTTTCAGCAGAATCTCATCTGCCATCATCAGGCTTCTGTATTGTGTTTTAAAAGTACAACTATAATGACGTGGGAAAATACCCGAACAAAGCTGAAGGCCATACATGTAAGTACCCGGAAAACTTAAGAATATATATATATATATATATATATATATATATATATATATATATATATATATATATATATATATATATATATATATATATATATATTCAGGTCTTTTCCCATGTAAGATTAAGACTATCTTGGCAACGTTTCAGTGAGGTCACACTCGCCATCCTCAGACTGGCGCTTTCGGCTTCGTGCCAATGCAAGCAGTGTGTGATCGGAGCTGCCGTCTCTCTATAAATACTGCTGGAGGGGGGCTGATGTGCTGGGCTGGTTGGCTGTGCTGCTGCCTCTTGATTGGTTGATGGAGTTGATGTTGGTATAATGGGCTGTGTGATGGCCTTGTGAGTTTTGTTGTGGAGATATCCTGGATCTTGTACAGTACAGACGAACACTATACAGAAGCCTGATGATGCCAAATGAGATTCTGACGAAACGTTGCTACAACTTTAAAAGCACAACTATAATGACGTGGGAACATACCCGAACAAAGCCGAATACCATACATGTAAGTACCCGCGAAAACTTAAGAATATGTGTGTGTGTGTGTCTGTGTCTGTGTGTGTGTGTGTCTCTCTCTCTGTGTGTGTGTATATACACACATATATATACACATACACATACACATACACCTACACTACATCTACATCATACATATAACTTAAGAAAACTAAGAAAACATATATATATATATATATATATATATATATATATATATATATATATATATATATACATACATACATATACATACATACATACATACATATATATATATATATATATATATATATATATATATATATATATATATATATATATTCCTTTTACCAAAAACCAGAGTGATTGCAGCAGAGTAAATTTAGGTCTGGTAGCTTTCTGTTGTCATTTAAGAATGAAAAGAAAATATAGCAATTAGCCAGAATAGACATATATTTATTCTGAATATTCACAATGCAAGAGTGAAATAATGAAACTATGTAAATTGAGTAACAACATTTGGTTTGCAAATTGGGAACAACTTCATCCTAGACTGCTATCAGCACAGATTTGGCACCCAACCATTCTTGATGGACTAGTAATGGAATCCCTCTTTAACATTAAAACTTTAACAAGATGCACTTCCCAGCAATGAAGGAAGGTAAACTGCTTGAGGCACCTATATGAGTAAATAGGTCAGGAATCAATATCTGAAAAGTAAAGCAAAACTTGTAAATGTGATTTCTCCCTCTTTTTCTCTGTCCGTTTCTTTCCCTGCCTTCCCCATGCTATATATTTTTTTCTTTTGTTGAAAAACTATTTCAGTTGCTCTCTTTCTTTTTAAACTAATATGTATCACCTATACATTTCAGGTTAATACAGCTTGGAATGTAGGCTTATATTTCCTATTCTTGCAATATAAAGCTGAGTGGCAAAAAGTCGTATATTTTAAGAAAAAGGTATAAAAGTGTATTTGAAGAAGAAAGCATATAAATTAAATGAAAGAAATTGTGTGTTAAAAAACCTGAGGTAACCTAAAGAAAATGGAACAACATGAAGTTTTAGAGGACTGAATGTTAGAAAACTAAAATGTGCGGTAAACAGATCACTTCATTCTGCCTACACACAATGGAGTTCTAATAAAAGCTTTATCAATTACTGCACTAGTGCCTTATTGAAATAAGTGACTTTAACTACATTTTGTACAACAAATCCTCTTAATTTCAGTGTAATTCTATTTCAAACTTAATAAAACTAAATTACTGGAGTTTTCCTGGATCACCTTCAACACAAATCATTGTTAAGAAGTTGATTTATGCATTTCACAACTCCAGTCACAATTTTTTAAAATTGTCTTTACAAATAAGGATGCTTCTAACAGTATAAACTATGAATCTTCCCTGAGGGAGTGACTGACAGTTAATTATTTGGATTATCATGTAAATTAATGAAGTGTAGATTAATGGAGCCTCTCTGTAATTACAATTAGTTTGCCTTTAAGACAGTGGAAATTTTTATTATGTTACCTACAAGTTGGCAAAAGTATTTTTCATAAGTTAACTTCACATGACCTCATAATTTTCACCATAAAGTATTTCATGATGTTTTAATAAGAAGGAAGGAAGGAAGGAAGGAAGGAAGGAAGGAAGGAAGGAAGGAAGGAAGGAAGGAAGGAAGGAAGGAAGGGACTAATGTCTGTGGAAAGCTTTTTCTCTTTCTTTCTTTCTTTCTTTCTTTCTTTCTTTCTTTCTTTCTTTCTTTCTTTCTTTCTTTCTTTCTTTCTTTCTTTCTTTCTTTCCTTTTTTTCTTTCCTTCCTTCCTTCTTTCCTTCTTTCTTTTTTTAGATTTTCAAAGAACTTTAATTCATCTCCCCACTTTATATTTTAGTGCACAAATCATTATCTGGGGAAACCATAGTTTCATTGTACTTCTTAGAAACTTAGGACAATAGTTTACTACTACTTGACTTTATTGTAATTGCACCTCGTACAAAGAAATCAAATACCATCTTCAATGCACATCATGACCATGACCATGAAAATAAACACAAACACACATCCTTCACTCTCCACACATTGAACTGAAAACCCCCGACACCGCACCAATACTGCACTATACAGCAGAATTCAAAAGAGGTACTGCCATGGGATAGAAACTGTTTTTCAGCCTATTTGTCCTTGTTTTTATTATTCTGTACCATCTGCCCGATGGTAATAGTTCAAAAAAAGGATTCCCAGGATGAGATGGATCTTTGAGAATGTTTTGAACTTTCTTAAGGCAGTGGGAGCTATAAAGCTCTTCCAAAGAGGGGAGAGGGCAACCAATGATCTTCTGGGCAATGATGTTAACCCTCTGGAGTGCTTTCCTATCTGCCACTGTACAATTGGCAAACCATACATAGGTGCATTAAGTTAAAATACTCTCTATGGTGCAGTGGTAGAAGGTCACCAGCAGTTTTTCATTCAGCTGTTATTTTCTGAGAAGTCTCGGGTAGTATAATCTCTGCTGAGCCCTTTTGACCAGTGCTGCAATGTGAGCACCCCAGGTCAGGTCCTCTTTTATGGTAACACCCAGAAACTTAAAACTGGCCACTTATTCCACTCAGTCTCCATTGATAAGCAAGGTCTGGATTTCTGATCTGTTCCTTCTAGAGTCCACGATAAGCTCCTTATAGCAAATGCTCTTCTTCCCTCCAATGACTAATGTTTAAGTAGAGTAAAATTGTAAAGAATTATAATTTTGGCCAGTCATATACCTTTGGTAATTCTATTTTTTTCCAAGACCCCATTTCCTTAAAGCTCCCAATTCTAATTTAACTAGTTGTTTTTAATTTTTCCCCTCCCAAAACATCCTAGTTTTCCCTGGGCTGAGAGTATAATTTATTTACAAACTTATTTACAAACAAGCATGGTAGATATATACCAACAGGGGCAAGTATTACTTCCAGTTAAGTGCCCCTTATGTATAGAAATCAAGGATGTCAAAAATTATTTTTAGAAAATGAAAAATAAATATATAAATAAAGATAAATATTTAAGGAAAAAATTTAAGGAAAAAAATGCTTAAGAGTACATATAAGCAGCTTACTTTAAAAAATGGTGCTCTTTCCATTTGAGGCATTTTTCCAGGGTTGCACAAATTCATTATCTGAGTCATCTGTTGGGGTTGAACTATTTTTATCAGAAAGGCAATAAGGCTGAACAGAGAACTTTTTATCCGAAAAAAAAAGCTTTTTCTTGACAGCCTCATAATACAATACTTCTCTGTTATTATTATTATTGTTGTTATAGATTACATATTATACATATGAACCTTTCTACATCATGAACATGCTTCTCTGCTGAGATTATCCTCTGCTTTATGTATCATCTGCAAAAACATGGGAGCTTACAGATATATTTAGACAAGGCTGATTGTCTAAAGGAAGAAAGACATTGTGTAACATTATTATCATTATTAAATTTGTTACCACAAAACTGATTAAAACCACTAACGAAGGAGGTTTGAATATAAATCAGACAAATATATGGATGATAATGATCTCATTCAATGCAAAATATTTAGGTTTTGCAGGAATTCAGAAGGATGCTTTCCACTAATAGGGAACACAAAACTCCCTTTGAAGTTCTTTTGCAAAACAATGCCTACCACCTCTGTTACTAAAAGTGAAGCAAAGTGGATATAGAGTTCCTTTTCATGTTGTTCCAAGCCTCCCATCTGGTAATCTGCTTTTGTGGAAAAGTAATAACTATGTGATATTGTCTGTGATAAACCAGTTCCAACTTTAACTGAATCTCTATTTGATGATTAGCAACCAATACAATCAAGGGAAACAGAGACAAACGAAAAGAGAGAGGTTTGAATTGAGGATAGATAATTATAGGGCATTTTAAAAAATACCTACTGAGAAAATGGAAAATGGTGTTTCGAGAATGTCTAAATATAATGTCTTACATGCCATCGAAGACTACCTATATGTGATACTGAAATAGGAAGCCAAAATTAAGGATCCCAGTGAAATGGTACAAAGAATCAATAAAACATGAAATGTCTTTGTCATATTAAGCAATAGAAAAAATTAATAAAACCTACTTATGGAAAATAAACAACCTAAATGCTGAGACTGAAACCATAAATGAGCTGAACTCAGACAAGACAACAACATTTGGTGATCCAATTGGTCAAATTATGTCCCCTAAACAGAAAGAACAAGTTCAGATCACAGATGGCTGGCTTTGACTACCAGTAGATCATATAAAACATGAGTCCCTGCAGACTCAACTAATTGGACTGAAAGAGTCTCCCAATAAGACATGGGATGTATTGGAAGCTCAATATATTTGTTTCAAGTTAACTGTTATAATTTTTTTCTTCTATTATGTTCTTATAACACTGGTTCTGAAGGTGGATTTTAACACATCTATTAAGACCAATAAATATAAACCAGAGCAAATAATTATGAAACTTTTTAAGCTATTGCTTTCTGAAAATGATTTTTCTGGGTAATATTTGTATCTTTTCCCAGCTAAATGCAGCTAGCAGATTACCCAGGCAGAGATATTTTTTATAAATGTTTATTTTATACAACAGCAGGAAATCCCTAGTTAGCTTTTCTTCCAAATTTCTGGAACTGATTTGAAAGTCTACTAATCAGGAATTCTTCTGAGTTCCTCAGCTAAAAGATTTCTTCCTGCTCCATTTTCATATTAACTGCTTGAACTATTACAAACAATATTTCTAATTGGCTTTTCAAAACTTACTGGAGTTCAATAATTATAAGGCACTCTTAAATTTTTGCCTGCTATATGTCTAGCCACATATGGGATTATTCATGTAGAATTAAATATGATATATAGTCTTTCCTTTCTTTTTCATTTTGTCCCTTTGAATATGTGTCCTGGTACCTAACATTTAAATATGTAAAATAAATGAGAATATTAAGATGAGATGTGTGCTAATGGAATAGATATTTGATGCTCCTATGGTTAAGCCAAAAGTTTCTATACTTCAGAAGAATCCTATCAAGTACCAAATAATTCCAAAGAGACTTATTTTCAGGTCAATCAGTATGGGACTATATTTTTATTCATATATATATATTCACATGTATTCTAACATTTACTTCTTTATATATTCTATCCTTTACTTCTTTACTGCTACAGTAATTTTGATTCATTGAATGAATATGAGTAATAGCTTCCATCATGTCACCTCCTCACAGTACATGTCACACTATTTGGAGAGAGTGGATTTTAGAGGTTAAGGCGAAGTAAAGTAAATAGTATTCTATCAAGACTGTGAAAGTGAACTTTAGTTTGTCTGATAAATAAGTGTCAATATGTTTGGTGGTCTTGATAAGAAAATGTAGAACTGAAATCTTAAAGTGTTGCTTAATCACGAATGGCTGTCAAATTGCATTGTAGGGTTTCATCTCACCTATGTACTACACATACTCTTTATCATCTGCTTTTAAGTGATATGAGCTAGTAACATAACCTCCACCTCATGTCCAGTTTACTTCTGAGGCAATATAAACAATTTTTAGATATTCCCATTTGGAAGAGATGTTTTCCATCTCCAAAATCCATTTTTAAAAGAAAGACAATTTTTAAGGCACCTCAAAGATGAGGCAATGAAAAACATGATCAGGGATAGTGATTTTCTTAGCTTCATCAATAAATCTAGTGAATATCTATGACAATTTCCCCCCCACCCCACTGATTTCTGAGAATACCATTGGTTTTGTGTTGAATATGTGAATTTGAGAGGTACATTGAAACACTCTGATGTCAAATTAAGAACAGAAGATTTCAGAGTGGAAGCAAGGATTCACCAGTCACCAAAATTGACTTTAAAGGTTTTGCTATTTATATGATTCAGAAGTCATTCTAGGCGTTACTTCCAATTCTTTATTTCAAAGGCAATGGAGATATTGAGATATGAATACATGTGTTTTTCATCAGTTGCTTGCCTTCCAATTTAATATTTAGCAAGCAAGCCATTTTTAAAGTTCATTTTCAGTGCTTTTCAGAACTATACTTTAATTCCAGAATCACAACTACCAGGGCAGAAACACTGTGGCTCTGGAATGCTTTCTTTTATCACCTCTTTTTTGTTTGTTCAGTGATGAAAAATGAGAATTAAAATGTGAAGAAGAAAAAGGGAAAGGAAGTGAAAATGCCATTCTATGTTTTGTTTCACAACAATAGAAAACATTGTAAAATAGAAAAGGAAAGAAAACACAGCAGTGGATGATGTTTTAAGAGCCATAATATATCTGTCTGAGTGCATGCCTACTACCTGGATGTGAATTCAATAAAGATTACCTCAAAATCATTGAGGTTTAAGAACTGCTTAGCCATGATACAGTATTTTCAAATATTAGAATGTCCAAACTAAACAGAATCTGTCCTGCCTTCCGCCAAAGTGAAGCAGCTAGGGAAATTTGGATGCGGATGCTGCAACATATCAGTTTTTGCATAGGAAAATACTTTTAATTTAATGCAGACATTGGATAATTATTTGTAGATTGTAGAAGCTGGTTGTGGCATCTAAGAAAAATAAGCAATAATCTTTAAACCAGGACAGATTACTGAGCAATGAAAAAGCTAAGAAATGGGGAAAGAGTAATTAAAATCACCATAAACTGCTGCCTTGATGAACAACCTTCAAACCTAAATTACTGAGCCCTCAGAAGATCATATCTTCCAGCAAGGTCTTTTCATAGCACATACTGTAATTACTTATTTTCAACAGAACAACAATCCTCACTCATAAAGTTAACAGTGTTAGAACAGGAAGAAAGTGATCAAGAGAGGGATTATTGCTAAATCACTAAGAGGCAAGGTAAGCCCACAAAATCCCTTTTTTGCTCTCATGAGTCCTCTGTTAAACCACTGACTACCTCTATGTGAACATTTCAACAAAATATAGCTTTTGTGCATGTTGTGACAAAGACCATCAATAAGACTGACAGCTGAACAGATAAAAAATAGTAAAATCATTCTTAAGGTGTCCCTCACAAAATCACAAAGCCTTGACCTGAAAGCAGTTGAGTGGCTCCCTAACTCCCTTTATTAAAGTGTTTTACTTACTTTTAAGCAATATTCTTCTATGCTACTTATAATGAACTGTTTCTTGCCAATTTTAAAATCACATCAATTAAGTTTTCTTTTTTTATAAAGAATTTTTATTTTTAAAAACAAACATACACATACAAAACATAAAAACATAAAACCATCTTCCATTTTATATACATACAGTGTGTCAGTTAGTTGCAAATCTTTTGTGCTATCCTTTTGTAGTCATTTACTCACAATTTATGTCAATTTTCACATTGTCAAAGTAACATGTGCTTATATATTTATCAGTTATTAATCATCCATGACTGAACTATTTATTCCATCATTTTATACGAGATGTTCCAAGTTTTATCTTAAAATTTATGTTATACTTTCAACCAATGGTTATATATGTCTATATTATGTTTTATATCAATCTATTAAATTTCTATCACAAAATTATCTATTACATTACCATGCCTTTTTATCCAACCATTGATAAAACGAATCCCATATCATATAAAATTGTTTATCTTCTTGTTCTCTAATTTCAAATGTCAATTTACTCATTTCAGCACAGTCCATAATTTTCTTAATAACTTCCAATCTCTTTCGTTCTGGAGCTGTCCCAGCTTCAGCAGCTTGAATGGCTGCCTTTCCGCCTCCAGCAAAAGGGCTTCTCCTGGATCAACCAGAGACTTTGCGATGTCATCCTGTAGACAGGATGTGCCTTAGTCATTCACTGTCTCTACGGGATGGTTTAGATCCATCAGGACCATCCAGCAATGAAGATATCGACAGTGATCTCAGAGAATCAAGATCGCACATCGTACCTCCGTGATGCCAGCTCTGCCCTCAATTAAGAGTTTTTAAGGGCTGCAACTTTAATATTTTATATTAGGTTATTAAATATGCAACCATCAAGCTTGAATGCAGTTCATCTGACCTTGAAATCCAGTGTATGCCACCAGCTGACATAACAGCAAACAGCACATTCTACAACATTTCATCAAACATTTCATCTGTCTCTCAAATCCCAGTCATCAAAATCCATGAGAAAGTTTAGCTGGACTTTAATTATATGATCCTTAAGGACAAGAACCATAAACCTAACAAGAAAAACTTAACCAGAATCAGCTTGAAGCCTACAACCCTCTTTTTTAGAAAAAGAAAAGAAAAGAAAGTGATTTAAACATTTATCACCCCCATATTCAGGAGTTGTGGTTTCCTTAACACATGGCAAGCATTCCAATAATTTTTGGATGCAATCTTTAACAGCTCATTACAGAGTTTTGTGTTTATTGAGCATTTAAAGTTAGCTTAGATCTATCTCCTGTAAATTAGGTGATTAACAATAATTATACAACAGCCAAACCCTCCCTGAATAATTCAAGCATCTTAGTGAACTTTCTTGAGAATGGCTGAAGATCCCCAGATGCATCATAAATAGAAAATATTAAGAAAGACAAAACCAATTATGCTGCCAAGTTATAATGGTAACTGGCAAGGTTATGTCAGAAAGAAAAAGTCATTTCTCTCAATATATTTGGCTTCATTTTTTTCAATATATTCTACTCCAAAGTAATGCAACATTACATACATAATATTACATACATAAAATCTCTTTTTAAAAAGCAAGATACAAAATTCTCAGACTGTTCTTGTTTCCAAACCATTCTACTCCTTGACTACTACTGGCTACATTTATTCTCAGATTAGAATGTTGTCATTTTCTACCACAATATCCCAAGTTAGTTTTTTCTTCCTTCTGGACATAATCAGAGAGACATAATTTTGCATAGTTAATAAAGACTTTCAATAAAAATTGAAAGGGAGTTATGTAATGATTGCTCTACTAAAACTTATTCCCATAAATGAGCAGCTCATAAAAACTTGTACATCCCAAACAATTGCTAACATTATCTTTTCCGTCTGAGAATAATTTTGCTGCTCTTAAATCATGGTTTTAGGTGCATACGTCACCTATGCAATACTGCACCACAAAATAATATTTTAACATAGGTGCAATTGTTTATAATTTTTTTAGTTTATTAAATGGATCTTCGTGTATAGGCATCCACTGAAATTCCACATTCTGCAATAATTGCTTTGATTGAGTTGTCTAATCATTCCTGGAACAATTTTTTTTCTAACAACTGCCAGTTAGTCACTTTAATTCTATTTTATTCTTTTGGCATGGCATGCTAAGAATAGGTCAATCTTTGTTTCAACAGATTTTACACCTTTCGAAATTAATGTGTCATGAATACAAAATTTATATATTTGGTTTATATAAGTTCTCATTTCTTTCCCAAATTATTCCAAAATTTGTCTCTCTTGTTACATTCTCACAGCTGATAAAAATATTAAATGGTAACCATTTAAATTACTACCTTCAAAAAGATATATTGAAAGTACACAATTTAACTTTACATTAGATAGCCTCCTATCATCTAACTATTTTTATAAAATAGGATGGTAAACAATTGGACTTATATTAAATTAATTGTAATTTCTTCTATTTGTAGATGATAATGTTTTCTAAAATAGCTTCTGTTAATTTTTCTATACATTTATGTAGCATTGGCTTACCCATTTAGTATTCTCTCATCTGTTCCATTCTGTTCAGTTTTTGCATAACTTCTCACAATAATGTAGGAATTTTCTTGGAGCCCAAACTGATATCTAAATATTCATCTTTATTGAATAATACCCTGTTGAGCATCCTAGGATATAAAATACATCTTTAAATTTACATTTAAATTAATTGACAGAGACCGTACTTATTGCACAAACTCTCTAGATTTAAATTAGTGTAATTAAATTACTGCCTTTATGTAATTCTAAAACAGCCTTTGCTTCAAAATCTGTCACTTGGAACTCAAATTAATATTCTTTTACCTACAATTGAATTTACATTTTCTGATTATATGCAACCTTTGTCCTGAATATGCTATTAACCTTTTATTTGATTTTTTTGTAATATTTTTATTTGCAAAGTTATATACAGACCATAAGAGCTAGTTTGATACACTGGTTAAGGCATCAAGCTAGAAACTAGTTCAGTCCAGTGGTGGGATTCAATTTTTTTTACTACCGGTTCTATGGGCATAGCTTGGTGGGCGTGGCAGAGGAAGGATACTGTAAAATCTCCAGTCAGAGATAGTATTTGTCGGTTCTCCAAACTACTCAAAATTTCTGCTACCAATTCTCCAGAACTGGTCAGAACCTGCTGAATACCACCTCTGGTTCAGTCCCACCTTAGACACAAAGCCAGCTGGGTGACTTTGGGCCATTCATTCTCTTTCAGCATTAGGAAGCAGTCAATGGCAAACTAGTTCCAAAATACTATGAAAAAACTGCAGGGACTTGTCCAGGCAGTAACTAAGAGTCAGTGTTGACTTGAAAGCAATGAACAATGATAGCAACAACAACAAAACTACCAGCCTATAAGAAATAGCATTACTTGTCCCCCTATATCAATCTTAACACTTATAGTTTTATGAACATTCATAAGTTGATTAACAGTCCATTCATTTTCCATGCTTTCCATTTTAATCAGTTTAAATGAACAGTTTTAATGAATCTTCTTCATACATGAACATTAGTTTGATTTAATCTATAATTTTTTATCTTTAGTTCTGCACATTTTTGCAAACTGACTTTTTGCATTCTTTTTCAACAGCTGGGCATGCTCCTTTAGGATGAGACAGCCAAACCTAAACACAGTTTTCAGTGTTGAGTCTTTGGCATTACAACAGAGAGCTGAGATTTAATTTACCGTATATGCCGGCGTATAAGACGACCCGGCGTATAAGACGACCCTCCAACATTTCCACTCAAAATATAGTTTGTTATATACTCGCCCCCTCTTCCGCACGCCTTCCACTTTTGCACTTTTTTTTTTTTTGAGGCACTTTTGTGCACCGTGGAAATGAATCCGTGAAGCCGAAAGGAGCAGCCAGCCTTCTCCCAGCTCCCAAGGAAACGAGGCTCGCACCGCCCGGGCTCCGCTGAGGTATCCGGCTGGGGCTGTCAGGAGTTGTTACCGCTGGCGCGGCTCCGTGCGGCTCCAGTCCCGCGTTGCCTCGGGAAGGGAAAGGCAAAAAGGAAGAGCCGCGGCGGCGCTTTGCAATGGCAGCAGCGGCTCCTGGTTTTGCCTTTCCCTTCCCGAGGCAACGCGGGACTGGAGCCGTGCGGAGCGGCGCCAGCGGTAACAACTCCTGACAGCCCCAGCCGGATACCTCAGCGGAGCTCGGGCGGTGTGAGCCTCGTTTCCTTGGGAGCTGGGAGAAGGCTGGCTGCTCTTTTCGGCTTCACGGGATTTGTTTCCACGGTGCGCAAAAGTGCCTCAGCCGCGGGCAGCCGCAGTGCTTCCCAATTACTATTTGCTGGCGTATAAGACGACCCGGCATATTAGACGACCCCCCCAATTGGAGGCATGTTTTTCAGGTCAAAAAAGTCGTCTTATACGCCGGCAAATATGGTATTAAAGACTTTCTCTTTACCCCTCCAAATATCCATTTCATCTAGTTCTTTTAATTGAGTTACACCTTACTCTTTAGTTCTATAACATCAGCTGTGTGTTCCAATATTAACTCATTTATTTTTAACAATATCACTCTCACTGGTGTAAATTTAATTACACATACCACAAATCCTTAATTAAGGAGTCACATAAATGTCTAAACACACAAGACTATGCTAAAAGCTGTAGCTCAGTTACATAAGCAATAATGCTTTCACATTTTGTTTCCCTGTAAAAAAAACTATGCCTCTCATATGTAATATTCTTTTTTTGATGCACAGTACATTTCAAATTTCTCAAACAATACCTGCACTTTCTGACACCATGTTATTAAATCAGCTTATTATACTCACAAAAAATACAGTGTAATGCATTACAACTCATAATAGATGTCAGAAGGGGTCAGTCTCATGGAGAAAATTCAGACAAAATACTAAATCTAAGACAACACTGAAAACTTATTGTGTCAGGTGTTCTGCTCTTGTGATTGTCCCCTGTATCTTGGATTACAACACAGAAGCTATTCAGCTGCTTCTTGAGCATCCAAACACTTAGTAGGCTCCAGCTATTACCAAGAGGGCTTATGATTTTGCCATATAAGATATAATCCAGAAGTTAGTGCAAATCAACCAGACATTCAGACATCCTGACAACATTTTCATAGTCAGCATTAAACATGCAGGAATAAAGATGACTTTCAACCATCTCCTCTTACTGCCTGGAGAATTGCTGGCTGAACTACTAGTATTATTAAAAAAAAATTAGATTTTGTTAAATATCTTACAAGGTTTGATAGATTCTTGCCACTGGACACATGAGTTATAACTGACTAAAAGCTACATAGTTTTCATTCCAATTAGGTTAAAGGAATTTTTTTCAAAGGAACTAGATCTAGGATGTGGAGGTAGAAAGCTCGAGAGCCTAGTGAATATTGGTTTGAAAGTTAATATTGCTTCTATTTAGAACCACTGCTTCTGACATCCATACTGCAATTTGAAAGCCCTCCATTTTTTATATTTAATATTAATATTCTCTATATCAGAACTTCTCTCATTTCCAAAATCATTGGAATATATTAGTAAATATACAGTATCTAGCAATCCTCTGAAATAAACCTACAGTCTTATAATTCAATCCAGGAATTTCTTAGAGCTTTTAGGGACACTGTCCTGTAGAGGGATTTTTTTTAAACAAGCAAAGGTGGGAAGTGATCTTTATGGCCAATCTCCCCTTGCCTGACCTATTTTTATTCTCCCTTTCAGAGCAGAGTGATTGGAGAGAAATGGATTACAAGAGATTGAGCACAAAGTGGAAATATATTTGAAGGAAAGTGCAACTGAAGAAAGTGTGGGAGTTATGGCTTCCTGAACAATTTCCAGAGAAAGCCCCCCAAAAGGAGACTGCACAGTCCTGAATTGAATGGGGAGAGGGGGAAAGATTCAGGGTAGCCATTCCTGAGAACATCCCAGGGGATATCTATTAGGTTAGAAATGTATACTTTAATCTGGAAAGATTCTGTATATTAGGGTTATAATAATAATAAATAATAATAAATAAATAATACATAAATAAATAACAAAAAACTGGACATCATTAGATTTTATTGTGTCATTTTTGGATTTAGACCTGACAAATAAACACATTGAACTTGGCACATTTTGCTCTTTGTTATCTCTCCTCCCATGTAACAAACTAACACACTTCCTGAATGTTCTGTAAGCAAACCATATCCATATTTTAACACTGTTATTTACAGCATTACTGTAACATCTTCCACTTCATCCTTTCTCAAAATCCTTTTCACCTCTCTTTTTTTCCTCAGACGTTAACATTTATAACATTTAGCCTAACCTACTCTTTGACATATCATGTTGATATAAATCTCTAAAACAGTTCTTTCAGTATTCCCTTGCTCTTATTCCAGTTTATTTCATCACTTTTATTTTATGTTATATCTTTATTTCAAACTTTAAGAATCAGGAAATAAAAGCAGGATTACCATGAACTATTTTAATTCCAATCATTTTGCTGGAGGCTTTTTGTTTAGCTCTTTATTTTCTTCCAAAACAATTTTTAATTGCCATAAAAATCACTCTGTATTGGGTCAATTTCTTTTAATTTTAAATGTTTGCATTTTTGATGACATTCTTCATGATTTTATTTTCTCCCATCCGTATTCTTTGCAGCATTTTTTGCAAGGTATTCTCTTATATGCATTTTTGTCACCCACAGATTCTTATATTTGATATTCCACCAACTGTCTTTTCCCCCCAAAATTTCTTATTCATCTTTACCAGAAACAAACAAAAACCCCAACAACCCCAAAACAAACCATCTTAAAATTTTTACAACTTCATTATCAAAACATAATAATACATACAACTAAATACATCTATTCCTTATAATAGTTACCATTCTATCTTTTCAATACATTTATTCTTTATTGATATTATTGATATTTCACATTAGACTTCATAATATTAATATATTAAAAATATTAAAATCACATCTATTGCTATTTTGTTTCAAATTTAAAAGAAAGAGACTTTTTTGAGAGCTTCTAAAAACTTACAAGTATTTCTACAATTAGAAAACTATTATAGAATTTTTATAACAAGCAGCAGTAATAAGAAGCAATGTCATTAGTAATTTTGTTCATTACGATTTTTCCGGTTTGTCGGCTTTGCGAGCGGTAGGGATTCGCGAAGCTGCGCGATCCCTGCCGCGCTAGCCGCTTTTGGGGCTCCGATCCGAAAGGGTGCGGAGCAAGGCTGCCCTGCAGGGGCAGCTGAAGCTAGGGGGGATCCGGAAAAGGGTTTGGGGGTGTTGCAGACCCCCTCCCTGGCCAGCAGAACCTCCTTTTACCAAGACGGCGTAGCGGCGGTCCGTAATGGCCGCCACAAAGAAGCCGGCAGCTGGGCAAGTATGCGCAGGAGGAAGAGGAGAAAGTTTTTAAAAGTGAAAGTCTTCTTGGTTGATCCAGGACTCTGAGATATATTTAATTTAATTCCTGGAAGTGATGGCTTTTTGGATGATTCTTTCCACAAGAGAAAGTAAGCGGCAATTCTGAGGTGCTGAAAGGAAAGTTTACTCTCCCTCCCGACGGAATTAACAAACGGATATTGAGAAACCTGTTTTTTTTTTCAGGTAAAACTAGCTTTATGGGATAAGTCGGTAGGGAGAGGACAAAAAATATATTTATCTGGTTAGATTTTGTTGGAGGAGATGCCTTAAGGATTTGGAGACAGAAATAAAATTTTAATAAGGCTTCAAAACACAGATTTGGATTTTCTTTTTTCCTTTGTCTGATACTACCCCTGGAAGAGAAAGTGGAAATTTTGGCTTGGCTTGGCTTGATTGAGGATTGTGGAGTTTGGGATTGTCTTACTTTTCTTTTGGAATATTTTGGTTGGAGTAAGAAGAAAGAGGGAAAAAAGAAAAGAAAAGATTTATAATGGCCTTCTCCCTTGAGGAACTGAGGGGTGAATATGAGCAAATAAAAGCAGCCTGTAAAGATGGTATGGAAAAAGCTTTTCTATTTTTAGAAATGGCGCTGGTTAACTATGAACAGACAATGCGACAGATGGAACAACAGCAAGAAGAAGACGAAGACACCATCTTTAATGAATTCCAAAATTTATCTAAGAAAGAAGGAAGGAAGAAAGCGAGGAAAATGAAGGACTTAAGATCTAAAAAAACATTTAAGAAAGAGAAAAATATGATGCAAAATAAATACAATGATAGCAAAGAAGAGAAAAAGGGAATACAACAGAGAAGGGATGCCAGCAAGACAGAGGTTAGAAGAAGGGGGGTAGGAAGATCTGGTGGGGGAAGAAAGAAAGGGGAAAGGCGGAGAAAAGCCACAAAGTTTTAAAATTGGATGGGAAAAGAGGAATCTTTTTCAGGGATAAAGGGTAAAGTATAAATTTTCTTAAAAAAGATTTTGCAAGGTACATAAGACGGTATTGTAATATTTGTATTAGAAATAGAAAATTAGAATGGCTTAAGAGTTAATAAGAAATTAAAATGTTGAAATGTTTAATAATGATTGATTTTTAAAATGTAATAAAATACTGAAGGGAAAGGCAATGAGAATGCTATAAGATTTATTATTTAGATTTATTATTTAACTACGTATTTAGGAGGATACTATGTATTTAAACATTTTCGATTTATTACTCTGTTTTTATTGTTATTAAAAGTAAAAATTAATAGATAGAATGTACCAAGCAGAATCAGATTGGATATTAGGTGTCATTTTAAATGTTAATCTAATATTTAGGGAGAGGATAGAAAGGCATCATACTCTGATTAGAGATTTCAGGAGAAATTCTTTTTTTTTTCATTATAAGGAATGAGATAGAGGGATAATAAAGGATGGGCAAAAGATACAAATATAATGATTTAAATTAAGATGGATTGAATAAGATAGAATTATGAAGAGTGAAATGTGTGGAGAAGTATATATAGAAGATACAGAATGGTAAACAAAATAGGTAATGATCTGTAAGATGAGCATGAATATAATCAAGCCCATATAAAGAGAGGTACCGGGGGCCAAGTTACTTTACTAAAAGATTTTTTATATGTTTGTTTGTGTCTGTTTATGTTTTTGAGAAGTATTGGTGGAACCTTTTAGAAATACAGAAAGAGAATGACGATAATCAAGTCAGAAAGAAATAGAGGACAAGAGATGTTTTTATGCTCATTTAGAAATGGTTTAAAATAGAATTGTATTGTGTAAGATAAGGTTTTATCTGACTTGTAAAATTTATAATGGAAAAAGGTTCAAATATGTAATGGTTGATGATGATTTGTTTGTTTTTGAAATTAATAAAACTTGTGTAAAAAAAAAAGTAATTTTGTTCATTACTTAAAAACCATTCACAGCTCATTTATCAGAGAGATTACATAGTTTTGTGAATTTTTTTGGCTCCCTGCCAATGTTTTTTTAAATTTTTGCAGATCTTTATTATTGATTTTGTTGGAATATATGGGTCCTCCATCTGTTATATGAAGATAGTATGAAGAAATAAATTGCACCAAACTTCTCAGTCTGTTATATTGTCAGGATATTTTCTGACAGGCTCTTATTAAAGTACTAATCAGTTCTGAGCCCTGACTGAGCATGAGCTGGCTAAACTTGGTTAACTGTTACTAATAATTTAAAAAATAATAATAAGAGTATCAGGCTAGCCCAAGCAATGTCCACAAATGTCTATGGAGATTCTCAGTCATCCAGGTCATGGTTGTCCCAAATATGCTTTTTCAAGAGGAAATTGGATTTTCTTGTTTTTCTTTGAAGACATTTTGCTTCTCATCCAAGAAGCTTCTTCAGCTTCAGCTTTAGAGCTGAAGAAGCTTCTTGGACGAGAAGCAAAATGTCTTCAAAGAACATTGTCCACAAAATAATGTTTCTGCTTTACATATAAAGAATCTGATTAAAAAAAGAAATACTGTACAAATGAAAGCTTTCGTGTAAAAGTGTGACTGCAGCATGTGGATGTGATCATTTTCATGGGTTTCTTTTTCTGGTAAATAGCTCCACAGCTCTCAATCATTCTTATCATATGAAGAATATGAAACATTCTTCATATAGCAATAATTCCCTCTAATATATTGAACCAAATAATATATGTTATTGTAGAAACTTAGCACCCACCCCTTTCCTAGAAGAATGAAATATTTTAGGAAATATTAAAAAGGCATGATATTATATTTCCCTAAAGGGAGAAATATAGTCATGGAGACAGAAAGCAGCTCCCATCTTTTCTTAATAGCCAACAACAGATGTCAGCAATTAAGAGATAAACACATAGATAGTTCTATTCATAAGCAAATACCCACACCCAAGAGCCAACAAAGGTAGGATTAGTCGTCAGCCGCAATAGGAATTGCCCAACATCCCTTCATTGCATTACCTTCAGAAACTTCAACTAAACCTGGGAGCTCAGACAACCTATAGAACTAGCTATGACCCCTACAAGGGTTCAGGGTACAATGGCCATGTAAGGGTTTTACTTGGCCCCATGGGAATCTGACAACAGCAATGGAATACATGTTTTTTCACAGGAACAGGAAGCTCAAGTGCAAAGCCCAAGAGAAGATATAACCCATTCCCCACTCTCAACTCCATGTGCTCAACTGCCCAGAACCACATATGGTTCTGCTTCATCATTAAACCTCCTTTCCAATCAGCCTCCATGTTTCCAGTGTCTTTCTTCAGCTTGGAACTGAACCAGATGGATATTTCTTCCCACAATATATTGTCAATGCTAAAATGGTGTTAAATGGCGATTAGAATATTTGATGCAGTTTCTAACACCAATTCACCAATTAAAATAGATTTGAAAAAAAGGCATTATGATACTGTTATTTTAATTTCTTACCTCTTTTCCTAATTAATTTTCAATATGGTTTTCACTTAGTTTCCCAGCATCAACCTAAGATTTCTTTCCTGATCAGTCCTAGAGATCTCAGATATTACATTCTGTTTGTCTCAATGTGAGCAGTTTATTCTTGCTTAAACTGAACTGAATTGAAAATAATTTTGTCTTTAGCACTGATGATATTACCAACTGGGTAATGAAACATCTGCAAGAAAACAACCAAGGTCAGAGAGCACCAAGGACCTTGGTCTTTCTATTTTAATGACTATTATCTCAATTCCGAAAGATTTCTTCACCATGTCTGTTTTTATCAACTATCTTAAATAATTTCAAGTTGTTTCCAATTCAGTCACTATAGAATACCCTTACAATTATAAAAGAATTTAAAAATTCTAGTGATTCATTGATGCAACATAAATTTATAGTGGAGCATGATCTCTCTCTCTCTCTCCTTGTAGTTTATGGGCCAACTTTAGTATTGAAATTTCATCTACCGTTAAGTCCCATATGGAGATTAATTAAAACAAAAACTTGCTCTGAAAAAATCTCTGCCATTCTCCTGTTCCTTCCAATGGCAACTATGAATACTGAGATTCTCCATTAGAGACAAAGGTCATTGGGTTTCACATTATAGTCCCTGTGTGGAAAAACAAAGGGAGTAGGGTTCCACAAAAGAAGCATTAAATATACATTGGCTGTGAATTAACCAGACATTCCAAGTGGCATTAAAGTTTGCTGATAATATATTGTGCTGGACAGATGTTGCAACAAAGGATCTCTATAAAAGAACAGAGGTGGCACAGCTTGTTCCTATTACATTTTCCATTGGGATGAAATTGTAGTGCAAAGGGATTTGTGATATCAGACCATTTGTGCTGAAACATACTACAAGAAAGCAGCATCCACAAAATATGTAAGACCTATATATGTAAGTCTTTCAAAATTATCCACTGCCTCATGATCACAGAAATATGTATGCTTAAACATCGTGAAACATGCAAGCATGCTAATTTAAGTATTGTAGGAAGAGCATGCATTTTAATTTCATGACTCAGTTTTAAATTTTATGCTAGGTAGTTTACAAATCAGTCATAAATCTTATACTTACAGCTTTCTTTATCTTCTTTTTTCAGTTCCAGGCAAACGAGGCAGTATTTTAATTGAGAAAATTGCAAGCAATCCAATCACATTTTGATGGAAAGCAAATGACATTGGTATAATTATGTGAACTATGTCACGATCGGTTGGATGTAATGATTGCATGATGAAAGGTTTCAAACTGATTTTATAGAAATCAGTTAAAAGAAAAAGATAACAAGATACATTTTTCCTATTATCCAAATGAGCTGCAGATTTCTTGCATGGAAAATTGTGTATAGAAGTTACAAGGATCAAAGGACCAAATGAAATTATTATACAGTATATTCCCACAATTCATTTGCCAGAAATACAATGCTATCTGTTATAGATAAAAAGAGTAGATGATAGATGATTGATTGATAGATAGAACAGAAATTATCAACAAAAAATCAGATGTTTAAGAAAATATGGGTTTATAATTGTCTTCTTTATCATGTTTACTTTTCCCTAGCCCATACTGTATGACCAAATAGAAAACAAGAGAAATAACAAAATAAAAAGACCTATAAATAGAATTGGGGAATGACTGTGGTAAAAGAAAGCAAAGATAGTAGCAGCCTCCTTGAGTGTATTCTGAAAACATTTGGAGCACCATTTGAAGACCACTGGCATCGACAAAATCACCACCAGTCAATTGCAAAGAGCAGCTTTATTTGGAACAGCTTACTTCCTGTAATGAAACCTTTAACAATTAAACAACAACATCTTGGGAAGGACTCAATAGATGAATAACAGTGCTAATCTTGTCTGATTGACTGTGCAACCAATCATAATAATAAAATATTATGAACCCTGAAAATAAAGTTGATTGTTAGACAATGCATCTAACTTGAACTCATTCAAAAACCTATTCTTTTGAATCTAAATAAGAGCACCAAAGGCAGGAAAAGAAATGTTTGCATTCTCAAATGTTTTAACAATAATCGTGTTTGATTTATTTAGATTTGCAGATGACATCAAGCTGAGAGGAAGAGTAAACATTTTAGAAGATAGTCTCAAGAAACAGAAAAAGTTTAACAGATTTGAACACTGGGCTTTAACTTTATTCTAAATTCAATTCAGTGGTGAGAAAAGTAAAGTCTTACACTTAGGCAAGAAAAATCAAATGCACAGATATAGAAAAGGTAGTACCTTGCTCAACAGTAATGACTGCAAAAGGGATCTAGGTGTCCTAGATCATTATTTAATTTTAAACCAGCAGTGTGCTGCAGCTGCCAAAAAAGCCAATTCAGTCTAGGCTGCATCAAGATAGTAAAGTGGTACTATCGCGTGAAGTGCAGAGAAGAAGAGCAACGAAGATGATAAGGGATCTGGAGGCCAGTGTTAATGCTCCTAAAGGTGGCTTTGGCCACTGCCTTCTAAGGAATACCATAATGGACATTTTTATCCACTATCTAATCTTTCTTTCTTAGAGAAGGTTGTGAAGAAGATGGCTGCAAATCAGTTTCAATGGGTCCGGGATAAAATAGATTATTTGGATCCCTTTCAGTCAAGATTTAGGCCTGGGCATGGGATGGAAACTGCATTGGCTGCTCTTTTGGACAAGCTCTGCCAGAGGTGGGACAAGGATAGTGTATTGTCCCTGTTCTCCTTGACTTCTCAGTGGCCTTCAGTACCACTGACCATGGTGTCCTTCTGATTCAGCTTTGTGGATCAAGAGTGGGTGACATAGTATTGGGCTGGTTCTTTTCCTTCCGATAGAACTAGGACCAGTCAATGTTGATTGGGAGTGAGATGTCTTGCTTGTGGCTGCTACTATGTGGAGTGCCACAGGGTCCAATACTCTCTCCTTCCTTTTTAACATCTACATGAAGCCACTAGTTATTATCATTCATTGTCAGGGGGTAAGGTATCATCAGTGGTAGCAAACCGGTAGTAAAAAATGCTACTGGTTTGGCCGAGCCAGTATTTTTTTTCCTCCCAATGAACAGCTGCTCTGATAATCAGCTGTGATGGAATCCCCCTCACTGTCTTACTGCTTCCCCCAGGAGGCTTCCCTGAGGCCCAGGAGGCAAAAAGGGGTGCGGGTGTGTGTGCTGTGCACCCTCCCGCACTACTATGTGAAGAAGGCCGTTGGCCCTGATGGGGTACCTGGGAAGGTACTCAAAGCATGCACTGACCAGCTCACAGGTGTGTTTAAAAATATTATTAACCTTTCTCTCACCCAAGCCATTGTTCCATCTTGCCTCAAAACTTCCATTATTATTCCAGTTCCCCAAAAGCCCTTTCCTGATACTTTAAATGATTATAGACCAGTAGCTCTCACACCCATAATCATTAAGTGTTTTGAGAGACTGGTCTTAAAATATACACAGGATTGCCTCCCATAGACCCTTGACCCATACCAGTTTGCTTATTGGAATAACAGATCCACAGAGGATGCTATTGCCATGGCTCTCCATGTTGCACTGGAGCATAGTGGGAGCTATGTAAGGATGCTTTTCGTTGATTACAGCTCGGGTTTTAATACCATCATTCCAGATATACTGATTAAGAAGTTGCTGGAAATGGGCCTCTCCTCTCACATCTGCTGTTGGATAAGGGACTTTCTTACTAACAGACCCCAAACTGTTAGGATTGGCAGCTATTTTTCCTCCACTCTTGCTCTCAGCACTGGCTCTCCACATGGCTGTGTGCTCTCCACATGGCTGTGTGCTCCCTTTTGTATTCACTCTATACCTATGACCGCACTCCCTCTTGTCCCACTAACTCTATAATAAAATTTGCAGACGACACCACGTTGGTGGGACTCATATCAGGAGAAGACGAGATGGCCTATAGGTCAGACTTTCTCAGACTGGTCTTGTGGTGCAAGAGTCATAACCTCGCCCTGAACATCAAAAAGACAAAGAATTGATTATAGACTTCAGAAGATGCAAAGCAGAGCCTCTCCCAGTATATATCAATGGAGACTGTGTGGAAAGAGGTCATAGTTTAAAATTTCTAGGAACTCATATTTCCAACAACCTTACTTGGTTGGTCCACACTATGGCCACTGCAAAGAAGGCCCAACAGTGCCTGCACTTTCTGAGGTTGCCTGAGTGGCCTGGGTGAGAAGTTGCTGGTTACTTTTTATCGTTCTACCATCAAAAACATTTTGGCATACTATGTAATGGTGTGGTATGCTGGATGCTCTGTAGTGGATAAGAAGATGCTCCAGAGAATTATAAACACAGCACAAAAAATCATCGGTTGCTCTCTTTCTTCTTTGGAAGAGATTGCGAAGACCAGACTCCTCTCTAGAACACTAAAAATCTCCACAGACTGTTGTCATTCTGGACATTCATATTTTGAACTGTTACCATCAGGGAGGCATTATAGGTGTCTTAAAATGAGGACTAATAGATTGAGAAACAGTTTCTTTTCCAAGGCAGTAATTGTCTTGAATCAAACAATGCATTTGTGATTTAGTCTTATTATTATTATTATAATTATTTTAATTTTTAAATACTCTGTAGTGTGATTGTGATGTGGTGTTTGGGGCACTGTGCTGGAGTAACTTTCAAATTTCATTGTATTCCATGATACAATAAAGGTATTCTATATTCTATATATTCTATATTATCAGGGAAGCATCCTGGGAGCAAAAAACACACCCCCAGGCGGCTTCCCTGAGGCCCAGGAGCCCAAAAAATGGAGCACGGGGATGGTGGTGCTGTACACTCCCAAAAAAAGAAGCCATGCCCACCCAGCCACATGGCCACACCCACCTAGCCATGCCCACCTAGCCATGCCCACCTAGCCATGCCCACCTAGCCATGCCCATAGAACCAGTAGTAAAAATATTTGCATCCCACCCCTGGGTATTATCAGTATGTTTATGATAGCCAATTATACATCTTTGTCATTGGTGAATTAAATGATGTTGATGATGTATTGATCCACTGCCTGGAGGATATGGGAGGTCTGGATGGGGAATAACAGGCTTCAAATGAACTTGCAAAACTCTGGGTTTGGGGGCCTTCTGAATTTTGGACTTTATCATCTTTGGTCCTGAAATCTTTCATGTTTAGTCTCTTTCATAATAGTCTTATGTGGCATATCATATTTTTGATAGGAAAGTATCAACAAAATACATCCTAGCATTGTAAACAAAAAATTTCTACTTTCAGTTCCAAAGTGAGACGTCATTATTAGAAAAAATAATGATAGATTATGAGAAAAGTTATTATAATGAAGATATTTCATTAAAAAAAACCAGATCTGGATTTGAAAATTAGAGTACCTCTTTCTTAGCCAAATAAATACATATTTATCCCCTTTGGAATAAAAAAGGATTATATTTAAATTACTGTGACATTTAAAAGGTTAAGTTAAAATGTTTGTAGTATTAGCACTTTATTAGGAACAGATGTGTTAAACAGGCAAAAAAAGTACCACTGATGATTCTATAATGTATTTAAACAAACTAGTTTATCTAACATTCCATTCTGAGTGACTGTTTACATATCACTTCAGCTGAAAGAATTAACCTGAAATCCATGAATAACTGTCTATTTTGAATGGGAGTTTTTTTTAAAAAAAAAACTTGTTGCTTGGTTGCTCCTACTGCACATTGCATGAAAAAAAATGTAGGAAAGGGGGAAAATACACTGTAATCCAAAAATAGCTGATGCAGTTCAAAGTGATTTTTTTCCCCTTGTCCCTTCAATGACACATAAAACCCAACCTTGATTAAATACATCTAATCATAGACTTTGAAATATAAACATATTCTGCTTATCACAATAAATCTTAGGGGAAAAAACCTCCTGCACATTTTATTCAGACATATGCAAGCTAAATTCTTATTCAGAATATACAGCATGAATGTATTTATTTATTTATTCTGGTGTACAAAACCTTTTAACGTTTATCTTGCAATTCACAAATTAATGAAAAATCCACACTAATGAGCAAACAGCTACAAGCATTAGTAAATATTGGCAGTTGTAAATCTCACTTCAGGAATCAGGACTCTGAATTTTTTTTCCTGTGAGGTCTCAGTCATGTTGATTTTCTAAAGCCTACAGTGGTATCAATTGTACTGATCAGAGTTGATAGGACTGGACTGAAACTAGGAGAATATCAAAGCTCCATGAGATAAGTGCAAGTAGGATTGCCTATGATGATGAAGTTTTATTTATTTATTTTATTTTATTTATTTGATTTGTCAATTGTTTATAAGATACAGGTATAAGAATAAACATAGTTTTGAATACATGAGATGGATACTTATAAGAAAAATAAAAAGAAACAATAGGACAGGGACGGTAGGCACAATTGGTGCGCTTATGCATGCCCCCTGCAGGCCTTTTAGGAAGGGGGTGAGGTCAATAGTAGACAGTCTAAAGTTAAAGTTTTTGGGGTTTGGGGAAGAAACCACAGAGTCAGGTAAAATATTCCAAACATTGACCACTCTGTTGCTGAAATTGTATTTTCTGCAATCAAGTTTGGTGCGGTTAACCTTGAATTTGTATCTGTTGTGTGCTCTTGTATTGTTATGATTGAAGCTGAAGTATTCATTTGCAGGTAGGACATTGCAATGTATGATTTTATATACTTTATTTAGATCGGACCGAAGGCAGCGTAGTTCTAGGTTTTCTAGGTCTAGAGTTTCAAGTCTGCTGGCATAAGGTATTCTGCAATGAGTAGAGGAGCGGAGAACTCTTCTTGTGAAATATTTCTGGACTTTTTCAATTGTGTTAATATCAGATACATGATATGGTTTCCAGACTGATGAGCTGCATTCAAGTATAGGTCTAGCAAATGTTTTGTATGCTCTAGTTAGTAGTGTGATATTACCAGAGAAGAAGCTATGTAGGATTAGGTTAACAACTCTTAATGCCTTTTTGGCTATGTAGTTACAGTGTGCTCTAGCACTTAGATCAGTTTCCCCTCTTCAGATTTTTGATTCACATACAAAATGAAGGAGAGTGGTGAAGTTGGTCCAATGGTCATGGAGCCCAATGGTGCATCTTTAGCAATAGAATTTAGACTTAAATACCACTTCATAGTGCTTTGCAGCCCTCTCTAAAATAGTTTACAATATTTGAAGCATTGCCCCTGGATCTTCTTTTTAGTGATCTAGGAAGGATGGAAGGCTGAGTCAACCTTGAGTCTTTAATCTTAATCTTTAATCTGTTTCCTGAATTCCAGTATATCATGTTGGCATATATGATATACCAACTTTCTTACTGTAGTCATCCTTAAAATCAAAAGAGCAGTTGATAATGAGGTAAGTGGTGATTTGCTGGACTTACTGTAGCCTTTAAAATGTTATTTTAAGATACTTATGTTATTCTTCCTCTCTTTCACTTATTTGGATATTTGTAAAGAAATGCATGCTAACTTTGTATTTTGGGAGTGGTCTTTATGCAATTTCTTATTGGAAATTCTCATTGAAAAATTAAATGATACTTCTAACTAGTGGTAGGTTAGGTGGGATCTAAGTCTGAACACATGGATCACTTTGCAATTTATAAGTATGTCCGTAGCACATCAGCTGAGCATCTCTGGTATGCACATTGGTCAAATATCATATACCAGCCACAAGAAAGCTTCGGAAAGGCTGAGTTGCAAGTCTAAACCAGAATATCAGGTTCTGAGAACTGTATAGCTTCAAAAGCATTTTTATCTTCCTTCATAGTTTTCTGCCACACACAGTAAAGCCTCTTGCGTGTGCTGATAGAAGGCTTCCAAATATGAGATGGAAGGGATTATGAAACAGAACCTGTCTGTCTCTCGAACTGACAGCAAATCAAAGGCTGCATTCATTTTTGTTTTCGAGAACTTTGCTCTTTACCATTTCTTCTCAAATATCCTACCTACAAAAATCCCATCTGCGATATCCACAGTCATTTTTCAACCACACAATTTGCTGATTTTTCCATGAACAAATGGGCTGTGCAAATGAGAATGTGTGTATGTATGTATGTATGTATGTATGTATGTGAGATACTTTTTCTTGATTTTTTTTGAGGGAAGGTGAAGTGGAAGCTTTTAATCTATATACAATACATAAACTGATTTAAAATCAAAATTGAACATATGAGAACACACTTTCTCAGAATTTTTCATCAGAGCTCATAAAATTATACATTTAATTAGGATCATACTAGACATGGGGTTTTGTTGTTGTTTTTGTGTGTTTGTGTGTGTTTCTAAAAATCCTTGGGTGATGAGATAAAAATACTAGATTGGGATTTTAATATTTTCTTATCCTGCTGCAATTTTGGTACAAGCAGATATAAACAAACTCTTCTGGTTCAAAACTTTCTTGCTATTTCTTTCCTGTTATATATACTGCTCAAAAAAATAAAGGGAACACAAAAATAAGACATCCTAGATCTGAATGAATGAAATATTCTTATTAAATACTGTGTTCATTACATAGTTGAATGTGCTGACAACAAAATCACACAAAAAATTTCAACGGAAATCAAATGTAGCAACTCATGGAGGTCTGGATTTGGAGTTACACTCAAAATTAAAGTGGAAAAAAACACTACAGGCTGATCCAACTTTGATGTAATGTCCTTAAAACAAGTCAAAATGAGGCTCAGTAGTGTGTGTGGCCTCCACATGCCTGTATGACCTCCCTACAATGCCTGGGCATGCTCCTGATGAGGTGGCGGATGGTCTCCTGAGGGATCTCCTCCCACACCTGGACTAAAGCATCCCCCAACTCCTGGACAGTCTGTAGTGCAACGTGGCATTGGTGGATGGAGCGAGACATGATGTCCCAGATGTGCTCAATTGGATTCAGGTCTGGGGAACGGGCGGGCCAGTCCATAGCATCAATGCCTTCGTCTTGCAGGAATTGCTGACACACTCCAGCCACATGAGGTCTAGCATTGTCGTGCATTAGGAGGAACCCAGGGCCAACCGCACCAGCATATGGTCTCACAAGGGGTCTGAGGATCTCATCTCGGTACCTAATGGCAGTCAGGCTACCTCTGGCATGGAGGACTGTGTGGCCCCCTAAAGAAATGCCACCCCACACCATTACTGACCCACTGCCAAACTGGTCATGCTGGAGGATGTTGCAGGCAGCAGAACATTCTCCACGGCGCCTCCAGACCCTGTCATGTCTGTCACATGTACTCAGTGTGAACCTGCTTTCATCTGTGAAGAGCACAGGGCACCAGTGGCGAATTTGCCAATCTTGGTGTTCTCTGGCAAATGCCAAATGTCCTGCAAGGTGTTGGACTGTAAGCACAACCCCCACCTGTGGACGTTGGGCCCTCATACCACCCTCATGGAGTTTGTTTCTGACCATTTGAACAGCCACATGCACATTTGTGGCCCTGTGGAGGTCATTTTTCAGGGCTCTGGCAGTGCTCCTCCTGTCCCTCCTTGCACAAAGGAGGAGGTAGCGGTCCTGATGCTGGGTTGTTGCTCTCCTACGGCCTTCTCCACGTCTTCTGATGTACTGGCCTGTCTCCTGATAGTGCCTCCATGCTCTGGACACTAGGCTGACAGACACAGCAAACCTTCTTGCCACAGCTCGCATTGATGTGCCATCCTGGATGAGCTGTACTACCTGAGCCACTTGTGTGGGTTGTAGACTCCATCTCATGCTACCACTAGAGTGAAAGCACCACCAACATTCAAAAGTGACCAAACCATCAGCCAGAAAGCATAGGAACTGAGAAGTGGTCTGTGGTCACCACCTGCAGAACCACTCCTTTATTGAGGATGTCTTGCTAACTGCCTATGCTTTCCACCTGTTGTCTATTCCATTTGCACAACAGCATGTGAAATTGATTGTCAATCAGTGTTGCTACCTAAGTGGACTGTTTGATTTCACAGAAGTGTGATTGACTTGGAGTTACATTGTGTTGTTTAAGTGTTCCCTTTATTTTTTTGAGCAGTGTATTAAGTTTTCTAAATCTGAAACAAAAGACAAGTGTTCTGAGATCAAAACAAAACTTAACTATTTTGAGTAGCATTAATCTGAATGATCTGACTATTCCAAATAGTATGACTTTTAAATTATAATTTGACTCATTAATGCAAAGATACTTATGTATATTACTGTGCATCATAAACATCTATTATAAGCAATGTTGAGGTAATCAAAATATCTCTGAAATGTCCCATTCCTTCACTTCAGTTTCATCCCAAATCAATCATTGTTTTATTTTGAATTCTACTTACTCTGCTGGGGATTCCTTGTTCACCTCTATTCACTCTATTCTCTCACATCCAAAACAATCCTTAGTTCCACCAAAAATGATCTGGATTTTCTCTATCTCTTTTAATATTAATTATTCCTTCCTTTGCTCTTTATGACTCCTTATAATAGTTATCATTCTCTTTTTCCAAACATTAATTAGTCTTTCTCTTGATTTCATTTTTATAACCTTGTCTTAATATGCATTTTTCTTGTTCCAAGAGTTCACTAACAATCTTTTTCAGAGATAGTTAGATACAAATATATATTTAAGCTTCCCAGAGTCACTTTGTAGGGGAGATGAGCAGCATTAAAATTTAATAAATAAATCAAAATAAATTCAGAATATTTAATCATTCTTGCACCTTTTACTAACTTTTATTATAAACATTTAAATCAATCGTGCTTTTAAGATTAATTCCTTGTCTTTTTTTTATCTGGACCTAATAGAATTTTATCTAATTTATAAATAAGGCCTGGGCCAGAGTATTTTACATAACAAAGATAGCCATCTCACCACATGGCCCATGCACTCAAACAAAGTCCACAAAGTTAGCTAAGACCCCTGCCCCCTGGGAGTCTGATAGCCAATGGGATACATTTCTTACACAGGAACAGGAAACACTAAGGTGGGGCCCAACAGAGGGCATAAAACTCAGGCACTCTCAGCATTTCAATCCTTTTCTTCTTCTTCACTCAACATCTTGAAGCATGTGATTGCCCTTTGTTCATTCAGGAGCTCCAAGCCATTTGGTCCTGTCCACATTAAACCTTCTTTCCAAGCAACTTCCATGATTCTAGTGGGTTTTTTACCCCCACTTGGAATTGAACTGAGAAAGATATTTCTCCCAACACTTCTTTCACATGAACATAGACTTTTGTTTCATGTATTTTTTTTTAAATTTAAAGAACTCTGAAACATTTTTGGATTACCTTGTGCTTTTTCCACCTGACTCAGTAAATCTGACTGCATTATTTATTTATTTTGCTTCCTTGATTTATATGCCATTTTTCACTGAGGGGTTCAAGATAGCATTTATTATATTACTATTTATTTTATTTATTTATTTGATTGGTTAATAGCTTACAAGATAATAGGTATAAGTATATACATAGTTATGAATACATGAAATGGGTACATATAAGAAAAATAAAAGAAACAATAGGACAGGGATGGTAGGCACGTTGGTGTGCTTATGCACGCCCCCTACAGACCTCTTAGGAAAGGGGTGAGGTCAATAGTAGACAGTCTAAGGTTAAAGTTTTTGGGGTTTGAGGAAAAAACCACAGAGTCAGGTAGAGTATTCCAGACATTGACCACTCTGTTGCTGAAGTCGTATTTCCTGCAATCAAGTTTGGTGCGGCTAACCTTGAGTTTGTATCTATTGTTTGCTCTTATATTGTTACGGTTGAAGCTGAAGTATTCATTGACAGGTAAGTCATTGCAATGTATGATTTTACATACCATACTTAGATCAGATCAAAGACGGCGTAATTCAAGGTTTTCTAGGTCTAGAATTTCAAGTCTGCTGGCATAAGGTATTCTACAACAAGTAGAGGAATGGAGAACTCTTCTTGTGAAATATTTCTGGACTTTCTCAACTGTGCTAATATCAGATACGTAATGTGGGTTCCAGACTGATGAGCTGTATTCGAGTATTGGTCTAGCAAATGTTTTGTATGCTCTAGTTAGAGTGATATTACCAGAGAAAAAGCTATGTAGGATTAGGTTAACAACTCTGAATGCCTTTTTGGCTATGTAGTTACAGTGGGCTCTAGCACTTAGATCATTAGAGATGAGTATTCCAAAGGTCCTTTACAGAGCTTGGATCATCAACAAGATCTTGACTATTCAGCTTGTATTTTATTTTCTGATTTTTTTTTGCCAATATGTAAGACAGAGCATTTATTTATTGAGATTTGAAGTTGCCATTTTTTTGACCATTCTGATACACAGTCAAGATCTTTTTGAAGGGTAGCAGTATTGTCTGTGGTATTGAACAGCTTTACATCATCAGCGAAAAGAACGCAATTGCTCTTAATATGATCACAGAGGTCATTTATGTAGAGTATGAAGAGAGTTGGACCTAGAATATTGCCTTGGTGGACACCAGTATTGACAGGTACAGAATTTGATAGGACACTCCCAATTTTGACCATTTGTTGTCTGTTTGACAGGAATGCTTCTATCCAGTTATGCAGTTGTCCAGAGATACCATAAGATTTTAGTTTTAGGAGTAGTTTGTCATGTACCACTGAATCATAGGTGTTACAGAAGTCTATGTAGATTGCGTCTATTGTTTTGCCCTGATCAAGTTGTGTAGTCCATATGTTTTTGCAGTGTAAGAGTTGCAGATTGCAGGATAGTTTTTTTCTGAAACCAAATTGTTTATTGGAGAGTAGGTTGTTTCCTATTCCCCCAGAGGCATTTGAGCCTAACTAATATGATTCACCTAAAGTCATCAGTGAATATCTGGGACCAAGTTTGCATTAGACTTTGGGTCTTTCTGTTCTTTAGTTCAACACCTTATCCACTATAGTAAACTGTATTTTTAAAAATAAAGCAAATGAAGCAGTAGAACCGAGAACAGAGAAAACTGATTTTTTAATTAATATCAGCATACTACAATTTTTTACTTGGTTCTATGATGCTGAAGAGATGTTTGATCTTTCTCCTGCCTTGACATTCACATGTGTTTTATTTAAATTATGAAATTGAATGCATCCCCAATTAGAGTGGTGCCACCTTGCCACCTTCACTATTTGAAGCCCGTCTATTTAAAGGACCCTAGCTTGCTTACTAGATATTAGCTCTAGTTGCCCAGAAACAGCAGATTTATCTTGTAATTTCAGGACTGGCTACACCTGAATACAAATATAGTTGTATAACTTCTTTAATCCTAAATCTAATTGACAAAATTAGCTCCTGTTGAGCTGCAGATTTTGAGGTAGTGGTGAACATCTAGAATTGATTCTCAGGATAAATTAACAATTTGCATATATGAATTAGGAGGGAAACAGGTCACAGATCTTTTTAACTTTGCTTGTCCTGATAATAAGTGCATTGCAGCAATACTAGGCAGCATTATACATTAGTAGACTCCTCTGCTGATATTGGCTGCAGGAGGCTTTAGCGCATGGATGGCAAATGCTTGAAGTAGCAAAGCCCATTTTGAAGCTTAAAAGAGTATATTGATTGTACTTCACACAGAAGTAAATTGAGCTTTGCTGCTACCGGTATTCATGCAGAATGACTGAGTAACAATAGGCAATATTAAAGTGCCATCAAATACTCATACATTGTATATTCTGGAAAGGAATACTGTACAGGCTTATTGTGGATCTTTATGGCATATTTTATTAAACGTTTTCTGTGTGAACTGATCAAACACTATTTATCAATACTTTTGTCAGCTTCTGTAGTTCTTTGCTTAATGAAATCCATTTGAGCAGATGGATCTGGGCAGATTTTCTTTATGAAATCTGCACATTTGCATACATCTGTATGCAATAACATGTTGCAATAAAATGATTAATAATTATGTTTAGAAGACCATAATTAGTTTTATTTATATTCTGGTGCCAGTGGGAAAGGAGAAAATGAATATTTATTATGCCTTCCTTGTTATAATTTGAAAAAGATGTCAGTCAAATTAGGTTCCTTTGTGTACAATAGTTTTGAATGTTTTAATATTTAAGATATAATTGTTATTTTTTTTTAACCATTATTAATTTAAATAGCAGTATGATCAACAAAATGTCTGATATAAAACTTTATTGTAACAACGGATTGCTTGTCACACACCAAACACTTAAATTTAAATAAGCATAGTGAATGTGAAGTATGAGCCAAATATGTTTCTTATTAACAAATATGCAGCAGATACTCATTTGGAAGTAAATATGTACTGTATCTCTGTTGTGGTCAAACATAATTCTAACAGAGTCTAAACAGTCAGCTGCTTTTCGCAAATTTTAATTGTAAATCAACGGAAAGCAGGCTATACCTCTTGAAAATTTCTAATACAAGAAGTCGGCATGAGCTGACTCAATGCATTTTAAATAAAACATTTAAAATCATGATCATTCTATAAAGTTATTCTGACAAAAGAATATCATTCTCATAAAGAGTCTAAAAGAGTATATTTTATTATAAATAAAAATAAAATGCATATGATCTGATTGGGCAGTTTCTAGTAAGCTTTTTAGACTAATAGGAATTTCTTGTAAATTACAAAGAAATTGGAGGCGAGCAAGGTAGAATTGTAAGAGAATAATCCTCAAAGTTTGAAAAGAAAATGTAATATTCAGAGACTTTGCTTAGATATTAATGTGAGTACAGTTAAGGTGCCTGGATCATATTTCATTCAAACTATTTTTAGCTCAAGGTTCTCAGTGTATTTAAACAGAATTCCACATTGACAGTTTAATTGTCTAACCCTCAAGGAGTAAACTTACTTTCAACTTTTACACCTTCTGACCTTTTATTCCAGGTCAAAACATAGTCAGCTTTGGAACAGTTTTAAAGGAGGTTTTTTTTTTTTTTATTTGCATATGTTGTAAGTCTAAACCAGCTGGCCATATTTACACTGAGGTACTATTATTATTATTTTTTTATCTCTTCACTTTGAAAGACTCTTGGAAGTAGGTAAGGTAAGTAAAGCATATCCACTGCCCAGTTTTTCTGTGTATGAGTCCAACTTCAAAGGCACTTTATAAATCATCTAAAGGGGAAGATCTCCAGCAGGTTAAGTCTGTATATTGCCTTTAGCTGTTGTTGAAATTCTTCTGTAATGTGTGTCAGACTGGAAAATGTTCACGATAAATCAGGCTTGCCAACAGCAGATCAAAGTGTTAAATCATTCCATTCATAATACTAAATAAATGTCTGTCTTGAGTTATATGGGAAGATTTCACCTCATAGCCTTGTAAACACTTTAATTGGCTTTTCTCCAACTACATACATTCCTCTCTTTTATTTGCATTGTGTACATGGGTCATAGGGAAGCATAAGCAAAAAAGATAACCTTTTGTTGCTAATTTATTGATTCCTTCACCACATAATAATTCTGGGAAAAGTATCTGTTTCAGATTTTTTGTGTCTTTAAATATATATTTGTCACTTGGAGTTACCAGAATCTTAGATAGATTTTTCAGTGCTCATATTTAATAAGTGTTTGCCTCTCTAATGCAATGTGGAAATCATTTTGGCATTATAAATTTACAGATGGCTTTGTAACAATGGAAATAAAAATTTCATTAAACATAAGATTATAATGTTATTATAATTATTTGGTAAAATATATCAAACTTAGATCAGTTTAGATTCATTTATTTTATAAAGAAATTAATGTAGCCTACAATGTGCCAGTATGAAAAAAGTAATCACCCTTTTAGATTTTTGTTGTACCACATTAAAAGCAACAACTATAATCAAACCCCTCCTATTTATTGGTATTCAGAATATGTAGACATTTTGTCCCATTCCTCCATGACAAAATACTCCAATTCACTAACAATTCAGCCTTTTTAAAAGTATGAACTGCTCCTTTCAGGTCTTTCCACTAAAGAGGACTTTTAGGAGGATTCAAGCCTATACATTGATTTGGCAATTCAAAAATTCAGAATTTGTTCTTCTTTCATTAATTTATAAACATTAATGGGGGGGGATTGCACTATATTATTGTTCCCTGACACATCAGAAATTTTAGTTGAGAGAATTGACCTTCTTCCATGAACCAACAACCTCAACTTTGAAGAAAGATGTAAAATTCATTTAACTATTTACTTAACAGTTTACAAACATTATGCACAGTATTCACCTATGAAAATTATCTGAAAGTTGCAGGTAATTTTAGCCCACCACCATCAAGAATAACTTAAGAAGATGGAGATATTTTACAAGACTATAGGGAGCTCTTATTAATCAGCACAGGTCTGACTCACTTGGGACTCCTATAAATTTATCTACTTCAATTCACAATTTAATTTATTGAATAGCTGCAATCCAATAATTTCATATTCAGTATTGGGTTACAACCTAATTCTGGGATAGCTAATGTTGTACCTAATAGAAATTTTGAACTGTACTTCCAGCCTACATGATGATCATGGATTTTGGACATTGCAAAATATCTGAATAGTCCTTGATCTAAGCAATAATGGCTTCCATATACATTTACTATGTTAATCTTTATAATCCATAATGTTAATATAAGGAATCCAAGATGTTGGGGAGGAGATATAAAATTGAATCACAGGTAAAAAAAAAAAATAAAACAATATTTGATTAGATACATTTTCTAAATTCATTTCATTCACAGTTTAGGCTAGATTTTATTACTGAAGCTGCCTTGGTCCTCCCGTTGGAAGATGTTGCTAAAAAGCAGAGAGGAGAGTGCAGAATATAGGAGTATATAAATCAATCACTTCTTTTGGTTCTCTTTCATATCTGTAACCATACTGTTTTTCTGGAGTGATCCTCCCAGTTTAATGTAGATAGAACACTTTAAAATGATTCTGTTTAAACTTAGAGGTTTTTTTTCCCAGAAGGTAGTACTGGAAGATTTCTTCTTAATCCCTTGGCATTTAGGTAGTGTGATTCTTCAAAGTACTATTTTATATAACACTTAGCAATTACATTTAGACTTATATACTGCTTCCTAGTGCTTTCTCTAAGCTGTTTACAAAGTCAGCATATTGCCTCCAACAATCTGGGTCCTCATTTTACCCACCTTGGAAGGATGGAAGGCTGAGTCAATCTTGAACTAGTCAGGATTGAATTGCTGGCAGTCAGCAGAATTAGCCTGCAATACTGCATTCTAACCACTCTGCTACCATGACTCTTATACTGTATTGTTCACATCTATATGAAAAACGGATGGATATCATAATCTAATAAAAATATTCTATAATATAGAACATTAAAATAAAATATCACCAGGGTGCTGATGACATCTTCTTTTCACTAGAGAAAAGTAAGCAATAAAGTTGCTGAATCAATGCCTTACTAAGATTTTTTTCAAGGCAGTTAAAAACATGCAAAAAAAAAAAAAGCCCAAAAAAAAGCAATCCCCCTCCCCTTCAGTATCATCTTTTTAAAAAAAGATCAGTAGTTAACTTTCAGTTAAACTAGGGCTGTGCTTGTCACTGACAATTTTGTGGAAGATAATATTTGAATTGCATTGATTGTTGGACAGCTGTAAGCCTGATGGTTGAGAGTGTCTTACAAACACATGTTTAATGTATAGTATCTGTATGAGAATATCCAAAGTAAACCTAGAATATTTGCAGCAACTGTTAAATAGAATTAATGATAGTGCAGATGGACAATAAATGTGCACTAATTATTAATTCCCTTGGTATACCAAGTAATTGCATGCATCACGGTGAACCCATTTGGTTTTAATCAGAATGCAATATAGCATGTAATTCTACACGAAGACCCATATAATTTAGCATTAATGAATGTCAGTGGTATTAGCTATTAGTTGCACAATTATTATGGAAAACAGATACTGTCCTTAAGAGTGAGTTTTCAAATGTCATAATCAAGTTCTGAGAAATTCTTGAGATAATACTAAGAAAAATAGAACTAGAAAGATTTCTTAATTTTTCTAAAAAAATATAAAGTGGTTTAAAGTTTTGTTTAAGTATAACAATATTATATTTAAAATAGGTATCAACAGATATTTATATACATTTCATGCTCACCATCTGATTCCCTCTATCTCTATAGAAAGGTAAAGTATGGGTCTCTTTTAAAATGTTCTTCCTTAGAACACGATGTTAGAAAACTGATGGAAATAGTTGTTATACACTGAAATAACAGAGTGAAACCAGGAGATTCTCTGCTTTCCTTAGTTCCATACAGCAATATGCCTTTTTCTCAAACTTGCACATGTGTTCTGACTACAACTCCCAGAATTTTCAATTAACATGCAAACCAACAACAGCTATAATTCTAATACACTGTCTAATACACTGTCAGTATCTGTGTAATTGTGCATAAGATTTTGAAAAGCTACAGATTCTAATTGTATGAGTACTAAATATGATTTTATGTGGGCATATTAGTAGATCTAATCTGCTTTTCTTTTCTTTTGACAGTTTTATTGTCAGATACTTTTATTAGTGATAATACTATTGTTTTATTGATGCCATACTGTATTATCCTTTAATTCTTATATATCTATTGCAGCTTTATTAAAGTTATTTTTTTAAAATCTCATCTTCTCATTTGATATAGTTTTTAAAATCATACTGAATTGATTCATGTGTTCACTTCTAATCACCACCTTTGTAACTTGCATCCTTTTGAAAGAGGATAAAGTAAACAGGCAACTCCCTATTCAGTGTCACAACATATAGCATACCTTTCCTCCCCCACATTAACTGACCTATTCACCCAAATCTGTGATACCTCACATTGTGCTCATACACATACATCGAACACCTGAGTACAGAGTTCATATTGACTGCAACTTCTCAGGCGTGGGCTACAGGTCATCCTCAGCCATGCCTTATTGGCAAAGGTATCTGGAAAAATGAAATGAAGTGGATTATCTGGGAAGAGACATAGGAGAAAGAACATCTGGAAGAGAAAGATAGATTCATGAAAGATATAAGCAAGATAGAGAATAAATCCATGTGATTTTAGTGAGCTACTTTTCAAATGAGGCAAAAAGTCAGAACCACGGTAGGAAGTGCACTGACTTTCTCTCTAGAAGTAAGAGAGGGTGCAAATCAGTCAAGATAGGGCCAGAATATAATCCTACATAGCTCATTACCAATTGTTATTATTCTTACTTTAGGAGTGGTATTTTTTCTGTTGAGTTGGAGTTAGACAAAGAAGCTAGTCAAGCTATATCCTTTTTCCAGATGAGATTCCTGGGGTCACCATGAAGCAATTAAGTAATTCATAACCAGAGGGATGCCATGTACCTGTGTACCCAGGCAGGGGTAGATCTGTCAATTTCACTATTTTCCACAGTGTTTTTATTCTTCAAAGACAAGCAATTTTGAGTTCATCTCCAAAAATGTCCATGCATCCTCACTAATCCAGCACTGCTATTTTCCCCTACTAATTTTTCCCCTAAATATTCTACAAATGATGATATTTGTATTGCTTCAGTGTTGAAAATATTTTGTATTAACAATTTAGGGCTTTTTGTCACTTTAAAAAAAAAGATGATAAGACTACCTAAGCTTTAATCTGTTGTCTGGTATTATTTATGGGCATAGTAAAAGAAAACAAGCTGTGAATCTCTTTGAATATATTAGGAAACCTTGGCAGCAGAAACATTTTCTTTCTTCTTTATTTAGTTGATACTTTGGCAATGCAGACAGTTAAAGGGTTTAAATTAATGCCCTTTTATGCAGAAGATAAAATGAATGAATTATAAGCTTAAATAGATAATTTTCTATTCAAAATACTTTCCCCCCTTAATAAGTACCAAGTATATTTTTTCAAGGTAGCAATATTTTATTACCTTTCATTTTTCTATTAGAAATTGAACAATGGTAATTAACAGAATGTATAAATGGTATTGAAATTTTGTGTTATTGCAAACCCAGTGATTGGGGGTGGGGAATCAAATAAATTAGATCCTTTTAATTCAGTAAATAAAAGTCACATTGAAAGTATAAATTTGAGGTAATTGTTTTGGTGTCATCTGATGCTTAACAACCATAATACTCAATGGGATTAAGGAAATGCATCATTCATTCAGTGCAACTAATAATTCATAGGCATCTGATAGAAGTCATGATGACATCATATATCAACAAAACAAAAGTTCCATTATATGAAATAATAAACTCATCAATGTATTCTAGTGGGGGTTTATATATTTGTTGGAGAATGAAATTCTAAATCTTGTATATATGCCATATCATTACAGACAAACAACAGAGAATGTAAATATTGAAATAACCATATCATTTCCTTGCTTTTATTTGGTTCCTATTATTAGTCAGAAATCCATTACATTTGTTTTCTTTTTAGAACTTCTGTATAAAGGTGTCAAGAATATTGCATTCATACAGATATTGGAAAGTAAAATAAAAAGAAATCTTTTTACAAGTCAAAATATCAGCAGTTGAGGTTTTCAGTGAAACCACTACTGTGAAATAAAATAAAATAAAGAATACTCCTGCATGAATCATTCTCATTGAAGGCCTAATTTCATTTGAATTACTGCTTTGAGATTTGAGAAGAAATGTGTTTGAACTGATCCAACACATGATAAAGAAAAAATTTCCAAGGACCATAATGGAAAAATACCTATGGATATTTTAGTGTTAGAAGGTTAAGGGAAAAAAACCAGGGATGATAGATCTTTTAAAGGATATTAAGGTTGCCAAGTTACCGTCAAGTGTTTCACCACAATAAATTTTTGAAGTAGTCCTTGGACACCACTTTTAGAACAGAGATAAGAGGACGCCAAACACCTTCCAAGCTGTCCATAAAAGTTGTGTTGAACCAGTACAAAAACCTATGCTACTTTAAAGTAGAATTTCCCCAAAATTGATTATTTTTTTTAAAAAAATCACATGCTCTCTGAGGTTTTAAAACTTGAATGATCCTGAAGAATAGCCATTTACTTGCTTTTCTGAGATGGTGTTGCTATGCCTACCCTGATCACTCAGGTTTTTTAGGATTTTCACTTCCCTCTTGTTTGCTATTTTTTCAGGTTCATCCATAAATATACACTGAAGTAGTAATAGAACTTTGTAATCTGCATCCTCTTTGAATCTGGACAACTCTGTTCAATTAAGGAAGACTGCTACCACGTTTATGAGTAAAAATCCAATTCAGATATATTAGGGAATTCTATAAATTTACTATGTGGTTCTATAAATTCTAAAGTAAGAGATGTGCTGTTTTTATTATACTACCAATAGTGCTGATGGAAGTAGTTGAAGAAAACACTCATTAGCCATGAGCAGTGGCAATATCATTCCAGGACCAGACAGACAGATAATACAAGCTGTTTATCTCATTAATTTTGTAACTATTATGAATTGTTTAGAATAGAGAAAGGCAACCTCAGGCTCCTAATTGCAAGTTCCATTTTTGTAGGGCCTAGATCTGCCTAGCCTATGTTTGTTCAAATTATTTGTTAAATAAGTTTAATAATATTTAACAAAGTCTTTAACACTATTATTTACACTCTCCCCAAGCATCACACAAGGGAAAAAAGAGCTGAATTTTGCAACCATTTCAACATTTTCCAGTGAAATTATCCTGTCACTATGACACTCCCTACTATCAAACGCATGAATTAAAGGGGAAAGTGTACTTGTCTCCCCTTGGCACAAACTACCTTCTTATTACTGTTTTAGAAAAGTGTTGAATCTGAGTATTCATGAAAAATCTGAGTATTAAGAAACAAAATTGAGTTGCATTCTTTCTCACCATAACAGTAAAGATGTCTTATTTTAAACTGCAAATACATGCCTGATGCACACAGTTCTATGCACATGATTCAACTCACTCTGAAGGTAATGATGAGAAAATGCAATAGCATCTACACTGCAGTAAAAAGTAATGGCAGAATTCAAAGGAGACAAATAATTGCTACATGATCTCATGACTGAATTAATAGTTTTACAACTGCATTCACCATTTGTTTTAAGTAAAATATTAATGATTTTTAAATGCTTTGCATTTACTCAAACAGAACAGCATTTACTATTTGATTGGTCCATTTACTCAGGCTGAAAAGAGTGTTTTGGAATAATTCACAGTCACTTTGGAATTTTACCAAATGAATAGTTTGGTGTCATACACACCACTAATCTCCTGCTTAGTGTATAGTATACTATCACCACCAATTGTTATCCCTGTTTTTCTCATGGAAAGACAGGGTGGTTGTAATATCATCGTGCTTCACATTTCTGCTCTACTGAAACTAGAAATTATTTAAGTAAAATGATTTCATTATGTATTGATACTAATGGAGAAAAAAAATAGGTGAGAAGGCACCCTATTGTTGCTGAGAACCATAACTATTATTAGGCTCCCAGATCGTGTCAATTGTGCATTTAGTCAATGTACCATAACTGAATCTAAACGAAGAAAATCTCCATTTGAAAATATAAATATAAATCATTTTTCATGTCTGACTATGGAAACCCTAAGTACAGAATCTTTCTCTATAAAAATCTATGCCACACCAGCCTGAACTGAACATTTCAACATTGTTTCTGTTGTTGAGGTTTTTCAAAAGCAACTCTAGACCACATTGGAATATTTATTTTTTTATCTTTTGCTATTTTTTTCATGTCCTGTCCCATCATATTGATGATGAAGTTGTGCAGTTTTATACAAGGTTATTTATGCCATCTTTTTTTTCCCCTGCTGGCTTATGCTGTTTTTCAAAAATTATTCTTTGTAATCATGAATTTTTAATTTAGTCTACTTTAAATGGCCTTCAGTTTTAAAATACTTCAGAGTATAATTGTATTTAGTTTTCAAATTAGTTCAGAGCTCCAACCTGTGCAATTTCTGGAACTTGTTTATACATAATCATTGTAAAATTCAACCAAAGCTAGCAAAGATGGAAATTAATTTTTTATTGTTTTTTTAAAAGTGGAAGAGACACATAGGGAAAATCTTAGAAATTCTGATAAATGTGATATTTGAAAAGTATCACATTTTAAATTAGTTTGGAACAAAATAAGAAATTAATAATAGAGTTGTTTACTTGGAAAAATATTTAATTGAATTCAGTAAATTGTATTTATGCTCTCTCTCTCGCTTTCTCTCTTAAGAAGATATGGAATAATTATGAAACTGTATTATTTACCTATTCTCTCAGTTGCTACCTGCAAGGCAGAGATGAATACATTTCTTTTGTTTTAGGGAAGGCTGAATATATTTGGGGTAATCCAGATTTGGGTTGCCAGAGATTAAATATGGTGGTTTCAGAACAAACAAATGAGTGGAGACACACATTCTCTTTATCATGATCACTCTCTTCCTCCTCCCCTTCTCCACGCTAGTAGACTGTAGGGAAAAGAAATTTCTTACCCAAGGACTGAACTGAAAACCTGCATCCAAAAAGTACAACTGTAAATCACAAGCTACCCATTCTAATGGTAAAACTGTTGTTTAGTATGGCTTTGACCCGCATTTTATCATATTAGGGACAATTTTATAAGGAAATACTAGAAAAATCTTAATTAGTTAATTAATTAATTAACACACTAATAGTTTAGTAGACCTAGGTAGGATAGCTATGTATGAATGAATAAATATGCATGGACACACATATACACATAAACACAGACAACACACATGTTATGTGTAACAATTGTTACTTTTATTGAATATTCTTGGGTCATTTGTTCATATATTACCTAGACTATATAAGTGCATTGGGGCAACTCCTTATTAATTCTATTAAAGTACTCCAGATAGTACAAACCCAATAAATGATTGACAATCAAGTGATCATTGGTGACAGTCATGAAGACAATTGGTTCAGTTTTATTAAGGTTGAGAAAGCATGGCCTGTATTCTTCACCTATTATCTCACAGTCCGTTCTATGTAAACTGCTTTAATTTCATTAGGCATTATTAGAGGCATTAATTTCAAATGATCCATAATGTTAACACAGTCACCTGAGACAGACATTTCTACAAAAGGCAGTATTAACTTTGCCTATGTGGTAACTGTCAGTCTACAATTGAAGAGGTGATCTTGTGCCTTCCATATGTTTTGGATGAATATTTCTATAAGCTGTAGCCAACATGGCCAATTGCCAGGCACTCTTGAGAGCTGCAGTCTAAATCATTTAAAAGGAAATAGGTTGACTATTTCTGTTCTTTAGCATTATTTTTTAGTTTAGAGATGGTCCCATGCCATTATAGCCCATAAAAAATTGTATTCCTAATATACATTCCCTGAAAAGGATATAATTCATCAACAGTGCAATTCCATCTAAGTCTGTTAACAAACAAGCACTATTAAGCTTAGTGAGATTTAACCCCAGGTAAATGTGTTCCCCATTGCCTGTATATTATAAGTAGTAATTTATGTGAACTGTTCACGCCTCATGTTTTTGGTATAGTGGGAGGTAAACTGAACCATTTTACCTCTGGACCTTAACCTACTTCCATCAGTTTTGTAGAGGCTCATGGAAATTGCTCAGCAATCAGAGAAGCTGGCTGCCTTACAACTTAATTGATTCCTAGGACATTCTCCTGGGAACAAGAGAACTACTGGGAGGCCAGTAAAATTAAATGGGACTAGTTTTGGATGTAGTAGTTGGTGTAGGTCTCATGGTTTATAAATTATGGTTATTTGTTTTATAAGCCAAAAACAAATAAGGTAAACTATTTTATAAAACCTGCTTTATAAGCCAAAAACAAATAAGATAAACTATTGGTTTACCAATATAGGTTTGTACAATTGCAAGCAATTAGTTGTGAATTGTTAATGTTACATTAGTGTGGTAAATGACAAAGAAGCTCTTAAAATTAAGATTAAGAATGCCTACAATAATAGTGTTTTTTATTTTTTTTGTATTATTTATTTAAAAGATTTCTGTGACCACCAATCTTAAAATAACTCTGGGTTATTTCACAACAATAAAACTATATAGCACAACTAAAGATCTGACACCTCAATTCACCTCCTAGGATATGTCAACAACTATCCACAGGCTTTACCTGAGTACTGCTGGGTAAAAAGCCAAGTTTCAATTGTTTTCTAGAAATATAGGAGAGTGAAGACTGCCAGATTGCTGGGGGAAGGGTGCTCCATACAGTAGGGGAAGCCATGAAAAAGGCATACTTTCTATGTCACAATAGATGCAATATTTCAGGGAAGGGACCTGGAGCATACCTATCCTATCTGTCAGGCATGGAAACCAAGAACAACACAATGAATTGTTTAAGAAGTTGTTTATTTTATTTTATTGCTATTTGCCTATAGACAGGAATCTTACCAAACTAAAGCACACTCTACAGAACTATAAGATGAATTCTATGAAGAATTCTTGGTCTCTTTCTACATACCAATGACTCAATGCTGATCTGCCTCTTCACTTCTCTCTCCTGAAATTCAGCATCAGATTCCACCACACTATCCAATCATAACTTGATCCCATGCTATGTAGGGCTCTAAAGATAATGACAGCAACTTGAACAGTAACTGAAAAGAAACTAGGAGAAACACCGTTTCTAAATCCTTCCATTCCCCACCATCCAGTCAGAGCTGAAGAAGCTTCTTGGATGAGAAGTGAAACATCTTCAAAGAAAAATCAGAAAGTCCATTTGCTTCTTGAAAAAGCACCTTTGGTGTTTTAGTTGTTTGGGGATTGTATCCAAGGCGCATATTGCTATTGGTATTACATTTGCTTTCTTTTGCTACAGTTCTTTTCTTCTGCTGCTTCCAGGTATTATATTACTACAGTACATTATTTCAGAACTTCTCGCTATCTCCTGTATGATGCTTGCCAAAACCAGAAAAGATTGTTCTCTGGCACAACTTACATCATATGAAGTATGTTGCTTGGAGGATTAGGTGGTACAATAAAGCAAGGAGATGTGCTTCTTTGTGGTCCCAAAAATGAAGATCATGGTTGCCATGTTGCATTGAAAGCAATTTCAAGGAACAGCTTCACTCAAAACTGATGCCAAAGTGAAACTCCTCTTTGGAGATTTGTTCAGTAGTATAACATTATATTTCAAAATCAAGTAAGTGACACTAAATTAGTTTACCACTGCTTGAAAAAAAATGATAATGGAGGCTAGGGAATAGATTAAATGGCATGATTGTCATTTATTTGATTAGGCTCTACATTACATTTCCACATGAAATTCATTTTCACCATTCATGCACATGTATTCAGTGCTTGAATCTAGATCCCATACTAAGTAAATATTATTAAAAGATAGTCAGATAATTGATGAAGGAATTGATCCATAGAATGATATCTATGTAAGTAAGATATCTAATTCAGAAAAACTGAATTACTAACTAAAGGTAGTGTTAAGTGATCATAAATGGGACTGGCAACTTGGTTAATGAAAGTGATCACTAAGTAAAACCATGACTGCTTATGAACCTACTTCTTTGCTTTAAAGACCTGTGAAGTTTGTAAATATAAGGCTTTGTTGCAAAATTACTTTTCCATCCTGTTGCAAATATAAATGGTTGCTAAATAAAGGGGTCACTAAAAAAAAGACTATCTGTACAAATATTCTAGGAAAGAACCTACTAGGAAACAATAATACAAATACTGACACCTTTTGACTTTGATGATGTCTTCACAGTCAGGGTCCCTTTTTTTTTGTTCTAGAAAATTCTACTATTGCACAATTCAGTAAACCAGTTTCTAGAAAATCTTACAGAGATCAAGTGTGGTCCACTAGTGGTCCCTCAATGTTTTTTGTGTGTGAACTGTCCAAAAGGCATTGGTCAGGTCCCTGAAAGTGACCAGGTAGACCAATATTATATATATTCTTTAAACCATTAAAATATGTAAGGTTGGCTCAGCCTTCCATCCTTCCGAGGACTCAGGTTGTTGGGGGCAATGTGCTGATTCTGTAAACCACTTAAAGAGGGCTGTAAAGCACTATAAAGCACTATATAAGTCTAAGTGCTATTGCTACAATATGGGAACTCATTCTCTGTTTAACTAGCACTAATTTTGCACCTTATTGATATTACTCTATTTCATAAACTTTATCTCACATTATTTTTGCCCTCAGGAACAAAAGGCTGAGGCATCCATTATGCATCCATTCTTATCAGTGAAAACTTCTTTTTAAACAAGTGATCTAGAGGTGGGACTTCTAATACCAATGAATCACCAAATGCTTTTGAAAACAATATTTTAATTAAAGCTGTTTTCATAGCAGTAGCAACTATCATTATTTTCAGGGATGTCCATACTAAAATCAAATATTACACAAAGGGGAGAAAAGTAATTTTTTGTGTCTTAGTTCAAAATATGAGAAATAAATTTTATATTTTAAAATTTAAAAAGCCCATCTTTATTGCTCCTCTTTTGGTTGTTCAGCAGGATTAAAATTGCCTTTTGCTTTCTGGTAATGAATATTATTGCTATTAGTACAATCATTTTCCCAGAAAATATTGACAGTGTATTCTCAGAGTGCAATTGATAATCATTTCCTGATTATTTTTTTCATATTTTAACAACTTAAGTGAAATATTCAAAAAGGCATCAAGAAGAGAACTATAATTTTTGTGGGAAGTTCAGGGAGAACATTGAACAATGTTCAAATCTCAAGCATCAAATGAATCAGTAATTGTTTAGAAGAAAATGACAATGAAATTGAACATTTAATAAACTTAATATAAAAAATTATCCATAGGGACTGACATTTGGCACAGCCTATATGTGCATTTATGTGGGTGAGTGAATATGTGTGTAAATCCAATGCACTAAGTATCAAATCTCTAAGTTTTTTAAAAAAAAGAAAAAAAGAAGAGTTTTGAAAGTTGTCTTACAGATCAGACAGAGGGAATAAGTATATATTTGGATAACATGAATATTTTTTATAAAAACTGTCTTCTAGTCCACCTATTTCTTATTTCTTTTAGGGGTATGACCTTGAACAGTTTCCTTCAAAATGATTGATAAGTAAATCAAGGATAAGTAAATCCATTTTGGACAATATGGTTCTTATTGCACCAAAAGTAATTACCAAGGAGTGTATAGCTAATAACCAGAACTTTGAACTGAACCAGTGCTGTTACCATAAAATAGGTATTATCAGGGTTGGGATTCTGCTGATATGGACCGCTTCTATAGAACCAGTTGTTATGATTCTGCACAGTTTGGAGAACTGGCAAATCATACCCCTGACTGGCCCCGTCCCCTCTGCCTGCCTCTCCTCTGCTTGCCCAATCAGTCCTTATCACGCATTGCACGCATGCCCGACATCGTTGACTGCATTCTCCCCTGCCCAGTTACTCCTTAAGATATTTCTTTTTTTTCCCTACCAACGATCAGCTGTTCCGATGATCAGCTGTGCTGGGATCCCCCTGGCTGTCTTATTACTTCACCCAGGAGGCTTCCCTGAGGCCCAGGAGGTCAAAAATTGAGTGCGGGGGGTGCTGCGTGGGCCACCCACTTTGTTTTTTTGCTTCCCGGGCCTCAGGGAAGCCTACTGGGAGCAAAAACAACCCCCAGGAGGCTTCCCTGAGGCCAGGAGGCTGAAAAATGGAGCACATGGAGAGCTGCCCCCCTTTCTCCATTTTTGCCTTCCTGGGCCTCAAAAACACTCCCCCAGGAGGCTTCTCTGAGGCCCAGGAGGTAAAAAAAATGGAGGATGAGGGGGTTGCTATATGGTGCCTCCAAGCTCCATTTCTTGCCTTTCTGGGCCTCAGGGAAGCTTCCTGGGAGCAAAAACGCCCCTCCACAAGGCTTCCATGAAGCCTAAGAGGCCGAAAAAAATGGAGCGCTGGGGAGGAGGCTGCAACAAAAAGAAGCCATGCCCACCCAGTCACATGGCCATGCCCACCTAGCCACACCCACAGAACTGGTTGTTAAAAAATTTGAATCCCACCCCTGGGTATTATTTTCTAATAACAGGTTCTATTTCTAACAATATGGCCACTACATTCAGTATCAGTTGTAACTTCTGAGTCATCTTCAAAATAACTTTACATGCAAGGCACTGCAGTAATTTGCTATATGATGATGAAAGTGTGAATTACTGTCACCAAGGTTTTCTGACCAAACTAAAGCTGGGCAAGAACTCTTTGGTCTACAGTGTAACTATAAATTATTTGGAAATTAGTGGATAGGGAAAAGAAATGGAAAATGCAAATTTTCATGATTGCAAAGGATGAACACTAGAAGTCTACCCTGTTTCTCCAACAATACGGCCTCCCCCAATAGGAAGTCCCAGCATGTTTTATAGGCATGAAATGAAATTAAGCCCCTCTCCTCCCAAATTAAGGCCTATATTAAAACATGCGAAATGGGGGAATGGTGGGGGCTTGCCGTTAGGAAGTACTTTTGTTGCACACCGGATATGGTGCTGCCTGCGTTGACCCCAATACGGAAGTGCCCCACCAATGCCGAGGTCAACATCCAAGCCGTTGCCGCCCTCCCGAAGATGCAAGGGGGAATTAAGTCACCCCCAAAAAGACGGCCTAGCCGTTTTTTCGGGGCTCAAAAAAAAAATAAGACCCGGCCTTATTATATGAGAAACACGGTAGAAAAATTCACCATCTCTCAGTTCTCTAAAGCTCTCATCTTCCTTCCTCTATTTAGGAAGTGAATTGATTTAATTCTTATTATATTCTATAATAATATATATTATCTGAAACTAGGATCGCTTTATATTTTATGTGTAAGGTATTCTGGAATGCTTTTTTTTCTCATGTAACCAATATTTGGAAATTATGTATTAAAATATATACACTACATGGAGCAATTGGATGAAAAGTGGAATTTAAATCTGATAAATAATAATAAAAACATTTGTATGTCATATATTATACACATGATAAAATATAATGGAAGCCTTTAAATGTGGATTGTTTGGAAATTTTTACTATGGTTTTCAAGACACATTTTGTTTGTGCTCAATACTGTTCTGTATTGAGGTGATTGGGGTAGAGTGAAATATTTTTCTTATTCTTGTTTCAATCTGAAAATAACACTGCATTACTGCGATGTACAAGAAAAATGAAGGAATAGACGGAGTAGAAGTGGTAAGACAACTCGTCCCTCAGATATCTTGCTTTCTAAATCAAATGTTTCTCCTGTTGTTATAAACAGCTGTCAGGTATCCTATTTAGCAAGAAGAGGTGCCCAATTCCAGATCATACTGCACTTGCAATTATTAGCTCTTCAATAGCAATAGCACTTAGACTTATATACCACTTTATAGTGCTTTATAGCCCTCTCCAAATAGTTTTATGGTGTCAGCATATTGCTCCCAACATTTTGGATCCTCATTTTATCCAAACTTAGAAGGATGAAAGGCTGAGTCAATCTTGAGCCTGATGGGATTTGAACTGACAACTTGCAGGCAACAGGCAGTCAGCAGAAGTAGCCTGCAGTACTGCACTCTAACCACTGCACCACTGAGGCTCTCAATGGCTATTCTCCACCCTGCCACAGATCAGTTCGGATATCCATGATGATTTGTCTTTCTTCCACTGTTTTTACAGTTCCTTACTGCCTTCCTCTTTGAATGATGTAATTGTAGATGTGGGGGGAGGTGCAGGTGAAGAACATTTTGCCAAACTCCACATACTTTCAGACAAATTGGTTCCATTTCATTCCATTTTCCATGTTTTTGTGTGATTTTATTTTATTTTATTTATTTATTTATTTTTTAAAACAAGTTTTATTTTCAAGACAAACAATACATAGATACACATAAAACAAAACATAAAAGCATAAAAAATCTCTTATCTGAAAGTTGATTAGTCCCGGGTTAAAACTCTTGGTACAGACACAAATTCAAATTCATATTCATTTTACATACCATTTCATATCTTATTAACATTTTCAATTTTCTATATGTCTTCTCCTCTCCTTTAAATTTTCTCAATTTTATTTTATTTTATTTATCTCCTCTCAATTCATATCATAATATTTATTATTCTTTGTCTGTTCTATTCCAGCCAGCCCTTTATTTTCCTTCTTTAAAAAAAAGAAAAAACTTCTCCTGCACACTATATGGAGTATGATGCCTTTATCTCTTTCCCCTACATTTATAATACTTAATATAAAACACATAACATATATTGGGATTCTGTCTGGTACATTCTAAAATTATACTATATTATCAAAAATAATACAAATCTATTCATTAGTATTAATATTCATTCATATCTTAAACATTTAAATCATTACTTTTCAATTAAATCACATACTTTTATGGGAGCCCTATTTTCCATAGTTATATATTATATCACTCATCATATATTATAACTCATTATTTCATTAAAAAGTACCTCTTTCTTCTACTTCAATTCTCATTTCACAAAAAATTTCGCTAGTATACCATATTCTAATCATTAATATTAACAATCATTTATATCTTAAACATTTTATCCATTTCAATTAAATATCATGCCTTTGTGGGAACACTTATGCTTTTCAAAGATTATTCCCCCCCACATCACAATCTTGAATTATGTTTCGTTACATAGTACTCCTTTTCTTAACCAAAAATTTCACTAATTTATGTTAAATATTTTATCACATTTTAGGTTACATATTGTTTCTAATTTTCTATGTTTACTTCTAAATACAAGTATAAAAAATGCAGTCTTATGTACCTTTCTAGAATCCCTTTAACCATAAAGCTTATCCATTATCTCTAAAAAAAATTTGCTTCTTAACATCTTGCTCCCCACCATTAGGACTTCTCATCCCTTTCTTTCTTTCTTGTTCCTTCTTCTCCTTATCCTCTTTAACCCCTTGTCTCTCCACCTCCCTTTTATTCTGCTTTCCCCCTTTCTGTTGTTTCTTAACATAATATCCCCTTTTCACCTTATTCTTCTCTTTTTGGGCTATTTTTCCAGATCTTAAAGACCTTTTCCCCTTTTTCTCTTGCTTTTTCTCTTCTCCAGTCAAAATCATTTGTTCATCAAAGATGGCATCTCCTTCTTCTTTGTCCCCATCATCCTCATTCTGCTTCACATAAATATAAACCGCCATTTCCAAGTATTGAAAAATAGTGTCAAGACCATCTTCCCCTCCTTGTTTTTCTCTTTCAAATTTTTGATATATAAGTTCCAATTCATCCATAGATGATGCCATTGTGTAGAGAAAAAGTTTTTCCAAACAACCACCCAGATGATTTAATCAGAAGTAATTTCCAAAGGTTCCAAAGTCACTAAACAATCCAAACAGACTATTTCTTTTAGATACCTTCTTCTTCTACACTGTCTCTTTCTGGGGTTAAAGTAATCACAAATCCTTTTCAAATATATTTTTTGGAAGTTTTTAAACTCTTTGTAATTCTAGGCAATCTTCTCCTTATTTTCAAATTTTGCTTTAATTCTTTTTTTCACTCTCCCTTCCCACTCACAGCCAAAAAGGTTTGTTTTTTTTCTGCTGTCACTTTAGGAAGGAGAGTAGAACAAAGAAAAAACTTTCCCCTTTAGAATATTCGCAGCTTAAAACTCTCACAGGGAACAATATATACTTAGCAACCTTCAAGATTCCAGGTCATTTTCTCCCGTCTTGTCCCGGTTAGAATCAACTTTCACTTTTCTTTCAGCTTCCTCCCTCCTGCACCTGCTTGTCCGGCTGCAGCTTTCTTCGTGGCGGCCATTGCTGACTGCCGTTCCTCCGCCTCGGGAAAAGGGGGTTTAGCCGGCTGGGGAGGGGGTTTGCAACACCCCAAACCCCTTGCCGGATCCCCTGTCTTCAGCTGCCTCTGTGGGCAGCTATATCCCCCAGATCCAAATGGATCGGGGGAACCTTGACGGTGAACGCAGCAGGGATCGCGCGGTCGCGAATCCCTGCCGCCGCCAAAAGGTTGCAAACCGGAAGTCCCTTTATTTATTTATTTTTGTCAATTGCTTACAGGATAGTAGGTATAGGTAAAAACATAGTTATGAATACATGGATACATATAAGAAAAATAAAATAAAAATAAAAGAAACAGTAGGACAGGGACGGTAGGCACGTTGGTGCACTTATGCACGTTCCCTACAGAAAGGGCTGAGGTCAATGGTAGAAAGTCTAAGGTTAAAGTTTTTGGGGTTTGGAGAAGAAACAACAGAGTCAGGTAGAGTATTCCAAACATTGACCACTCTGTTGCTGAAGTCGTGAGTCGTAACCTTGAGTTTGTATCTATTGTTTGCTCTTGTATTGTTACGATTGAAGCTGAAGTACAGGTAGGACATTGCAATGTATGATTTTATATGATATACTTAAATTGGACCGAAGGCGGCGTAGTTCAAGGTTTTCAAGGTCTAAAATTTCAAGTCTGGTGGCATAAGGTATTCTGCAACAAGTAGAGGAGTGGAGAACTCTTCTTGTGAAATATTTCTAGGCTTTCTCAACTGTGTTAATATCAGATATGTAATGTGCGTTCCAGACTGATGAGCTGTATTCTAGTATTGGTCTAGCAAATGTTTTGTATGCTCTAGTTATTTGTGTAATATTACCAGAGAAAAAGCTACGTAAGATTAGGTTAACAACTCTGAATGCCTTTTTGGCTATGTAGTTACAGTGGGCTCTAGCACTTAGATCATTAGAAATGAGTACTCCAAGGTCCTTGACAGAGTTTGCATCATCAACAAGGTCTTGACGATTCAGCCTGTATTTTATTTTCTGAATTTTTTTTTTTGTCAATATGTAAGACAGAGCATTTATTTGTTGAGATTTGAAGTTGCCATTTGTTTGACCATTCTGATACATAGTCAAGGTCTTTTTGAAGGGTAGCAGTATTGTCGGTGGTGTTGAATAGCTTTACATCATCAGCAAAGAGAATGCAGTTGCTCTTAATATGATCACAGAGGTCATTTATGTAGAGTATGAAGAGAGTTGGTCCTAGAACACTGCCTTGGGGGACACCACTGTTGACAGGTACAGAATTTGATAGGACGCTGCCAATTTTGACCATTTGTTGTCTGTTTGACAGGAATGCTTCTATCCAGGTATGCAGGTGTCCAGAGATACCGTAAGATTTTAGTTTTAGGAGTAGTTTGTCATGTACCACTGAATCAAAGGCTTTACAGAAGTCTATGTAGATTGCATCTATTGCTTTGCCCTGATCGAGTTGTGTAGTCCATATGTTTTTGCAGTGTAAGAGTTGCAGATTACATGATAGTTTTTTCCTGAAATCAAATTGTTTGTTAGAGAGTAGGTTGTTTGTTTCTAAGTGGAGGATGATGGATTGGTTGATAATTGATTCCATGACTTTACAGGTGACGCAGCATAAAGAGATTGGTCTGTAATTTTCAACTAGGCTGGGGTCTCCCTTTTTGAAGATGGGGATGACCGTGGCTTGTAACCATAGTTTTGGCAAGAAGATGGTCCTGAAAGATTTTTCAAAGATTATGCTTAAAGGTTTGGCTCTGGCAGTGGATAGCTTTTTTAAGAAGTAGGCACATATTCTCTCCGGTCCAATAGATAGAGATGGTTTTAGATTGCATAGTGCTTTTTCAACATTGTCTTCTGTAAAATCGATATGTATTAGATCATTGTAGGAAATACTGGACATGATCCATTGCTGTTTACAAATACTGAGCCAAAGAATGTATTAATGGTTGGCTTTAATGGTGTCGTCATTGCAGTCTTTGCCATTAGGTCCTTTCAGGGGTGAGATGGACCTTGAGTCTTTTAGTTTGTTGTTTACAAAATTGTAGAAAGCGCGGGTGGAATTGGTGCATAGAAGGTTTTCTTCTTGTTTAATGTGATAATTGGTGCATTCAGTCTTTATCTGGTGGCATAAATTTTTGTATCGGCTTTTGAAGTTGGCAACGTGGCCAGATTTGGTTTTTCGCCAAAGTGATCTCTTTTTGGATTGAAGCTTCCTTATTGTTATGGGTAATTTGTTTTTTTCTGGTTTTGGGAGTTGTTATTGATACATATAGTGTGATGACTCTTTTGACTCCAAGTAAAAATATGTTGTAATGGTCTCCTACAGTACTGCATCCAGTGAATAGAAATTGCCAATCAAGGGATGATTTGCATGTCATGGTAAACAAGAGGCTAATGTACTAAGATACCATGATTTACAAACTAATATATATCTATAGGGACTGATATATATATATATATATATATATATATATATATATATATATATATATATATATATATATATATATATATATATATATATATATTTTCTGAGGTTCTCGCGGTATATGTATGTGGATCTTTGGTTATTCGGGTTTCTCCGCGTAAGATTGGAAGTATCTAGGCAACGCTTTCGATGAAGTCTCATTCATCATCTTCAGGCTTCTGTCTTCAGCTCTGTGCTTCTCAGAGTGATGTGAGCTTGCAGCTGCTTCTTCCTTTTAACTGCTAGTGGGGTGTGACTTGATTGGTTGGGGCTTGGCTGTGTTCTGATTGGGTGGGGGTGTGTTCTCATTGGTTGGGGGTTTGGCTGTGTTCTGATTGGTTGGGGCTTGGCCATGTTCTGATTGGCTGGGGTGTGTTCTGTTCAGGTGGGGGCTTGGTTGTGCTCAGGTTGGTCTTAGTTACTGGGGATTTGAGCTGGTGAGCTGTGATCTTGCTGTTTGGCTTCGAGTTTGTGGTCGTGCTGCATCTTCATGGTGGGGTCAGTTCGCTCATGTATGGCTCAGAGGGGTTGAAGTGGGTAGTGATGCAGCTGCAGTGCGGCTTCTGGTCTGTGGTCGTGTCTCATCTTCTGTGTGGGTGTGAGTCTGCTTTTTACGTGGAAGTGTGGTGGTGGCATCTTGTGTGGCCTCGTGGGTGTGGGTCTGGTGTCATTCATCATGTTAGGTACTGCCTGTTCATGAGGGCGGGTTTCCAAATGGCTGGTAAACGAGAGGTGTCATCTCTTTTATTCATGCTGTGTGGGCGTTTTTCTATCTCTATGGCTTCTCTGATTATTCTGTTGTTGAAGTGTTCAGTTTTGGCGATAGTTCTGGTATTTTTAAAGTCAATCTCATGTCCTGTGGCTTTGAGGTGTTGGACCAGGGAAGAGGTCGGTTCTTCTTTTTGATCAAGTTCTTATGTTCTTCAACGCGTGCACTTATTCTCCTGTTAGTTTGTCCAATGTATGTGGTGGGACAGGCGGTGCAAGGGATTTCGTATACTCCTTGGTTTTCTAACTCGATTTTGTCTTTAGGGTTTCTTAGGATGGTGGATATTTTTCTGTTTGTGCAGAATGCTGTTTTAATGTTGTGTTTTTGGAGGATCTTGCTGATTTTGTCTGTAGTGCCTTTTATATATGGGAGGAGGGCTTTGCCGCTTCTCTTGTTCTCTGTCTTGGATTTTGGTTGGGGTTTCTTTTTGGATTAGGTGGGTAATCTTCTTTCTTTGGAATCCATTGGCTGTTAGTACGTTGGTGAGAGTGTTTAGTTCGGTTTTTAGGTGTTGTTCATCAGCTAAGCCTTTTGTTCTGGAGATGAGTGTCTGATGAACAACACCTAAAAATATATATGTTTTCTGAGGTTCTCGCGGGTATTTGTATGTGGATCTTTGGTTATTCGGTTTTCTCCCGCATAAGATTCAAAGTATCTAGGCAACGTTTCGGCGAGGTCCCACTCGCCATCTTCAGGCTGGTGCTTTCGGCTTAGTGCCAGTGCAAGCAGTGTGTGACCGGAGCTGCCATCTCTCTATATATACAAGTGGTGGGGATGGTGTGCTGGGCTGGTTGGCTGTGCTGCAGCCTCTTGATTGGTTGATGGAGTTGATGTTGGTATAATGGGCTGTGTAATGGCCTTTTGTTGTAGAGATATCCTGGATCTTGTGCTGTCATCTCCTGGGTCGTTAGCCTCTTGTGTTTTAACGGCTTGGGTAATGGGTTGTGTGATGGGCTTGTGAGTTCTTTTGTTGTGGTATCCTGGGTCTTGCGTTGTAATCTCCTGGGTCGTTTGTGTTTTGATCTCTTTTCGATTAGCCTCCTGTGTAGTAACAGCTTGGGTAATGGGTTGTGTGATGACCTTGTGAGGTTTATTGCTGTGGTATCCTTGGTCTTGTGCTGTGATATCCTGGGTCATTTGCTGTGTTGTGACTTCTTGAGTTCTTGAGGTGTAATTTCTTGAGTTTTCTGATGTGATGTCCTGAGCGGGTGGCTGTGATGTAGCATTTTGGGTTTTTAATATGGCTTTGAGTTTGGGGTCTGGGTCTGTGTTCGCTTGGCTTCGAGTTCGTGGTCGTGCCACATCTTCATGGTGGGGGTCAGTTCGCTTCATGTATGGTTCAGAGGAGTTTGAAGTGGGTAGTGATGCAGCTGCAGTGCGGCTTCTGGTCTGTGGTCGTGTCTCATCTTCTGTGTGGGTGTGAGTCTGATTTTTACGTGGAAGTGTGGTGGTGGCATCTTGTGTGGCCTTCATGGGTGTGGGTCTGGTGTCATTTATCATGTTGGGTACTGCCTGTTCATGAGGGCGGGTTTCCAAATGGCTGGTAAGCGGGAGGTGTCATCTCTTTTATTCATGCTGTGTGGCGTTTTTCTATCTCTATGCCTTCTCTGATTATTCTGCTGCTGTGGTGTTCAGTTTTGGCGATAGTTCTGGTATTTTTAAAGTCAATCTCATGTCCTGTGGCTTTGAGGTGTTGGACCAGGAAGAGGTTGGTTCTTCTTTTTGATTGAGTTCTTATGTTCTTCAACGCGTGCACTTATTCTTCTGTTAGTTTGTCCAATGTATGTGGTGAGGCAGGCAGTGCAGGGGATTTCATATACTCCTTGGTTTTCTAACTCGATTTTGTCTTTAGGGTTTCTTAGGATGGTGGATATTTTTCTGTTTGTGCAGAATGCTGTTTTAATGTTGTGTTTTTGGAGGATCTTGCTGATTTTGTCTGTAGTGCCTTTTATATATGGGAGGAGGGCTTTGCCGTTCTCTTGTTCTCTGTCTTGGATTTTGGTTGGGGTTTCTACTGTTTACATATATCAACTCCATCAACCAATCAAGAGGCTGCAGCACAGCCAACCAGCCCAGCACACCATCCCCCCCACCACTTGTATATATAGAGAGATGGCAGCTCCGGTCACACACTGCTTGCACTGGCACTAAGCCGAAAGCACCAGCCTGAAGATGGCGAGTGGGACCTCGCCAAACGTTGCCTAGATACTTTGAATCTTACGCGGGAGAAAACCCGAATAACAAAGATCCATATATATATATATATATATATATATATATATATATATATATATATATATATATATATATATATATATATATATATATATATATATATGGTGTTCGGCTTGGTTCGGTATTTTCCCACGCCATTGTAGTTCTTTAAAAGAACTACAATGACGTGGGAAAATACCCAACCAAGCCGAACACCATACATGTAAGTACCTAAAACTTAAGAAAACATATATATATATATATATATATATATATATATATATATATATATATATATATATATATATATATATATATATATATATAGATCTTTATTACCCATATATATATGGTGTTCGGCTTGGTTCGGTATTTTCCCACGCCATTGTAGTTCTTTTAAAGTTGTAGCAACGTTTCAGCAGAATCTCATCTGCCATCATCAGGCTTCTGTATTGTGTCCGTCTGTGGGTCAGACTTTTACAGTGGTTTCAGATTTAAATTTGGGGCAGCCTATTGCTGTGCCAGAATGGTTTTTTCTTCATCCTGATTGGTTGGGAGTCTTGGTCTGTGTTTATTGGTCGGAGTTTGCTGTGTTCTGCTTGATGGGTGTCTCTGATATCTTCTGTCTGTTTTTTGGCTCTTTTGTATCTTGATTGGCTGGCAGCATTGTGTTACTTTAATGGAGGCCTTTAGTGCAGCTTGGCTTCGGGTAAATGGACGGCTATCATTAGTTAGGAAGCTGGGTTTCATCTGGGTGCCTGGTTGGGGTGTGTTTGAGCTGGAGGTATCAGGGGGATCTGTTTGTGCCCAGGTGTTTGCCTGGCTTGTGGTGTGGAGATTTTTTGTTTGTGAGTGCAGGCTTCCAAATGATTGACAGCCTGGTGGAATCATCTCTTCTGTTCATGCTTTCTGGTCTTTTTCAATCTCTATGGCTTCTCTGATGACTCTGTGGCTAGGGTTTTCCATAGTGGCCAGGGTTTTGGTGCCATTGAAGTTGATGCTATGACCTGTAGCTTCCATGTGTTGGACTAGTGAGGAAGTGTGTTCCAGCTTTTTGACTGCATTTTTGTGTTCATCCAGGCGGGTACTTATTCTTCTATTGGTCTGTCCAATGTATGTGGCCGGGCATGATGCACAGGGGACTTCGTATATGCCTTGGTTTTCCAGGTCAATTTTATCTTTGGGGTTGCTAAGGATGGCTGCTATTTTTCTGTCTGTTTTGAAGGCAGTCCTGATGTGATGTCTGTGTAGTACCTTACTAATTTTGTCTGTAGTACCTCTTATGTAGGGCAGGACAGCTGTTCCATAGGTCTGTTCATCTTCTGGGTCTCTATTATGTTTCAGTGTGTTTTTGTGGATCAAGCTGGTGATTTTGCTTTTGTGGAAGCCGTTGGCTGTCAGTACTTTAGTCAGGGTTGAAAAAAGATTGAAAAAAGACCAGAAAGCATGAACAGAAGAGATGATTCCACCAGGCTGTCAATCATTTGGAAGCCTGCACTCACAAACAAAAAATCTCCACACCACAAGCCAGGCAAACACCTGGGCACAAACAGATCCCCCTGATACCTCCAGCTCAAACACACCCCAACCAGGCACCCAGATGAAACCCAGCTTCCTAACTAATGATAGCCGTCCATTTACCCGAAGCCAAGCTGCACTAAAGGCCTCCATTAAAGTAACACAATGCTGCCAGCCAATCAAGATACAAAAAGAGCCAAAAACAGACAGAAGATATCAGAGACACCCATCAAGCAGAACACAGCAAACTCCGAGACCAATAAACACAGACCAAGACTCCCAACCAATCAGGATGAAGAAAAACCATTCTGGCACAGCAATAGGCTGCCCCAAATTTAAATCTGAAATCACTGTAAAAGTCTGACCCACAGACGGACACAATACAGAAGCCTGATGATGGCAGATGAGATTCTGCTGAAACGTTGCTACAACTTTAAAACAACTACAATGACGTGAGAAAATACCCGAACCAAGCCGAACACCATACATGGGTACCGCAAAACTTAAGAAAACATATATATATATATATATATATATATATATATATATATATATATATATATATATATATATATATATATATATATATATATAATACTTCCAGCCAACATCAAATAAACCACTTTAATGCCATTGAATCAAATCCAATGAATTACTTCAAGAAAAATGTCAGAATGATGGTGGAATACTAGAAATTGAAACATGAGAAAAAGTGGCTATTAAATGAATGGTATTTTTAATAATTCTTTGTATTTAATATGGCAATGTAGTAGGCATTTTTAATTGTAGTTGTCCTAACAGTATGAAAGAGAAGTAGGTTTATATGAGAAATTCTCCATATTCAAGGATTTTGAATTGCAGCTTTGATATACAAATCAGCCAAAACTGACCACTTTTTCAAAGTTCTCCCAGGTAATTCAGTTGATTACATTTTTAATATTGTCTGGCTTATGCCCTTGGCAGTTTAAGCTGCAAAATGGATTTGGTTGAGCATGTTTTCTAAATAATGATTTGAGGTTAAGATATTTTTAATCAAATGTTTTTAAAATGTATCTTAATGATGCTTGACAATAATTTCTGCTGATTTGACATTTAAATAAATCATTCAGTAAATATAGTAACTGGTTGTATTTTGAATGTCGGAAAGAAGAAGTAGATTCTTGCTAGGCTGAATAGTTTTACCTCTGCCTTTAATGTTTTCTAATTGAGAAAAATTCAAGAAAGAGGGAAAAGCTGAGAGAGCAATAGCAATAGCCCATAGACTTATATACTGCTTCACAGTGCTTTACAGCCCTTTCTAAGTGGTTTACAGAGTCAGCATATTGCCCCTAGCAATCTGGGTCCTCATTTTACCAACCTCAGAAGGATAAAAAACCAGTGAGAATTGAACTTCTGGCAGACAGCAGTCAACAGAAGTAGCCTGCAGTATGCATTCTAACCACTGTGCCACCAGATGCCCCACTGTAGGATCTTGCAATACTTCAAAGTGGCATTTTATTTGTTTTCACTTCTTACTGCTATCAGATATAAAGATGAAGGAAAGTGAATCCAGGAGCCACTACTTCCAAATGCATGAACACTAAGAGAGTTTGTTCAGTGCTATTTTATGAATAGAGGAAAAATATTCTTTTTCCATATGCAGAATGGCATGAATCACATGATCTATGAATAGACAAGGCATTGTATCTTCAGGTACAGAGAAAAACATTACAGTTATATTTGGAGGAACAAGGTTTGGAAAAAAAAGTAGATTGTTTAAGGTCTTTATGAACCCAATGGGGAGATTCTGCAAGTGATGTTAGTCCTACAAACAGGAGGGTTTCCATATGAGTTCTTTGTACACAGTTCTCTTTCTATCACTTCTGTTGATCAACATTATGCAGTTTTTAATGTTAAGTGAAAATTAACTTTAAAGGTCTATAAAACTAGCAATTCAAAGATGTAAATACTATTTTTATTTTCTGATATAATACAATTATGTGTTGTGATTATGACATTTTGCCAGCTATCAGAGTTGCAATTACAGATCTGCTTTGAGTGTTATATTACTAACAATAATATCTGGAAATACAAAATTCATTTAAATTATAATGCTATGATGAATAACTACTTTAATGTAACATTTAGCTTAATAAAATCTTGCTGCAATATTGTGGTCAAATGCATTTTTTCATAGATTTTGAATTATGTTTAAACATAATAAATATTAACAGATGTTTTTTGCCTATATATAGATACTGAAACCTTTTATGAGATGATTTCTATTATTAGTACTTTTGTCATGGTAGTGTTTATAAGAGGACAGGAATTATTTAGCAAAATACATGCTTGAAGAATAGAAGTGAGAATTTATCTCTAAGCATATCAGTAATAATGGCAACTGTACATTTACTGTTATAATTAATTTCAGGCAACTAAACATTTATAAGGAAGGCAGTGGTTCAGTGGCTAAAACTCTGAGCTTGTTGATCAGAAAGGTCAGCAGTTCAGCGGTTCGAATCCATAGTGCTGCAAAATGTACTGAACTCCCGTTACTTGCCCCAGCTTCTGCCAACCTAGCAGTTCGAAAGCAAGTAAAAATGCAAGTAGAAAAATAGGGACCACCTTTGGTGGGAAGGCAACAGTGTTCTTCAACATTTAGTCATGCTGGCCACATGACCACAAAATTGTCAACAGAGAGTGCTGACTCTTTGGCTTAGAAACGGAGATGAGCACCACCCCCTAGAGTTGGGAATGACTAGCACGTATTTGCGAGAGGAACCTTTACCTTTAAACATTTATTGCCACTAGTTAATAGGAAAGATTGCAACTGTAGAATAATACTTAATATGCCTTCTTGCTGTCTCCTGAAGCAATTTTAGGCCACTAATTCATTTTCAAGGCACCATTATTTAAAACCTATTTTCACAAACATTTAAAAATTTAATACCTTTAAGAAATAACTATGATTTAAAAAATATATGACAAGATCATAATGTAATATTGGTCTCCTATATCCTGATTTTGGACACCTAAATAAAATATATAATTTGTAGTGCAACATTGAAACATGAGTTTTGGCAGGGCTGTCTCCCCTACCTATGAATTACAAAATGTCAATGAGCTTTAGAAGAATGCTTTGTTCCATTTTCCTTACTACTGAGGATAATCTTCATACACTGACTTAGCACATTATATTAAGCATCCTAGTTTGCTTACATATATTTTATTGAATCAGCTATACTTGCCTTGGTTCAATCAATACGAAACCTAACTGCTTACAAACCACATAGTAAGACAAAATTAAATAATTGTATGTGACCTCATGTGATGTATGAAGTCTTTCTTAAGATTTGTTGGTATTCAGATAGATGGTTGACTTTAGGATCTTTTGGCTATCATTCCATGTCTAATGCTTACCACAACTTAGCCATTAGGACCAATAAATAGCCAACCTGGAATTTCAGCAGTTGAAAGTTCTTATAAGTATATGAAGATAAGCTAATTCAAAGAAACTTTTTTTAAAAAAGTGTTATAAAAATAATCACATATTGCTTCTTTACTTCTGAATTGTTAATGACCAAAAAGCTCTAAATGATTTTTTTAAAAATAAAAGCCACGTTATTGGTTGCTTTCTTTGAACTGGCATGTCAAGCTTCAACTTAGGTTTAACTTTTAACAGTTGCTAAATGAAACTTCACCCCTGGAGAGAGAAACTGAGAACCATGGCCATGAAATGTTATTCATAAGATTGACTTCTGTAGTAGGGAGGAAATCCAGTTGAGCAAATACAACATTTTTCAGTATTTTTTAAAATGCTTTCTGTTTACATATAACTTTTATTGCTAAAAAAAGTTATAAAATGATTAATGAATAGGTATATTTCTTACTTTAAACTAATAACATGTGCCTGTCAATTAACGTCTCTATCAGCACTCCATCATTACTATAGTGAATGGTTCTGATTAAGCACAACAGAAGGCCAGTAACTTAAAAAAAAGAATTAATATTATAGATCAGGGATGTTAAACTCATGACCAGCGGGATGGATGAGGTGTAGCAAAGGGGAAAAAAGTGTCACGAGTTTGACACTCCTGTTATAGATAGATAGGGGGTTGAACTAAAAGGCCTCCAAGGTCCCTTCCAACTCTATTGTTATTCTGTATATTGGTCAACTTCATTTTTATTTTACTTGATTGATTAATTGATTGATTTGAATTTATAAGCAATAGACTCTTGGCATCATACAAAACTAGAAATACCATTAAAACAGTTGTTATAAAACCAAAAGGACTGCTCAGAGTGAAATAATTTTACAGACAAAAATAAGATAGGCTTGCTTGTTATTGTGAAAAAAGAACAATAACTGTTCTTTGTTATTATTGTTATTATTTAGAACAATGGATTGTTTATCATAGAGATTTGGTTTTCTATTGAATTCAACTGAGCTCAATTTAATAATAGCCCCACCATTGCTACCAAATAAACATTCTAAACAGTGGTGGGATTCAAATTTTTGTACTACTGGTTCTGTGGGCGTGGCTTAGTGGGCGTGGCAGGGGAAAGATACTGTAAAATCTCCAGTCAGAGATGGTATTTGCCGGTTCTCCAAACTACTCAAAATTTCTGCTACTGGTTCTCCAGAACTGGTCAGAACCTGCTGAATACCACCTCCGATTCTAAACATTACTAAAGCATTATATTTAATCAGAAAGCGTTTATTACCTCCATTTAAACTTTCTGGGAAGATAGAAACAATCATATTATGCAAGTGGAATAAAACAATATATGAGAAATAAAGAAAGAAAAAAGAATATGTACTTGGGGAAGATGGCTCAGGAATCTCCCAATGATACAAACATTACTATAATCATTATAGAGCATTTATAGTGTACAATGAATCATAGACTAGTATAAATCAAAGGACACTTGTTCTAATAGGATATTTTAATTCTTTCTGGTGTATTAACATTTTGGATTTTTTTAATGAAACCAACCAGGGTCTCCATTTAGGTCTCCCTCCCTCTTTTCCTCCTTTGTTTAATATTCATCTCTTGCTTTTCTATTCATTTGAGTGATAAAATTGCCTTTTGTCTCTCAATAAGGGTGCAGAATAAAGAGCACAAACTGGAATGAGAAGGTTGGCAGAAAGGAGAAAAAACAAACGAACAGCAGTTTGAAAAATGAGAGGGCAGAAAAAGCTGTAGGAGGAGATAGCGCCCAGTGGCATAGGAGAAGCTGACAGAGAAAGGGAAGGAAAACAAATCAGGTGAATCATGAACATGTCCTGCATGTTTTGCCTTGGCCTCATTTTTTAAAACATTTTTTTCTGATTACAGATGGGAATAAATATGCAAGCAAAGAATATACACTTTACTACAATTCTCCTAAAGACTATGTCTTATTACTTTTAAGCATTTTGTTTTAATTTTATCATTACTATTGTTAGCTCATTAAGTGCCACATGTTGGAAGACGAGATATGAAGTAAAATTTTAAACAAAGAAATGAATAAAATGAAAGTTGTGCATGTAGTTGTGTAACATCCACCCCCATACACATACAAAAACCAGTCTTGTTTTTTCTTTTCCATTTGTTAATTTTGTTTAAAACCAGAACCAAACCAGGACTCTGTCAGAACTATGAATAAGCCGCAGTTTACTTCAATTTATTATATTTGAATTGATGAAGATGTCTATAAATGTAACTCAGATAATGTCATATGACTTCAATTACAATGTCTGACTATTGTTATGTGATATATTAATAGCAATCATGACAGCAAAAATGATATTCAGATTTTTTTATTCATTTACAATTATCAAACTGATCACAATCAACCAATGGAACACCTTGTCCTCAGAAGTTGTGGGAGCGACATCACTTGAGACTTTCAAGAAGAGATTGGACTGCCATCTGTCAGAAATGGTGTAGGGTCTCCCGCTTGGGTGGGGGGTTGGACTAGATGACCTACAAAGTCCCTTCCAACTCTGATTATCTGTTATCTGTTAGCTGTTACATCTATATACTATATATGTGTTCATTAATATTGTTTCACAAAAGGTCATAATAAAAAAGAACAATGATTTTTCTTCAGTTTGGGTTTGGTGGAGAAACATAACATACTTCATTTGTAATAAGAGATGTTTGTTCCAAATTTCAGTTTTTAGCTGTTGCCTCTAGCACCGCTGTAATGTACATATGTTTGCTATGTTCATGCAATACCCTTGAGCAAGTCAGTAAAAGACCTTAACTGAGATTGCATTTACACAACACTGAACAGTGAGTTTAGGAACAGGGGATGTTCATAAACTCACTGAACAATGAGGCTGCATTTACACAATGCTGAAAGGTGAGTTTATAAACACCCACGCTTTTTCATTCAATCATTCAATCATTCAGATAAAGACTGAATGCATCAATTATCACATTAAACAAGAGTAAAACCTTCTACACACCAATTCCACCAGCGCTTTCTACAATTTTCTAAAGGACAAGCTAAAAGACTCAAGGTCCATCCCACCCCTGATAGGACATAATGGTAAAGACTACAATGACGACACCATTAAAGCCAACATCTTTAACACATTCTTTGGATCAGTATTTGTAAACAGCAATGGATCATGCCCAGTATTTCCTAGTTGAACCACAGACAACTACAATGATCTAATACATATCGATTTTACAGAAGACAATGTTGAAAAACAACTACGCTATCTAGACCATCTCTATCTATTGGACCCGACGGAATATGTGCCTACTTCTTAAAAAAGCTATCCACTGCCATAGCCGAACCTCTAAGCATAATCTTTGAAAAATCTTTCAGGACCAGGTCCTTGCCTAACCTATGGTCACAAGCCATGGTAATCCCCATCTTCAAAAAGGGAGACCCCAGCCTAGTTGAAAATTACAGACCAATCTCCTTATGCTGCGTCACCTGTAAAGTCATGGAATCAATTATTGACCAATCTATTATCCTCAACTTAGAGACAAACAACCTACTCTCTATTAAACAATTTGGTTTCAGGAAAAATGTAATCTGCAACTCTTACACTGCAAAAACATATGGACTACACAATTCGATCAGGGCAAAGCAATAGATGCAATCTACATAGACTTCTATAAAGCCTTTGATTCAGTGGTACATGACAAACTACTCCTAAAACTAAAATCTTATGGTATCTCTGGACAATTGCATAACTGGATAGAAGCATTCCTGTCAATCAGACAACAACTTGTCAAAATTGAGAGTGTCCTATCAAATTCTGTACCTGTCAACAGTTGTGTCCCCCAAGGCAGTGTTCAAGGACCAACTCTCTTCATACTCTACATAAATGACCTCTGTGATCATATTAAGAGCAACTGTGTTCTCTTCGCTGATGATGTAAAGCTGTTCAATACCACAGACAATACTGCTACCCTTCAAAAAGATCTTGACTATGTATCAGAATGGTCAAACAAATGGCAACTTCAAATCTCAACAAATAAATGCTCTGTCTTACATATTGGCAAAAAAATATATCAGAAAATAAAATACAAGATGAATGGTCAAGACCTTGTTGATGACCCAAGCTGTGTAAAGGACCTTGGAATACTCATCTCTAATGATCTAAGTGCTAGAGCCCATTGTAACTACATAGCCCAAAAGGCATTCAGAGTTGTTAACCTAATCCTACATAGCTTTTGCTCTGGTAATATTACACTACTAACTAGAGCATACAAACGTTTACTCAACCAATACTCGAATAAAGCTCATCAGTCTGGAATGGTATCTGATATTAGCACAGTTGAGAAAGTCCAGAAATATTTCACAAGAAAAGTTCTCCACTCCTCTACTCGTTGTAGAATACCTTATGCCACCAGACTTGAAATTCTAGATGTAGAAAACCTTGAATTATGCCGTCTTCAGTCTGATCTAAGTATGGTATATAAAATCATACATTTCAATGACTTACCTGTCAATGAATACTTCAGCTTCAACCATAACAATACAAGAGCACACAATAGATACAAACTCAAGGTTAACCGCACCAAACTTGATTGCAGGAAATATGACTTCAGCAACAGAGTGGTCAATGTCTGGAATACTCTACCTGACTCTGTGGTTTCTTCCCCAAACCCCAAAAACTTTAACCTTAGACTGTCTACTATTGACCTCACCCCTTTCCTAAGAGGTCTGTAGGCGGCGTGCATAAGCGCACCAACGTGCCTACCGTCCCTGTCTTATTGTTTCTTTTATTTTTCTTATATGTACCCATTTCATGTATTCATAACTATGTATATACTTATACCTATTATCTTGTAAGCGATTGACAAATCAAATAAAACTAAAAAAATTTAAAAAAATATATTGCACAATCCCAAATCATTTGGGCAGTTTTTGAATCAATATACTGTAATATGGGAATTTGATTTTCATATTCTATTCATTCATAAGAAACACAGGCTAAGCAGCATTCAGATTATTTATTTATTTATAATTCAGATTTCTAAGGCTACCCAACTCAACTTCAATTCTAAGCAGTGTGGAAATTAGAAACACAACCATAGTACAGTAAACCAAACAAGATAAAAACTAAAGTTAACAGGGGGAACAGATATAGACTGTAAACAAACTAATTTAATACAATGCAGGTGAACAAACCCAATCTATCCCAGAGTTTGTTTGATAAAATGGATCTCCAAGATTGGTTAGGCCAGGTCTATCTAAATCTTCAGAAAAAGTTGTTTCAGATAACAGACCCTGTGACAAAGAAGGCATACCAGTCCTATGGAATATGTATCGCAACTACTCTGTCAAAGTAGGCTCTATGTTATGAAAAGCATGATAGATAACAAACAGCACCTTGAATTACACTGGAAGCTCCCTGATAACCAGTGCAGTCCATGTAGAAGAAGTATTACATGATTGTAACAAGGCATAACTGCTTGCATTCCCATATTCTTGTAGCTTCTGAGTGTTTTACAATATTCATGCAAAATAACTGAGATATGAGTGACAAGGAGAAAGCACTTCCAATGTACAGTTGGAGCACTAGACAAATCAATCAAATTCTTACTGACCACAACTACTGCCTGCTTTTCAAGCATGAGCTGTGAGTACAGAAAGAGTCCCCAAGTGTGCACCAGTTCTGTAGAAATGTAACTCTATTAAGAGTTAAAGATGGAAAATCCATGGCGCCAAAAGAAACACCGTCCATTTGGATTCAGTCTTGTCAGATATCGAGCTTAAGTCTACTCTGCATCCAGTGTTAGCTCTGCAAGAAAGTAGACAAGAAACACAACCAAGAATACTAGTTCTATCTTTATTGTAAAGTTACATAAACAGAATCTTGCAAGACTGAAGGTATGTTTCCCTTCCTTTCCTTTCCTCTCTAAAGAAGAAAACTTCTGAAATGCCTTCTTCTTATGTGAGCTGAGATATCTTTTGCACACTAGTTGTCTGATTTGTAGCTCTTACTCAATATCTCCCAAGGTCCTTCCCACACACCATTACATGCAGGCTCCCACATCCTCCAGTTACTGGAACACAGATTTTGACAGCTTCATTTATTTGACCAAGACTCAATATATATGGTTATGTTGGTGGATATGTGTGATCTTTCTCTTTTGGAAAAGGCAACATTTTCTACTAATAAAAAGATGTAGCAATATGAGTTACTATGCAGAGAGTCTAAGGTATCTTACAAAAATGTATTGAATGGTTCATATTATAGTAGTGCAATATTGGCTTGTTTTCTTCTGAGTTTCCATTTTTAATTTGTACTTCTTTGTACTTCATTTTTAGAAATATTTTTAAGATTAAATATTTTGTTACATACATAAATAGATAGAAACAGATATAGATATGTATATAGATATACTGTTGATATAGATATGATATAGGTATAAATTTTAAATTAAAAAAGAAAAAGCAACAACAGCAACCTATGATCATATTCCTCCAGCTGACAGAAGGCAGAGGCTGTCCCACAGTCATTCCAACCAGTGAATCATAGAAACTTATCCTCCAGAATGATACATGAAGACAGCAACTGCCTGAAAATGCAGAGTGTATGAGAGTCATACATTGGCACCTCCACCCAACCTTGTTCCTTCTGCCATGACTTATCACTGTAACAACTCAAACTGTTTCTCTTAAAGACTTATAAAACTTCAACTATCTGACTTTCCTGCCATTGCAACTCCTTCTGATCTGCTGCACTTTTCAGAATGCCAAACTACCAGATGGGCTTCCACTTCAGCAACATGGGCAAAGGTCCTACTCAAGAGTCCATCTGGTTCATTTCTCTGCAGCACACTACCCCATTTCTGCCCTGCTTCGCTCCATTGCTCCCAACTGGAACCCAATCTAACTCCATGTCCACCTCAAACTTTCCCATCAATCCAAGTCCCCTAGTGACCAGAAAGCATAAAAGAGCTACCTTCTCTATGCCTATTATCAGTACAGTTTCCGTTGATAGGCATACATTTTCCTTATATGTGATTATTATTGTGCAGTGAGGAAAAGAATGGGATGAAACGGTTAACTTATCCCTACTATAGCATCCTTATTTCTACCTTTCTCAGTGAGCTTCACAGCATGGAAATTTAACATCTTTATGAAAGATCTTATGTTATATTTTTGTTGTTGTTTTGTACAGATATTTATCCAGTTGCAATGGAGGAAACATCTTTAGAACAATTGTCTCCTCTTGGACAGAATTGGAATATATAAATTACTAATTCATTGTACATGCTACTAAACTTAATATGAAACAAAATGCTTTTATGTTTTGGGAGGCTGAAAAATGATCAGTTTTCACAAAGTAAGAAAACTCAGTTAAGTAACTGCTGATCCACCATACCTATTATCTCTGGATATCAAAAGAAAAATCTCTGGCTTTTTGGAGCAAAAACTAGAAGCAGAACAGGCAAAGGAATGACAGCTGTTGATATGAGAAGAGGTATTATGAAAAAATGCATAAGAAGATAGCTGTATCAGACATTGTATAGATTGATGTACAATCTGGCAAAAGAAAGAACAAAATAATTCTGCATCTTTTTCAGAGAAAAGTTACATTGGTAGGCTGAATTGCTGGGAGGACAGGACATTAAATTTCCCATGTTATATTCATTTACTGTGTATTCATTTTTATCCTGTTGCCAGCATGTTTATGATATAGCTACTTATACATATAGATATAGCTTTAGATGTATACACTGAGCTGAAATTTAGATTTAACTAAATCATTTGAACTGAGAGTATCTGTAAACTTTTATAACCTTACTATGATTATATTTAAGCTGCATGTATTTTATTAGCTTTAGAAATGAAATAGGATATTTAGCATGTAACTTTGAATTCAGTAGCTGTTCCATTTATTTATTTATATCTATAATTTTTTTCAGAAAAGATTGTTTACAAATAGACATGCTGCAACTATTGGATCAGCTTTCAAGGAAATGAAAATGCACTGCTCAAAAAAAATAAAGGGAACACAAAAATAAGACATCCTAGATCTGAATGAATGAAATATTCTTATTAAATACTTTGTTCATTACATAGTTGAATGTGATGACAACAAACTCATACAAAAATTATCAATGGAAATCAAATTTAGCAACCCATGGAGGTCTGGATTTGGAGTTACACTCAAAATTAAAGTGGAAAAAAACACTACAGGCAGATCCAACTTTGATGTAATGTCCTTAAAACAAGTCAAAATGAGGCTCAGTAGTGTGTGTGGCCTCCATGTGCCTGTATGACTTCCCTACAATGCCTGGGCATGCTCCTGATGAGGTGGTGGATGGTCTCCTGAGGGATTTCCTCCCACACCTGGTCTAAAGAATCCCCCAACTCCTGGACAGTCTGTGGTGCAATGTGGCATTGGTGGATGGAGCGAAACATGATGTACCAGTTGTGCTCAATTGGATTCAGGTCTGGGGAACGGGCGGGCCAGTCCATAGCATCAATGCTTGCAAGAACTGCTGACACACTCCAGCCACATGAGGTCTAGCATTGTTATGCATTAGGAGGAACCCAGGGCCAACTGCACCAGCATATGGTCTAACAAGGGGTCTGAGGATCTCATCTCGATACCTAATGGCAGTCAGGCTACCTCTGGCGAGCACATGGAGGGCTGTTCGGCCCCCTAAAGAAATACCACCCCACACCATTACTGACCCACTGCCAAACCGGTCATTCTCGAGGATGTTGCAGGCAGCAGAACGTTCTCCACGGTGTCTCCAGACCCTGTCATATCTGTCACATGTGCTCAGTGTGAACCTGCTTTCATCTGTGAAGAGTACAGGGTGCCAGTGACGAATTTGCCAATCTTGGTGTTCTCTGTCAAATGCCAAACATCCTGCATGGTGTTGGGCTGTAAGCACAACCCCCACCTGTGGACGTTGGGCCCTCATACCACCCTCATGGAGTCTGTTTCTGACCATTTGAGCAGCCACATGCACATTTGTAGCCCTCTGGAGGTCATTTTGCAGGGCTTTGGCAGTGCTCCTCCTGTCCCTCCTTGCACAAAGGCGGAGGTAGCGGTCCTGATGCTGGATTGTTGCCCTCCTATGGCCTCCTCCACGTCTCCTGATAGCGCCTCCATGCTCTGGACACTAGGCTGACAGACACAGCAAACCTTCTTGCCACAGCTCGCATTGATGTGCCATCCTGGATGAGTTGTACTACCTGAGCCACTTGTGTGGGTTGTAGACTCCGTCTCATGCTACCACTAGAGTGACAGCACCGCCAGCATTCAAAAGTGACCAAACCATCAGCCAGAAAGCATAGGAACTGAGAAGTGGTCTGTGGTCACCACCTGCAGAACCACTCCTTTATTGGGGATGTCTTACTAACTGCCTATGCTTTCCACCTGTTGTCTATTCCATTTGCACAACAGCATGTGAAATTGATTGTCAATCAGTGTTGCTACCTAAGTGGACAGTATGATTTCACAGAAGTGTGATTGACTTGGAGTGACATTGTGTTGTTTAAGTGTTCCCTTTATTTTTTTGAGCAGTGTATATGATCTGTGATCTCTAAAAGTAATCTGCAGAAAGTTCCACAAAATACTTTGGTAAAAAGATAAATGGAATCAAGAGAACTACACAGTTTATTGCCATTAGACATAAGACATAAGAATTTATTTGTCATTACACTCGCTAGCAGGTGCAACGAAATGAGGTGCTCTTCCACAAAGTAAAACTGGACAAACACCACTAAAAGAAAAAAATTGAACTAAACACAACCAACCATACAATAATCTCTATGCAATTTAAAAATGTAAATACCCCATTACTCTCAGCCATTTAAATTCCACAAAAATCTTATGACCCTGCATTCAAACTCAAAACTGAACTTGGATAAAAACTGTTCTTAAATCTGGTCGTCCTTGTTCTTAATACCCTAAATCTCCTTCTTGATGGTAATAGTTCAAAGAGCTGATGTCCCGGATGAGAGGAGTCATTCAATATATTAAGTATCTTCCTCTTACATCTATTCCTATACAGTTCTTCCAAAGAGGGGAGTGAGCAGCCAATGATGTTTTGGGCCGTCTTGATCACCCTCTGAATTGCCTTTTCTCTGCCACTGTGCAGCTCGAGAACCATACACAGAGACAGTAGGATAATATACTCTCAATTGAACTCCGATAGAAGGTAGTCAGTAGACTCTCAGCCAGTTGTTGTTTCCTAAGAATCCTTAGTAAATACAACCATTGTTGTGCCTTCTTAATTAAAGCAGCGGTGTTTGCGGTCCAAGTCAGGTCATTTGTAATGATGGTCCCGAGAAACTTACATTCAACCACCTGTTCCACACGAACTCCCTCTATATACAGTGGCTGAATGTCTGCTCTTTTTTTCCTATAGTCCACTATAACCTCCTTGGTCTTCTTAATATTAAATAGAAGATTATTATTCTTGCACCAGCAGGATAGCTGTAGTACCTCATCCCGATATGCAGACTCATCATCCCCAGAAATAAGTCCTACAAGCGTAGTATCGTCTGCAAATTTCATTATCCTATTGTTGGGATGTTTATTTATGCAATCAAATGAATAGATGGAGAATAGTAGTGGACTAAGGACACAACCTTGTGGAGTGCCAATGCTAAGTGTCTTGACAGTAGAAATATAATCATTCAGTTTAACTCTTTGTGGACGATTTGTTAAAAATTCCAATATCCATAAACAAATATAATCTGGAAGATCTAGATCTTTGAGCTTGGCTATTAATCTGTGCGGTATGATGGTATTGAAGGCAGAACTAAAATCTGTGAACAACATTCTTACATAATTCCCCGGTGTTTCCAAATGGGATAAGGCCATGTGAAGCACAGTAATAATTGCATCCTCGGTTGATCTGTTTTCTTTGTAAGCAAACTGAAGCCCATCAAAAGAATCGGGAAGGCAGGAGATAATATAATTTCGAACTAGCTGCTCAAAGCACTTCATTAAGATAGAAGTTAGTGCCACCGGCCTATAGTCGCTCGGACCATTTGTGGGCATCTTTTTAGGCAGTGGAACGATGGTGGAAGCCTTGAGACAAACAGGAACCACGCATTGTATCAAGGATCGATTAAAAATTTCAGTCCATACCCCAGCTAACTGATCAGCACAATCTTTTACCACCCGACCAGGAATTGAGTCGGGCCCAGCTGACTTTCTGGAATTAACCGCCTTCATTGTCTGCCTCACATCCTGCTCATTCACAATGAAGGGAGACTCTGCTGAGTAAATGATGGCAAAGGGACAGTTTCAGTTTGATGGATCTCAAATCGGACAAAAAATTGTTCAACTCCTCAAATACCGCCGCACTACCATCCGAAGAGACCTTTTTTGCTTCATAGTTCGTTAGTTGTTGAACCCCCTGCCAAACCTGCCTCATGTTATTACTGAGAAAGCAATCTTCAATTCTCCTCTTATATTCAGCCTTAGCTTGCTTAATACCTCTCCTCAAGTTCATTCTTGCAGCACTATAATCTAGATCATTCCCAGACTTAAAAGCCTTATTTCTTGCGTACAACAAACGTCTAACCTTCCTGGTCATCCAAGGTTTTTGATTAGGATAAACCCGGATTCGTTTATCCACCGTGACAGTATCAATACAGTGTGCCATATACCCTAACACCGCAGCCGTGTGATCGTTGAGATCAGAATGATCAAAAACTTCCCAGTTTGTCTGTTCGAAGCAGTCCTTTAGCTGCTCCATTGCTCCCTCTGGCCAGCTTTTCACCGTCTTGACTACCGACCCTGCCTGTTTTCTCAGAGGAATATACTCCGAGGCTAGAAGCAGGGACAAGTGATCCGACTGGCCCAGATGTGGTAATTGTAACACCCTGTATCCATTTACAATATTCGTGTAGACCTTATCCAAGGTGTTCGACCCCTTAGTGGCACACCTTATATGTTGATAGAATTTAGGGAGGACCACACAAAGATCTACATGATTAAAATCTCCCGCAATAATGTATACAGCATCTGGAAATTTGCTTTGCAAGTTGCCAATTTCATCACCCAGGAAGCCCAGAGCCAAATCTACATTTGCATCCGGCGGAATGTAAACAGCAAGAATAATAACAATGCTGAATTCCCGTGGAAGATAGAAGGGTCTGCATCTAACAGACAGATATTCCAGCTCCAAAGAGCAGTGACGTGTTATAACCTCTGAGTTTGTACACCAAGTCTCTTTAACAAACATACACACTCCACCTCCTCTGCACTTCCCCACATTTCTGTCTCTATCCAGACGATGTAATAAAAAACCATCCATCTCAATAACAATGTCCGGGATAGTGGGGTTCAACCAGGTTTCGGTGATTAACAACACACAACACAACAGCTTTTCACGAACTTACTTGAAGAGACCTGTAACCTTAAATCATCCATCTTGTTTGCCACAGATCTAGCATTAGTCAGAAAGAGACTTGGGAGCGGCAGCCGCTTCATTTGTTTTTGCAGCCTGTATAAAACACCAGCCCTGCAGCCTCTTTTCTTCCCCCTCTCCCTTCGTCTTCTTCTCCTTCTCACCCTCTCTCTCACCGGAGCCACAATCCACGGAGAGCCGGGGAGCCTTGCAATCTCTGACGGTATGTTATGTTTCCAAACAAACTTAGCTGTTATCTCTTGTTTGCTTTGTAGTCCAATCTTCACAAGCTCACAATTGCTGTAGAGTATGTTCATCCCGCAGGAGGTATTCACAATACAAGATAATCCACATAAAACATCCATAAAAACACCAAGTCGAAGAGCACTGAGCTGCAGCATGTGAATGCGCGGTCATGCTAAGAAGCATAAGTCCTCCTCAGTCAATGTCAGCTGCCATTATGTTGCTGAAAAAGTCAATTTTGGGGAATTATCTAGGGGTGTTTTTTTTTTGGTCCCATGGTTTTCTTAATAAACACAGAAAGGTCAACCTTTATATTGTTAATAATTTAGTCATATTTGAAGAAGCTGTGATTTAATCAAAAATTATTTAAAAGACTTAGCTGGACAAAGTATATTCAAGAAACTCACACTTGAAATTTCAGTATGTGAAATCAGCTTGATCATTTTAAGAAGAATACAATTGAGTCAACTTTTAGATAGATAGATAGATAGATAGATAGATAGATAGATAGATAGATAGATAGATAAGATAGACAGACAGACAGACAAATATAGTAAACATTTCAGATATCAAGCTTACATATTTCACGATATTATTACATAATATTGTGGTTTCAATATTATAGAAACGTGATAGGTTTATCCAAATTGTCTTTGAATACTTTTTGAAGAAATATTCTACTTTCAGGTATTATGGTACTGACACTTTCTCTTTAGGAGTTCTGTAAGTTCTGTAACAATATATATCTCTTATTTATTTAACATTAGCTCTGTTGAGGTGTTCACCGAAATATATGAGGGATAAAACTGGTTGGCAGTCTCATTTTCTAATCAATTTCAAATTCTCATCCAGGTTAATGCATGAATAGGACATATGCCTTCAGCTCCACATCTTGCTCTCATCAAACTTATCACAGTGAAAACATCTCAAGGAGAAACTATAAAAATACTTCTGGGAGAGGGGACAAATCTAGTTCATTTGCACACCATGTTCCTTGTGACCTTCCATAACAACTCTGCTAATGATCTTTGTAAGGACTGATGGACAATTAATAGAAGAAGAAATCCATGCTCATCAGTGACTTCTAATTTAGTGACTGAGTAGAAGAAAAAAAATCCATGCTTGAGAATATCTAGAGAACTCTTGTGCCTTTAAGTTGAAAAAAAGACCACTTAAGGTTAATGAACCTACCTGACTTGGTCAATAGAATAAAATATGAAAGAGATTGGGACCTAAGCATATTTTTCTATCTCATAGTTAATAATGAGCAGTGGGCACTGTGAAGACTCATTAGTTGTCAGACTCCTGAAAGGACAATATATTCAATTAAAAAATTAAGTGAATTCTAGGGTCCTGAAAGAGAAGGGCACAGAACCACATGGATGTCTTACTTGCATTCAGGGAAACAAATTCAGCTCTCCCTCTAATATCACAGTTGAATTAATGGAAGGTAGGATTTTAAGTGGGAAAGGGGACAGATGGAAATAAAATTATATTGGGTGATGTTCTACATATAGTACATTATCCAGCTTATACCTTTTATCAAGCATGTGTGTATGGAAGCAAATGCCCTCAAAATTACATGAATTGATACTACTTTCATCCCTTTATACAGAGATAACTCTGCAACTCAGAGTCAAGCAAGGTTAACTCTCTTGCTTGATATACTGACTGTTACTTGATATTACCTGCATTAGGGGATTTGGAAGCTCAATAAGTACGTTTCCCTCCAGAGCCATCCAAGCAAAACTATTCATCCTTTTTATGTTGGGGAGAATAAAAAGAAATGGGATCTTCTGAATGTACAATGTTCCTAATTCTGCCTTTAGAAGCTCCCTCTCCTCTGCAATTGTTAGAGCACTGGAATAGTCAATGATTTCCTCCAGTGTGAGGATGTCTTTGGAAGTGTGTCCCTCTGCTCTAGGTTTTACTTGAAGAAAGAAAAATACACCAAGAAATAAAATCTGCAACATTCAATGACTGTCTTAGCTGATTTTCCTCAAATCTGAGGATTTCTTTCTGTATGATATTCAGCGGTAAGTATATTGGTAACATAATGTGCATCATCAAACAGGGCAGCCCAATTTTTTTAAAGATACTTGCTCAATTTGGACATGACAATCTTTCTATATTTCTGCTCCCTGAGATAAACCTGTCATACCTATGTGGAATTCTGAATATATACTTTTTCAAAAAAGTGGAAGAAAAAAGAGAAAGTCAAATATTTTTGGTCAGTGTTCTTTGTGCCCAAACTGATTAAATACAGCAGTAGTTTTCACAATCCACTCTAGAAAAACCTTTAAGCTTTCATGAAAGTCTAGAGGATCATGGGAATTTCTAAAGCCACACTGCAGGGATTTGCCATTGATACCACTCTAAGTGTAGATGAATTATTGTTTTAGGTCTTGTAAGGAGACAAGTATTAGAATCCCAGATAGTATTTTCAACTTGTTGACAGTTTTATCCCTTAATCCTAGCCACCCTATTTACTCAAAACTAAATCTTTTTGATTTCAATAGAAACCCTTTCCAAAGGAGAGTGTTTAGAATTACAGCTTGGAGTTCAACTTTTAACTTAAATACAAGGAAGTAAATCCCTATGCAGGGGATTTTAGACAAGCTTATTTTTCTTTTTAAAAAGTCAGGATTGGAATAAGGCCCTAATTGCACCCACATAGAAGTTGAATACTTGCTTTTGCAACAAAATATTTAATAGATGCAAGAACACAAGCTTTTCCCTGTTTTCAGTGGAATCTTAATATTGCCAAGAAGAGGCATAGTTAAGATGAGAAGTTTTTGTCCTGAAAGTAAAAAATAATTAATACTTGAAACATTTAACCTGATTTATGTTCTGATTATCTGTGCAACTAATCTTAGTGTTGTTAAGAACAAATAATAATAATAAAAATTATGCTGGTTAATAGTTAACAACTCTGCTTGACAGTCCTGAATGACAGTCTTAAGGGTTTGAGTCTGAGCTGATGTAATGACAAAATGACGGTGTCATTGGCATAAAGCAGGATAGGAAGACATTTATTCACCATCTTTTAAGCATATCAATCTATCTCCTGCAGGTGTTTTATTCTATAAGTATTACTTTTTAAAAGGACCCAATAGCCTTGCTCGATATAGAGATTACTTAAAATTGGATCAGAGAGCTGCACAATAGGACTGAATCTTTAGTCTGAGGCTTGTATTGTCATGTAGTTTATGTATCAGTGGCCATAACCACTTGTCAGTGGTAGAATTCTTGAGGCACATCAATTTCTATAAAATAAAGAATTTGAACAAAAGTAACTTTTCCATTTTATATTTTGATGTGTGAAAAGTTGTTTCTTACCAGAAATTCTATTACTGTACAATCATTGATGGGACAGGAGCTTTAAAGTTTAAATTCTGGATAGAATACAACAATTATATAGCTTTCTATTATTTTTATATAATGTATTAAGGGTTAAAAACAGGAAGCTTCATTGATTAGGAACTGTCAAAAGCTTCAAAATTACAGAAATCAGTTCAGAGTTATCTAACTATTGTTGGAGTGTTAAGGGTTTGCCTTGTTTGAAATCTGCACCCTATCAGCTGCTTTTTTAAAAATAATAATAATACAATACTGTAACTTATGTTTTGTTATATTTTTTGGGAAAATTAGAATAATTTCACTTTAGTTTTCCATCTTTCAGTGAACACCTGTGATTCATGTAAACTCTGAGATTTTATGTTTTTAACAGTGCGGAAAACTTTTCACTTTGTTTTATTTTCCAAGATTGAAAAATCTTCCTTTCTTCCTTTTTCTTCATCTCTGCAATACGGGAACATTTCTGATTGCTAATTGCAAACATGAATTTTTAGTGCCATGTGAATTCTAGATATTCTTCCCATATACCATTATAGGACTTTGAAGGTGGAGATTTTTTTACTTCCTCATCAAAGCAGCTTTTTCATCTCTTTTCCTTCCGTACTTGATTGAATAACGGAGAACTCTGAAGATTTTTAATGTATACATTTTGATCAAAAAATATATTGTACCCTTAACTCTTTTTTGTTGGTTTGCAACACAATTGTCGATTTCTTTGGGATAATGCTTTGACCTTTAAATGTTGTGATTTTCATCAATCCTTGATGAAGCATATGCAAACGTATTTCCAGATAAATTCAACAGCAGTTGCATATTATCTAAACTCAATACACTTTCCAGCCTGGATCAGGTTTGACAAAGGTACAATGCTAAAAAAAGTAATCTATTAAAATTCTGCTTAGTAACGAGAGGCTGTCAAAGAAGCAAACATCAAAAAGGATTAATTGGCTAAATACTAGTTTAAATGAAAGGGAGCAGAAGTGATAATCATCAATAATACCTTCATAAAGTATTAAAAACCTTGAAGGAGTCAATCACTTTTAGCAAGACGTGAACTCAGGACAGAATTGTATTTCTAACATGCATCTTACCCCTACCAGTCTTTCAATTAGGCTACTGTTACATTTGAGATGTATTTGCTGTACAAATTTAATTCAGATTCATGCAAATTTCACAGAACAAAGGTTGATTGCTCAAATTGCTTGAAAAGCAAAAGAAAATAAAACATCTGGTGTTTGTTTTAATTAAAGTGTATTTAGAAGAATTTTTTAAAAAAATCCATGCTGTTATTGAATATGTTTTGTTTCTAAGTCTTGCAGTGAACATTTTGTGATTTGCACAATTCTGGCTGAATGTCTATCTAGTAATCCCTGTATGGTTCCTTTTTAAAAAAAATACTGATTATGTTAATAAAACACCAAAGTAAACATTATTTATATCTATGGATTTTATATATGTATGTATGTGTGTGTGTGTGTGTGTGTGTGTGTGTGTGTGTGTGTGTATATATATATATATATATATATATATATATATATATATATATATATATATATATATATATATATATGTATGTATGTATGTATATGTATATATATAGTTTAAAATGCTGCCCCTTGACACCTGCCTCCTATAAAAATGCTACAATTGAACAGTTTTAAATGGAAGGCCTGATAAAGCTGTTAGAAGAAGATTTGCATCTCATTTTCCATTCTAGTCACTAGTCAAATGACTGAGGGGGCGATGAATGCAGCAATATATGAAAGGAGGAAAAAAACCATTTCATTTTCAATCTGTATTTGCAAGGTCTTTCTTAAACACATGCACTGAGTTTGAAGCTTTAATTATCTACAAGCTCGTGTCTTTTACACCCATTTAGTCGGTGCTGAACCAAATGTCTGAAATCCCACGTATACAGTCTCATAATTAATTTGGCCATGCCTGCACAGCAGGTCATTTACATTCCCCCCTCTGTCGATGGCAACCACTTCCCATGGCATGACAAGCTGCTTTTGAAACGCTAGGGAGCTGTTTGAGAAGCAGTTTGAAATGCAGCAGAGCAAAGCTGAAAGCTAAAGATCAGCGAATGGGATTGTTATTGGATGGATGTCCACTGTGTGTGAACAAGCCAAATCATTCTTGGAATAAACCGAATATGAATTTTAGTCAGAGGCCAGAGACTGCCTTTCAGTACAGAAAGGCAGGCAGACACCATAATCTCCTGAAAAAGATCAGAAATGTAATTTTGGATATTACTAAAATGTTGAACCCTAATTATGGAACCCTAAATCCAAAGTAACCAAACAAAATAACACATCTTCTATGTTGTTTCTAAAAACATATTAAACCTCATATGAAGGACTGAGTCATAGTATGCTAAAACAATACCTAAAATACATTGAATCACAAAGTTTTCACCTGTGTTTTGAGCTAGTCTAGCATATGGCATGTTTTGCTGCTCAGACTAACTCAGAAACTAAGAATTATCTCTTTCAGTTCCTGAGAACAGCTAAGTGGAATTTTCACTATTTTTTCCATGGGGTTTAATAAATATATGAAGTTATTGTATGGGATTGTTCTAAACAGAGATGGACAATGTGATATATGTGCTTTAAAACTCTTTCTGAATTCTGTAAAATTACTCAAAATTATGCCTGTAACATCTGGTAGAAAACACACTGAAGAAACTATGGAGATTTGATTTTTCTCCCTTCCTTCTCCAACTTGGGAAAATAGATGTATTACACCTGTAATGTGCTCATTACTTTTTTAGTTTTCAAACTATTTAAAATGATAAAGATAAATTATACCAATACCAAAATAAGAATTATAATTTATATCAATATTAAAATGATAAAAAGAGCCACTTATTCTATCCATAGTATGCTGGAAATGTCATTTAATATTTTCTATGCAATTCTTGCTATTCTTAATTTCCAAACCAATGGAATTTTAGAAGCTTCAGCCCCCTAAATTTGGATTGGTTGTCTTCCCTAGCTTTAAACATGTTCAGTTAGTACCATGGAAAAATAAATTCCTACTTACTGTGTTTTTTATTGGATATAATGATTGTTTCAATCATTCAGATAAAAACTGAATCATTCAATCATTCAGATAAAGACTGAATGCATCAATTATCACATTAAACAAGAGGAAAACCTTCTACGCACCGATTCCACCTGCGCTTTCTACAATTTTCTAAAGAACAAACTAAAAGACTTAAGGTCCATCCCACCCCTGAAAGGACCTACTGGTAAAGACTGCAATGATGACACCATTAAAACCAACCTCTTTAACACATTCTTTGGATCAGTATTTGTAAACAGCAATGGATCATGCCCAGTATTTCCTAGTCGAACCACAGACAACTACAATAATCTAATACATATTAATTTTACAGAAGATAATGTTGAAAAAGCACTACACAATCGAAAACCATCTCTATCTATTGGACCCGACGGAATATGTGCCTATTTCTTTAAAAAGCTATCCACTGCCATAGCCGAACCTCTAAGCATAATCTTTGAAAAATCTTTTAGGACCAGCTCCTTGCCTAACCTATGGTCACAAGCAACGATCATCCCCATCTTCAAAAAGGGAGACCCCAGACTAGTTGAAAATTACAGGCCAATCTCTTTATGCTGTGTCACCTGTAAAGTCATGGAATCAATTATTCACCAATCCATTATCCTCAACTTAGAGACAAACAACCTACTCTCTAATAAACAATTTGGTTTCAGAAAAAAACTATCCTGTAATCTGCAGCTCTTACACTGCAAAAACATATGGACTACACAACTCGATCAGGGCAAAGCAACAGACAAAATCTACATAGACTTCTGTAAAGCCTTTGATTCAGTGGTACACAACAAACTACTCCTAAAACTAAAATCTTATGGTATCTCTGGACACCTGCATAACTGGATAGAAGCATTCCTGTCAAACAGACAACAAATGGTCAAAATTGAGAGTGTCCTATCAAATTCTGTACCTGTCAACAGTGGTGTCCCCCAAGGCAGTGTTCTAGGACCAAATCTCTTCATACTCTACATAAATGACCTCTGTGATCATATTAAGAGCAACTGCATTCTCTTTGCTGATGATGTAAAGCTATTCAACACCACCGACAATACTGCTACCCTTCAAAAAGACCTTGACTATGTATCAGAATGGTCAAACAAATGGCAACTTCAAATCTCAACAAATAAATGCTCTGTCTTACATATTGACAAAAAAAAATCAAAATAAAATACAGGCTGAATAGTCAAGACCTTGTTGATGATCCAAACTCTGTCAAGAATCTTGGAGTACTCATTTCTAATGATCTAAGTGCTAGAGCCCACTGTAACTACATAGCCAAAAAGGCGTTCAGTTGTTAACCTAATCTTACATAGTTTTTTCTCTGGTAATATTACACTAATAACTAGAGCATACAAAACATTTGCTAGACCAATACTCGAATATAGCTCATCAGTCTCGAACCTGCATTACGTATCTGATATTAATAGAGTTGAGAAAGTTCAGAAATATTTCACAAGAAGAGTTCTCCACTCCTCTACTCATTGCAGAATACCTTATACCACCAGACTTGAAATTCTAGATCTAGAAAACCTAGAACTATGCCGCCTTCGGTCCAATCTAAGTATAGTACATAAAATTATATATTGCAATGTCCTACCTGTCAATGCTTCAGTTTCAACTATAACAATACAAGAGCACATAATAGATACAAACTCAAGGTAAACCGCACCAAACTTGATTGCAGAAAATATGACTTCAGCAACAGAGTGGTCAATGTCTGGAATACTCTACCTGACTTTGTGGTTTCTTCCCCAAGCCCCCAAAACTTTAACCTTAAGACTGTCTATTATTGACCTCACCCCCTTCCTAAGAGGTCTGTAGGGGGCGTGCATAAGTGCTCCAATGTGCCTATCGTCCCTGACCTATTGTTTCTTTTTATTTTTCTGATATGTATCCATTTAATGTATTCATAACTATGTTTATTCTTGTACCTGTTAACTTATAATCGCTTGACAAAATAAAATAAATAAAATCAATAAATTCAAGATTTTAATGCAGCTTCATGATGTTTTACCTAGCACTGCAATCTATTAATTTACTTTATTGATTAGCTTTAGCAGCTCACTCAACTCCATAAGACTGGCTGGCAAGTCTGGTCATTGTTCTTTCATTTGTTTTAATTAGAATATTTATGCAGGATGTTTATTGTTTTATGATGTGTGTTTCATAAGGTGATTATAATAAATCCTCCAAGTAAGTTTCTATGCAGAAAATGCAATTCATAGATGTATTAAATAAATAGAGATGCCAAACACTGACTTTTAAAATCAAGATTGATTTTAATGCAGTTAAATTTTTGTTGCATATATTGCTGCTAAATACCATGTTGGCTGAAACATCTACTGACATTTTCTTAAAAATTTTTCTTTAAAAGCTCTGCAGAGTGAGATGTAATGGAGAAAGTGGTAATCCCTGGGATGAAATGTTTTCTACAGACAGCATTACTTTACAGCAGGGGTATCAAACTCTCATCATCATGGCATTGTCACATGATGTATCACAACTTTTTCCCCTTCATTAAACCAGGTGTGGGTGTGGTCAGTGCATGACTCATCCGGCCCATGGGCTGTGAGTTTGATAGCTCTGCTTTACAAATAAGAGGAAAACCTTCTACGCACCGATTCCACCTGCGCTTTCTACAATTTTCTAAAGAACAAACTAAAAGACTTAAGGTCCATCCCACCCCTGAAAGGACCTACTGGTAAAGACTGCAATGATGACACCATTAAAACCAACCTCTTTAACACATTCTTTGGATCAGTATTTGTAAACAGCAATAAGGCTTTGTTCTGTACGACCCATTAACATACTTGCAAGCGCCGCGTGGTGATTGGTCAGAACACACGGCAACCTGATTGGCTGAGCGAGCCGCACTGATTGGCCCACCGCGAATCCCCCGCGATTGATGGAAACTAATCGCGGGAGATTCAAAGTGGTGCCATTGGCCGCGGCCGCCGCAGCCAGAGAATAAAAGCCGCTGTTTTTCTTCTGTAGCCCGAGCCGATCTCGGGACTTAATAAAGAGCTGAACTAAGTCACTGGCTCCCGAGTCTCCTTCCCTGCGACGGACACGACAGGCTTCATAGCCCTATACTTTTCCAGAAGATCTCTATAACTACAAAGAGCAAATAAAGCATCATAAACTTCTTTCTTTAATAATCTTAAGAAATCTCACAGAAGACTGTTGTGTGATACATTAGTTGGCATGCATGTTGGTTAAATTTCTTCCTTGTCACTTTAGCCCAGGATTTTTTTTCCAGACCGAAGATCATGTTCACTAAAATTTGAGTTGGATAAGAAATTATGATAGCAAAGAAAGTGTGCAGCAAAGCCAATTGTTTTGCTGCATGAATCCTGCATTACTTTTCTAATAAAATAGGATCAAGGGAACAAAGGAGTAAAAAACAAAAACAAAGTACAAGTTCTGAAGAAAATCTAATTATAAGAAGACTCAAGGAAATTGTGACTCTTACTGATAACAGTATGCCCTAGGACTGTTTTCTTTCAACTTCTAGCAAGAGCAAAGCACAAAGTAGAATGGTCTGTGCAAAACAAACCTCTAAGCAAGAGAGCTGAAATACCAAAGAAACAACAATAGTCAAAGAAGCAGCTGCAGCCTCAATTTCTAACCTCCCTGATGTCTCTACCAGAATGTTTACCAGAGCAGTATGACACCTATTTCTATACGTGACCCAGAGGAGAAAATGTGCTCTGATCAGGCAACAAGTTCCCTGAAAGCTTCCTCTTTCCAGAGATAAAAGGCAGAAGAGGCAGACAGCTGGAAGTACTCTATCATTGCCACTGAAAAAGAGGTAAAAGCAAGTGCAGCAGAGTAATTTTTTATGCTGAAGCTGAAACTGTTGGGTTTTTTTCCTGAGTGTTTCGTCAAAAGGAATTCTCCTCTAAGTAGAATCAGGATCTAACCACAGAAGAAGAAAGGGGTTGTTTTTATTTACTTGTATGGGAGATTGAATGTATTTCAGTTAAGATAATGGAATTATAAAAATGGCCTTTTATATCAGACATATTCTTCATTATGAAAAACAGTGACTTGACTGTTGGAATTGAAATTAATGCTGAGCTTAAATCTGTATCATCATTTTTCAGGAGGTTTATTCCAGTGAAATAGGGTTCTATGTTTCTTTTTAAATTTAATTGTGCTTGATAAATTATTTTGAAGTTTTCTTGGTAATATTGTGAAGGGATTTGTTGTTGTTGTTGTTGTTGTTGTTGTTGTTGTTGTTGTTGTTAGAAGTTGCAGAGTGTGCTACTGCTAATGTTGCTTTCTCTTAAAGAAATGTCCATTGCTTCACAGGCTTTTGTCTAACCACACTTCTCAATCTGAAAAAAATCCAGACGGAATAATAGAAAAATTGGGAATTTTTCTGCCTTTCTATAGTTAGAAGACATTGTTGTTCTTTTCTTGGGCTCTGCCTTCTGAACTAAAACTTTCATGCTCTAGACTAGTATATTTGTAAATAAAGTAAATTAAGAACAGAAAATGTTTTACCTCAGTGAGGTGCTTCATGGTACAAATACAACATGATATAGCTCATGACTGAAAACATCAGAAGAAATTTCTTCACATGTGAAATGCAGGCTCATAATATCTCTTAAATGTTAAGGTAGGACAAACGAAGTGAAACAACCTGTCAGTAGTAAAGGGGTAATGTTTTATTTATTCATTCAATTTTGATGCTGCTCAAATTCCACTAACAATGGGCAAGTCATAAAAATTAAATATTAACTCAGCAAAAGACACACCAGAACAAATTACAAATATACAGTAACTACAAAATAATTACAAGTTGATGTTCCAGACAACATATCAAAATGCAATCAGGAGAGTCCCATCCACCCAATCTGATAGAAGGCTTAAGAATTTCAAGGTGGATTTTATTCGGAGAGCAGAAGCTAGACCAAAAAAAAAAAAAAATGCTTTCTGAATCCCAAAAGATGAAGGAACTTGGACCACACCTAATCTCGCCCAGATTGTATCAGATGGGAGATAGGCAGCCCATCAAATATCAGATTCCATACCTTGTAGGCTTCTATAAGTAATAATCAGAACTTTTAATTGCATTCAAAAGGGCACTGTCAACACATGGGCATGATGTAAGTTCATCACTGTTCATGCAGCTGCACTTTGGACCAGTCAAAGTTTCTGAGTGATTTTCTGTTCCACATAGAGTGTGTTGCAATAATTAAACCATCAGGTAATAAAAAGGGCTGATCAATCCAAGGAAGGATGCCAATAAAGGTGTGCAAAAACCATTTTGACTAGAATTCCTCCTTCACCTCCTGCTTGAAGCCCAAGAGAACATATTGCACACTACTCCTGATTGAAAAATAACATCCTATCCCAGAGAAAAGATGGAGAATCTCTAGACTTCATGATTCATTTGCCAGAAGGTATCAAAATGAATTCCTGGAGAGTGGTAGCAGATATGGCAGTAAGAAGTAAACTAACTACTCATATGTAAGATGTTGAATTGATTGTGAGATAAGCTCCAATTTGGACTGGAATCAACAGGTGAAAGCATCATTAAGCCTCAGCACTGTTTAGAACCACTTCATTCTATGCTATTTCTCCTTCAGTCATTCTTGGCATAAAGAAATTGCTTGTCATTTTAATCTTTGTTCAATACAAATACCCTTTTGCACAAATAACAAATGCAGTCATGGTTGATTTTTCTCAGCACTGATGTTTAAGTGTAGCCATATATCATACAATGACAGCACTTTGACATCAAGAATACCACTGTACATTTTGAACTTAAAAAAAGAAGAAACTATCTTGTGAAATTTAAACATTGAGTTAAATTAAATCTTACACTCAGCTTAATAAAATCTAAGTTTATTCAGTATGGTAATGTCAGAAAAATATACTGTATGAAAGCAGGATGTTTCTGCAGTTGGCCTTTTAATTCTAGACACTTACAGAATAATAAATGCTTGCAGAGCATCATCCACTTATTAAATTACTGATTGCTTAATTGCACTTTTTAAGAATTTTAGGAATTCCCAACGGGGCTGGACAGAAGAATGAAGTGACCCTATCGTTGAATTTAGGATACAATTTTCTTTTTGCATGAACAGACAAAACCTGAAGGACATCAACATCCATAAAGATCTATATAGTCATTTGGGTTTGGTAAGGTTAGAATGATTGAAAAGAGCTAAATATGTAACAGGTGAAGTCCATTACTAATTGCCATCTTTATATATATGAATGCCCATCCTTATTCTAGCTAAAATTGCTAAAATTATCTGTGCGTTGTGGATCTTTTCCCATTTTTATACAAAATCCAACAGTAGGCAATTTGTTAAACCAACTACTGTCAATTTTTTTTGGTATACATTTTTCTGTGCTCCTGTCAATCCTTGGTTGTGTGTGGTCAAGTAAATGGAGGACTGAAATGCAAGTAGTATCAACTGAATCATGTGTTGAGATTGTTTGGTACAAGAGGTAAGATTGGAGATTGATTCAAATGTAGGCAATCCTGAAAAGGTTTAGCTGAATGATAGGGAAAGCAAGGACAAAGCAGGAGACTGACAAGTAAAACAGCCAGCAGATTGAGAATGGAGGCTAGAAAAGCCAGAGAAACAACGCACTTAGTTTGGACCATCTAAAACTCAGCTGTATGTATGTATGCATGTATGTATATATAAGTGTATGTGTATGTGTATGTGTATGTGTATGTGTGTATATATACACATTTCAAATCTGAAACCACTGTAAAAGTCTGACTCACAGACGGACACAATACAGAAGCCTGATGATGGCAGATGAGATTCTGCTGAAATGTTGCTACAACTTTAAAAGCACAACTACAATGACGTGGGAAAATACCCAAACAAAGCTGAATACCATATATATATATATATATATATATATATATATATATATATATATATATATATATATATATATATATATATATATATATATATATATACTGTATATACACACACACATATACACACCATATATTTTATATATATACATATATATAAAATGCAATCATAACTATTAGCAGCCAACTCTTGCTCATAAAATGAAACCCTTTAGCAGAGAGGTCATTTAAGCTCTCCAGAAAGAGCACACCCAGGAAAAGCAATCCTTAGATCCATTTGCACCACTTAAAGGTACCAGCTGGTCTCACTCATCTCACAAGATACCCTAAGCAAATGATCCAGATTTAAGGAAAGGTCACATGCCCCCCAGAAATGCAGTAAAAAAATCAGTGTCAAGCTTGCATCTTGCCTCTTGGAAGTACACCCCAAAAGGACAATGGCAGATACCACTAAAGTAGTGAAGGAAGACCCCCTCCCCAGATAGAAAAAGAAACCATGAGGCAGGAAAAAAATTCAAGCACAATACAAATAATCAAATCACAACAGTAGCTGTTGCTTGTTAAACCAATTACCAGAACAACTAGACATAGGAACTGGCAGATTTCTCAAACCAGTTTCTTTTCAGGAACAGAGATTAATCTTTTTCCTTCCAAACAAAGCTGAAAAGGGAAAATTATCCTATGAATAAACAAAGGATTAAACATCATCAAGCACAGAATTAAACTTCACCAAAAACCAGTTTTACACCAAAACTCAGAAAGGGTATGTGAACTCACGTTTGAATGTCTAGCTAGCTAGCCAAGGAGAAGTATTTGCAGGGGCGTATTTACTCCCAACAGCAGTGTAAAAAGCTTAAAACAACCCTTCCCCTTTAAGAAAAAAAAAAACCTTTGAAAACAGTAAGTCTAGACTGTCTGCCAAGAATGTAACAAGAGTGGAAAAAAACAAAAGGAGATTTCTTCTAACTACTGTTTCTCCGAATTGCTTAGAAAGTTAACAAGGGGTTCTACCAGTCAGAACCGATAGAATTGCACCCCTGACTATACTATAAATTTTGTCTTTTTAGCTTTTTGATGGCATTATTCCCCGTTCTTTAACTCTGGGGGATAGGAAACCTTTCCCTGTGGAAGGTGTTAGTACTTATCTGCTTCTCGTGTCCTTGAAGAGAGAATAAAGTTGTTTCTGAGCTCTGAACCCATGATTACAAACCTATGGCATGTGTGCCCCAGGTGGCATACAGTGCCCTCTCTGTGGGCATTCGAGCTGTAACCCTAGGTCAGCTCCACTGTGCATGTGTGCATGCTTCGCACAGGCCAGATGGTTGTCGGGTCTCGGCTGCACATGGCTGGGGGGGGCATGTTTGGGGAGGCTGCATGTGCATGGGGGTGGGGCATTGGGGTGGGGCACACATGTGCATGTGTGGGGGGCCAGGGTGCATGTGTGGGGGCTGAGATATATATGTGGGGTGTGACATGTGGAGGGGCCACACGTGCATGCACGAGTGGGTGGGGCATGTGCGTGGGGGCGTGCACATTGCATTTTGAGGGTTTGGGCACGCGCATGCACTTTGGGCACTCGGTCTGGAAAAGGTTAGCCATCACTGCTCTAAACAAAGATAGATTATTTTGGGAGGAAACTGAAAAAAGAATCCAACTTACATATTTTATTTGAAAATATACACAAAAAATGTGATGGGTTCTACAAATTCAAGATCATATCCAAAAGTAGGAAACAACAGTTGGACCTGATGTGCAATTTGAGGAAATGGAATTTGATCTGTCGCTATCAGATGCAAAGAAGAAAATATTTGCTTTGAAAAATATAAATCTTCCAGAAAAGATTGAAAAGAATATGAATGTAAAAAATCTTGATATAATGGATATGATGAAGAATGGATTGGACTTTCTTGCAAGAGGAATGTTGTGTTGTCAAGGAGAATTACAATGGAAGTTGCAGAGGTAATTACAACAGAGCCTTTGGAAAAGAGATGCAGTTGTTGGGAAACTTCCCAATTAAAAACCTAAGGAAAGATTTCACTATTAAGAACCAAATGAAGGTATCTGACCCTGGACTCAGAAATAATTGGGATTTGGGTGATTTTTGTAAAATAAGAAACTGTGTAGACTTTCTATGAGTAAATTACAATAGCAGACTGTTAACAGACTGCTTTGAACTTTAACTTCGCTGTTTAATCTGTTAGCTACTGTTTCTTCCATATGTGTAATATATGACAGGTCTAGGTTGCAAATAGATGTAGAAACTTATACATTTTGAACCTGCTTTGCAAATGGGAAATCTATTATTGTGGCAATAGATTTGTCATTGTTCAACTAGGGTGGATGTGTTTTTGTCCTTTTCTAAAATGCACAAATTTTGTTTAATTTTGTTTCGTCTCTGTTTAATTTTTTTTCTTTTGGATTTTGTACTTTAATCTTGTGAATAAAATGAAATTGTTGACAAAAAATAAATTTTTATTAAATCAAATCAACTTGAAAAGGAATATTTCAAATCAGAATTGTGTTGTTTTTTTTTTAAAAAAAGCCTTTATGTTTTTGTTTTATGAATCTAGCTAATTAGAAAATTGTATTGTATTAATATAGCAACAACAAGGAAATAAGCAGACTACATACTCATTATTTTGTATTTCGTTTTTCTGTTGAATTGTCTAAACATAATAAAATAAGTATAAAATCAGAATTATGATAAAATATAAATCAATTAAAGTTAAGAGGAGAGAGATCCCAAAGCCACAATGCAGTGTAAGAAAATAGAGAAAAAGTCATCATTATCTTGAGGTAGCCACAAAGTTGTTCGTTCTCAAGCTTTTCCAATTATGTATGTTAAGCTCAGGAAAAGTTTTCTTTCAATATTCTTAAATACTGAGCAGTTTTCTCTAGGAGAAAGTAGTCTTTGAACTAGCCTGCTTTGGAACTGTTCTCTAAAATGTACTTAACCTACCATATCTGTTATCACTAATAATTATGCAAGATTGAAAAGATGTAGTTTATGGACCAGTGGTGGGATTCAATTTTTTTTACTACTGGTTCTGTGGACGTGGCTTGGTGGGCCTGGCAGGGGAAGGATACTGTAAAATCTCCAGTCAGAGGTGGAATTTGCTGATTCTCTGAACTACTCAAAATTTCTGCTACCGGTTAGAACCTGCTGAATACCACCTCTGTTATGGACCATTTTTTCACTGAAGCAGTCTTCCAGGATGTTAATGGATATACGTGCTTTCAGGATTTGAGAATATGGTATACTCAGATATGCTATAAAACTGCATCAAGTGTCCCTTTGTTGTGTACTGAATATCTTTTTAATATAAGCCATTAAAATTGATGCTTCCATAAGAACAAAGATAACAAACACTTCATGTTCCAACACTATGTTCTTTTCATCTGATAACTTAATGGTTCTCCTGAATGTAGCAAAGTCCAAACAATAAAAATGATGAGTTAAATCTTTGTGTTCCGTATTCTTTAGGAGCAACATCCAAACAATTTTCCCTGATAGATTCACAAAAATATGGCAAAGTTCAGAGTGAAATATCAATTGTTTCATAGTTATTTAGTTAAATAACCTGGAACATTACCATGATTTTAAGGACAGCAAATGAGAGTTTGGCTCCTTGATGCATTTTTTCTCTCTCAGAAGACAAGAGTTCTGAATTGAAATGAAATATTTGGCCTAAGAAAAAAAGGCTGCAACTGGTACAAGTGTAGCACACGCGGAAATAATTATGGCATCCCCCAGAGAGCAACCAAATATCTTTTGGGAATGCAGATTGGCACGAGCAAAGAACAAACCACTGGAAATGCTGAGTTAGCTGAGCCTTCAGGACAATTAAGATATTTAAGAAATAATAAATTTTGGGAGGACAGTTTTCAAGAAACCAAATATTATTCCAACTATGAAGCAAAGATCACATACAACTACTTCATGGCATACTACCAGAGGTGGGTATTCAGCAGGTTCTGACCAGTTCTGGAGAACCGGAAATTTTGAGTAGTTTGGAGAACCGGCAAATCCCACCTCTGACTAGAGATTTTACAGTATCCTTCCCCTGCCATGCCCACCAAGCCATACCCACAGAACCAGTAGTAAAAGAATTTGAATGCCACCACTGCATACTACTATATATGTTCTATATTATTTTAAAACTGGGTACTTTTTTTCTTTCTCACCCTTAAGGAAAGAAATAGTAGCAAACATTTTTAAATGGCTTAAAAATGAAATTACATCTTACATAACCTTTACCTGAAACTAACTGTCTAAAGCAATGAGTGCAAGAGACACCTGGTAGCCTTAGGATTTTATCTAGCTCTGAGGTGAATGGGGTGTGTGTGTGTGTCTCAGAGCTGATTGATAACTTCAATGGCTGTAATTTCTTACAGATTTCTTTTTGTAAGAAATACAAAAAACTTAAAGGAAGTCAGCTGCACACTGCCAGACATATTGTTGTTTCCAACTACTATTTTGCATCTAAAGATGTTCTATTATAAATTATGCTGCATTCCCTTCTTGTTATGTCGGTTTCCTTTACAATATTATTGTTCTGTTCTGCCACCACCACTAAATCTCTTTATACACGTAAACATTCAGGTCTTTAAAATAAGATAATTAAGTGGAAGATGGAGGAAATGTAGGACAGTCCATACAGTTGGTTAAACTAGGAACAAAGAAAGAATTTGACTTCACTAAGTAGCTGAAATGGGGGAGGTGAAAGCAAGTATTTCAAAAACTAATTTATATCACCTTAATACTAGCCGGTCCTGGCCCTCAAATTAGTCTGGGACAGGGAGAGAGATTCACAAATTTGTACTCTGAGCCTCCTGCACATCTGTCATTCCATCTGCATTTCCTAAGTCTTCCTTGTCCAGCCCTTCTCCTGTGGTAATATGTATACTTGGAAGAAGGTCCCAAAATTAGCATCTTATGATTGGCAGTTGTACTACCAAATCATTGTATTTATTTTTCCTCTCTCTTTTAGTAACATATTTCTAAAAAAATAGTGAGCATTATTTTTCAGATTTAATAAGGGATTAAATTACTTTATACAAAAAGGACTCTTTTTTCTGGGGTGTAATGTATTATGTTAGATGTCAAAATGAAACATGAGTCATGGTTTCATTTTTAAGGGAAATATGTTACAAGGCCAGGTCCTGAAGATGAAACTCAAATACTTTGGCCACCTAATGAGAAGGAAGGACTCACTGGAGAAGAGCCTAATGCTGGGAACAATTGAGGGCAAAAGTAGAAGGGGATGACAGAGAATGAGGTGTCTGGATGGAGTTACTGAAGCAGTAGACGTGAGCTTAAATGGATTCTGGGGGATGGTAGAGGACAGGAAGGCCTGGAGGAACATTGTACATGGAGTCACAATGAGTTGGACACGACTTTGCGACTAACAACAACAATGAATGTGTATGTTGCATTGCTGATATTGGATAAATTATTTTGAGTTAGTTCCTTTCTTATGATGAAAGAAAACAACATTAGGGACTGTGTTCTACTATTAAAAGCTCCAGTGTCAATGTTTTTACAGCAATTGTGAAATACAGTGTGAATTAGTAAGTATAGTGGACTTGATGTTGTCCCATGATCCATACGGAGTCATTGCATATTTAAAGTGTATTGATTTCTTCACTCCTTTTGCTTTTCAGGAAATTAGTTGGGTGATTTCCAAACATTCTATCAGGTATTTAAAACTGCTGCAGGAGACAATCTCTACAAGCAACTAATTCAGTACATGAATATTGATTACTTGAGGCTTAAGTAGTATTGACCATTTAATTTCTATCTGAAAATGTCCTGGTTTGCAATTATTTAATAATACATAGAAATCTGTTTTTACCTTAACTTTGGTATGATTCTGAATGCTGCATAGCCTTAACAAATACTTTTTTGAAGTATAGAAAATAATGTTTTATACAGATTAGAAAATAAGACTGTAATGCTATACTGATCTACTTGAAAATAAACTCCACTGAGCTCAATGGCACTTCTTTCTGTTTAACAATAGCAATAGCACTTAGACTTATATACTACCTAGTGCTTTACAACCAGCTCTGAGCAATTTTAGAGAGTCAGCATATTGCCCCCAACAATCTGGGCCCTCATTTTACTGACCTCAGAAAGATGGAAGGCTGAGTCCACCTTGAGCTGGTGAGAATAGAACTGCCAAACTGCTGGCAGTTGACAATCAGCAGAATTAGCCTGCAATATTGCAATACTGCATTCTAACCATGGCTCTTAAGTTTAGGGTTTAGGATTAATATGTAAAGTTTTTAAGATATTGGTCATAATGGTGGTCATAATTTGTTAATGATATTTAATGAAAATTTGTATCATTTAAAAAAGGTAATGTATCTGACATTGGTAGGTAGGGCATGCTTTCACAGGCATTCATGTAAGAAGAAAAGTTGTTCCCTGGTGGGAGTGTGCCTGTAGGCAAATGTTTCCCATTTGCATGCTGTCTGAAGTGTTTGAGGCCCATATGTGGTACCAATAAAGGAGAATATTTGAAGCTTGGAGTTGAATTGACAAGTCCTTGGTGCACTCTGAGCTTGCTTGTTTTCTTGCAGACATTTCATTACTCAAAATAAAAAAATAAAAAAATAAAATAAAATAAAATAAAAAATAAATAAAAATAAAATAAAATAAAATAAATAAATAAAAATAATAAAATAAAATAATAAAATAAAAAAATAAAATAAAATAAAATAAAATAATAAAAAATAAAATAAAAAATAAAATAAAATAATAATAAAATAAAATAAAATAAAATAAAATAAAATAAAATAAAATAAAATAAAATAATAAAATAAAATAAAATAAAATAAAATAAAATAAAATAAAATAAAATAAAATAAAATAAAATAAAATAAAATAAAATAAAATAATAAAATAAAATAATAAAATAAAATAATAAAATACAAGCTGGATGGATAAGACATTGTAGATGATTCTCACTCTGTCAAGGATCTTGGAGTTCTCAAGTCTGATGATCTAAGTGCTAGAATCCATTGTAACAACATTGCCAAAAAGGCATTAAGAGTTGTTAACCTAATCCCGTGAAGCTTTTTCTCCGGTAATATTGTACTACTAACTAGAGCATACAAAACATTTGCTAGATCAATTCTTGAATACAGTTCATCTGTCTGGAATCCGCACTGCATATCGGACATTAATATAATCGAGAGAGTCCAGAAATATTTCATGAGAAGAGTTCTTCACTCCTCTACTCACAACAAAATACCCTATGCCTCCAGACTTGAAATTTTAGGCTTACTTAGATAACTTAGAACTATGTCGCCTTCAGTCTGACCTAAGCATAGTACATAAAATTATCCATTACAATGTCCTACCTGTCAATGACTAGTTCAGCTTCAATCTCAACAATACACAAGCATACAATAGATACAAACTCGGGGTAAACTCAATTGCAGGAAATACGACTTCAGCAACAGAGTGGTCAATGCCAGGAATACTCTGTCTGACTCTGTGGTTTCTTCCATTAACCCTAATTACTTTAACCTCAGACAGTCTACTGTTGACCTCACCCCATTCCTAAGAGGTCTGTAAGGGGTTTGCAAAAGTGCACCAATGTTCCTGTCTTAATGTCCCCTTTTATTGGTATCTATTTCATGTATTAATAATCATGGTTATACTTATATATATTATCAAATGCATGCTTGACAACATAAATAAATAAAATAAATAAACTAGGTAATATCATCATTGCTAGCAGCTAGTCTGGGAAATGAAACATCTGCAAGAAAGCAAGAAAGTTCAGAGAGCACCAAGGGCACTTGAAAGAAAGATATTTTTTTAAACAAACCTCATAATTTATTGTTGACTGTTATTGACCCCACTGATTTCTCCAAGATGATCTGTCTCTAACCAAGAATATTCTCATGCCCCGATTTCCTATTTGAGAAATAAAGAAATTGTGAATTTGTACAAAAGTTGATTCCAGCGTAATAGTACAATGGCTGCGTTTATTAGAAGAGCCATGGTAGCATAGTGGTTAGAATGCAGTATTGCAGGCTAATTCTGCCAACTGCCAGCAGTTCAATCCTGACTGGCTCAAGGTTGACTCAGCCTTCCATCCTTCTATCAGTAATTGCAGACTATTGGCAGCAATATGCTGACTCTGCTTAGAGAGGGCTCTAAGTCTAAGTGTTATTGCTATTAGCTTAAACAATGCTTTGCTGAAGAGAGAAGAAATTTGCACATTATAGATTTTATATAGAATAGAGTAGAATGAATGAGCTGGAAGGAACCTTAGAAGTCTTCGAGTCTAGCCCACTGCTCAAGCAGGATAAATAAATGTGTGATAAATGTATGAAGAACTCTTCAGTAGCACAATATAAAGTTACATATAAATTAATTGAAATTTGAAATTCTGAAATGAAATTCAAGGTATTGCCACAAAAACATATTATAAAGGATGCTTTATAATGTTGTGCTGCTTCTTGAAAAATTGAATGAGAATGGATTGTTTATGCATGCAGTGAAAACACAAATTGTGCAATGAATGTTAGCAAGCTGGTCTACCATTCAGTATGTTATGTTTTATTTATATTCATCATGTAACAATTATATGGCTGAATTGGGTCACTATTTGTGGAAAGGCCACTAACATCAGCACATAGAATTGATTCCCAATAACTGTTTTGGGGAGGGGAGGGGAGGGGGAGGGGAGGAATGCAGAGGAGAGGAGAGGAGAATTATCAAGATGGAAAACAGCTTAGTCTTCCAAATTTAAAGTAAGGTGAAAGGAACACTCTAAATGGAATCCCCAGCAAAGCAATTAAAAAGGCAGCAATTACAATACTGGATAATCCTGTATTGGAATGAGTATAAATCTTTCCATTCCTCACCATCCAGTCACCAGCCAGAGCTGAAGAACCTTCTTGAATGAGAAGCAAAATGTCATCAAAGAAAAAACAAAAATGTCCCGTTGCCTCTTGAAAAAAGCATTTTTGGGACAACATGACCTGGTTGACTGAGAATCTCCAGAGACATAGGAATTCAAAGATTCTGCAAAAATACCCAGAATTAGAGAAAAGTTATCAATTTAGTTAAGAATTATGAAAAAGACAAAAGAGATGCCTGAAGAAAATAAAAACTTGTAATATAGGGAAATTCTTAAAGTAGCTTTCGTAACTAAAGAAAATGAAAAACTGGGGGGCGGGGCTCACAAGGAATAACACTAGTTATATTGCATAAGAATTATAGGTTGAATTTTACATTCAAAAACACTACCAAAGTGTTTAAGAACTTTCCAAAATGATGGCTGGTTGAGAAGGAATTCCTTGGGACATGACAAATAACATTATATAGGTGAATATAACTCACTTGTTTAATTTGCAAAATAATCCTAGATAAATTTAGGAAAGAAGTCCTCATTATCAGCAGGCTATTATTTTCTATAATTCTATTCCACTGTATAGACTTGTGTTTGAACTTTCTGTAAATCCAGGGTCAGCCAAGGATGGCTGTTCTGTTTGGAAATTAATTTGTCAAAAGCTAGAGCATATTTGGATGGTGAAATGAAAGGCAAGCAATACTTTAGGAAATTCCACTTTGCATGGAGCCAACTGAAAAGAAAGAAGGACTAATACAAAATCTGAATCTGAACATAAAGGACATAGAATGAATTAGTCTAGTCAAAAATGGAGACTAAAGGGACATAATTTGAAATAAAAATAAAATGCTGAACTGGGAATGGTAACCCAAAGTTACAGGAGCCATGGAAGAAATTATAACAAACTGAACCACATCATCACAAGGGACAATTAATAAAATATTTAATATCATTAAAATGTTAAATGTAAAGACTAAAGCACATCTACCTAAAAAAGCCTAATGCAAAGAAGTCTGTGCATTTTAGTTCTGTTTTAGGCATGAAAGCTGGCTGAGTGACTGTGGGCTTTCAACTTACTTGACAGGATTGCTGTTGTTTAGAAAATAGAAGGCATGATTGCTGCCTTCAGTTATTGATAAAAAATAATAAAGATGGGATAAAATAAATAAAAAATAAAAATTAATATTCAAATTAATTTTTACCATTAATAACCAGTTAAACTAAATATATCACTAATATTTAAGGCAAACAACCACTTTAAAATAAAAACCTAAGGTATTCCATCAGCACAATCATTGGAAATTATATAAATGATTTCATAACTTTCCCTAATACAATCAGTGTATTTAAAAGTGCCCTAATTTAGTTATTCCACTAAATCCTAATTGAAGAATTTTTTTATCTCAACTCATGAACAACTGACAGAGCCTCACTAGAAATATTCAGAGAGCATTCAATTTGCTTTGATGACCTGAACCAGAGTTCTGGTAATACATGAATCCAGAATAGGACTCAGATATACCAAATCCATTTTCCAATTAATTAGCACTACAGAAAGATAAATGACTCTTAACTTTTTTGTATGTTTCAGCAGAATTTAAAGAATTAACCCTTCCTACTTCCCTTGCCAGGGTATTATCCAACTGGGAAAAAATATTAGGTTAATTTCTGAAGAGTATGTTTGCTGAATATTTTATAGTAAGAAATATTCCAGAGTCCAGTTCTTTTTTATTAGTTTGCTATCAAGGTGCAATTTATGTTGTGTTCTTTGAGCTCATTTCATCAGTTTATGTTTCTAAAGGAGCCACAATAAACCATTCTTTGAAATGTAATGCAGTACTATTTTTTATGGCCCAAGGTTCCTATCGACATTTTAACAATGTTTAAATAAAACATGTGGAATTTGGGATAACAGGAACACAATTCCCTGTTATCTATCAGAGTTAAACTTTAATATTTTCACCTACATTATGTCATTTAGTTTCCTTTAAGGGTGATTATTCTGAGTATTTGCTTTTTGAGCAGGTTCTCTAGAGTATTTGGTATTTTTAGATCAATGATAAGTCAGCTGTGGGGAATAGAAATTTCAAACACCTATCTTAAACTTTTTGAATATGTTGGCTTGGTAGAGAAGGACTAATAATCAGAAGCAAGGACTATATTTTTTTGCAAAACTATCCCATACTTTAAATGTATATATGTGCAATGCAATTGAAATTGTTTTGGATCACAACATTGATTTGTGTCAGTTTTTCTAGCCTCAGATAATGTCATTACTGTCAGAAAAGAAAAAAAAAGAGATATTTGGTTTACAAAGATATTTGTTTACAAACATCTTGACAATGTCAGTCCAAAACTCTAATTTACTCATAATTTAACCTTATGATTTATGAAACAATAAGTAAATCATGCTTCTCTTGTGGGGAACATTACCAAGCTGCCTGTTGAATCAAGTAAGAGTGTCTGAAGAAGTAATACAAAAGTCAAGATGGCAGCCATTACCACATAATTACTGCTCATTGTGGTGCACATGTGTGATGCAAATTTAAAAAAAGTTGGGGCTTCAGACACAAGGTTTCTGCTGCATCCATATTTTGCTGACTTCTCTGTGGATTCTCCTGAATGGCTACCAGCTCACAACAGCATGAATCCTTAACAAGGAAGTATAAAGTCATTTAATTTTGTCCAAGTTTTAAGATTTATATTAGCTATTAGATAAGGGAGCTCCTCCTTTTTGAATCTAACGAGTTAATATGTCCCTAGTGGACAGTGGTAGGATTCAATTTTTTTACTACCGGTTCTGTGGGTGTGGCTTGGTGGGTGTGGCAGGGGAAGGATACTGTAAAATCTCCAGTCAGAGGTGGTATTTGCCGGTTCTCCGAACTACTCAAAATTTCCGCTACCGGTTCTCCAAAACTGGTCAGAACCTGCTAAATGCCACCTCTGCTAGTGGAGAAATAGTGACAGTAATTTTTATTATGTAAGATTGTTAAGCTTTAAGCTTTAATCAATATGAAACAGTTGTTTTGGTTGTTTCTTTTTTAAAAAAAAAATATTGGAATTGACTTTAGAGCAATTGTTGTTACATTGCTCTAAAACATTGCTAAGATTTCAGAGATATTGCATACTTGATCTTCAGATGAGCCGAAGGAGAATAATAATAATGGAAAGTCTTATTTTCTGCCCTCCCTCATTTGTATAAGGTTTCCTGCCTTGGACAGGGGTTTGGAAAAAAGACCTCCAAGGTCCCTTCCACCCCTATGATTCTATGAAATGTATCTATCTCCCATCTCACTCTTCAAAGCGATAAAATAAAATCCAGAAATATAGTTGGAATCTGGTATATTCAAGCTGCCAATATTGTAATGGAGCCTCAGTTTTGCCATAGAGGTCATAAGAGCATTAGCCAGTTACAAAATATTCTCATTAATTTACCTGTGTAAAAATATCAGTAGGAATTAACATTGAAATCCCTCTAAAATAATATTGTTGTAATGTCTATTTTAATACCATTAGTCTTAAAGTCCAGGTATATTAACCCAAGAGCTTTACTTCCTTGCTTGAAAAATTGCCAGAGCATTTGGGTATTGATAGATGAATGATTATATTCTGTTTATGAAAAACATGAAAAATTGATGTTGTAAAATGATTCAAATATAAATATTTTATTGGAATTGTTGGGCTAAACAAGGAATCAACTATTTAAATCAACTGACTTTTAATATGTTGAATATGACTTACCCGAGTATGATTTGCTCATCAATATATATAATCAATGTAAATGTTTTAATTTAAAAGTATGGCCTGTATCTTCAAGTACCTCTTAAGAGTCACAGTGCTTGAATAGAAATCATCAATTCAATTTTATGGAAAATTAAAAAGGAAAATTAAAGATTGTATTAGTTATGCTACATAAGTGAAGTATGAAATAAAAATTAGAATATCATTTGGAGATCCAGTGGGCCCAGCTCAGTGGTGGGATTCAATTTTTTTAATACCAGTTCTGAGGGAATGGCTTGTGAGCATGTCAGGGGAAAGATACTGTAACATCTCCAGTAAGAGGTGGCATTTGCTGGTTTTCTGAACTACTCAAAATTTTCGCTATCAGTTCTTCAGAACTGGTCAGAACCTGCTGAATACCACCTCTGGCCCAGCTATTTAAAAAAATGTGAACTTCATTTTTAAAATGAAACAAATTCAAGAGAAAATATTATTTTTTGTTCACTGGAACCCTCAAAAAATGTTTAAAAATGGATGGAGATTGCAACTCTTTAACTCATACTAATTTGTCCTGTTTTGTTTTCAGATTACTATATACATTACCTGGGTCATAACAAAGAGAATAACTTACATAGTTTCAAATAAACCTGCTTCCCTGATTTTAAGGGTTAGATCCAAGTCATTAGTCTGATCTCTATTTTCTTTATTATTTATTAAGTTTCTCTATTCTAAAAATGAAATGATGAAATATGATAATATATTTCATGTTCTAGATGTAATTGTATCTATGATTACTACTGAATCGATCTCTTCTGTTAATATGTTCTAGTTTGAGATTCTTTTTTCACTTATATAATCACTATTTTTTTCTTAGTTCATTTTTGTTATTGTATTTCACCATTAATTAAATTAAAACATAATTTATTCTGATGTACTTGCATCTGTCAGTTGATTCAAGTCAACTGTAGAACTGTTTACTAGAGTGAGAAATGAAAGAACTGTGAATTAAAAATAATGATTTTTCTTGAGTTTTTAAGATATCTTCTTTGCTTGATAATATATCAATCATGGGAAGTAAATTGGGCTACCAATTGCTGTTGGGCTACCAATAGCTGTTACCTATTTTTCTCTGCTCTTGTAAATTAGACTATATGGCTCATGAAAAACTATATGGTCTGTGAGCTAAATAATTTTATCCAATAGGAAAATGTTTTTTAGATATATCAGTTATATTGGCACACTCATACCAGTGCATATTAAATTAGCCTTTGTTCACTTTTAGTTTGCCTTTTACTTATAAATTTCAAAACAAAATATTACTATGCTTTTAAATATAAGTGGATTATATGAAAAGACATGTTTCTATGGCCACAAGTATTAAAAATATTTTTCCCTGATTTCCTGTATGAAAGATGAACGAGATATAATAGATGAAAGGAAGAAAAAGGGTTGATAGATTATTCTTTATAAATGGAAGATTATATGCCATAGACTCTTTATTCAACTTCATCTGTGCAAGCTATTCAGGGAGAAAAATGGCAAATTATTAGATTTGTGCAGTTGTTCAGTCACTTCTGATTTTTCCTGATTCAATAGACGTGATTTTGCTGAGATTGTTTATAAGTAACCTCTTATTTGAATTTTTGTAAGATCCTACTTGTTTTACCAGCAATAGTATCTATCTACCTTGTCTTCTATTAGACTTTACTTCTGTTGCCTTTGATTTTTCAAGTCAATGACTCTTGCCTGCAAATTTTATTTTGGAAATATTTAAACTTTGGCTCCTTCATTACTGCTGGTAACAGCCATGCAGACCTAACTGATGACATTCAGCCATGCTTTTTTTTGCTGGCTTTTTATGTGTCCAGACAGTAATACAAACACATACTTTCTGCTAGTTTGCTGAGAAGGAGAACATAATTTAATTTTTTACAGGAAGTTTTCAAAAGAAGAGAAAAATGTGCTGGGCTTCAGCTGTTAGTATTATATGTAGAATCTCAGATTACCATAGAAACTCTGGGAAGGATGACTAGAAAGAGAACTAGAGTGTAAAGATGTGGCTAACAACAAAAATGGACTAAAGCTGTGGTGGTTGAAAAATATGTGATTTTAATAATGTGGGCTGCTTTACACTATTTAAGACTTATTAGTTTATTGGAGATTATTGAATTGTTGGGCATGCTTTGGAAAAGGGTGGCAAAGCTTTGAAGAAAAGGATGTTTTATTTATAGGACAAACAGTAACTAAGTGAGAAAAGAAACCCCTTTCTATTTCTTGTAGTACGTACATTACTGCTTAGTCCTTGTGAGATTGTCCCCATTCCTAACCCTTAGTCCATATAGTGTATATATGTGTATACACACACACACACACACACACACACACACATCTTTACAGAATCCTAGGGTCCATGGAATACAGTTTGAAAAGTTGTACCAGGACTGTAGTGACTGACTGACTGACTTACTTGCCTATCTAACAAGACCAGTGAAGAGGTGAGGTTTATAACCAAAGTTCTTCGGTTCAAGCCAATGTAAACTCTACTGGTTTGTTCTCATGTAGAAAACTTCTTTAGATAACCCCTTAACTTTATAGCTTTTGAAATTCCTGAATTCTTTGGAAAATTTAATAATACTTGTTAAATAAATTCATACTTCAAAAAAGACATTTCCCCCAAGGTTATTATTACATCAATTGAAAAATGTTCCAGGAAGAGGGGAGAGGAGGGGAGAGGAGATGTATTCCTGAGACATAACATGATCCTGTATGACCATTTGGAATAATCTCTAGCATTATCATGTGTTCATCATTTGTTATTATTTTTTGTGTTAGTGGAATAAGGGCTAAGGATGACTGTGATAAAACTTGAAGGTTATTCTCAGGTAGAACACAGTGATTTAACTGATGGATAATGAATATGCCTCTAACTTGGTCTTTGGGTTTGTTTATGAAGATTAATAAGCTGAACCACAGTTGTAGACTGCCCATACATCTCAGAGCTGGGATGCTTTATTTGCACACTTTTTCCCCCTCACTGCTTTTTTTTTTTTTTAAGGTCTCATACTTCACTAATTTGTCCAGTGAAATAAAGACTATTAGACATACTGTTCTAAGGCTACAGACATGTTTTGCTATTTTTATAGAGAATAATTATCCATGAAAATAAATGTTCCCTCTGATTCAGCTGCTACCTAGAAATTTATTTTTCAAGTTAATTCTATTTTAGTCAAGGCCTGAGAGAGAATAATGGCACATTGCTTCTTGTTCTGCTTCCTTGGAGTTTTCGTACTAGTTTTTTAAAAGAAGGTTTTTTACCTTCATGATTGAGCATGGTGTATGGGTTGGAATGTTCCTGAGCTAAAGGACATTTATTAAAACTCAGAATCTGGTTGTCTGTCAATGAACTGAGATGGTGATTTGCAGATTCACTACAAAGTATGTGCCCAGCTAAGACCTTACACATCCTTTACTCTTCTTGAAACATTCTTTTTCAGATATCCCCTAGTGTTCCAAATATAATATTGAGAGAAGCAGGACTGACTAAAGATGAAATGGGCACATGGAACTACATAATAACACTCTGGCTGAAGTTACTGCTTCCCCCCCATAGATTTGAGTTCTTTCTTGCTGAGGACAGTTACAAACCAGTATTGGCCAGGACAATTTCACAAAACTGCAACATATCCAAGAGGCTTTCTTAATGATGGCCTATGAGCGGCCATTCATTGCATTCAAGCAACTTATCAAAGACCAATAGGACCAGTCTGTTTTCCTCAAGAACATTTTTTCTAAGCAATCAAACTCCTTTTACATACCAGTGAGATATCTACATCATACAACCATTGCCAAATTCTGAAGAAAACTAACTTTAGCCTACTTTAATGCTCTCCCCCCAGTAATTTTGAATGGCCTATACAAAAAAGTCCCATATTAGCTAAGATTGTACACCAGCAGACAGAGGGCTATTTAAACAAGAGCTTATGTCCTGTTATATTGTATCCTTATATTGTATCCTGTTATATTGTACCATCTATTATATATGGATGCTTGTCCCGGCCTGATAATTTTAACTGTTAAGACACCTGGGAAATTCTAATATTTTTTAATGTACAGTTGTTATCAGATCAGTCTGATTCAATCTCCTTCAAATAGGCAGACTGATTGTAAAATCACATGGTGTGATTGCTCATTGATGAACTTGCCATGAATTGTACTACATTTTTGTTCTTTTTATTTTTTTTTAATTTAATGTGCTTCTATCTAACTCTGGTCTGCAGCCATAACTACAATTATATTCTGTTCTACTCACTATAAAGCAAACTGAGATGTACTTTGGCCTTGTAAAAATAATAAAAAGCAAATTACCACAAACTAGAAAAGCAAAGAGAAAAGATGTACAGTATACAGGTATTCTAAATAATGGTCTATATATAAATCAAGTAAGTTTTCTTGTAATGGTTTCCAGGCTCTTATATTGCTGTCCAATAACTACAATTGCTTTGTAATTCTAGTCTCTTTCATCTTTGCCTTTTTCCATCATGGAAATGAGTTGAAATTAGATTTTAAAAGCTGGTATCCAGGATGAAGACTTATAGAAATATATTACTCAGCACATTCTGAAGTAATTGTCAAAGAAGTGGATCTGCTTGTCTACACCATACTTTTCCATTAAATTTTTTTCCATTAAAATAGCTAAAGGGTACATCAAATTGAGAATTGCTTGGAAATGAAATAAAACTTAAATTTTGATTAGAAAGCAAACCATTGTATTAAATTATATAATAGAATAATGATTTGTTAGAGGTAGGAAACTTGTGGTTCTTCAATGGAAACTAGAAATGTACCACTGTTTGTTATAAGTAAACAACATATAGGAGGAATATGTTATTTATTTATTTATTTATTTATTTTATTTTATTTATTTATTTATTTGCTGCCTATCCCATCATGGAACTCTAGATGGCTTACAACAGTAAAAACAAAGAAATGAAAAGAAGTATAAACCTAACAGTACCAAATAGTGAAACAATAAAATAAACAATGAAATAACAATGAAAAGACAGTAATATGAGATTAAAAGACAGATGGGGAGAAGCTCTTGAAGGATAGGAGGGTTGGGGCAGATCTGACCCGGGGGGGAGGATTAGGATGTTCCAAGGGGCAGATGCTATGGCAGAGAAGGCTCTTTGGGATCCCAATAGTTGGAGTTTTTTTTACTGTTGGGATTCTTAGCAGGCTCTCTTTGCCAGCACAAGTGAGACAGGCCTATCTAGCACTGTCCATCAGGTAGTTTGGATGCTATTTGTCAAACTCAAGGTATGCTTATTCTGTGTCAACCATTATCACTTCTCAACTTGCCAAACAACAAGGGGGAAGGAAAGGGTGAGATAGAATGCAGACTCCAGACTTCAAGAAGAGCCATGGGAACCAAGTACATGTTGGTCACATTTGCCAAGACTAGAGACTTTTCTCATAACAATATAATAACACTCAATTGGACAATGTGACCTTCACTAATAGGGGGAGGGATAAATCCATATTGTAACTATGTGGCTTTGCATGGGAATTAGGTAGAGCTGTTTTTGCTTTCATCAGTGCCAAAGTACTCAATAAAGTTTTGCATTCAGACATCTGGAGGCCTTAAATGTGCTTGCTTTGGATGGGTTCATCACTCAGTTGGCTTTAGGGATCATAACCAACACATTGAACTATGCTCAGAAGCAGATTGACAACCAGTACAGTTCATGGAGCTGAGATATATGGGCCATTTTAGGAGTCCCAAAGACTGTCACACTTCATAATAGCTGAAGTTTCTGAATAGATTTCAAGAGTGGTTCCATGTAGAGCACATTCCAGTAGACCATGCAAGATTACTAGAGCTTGAGTAACTGAGTGCAGCTAGCCCAGATTCATGAAAGGTCACAACTGATGCACAAATCAAAACTATGCAAAGGCTCTCCTAGTCACATCCGCCACCTGCTTTTTGAGCAGGAATTGTGAGTACACAAGAACATCTAAGTTGCAAAGTGGATCCGAACAGGATAGTGCAACCCTGTCTAGAATTAAGGATGACAAAAAACTGTATGTTGAAGTTGTATGTATCCAAAGCCACTCGGTCTTGCAGGGTTCAGGCCCCATTTAGCTTCCCAACAGCTTCCAAGCACTGTGAAAAGATAGTGATAGCATCATTCAGGTCACTAGGCATGGAGTTGATGTAACTTCAACCCAGACAGGTGACTTCACCATGGTTTCATGTAGATGTTAAATAGGACTGGAGAAAGTACTGAGTCCTGTGGAATGCTGCAATTGAGTAGCCAAAGGTCACACCAATTGGGATGGACTTGGAGAAAGAAGGTGAACTAGCATAAAACTGCACCACTCAGCCCAGGTTCCATAGGGGGTCAAAAAGGATATTATGGTCAATGGTATGGAAGGCTGCTAAGAGGTCAAGGAAAGCAAGCATCTCCATCCTGCTCTCACTGGAGATCATCCTTAAGTGCAAACAAGGCTATCTCCATCCCATAGTCAGGTCTGAATCCTGACTGAAAGGGGTCCAGAAAAATCTATGAATGTACCACTTTCATTGTAAAATGATAGTGATGGAAACTGGACAGATGGATGAAGACTTTTCTATCAAATTTGTTGGCCATCCTTTACCACAGGGTAACTCTGGGTGGTGTGATAACAACATGTTTGGAGTGTTAAAAACACATGCATAGCAATAAGAACAGACAGACCAGTAACAATAGATACAGTTTATCAGAATGTGAAATAATTCATCCAAACTATTTATGGGATCACTGTTAATCTAAAAAATATTGCTAAATAAATATGAGGGAAACATGACATAAGTATGGTGCAAACAGGTATTAGGAAGCTGTGCTTTGAGAGAAGAGTAGTCCAACTGAGAAAAGAATATCATGTTAGTGAATACAATGGAAATTATTTCAGGCAAGTTTTGGATACAGTTAGGTACTGAAATTTTAACTCATTTTTCTGTCTGCTGATCAAACATGTTCATAACGTTATACATAATCTTGTGTAAATAGAGAAGAAAGAACTAAACTCCTGGGAGACTTAACAATGTACCCTATAAGTAGCCTTGGAAGAATGTTGTACTAATACAAATAATACTAAAAGAATTTAAAACAAATAAAAATTGAATTCAATTAAAGAATAGAAAAATGACCCATGTGAACTTTTTAATTATATAAGTTCAGGCATCTTTGACTCCCAGTAATGATTACACTGTGGTCAGTAATCTGCTTTGCTATCTACTTTGATGATTTATAGGAGTATATAGTATATACATAGGTATAACCCCATGTACACTGTCCTTTTCTCCCTAAGGTCTTTAAGGAAAGGGAAGAATGAAAATGTGATATTTAAAAAAGAAAGAAAATGAAGGATAGTAATATGGATATATATGGTGGCAACATCAATAAAAGCTCCAAGTTATTGGTGTCTATATTAAAACAACACAACCTTTCCTCCTTGGTTTCCTTTCTGGTTATGCTCTTGGTTCTGTGAAAAAAAAATCTTATTTTTTCAATCAAACAATAACAATATCATTGGTTATCATTATAAAGTAGAACTCCTCATATGTGTGTATGTGGGGGTGGGGGTGGAAATAAATGGCTCTACTCATTAGCTGACATCTTTTACACTGCCTCTACTTAATTATTGTCAGGAAACAGTTTATGCTTGAGTCTCAAACAAAGGTGATTTAGTATTAAATACAATGCTGGCCAAGCTAAGATCAGGTTGTTCAAGTTGACTTGGGATTTCTGCTGCATGAGTGCATCTGGCGAACATGTTTTTATCCTTAGTTTAACTGGATTAAATTTAATATTAAGTAGCCTGCATCCTAACAAACTTCATATTCATGACACCATTTAGATGAGAAATATAATTTTATTTTAAAAAATAGATTAGTTTCCTAATGATGAAATCTAGCTTCTACTGAAGACAGGAATTTAACTTTTTTTTCCAAGTGATCATTCCTAACAAACTAGCATACTGTTTATAGTTACAGAAGATATCAGATACTGTATTCAGAAAAGTAAACCTTTTTTCCCTCTCACCCAGGAGAATGCACCAACAATATAAGCATTATTACTGTTATCTTTAAACTTCTTGGATTGTATTTTATTTTTTTATAGTGATTTTTATGTTGCTTTTGCAAGCCACTTACATTCTTTTGACCATTGCTTTTGCAACAGCCTTTATTGGAATGTTTTTGTTCTAATCTTTAAAAAAAACAAAAAACCTCTACTGACTACTGTTTGAACATTAATATCATTGTGAATAATGTTGCAATGGAGGCAATGGAGGCACAAAGGAAAGATGAAAGGATATAGGAACGGCTCTATTGGTTATTTTTAATAACCATTTTAAAAATAGTATTACTTTCTCCTCAGCTTTGTTCTATAGTCTCCAAAAGCTACATGCAAACTCCAATATTATAAGCTAGTTTAAACAACATTTAAAAAAAAAACTTTTTTTGGAGGAACCCCAAAACAATCGATGCAAATATGGTTTGAGTATTGATAGGGAGATCAAGCATCAAGATTTATCTGCAGGTTTAGTATTATATAACATACTTTTTAATATATTTATAGAATGTTCAGACTCCATTTGGACTCCAAGAGCATTCTTGGCAGGAATAAATGTAATTTGACACATGTTAATTGCTGCAACATATATACTCAAGCTTTATATCACCATTGCCAAGCCAAGTATTTAATGAACGAAAAAACAGATAACTATTCTATTCAATATTGCCACAATGGAAAGGAAACTAGCCAATTAGAAGAAATGTTTCTGCAAAGTTTCATGGTTTCCTACTTGAATAGTAATGACATTTTAAACAGAAAATGAATTAAAAGAATGAAGCTATACAGAATGTTCATATCTTTATAGGTGAAATCCTCTTGCCACTGTCTGTAAATCTTGTCTGTGTCTTTTGAAATTATCCTGGTTTTAAAAGCTGTTGCACTTTGGAAGGAAAAAACTAATAGTCACTTTACTTGATCAATCACAACAGTTAACAGCTGTATGAAATAAAAACTGTTATCTCCAGTACTATATTACATCTAGAAACTTCAGATTTGGAAGCACTTCTGTAATCAATGAATTATCAGCTCATTTATTGAATATCATTGGCTGTTTTTGTTTCAGCCATATCTGCACTTTTAAGCTTCATTTGTTTCAGATGTTCAATAACATAGTTGATAGACTATACCTTAAGCATTTGCTAATTCTCTTTTGCCCAATTATTCCATCTTCCATATATTTGAATGCTTTTAAAAATTTCAATATATGGATTTATATGGCCAACACTTAGTGGTATTGGATAAAGGACCAATAAAAAAAGCTATGGATCAATGTACTGATCTTTGGGGGAGGGGAGAAAAATAAGCTTACAGCTCCAATGATACATCACTAATGAGTCAAAATGATTAATCACCACTACCAAGAAATAAGATTTAAGAAATGTCACAAAGCATTAATCAATTCATGAAAAAATGTGGAAAGAAATATACTAATAAGAATAGTCGTCAAATGAGGAGTTGTATGGAATCCAGAATCAACCAGTTTATTCTAGGCAGCTCCTAAACAAGACATGAAAACAATATACTTCTTTGATTTGTTCCCAAGACATTAAGGTATGTGTATGTGGGAGAAGAAAGACAGACAGACATAAAAAGTCCATGACTATTAAGAAATATAGATATGCAGGTTACAGTGATCAAATGAAATTGACAGTAAACACTGGCTCCTCACTCGCTAATGTTATAAAAATTTGGTAGTTTCAAGTTTTGTATCTGACTCAAAGAGACCCAGATTCAAGTAGCCAATTGATCAGAAAGTTCAATGAGCGGCTTTATTCCAGGGGTGTCAAACTCATGGCCCACAGGGTAGATGTGTCCCGTGCTGGCCACGCCCATGCCCTGTTTAAGCGAAGGAGGAAAAAACTCACAATACATCATGTGACAACACTGTGACAACGTGAGTTTGACACCCCTGCTTTATTCTAATGATTGTTCCCCAACACAGAATTATTGAAGTACAAAATCAGAGGATATTCAAAGTGTATCAATTTGAGTAGCCAGAAAAAAGGAAGGATATGAAGGATAAACCTAACTGCGGGTTTTTTCATCCCGCACCTAATGGGCCGCTCATGGGGTAGGCCTTACAACGCCGAGAAGGAAAAATGACATGAGCCAGGTTCCTTGGAATGAATGAGCAAGCGAGCGAGCCCAGAACAGTTTGGGGCCTGCTCTTTTATTAACAAGAAGTAATAAGAATAGTTACATTGTTTGCTAATCAGGGCAAATAATCTCCTTCCACATACTGGCCCATACGGAGGACCAATCATCTCCTTCCACATACTGGCATAACCTGGTGCATCATGGGTTTTTTTGATCACCCTATACTGAACACGTGCTGAGTTGCTGGATTTCCTTGTTCCTGGTTCATGACCTACCTACTGTGTCATGTGGCAGTTAGGCAGTCACTAATAAGGAAGCAGAATGGTTCCAGCATCTCCTCTGTTTTTATTTGTTTTTAGGAGCTATCCTGCTCACTGTCACTGAACAGTGGCGGAACCTTATCATGGAGCTCCAAACATGCCAGAGGGAAGGATGCTTTCTCAGGGGAAGGAGGTTTCTTACCATAGCTCTGGTCCGGGGGTGTATCAGACTCGTCCTCAGTTTTGGACTGATAAGCCAATAGTGACAGTTGTTCGTCCTTAGCACCAGAGCGCATGTTTACAAGCATATTGATATCAGTATCTATAGCAGCTAAGCGTTTTTTGACAAATTTTAGTAGGCGAGTGCCTACACAGGGACCAATGGTACAAAGTAATATGAGTAATATTATAGGTCCAATTAGGGCAGAGAGAAGCGTTAGTAAGCCAAGGAGACCATGAGAATAGTCCCTGGTACCAAGCATATTGCGAGGACCTTTCAAGCTCTCTTTCTTTTAACCTTTTATCAAGCTCTTTCATAGAGTCTAGAACAATTCCAGAGCTATCCGCATAAAAACAACATTCTTCTTTAAGTGCTGCACATAATCCCCTTGTTTTAAATATAGGAGATCTAAGCCTCGTCTATTTTGTATTACTACCTCGGATAAGGATGTGAGAGAGTTCTGCAAGGCTACAATTGAGGTTTCTATGCGCCTGAGGTCTTCATCAATGGTGGCACTGAGTTGATGAAGTTGATTCTGGTTAACTGCTAGTGCTGCAATGCCGGTAGAGGCACCCATAGCACCAAGACCCAAGAGGACTGATAATGTTAGAGCAGTGACAATCTCTCTTTTCGCTTTTAAATGATATTGATGAGGCTCTAAGATAGAAATGAAATCATCAAAGGTATACACATCTATTTTTGGAAGCAATTGTACTTGAATGCAAAATGAATTACTTTTAACTAGCTCATCTCCATGAACACAGGCCGTGAGACCGGTAGAACAGGCCCAAAGGGAATTGTTACCAGGAATAAAATATTGACCTTTAAGGCGCAGAGTGATGTTAGCACCACTGACCGTGGAAAAGACCTGAGTGTAGCCTGCAGCGATCGGATTTCTGGATTGTGGGAGATATAAATCACAGAGATGTTTACCAGTAGTAGCATTGGCACAATATTGAGAATAGTTTTGAGGAATGTTACCAAGACAACATCCCTGACCGATGACTGACATAATAGTGAGAGAGCTATTTCTCCATCGGCATGACGAATCATTAGTAGCGTTGACAATGGGCTCAATTGAGCCAATCGCTTCATAAAATGGAGGGATAGAGGAAACACAAAGCCAACATTGGGAAGAAGGGGTAGAGTTAGTAGAATTCAAAGCTTGGTAGGAGGAGGAAAGCAATCCTAGCAAAGGGTGCTGTTGATTGGTTAGTGGCTGAAGAAAAGAAGACTGAATCTGATCAGCATTTGGTCCTAAGGGAGGGGAGGGCAGGAGAGAAACATAACGCTGGATATAAAAAACATTGCCATAATGATAACCGGGCCATGAAGCATGCATACGACTCCCCCATTTAACCCCAGTGTCCCATTTTTTACTACTTTTCCCTGCATTTGTAAAGGTGATTGTGACGGGGTTGCACCGATTCCATGGTTGGGCAGCATACTTGTGGCATGATGGATAATGGCCGGTAGTACGGTGGATTATGATCAAGTCATTTTTGTAGGGGGGTGACCATGACATTTGTCCAGTAGAGACACAAGACCAACTCTTGCAAAAACAGTCCGCCACCCCTCCGCACATATAGATGTGAGCAGGAATGGAGTCATGTCCAGGGCATACATAAAAGGGAGTATTCTGGACCCATTGAGGATTTGGAGTAAGAGATCCAGTCTCTTCCCTGTATGCCGTTTGTCCCAGGATCATTTCAGCCAGGTCGAAGTGGAGGGAAGGAAAATAAGAGTCCAATCGAGTGTAGTTAGAAGTGGAGTTTAGAATCTGTCCATAAGTATCTTTAATAGTCCAGGTGATGTTGAAGGAGCGATGAGCAAGTTGAGGGTCCTTTGAGTGACGATGTTGAGCAGGTGCGGGTATTGACGGAAAATGAGGAACCATAGAGGCATGCAGGAAACAGCCACGGGCATACAGCGACGGTGTAGGAGCAGTTGTGCAGCGGTGTAACGTCAGCGGTGGGCAGGAGGAAAGTTGGAAGCGAAACTGGTTGTTGCAGATGTGGCAGATCAAGGAGAGTCGATGAGACAGCCACTGACGGAAGTTGGCAGGTGGATCCCACAGGATGGAGTCATCACAATAGCCGTGCAGCAAGATGGAGATGGCAGGCATTTGTTGAGGTAGGGTGGACCAAAGAGAAAAGAAGGGGGAAATGGGAGGATAGTGGAAGGAGTAAGGGGTGTAGAGTTGAGCGGATATGGAAAATTGGATTTGAGTGCCGTTAGGCAAGGTGGAAAAGGCAAGGCAGGAATAGGATCCTATTGTAGATGGGTGAGAAAGGATGTGAAGGTCAAGAAAACAATATCGGAAATTAGAATAGCGCTGTTCCCGTGTGTAGGGAGAAGGAAAGACGGGCTTTTGTTTAAAAAGGCAAGCGATGGGGCAGCCGTGAGGGGGACGCGGTAGTTTATAATGAAAAATTATCTCAGCTTTGAATGGGGCAAACATGACCGCGGGAGAGACAGAAAGTGAAGTGAGCACAGGTTGAAAGAAGAAAAGGAATAATATGAAGGGTAAAGTGCTATGAGGAGCCATAGTAGGGTCGTACTGCTTGGGCCGGAACCCACAGGGTCTTTTCTCCAGCGAGCTGGACAGCTGCGTAGCCGCGCCCCCAAGTAATTAGTTCGGCTGGCCCCTTCCACTGGGGGTCGGGAAGTTGCCTGTAATAGACCAAAGGGCGTGAAGAAGAAGATAGATCAGGAGAAGAAAAATGCCGAGTGGCAGCTGAGGTGGGTGGCACCCCAGTGAGATTTAAGAAATTGAGTGTATAGAGACAAAGATTCAATGTGTTTTGCAGCGCCGGGAGGTTGGGTGATAGTTTTTCCCCATCTTTAATATAGCGTTCTAACGCAGTTTTTAGGGTCTGGTTGGCTCGTTCAATTATGGCCTGTCCCTGGCTATTGTATGGGATCCCAAATTTATGCAGGACTCCCCACCGCTGGCAGAATTCGGCAAATGTCTGACTGCAGTAAGCCGGGCCATTGTCTGTTTTGATTTGATCTGGACGTCCCAACGCTGCAAATGTTCGAATGCAATGATTGATTACGTTTTTGGTAGCTTCCCCTCTTTGCAGGGTTGCCATAATGAGGCCAGAGTAGGTATCAATGGAAACATGTAAATATTTCCAAGGGGCAAATGGTGAAAATTGGGTGACATCCATTTGCCAAATTTGACAAGCTTTTAGTCCTCTAGGGTTAACCCCTATAGGTATGGCATGTGCCTGACGGCTACAAGTGGGACATTGTTGAATAATAGCCGTGGCCTCTGCCATGGTAAGAGAAAATTGTTTTCTTAAAGCCTTTTATTCTGATGAAAATATGCATGACTCTGTGAGGGGTGAGAGCGGCAGAGGAAGTGAGTGTCATGGCCTCTGAGGCTGATGCAGCTGCTGCATCAGCGCGGTTGTTCCCTTCCTGTAAGGCCCCTGGAAATGGTTGGTGGCTCCTTATATGGGCAATGTAGAAGGAGTGAGTGCGTGCGGATATGCAGTGCTGTAGAGCGATGAACAAGGAGAGTAAATGTGTTTCTACTGAGGGGGATAGATAGGCCTGATAGATGTTCTGCAAAATTTGACAAACATACAGAGAGTCTACAATGAGATTAAAAGGCTGTGTTGCAAACTGCTGAAAGGCTAACAATGAGGCACATAACTCAGCGTGTTGTGCTGATTTTTGAGGCGGAGTGATCCTCGTGTGCCATTTTCCCTCCGTTTCCCACGTGCAGGCCCCAAATCGCTTGCCACCATCAGCAAAGGCTGTGATGGCGGCAGGAAGGGGTGATGGGGACAGAGGGGAATTCCATATAAAAGGAACGGTTTTTATTAACTGGAGTCTAGGATCAGGTGGGGGGTGACAGGAGATGACGCCAGGCCAATGAGCTAAGGCAAATTGCAGAGAGTCAGAGTTTTGAAAAAGATGTTCCCAAGTATGTAAGGAGCAGGGAACATATATATAGGATGGTTCAACCCCGATTAAGGACTTAGTCCTATGCCTCCCCTTTACAATGAGAGAGGCAAAGGAAGCATCTTTACCAGTCAGTGTGGTTCTTGGAGTGTGAGGTAGGTGAATCCACTCGAGGATGTGGACCCTTTTTGCTTTTTGGAGGATTGCTGCAGTGGGTAAGTGGGGTGTGTTGAGTAGGATGAGTGAGGGTTGGACATCGGCTTCGGCCCTGTCCACCCATGTGGTCGCTAATACCTGGTTGATGTTAGCAAGAGTATGGAGGTGGTCATCGTTAAGGGAAATGCGATCCCCAGGATTCTTTCCCTGAGTTAAGGCAGTAAAGAGAGGAGAAATGTCATTAGTTGTAAGACCGAGATATGTCCGGGCCCAATTCAAGGAGCCCAAGAATTGTTGAAGTTGAACAAGCGTGGGGGTGGCCGACAGGCTCAACTGCGGGAGGAGAGGAGAGGCAGAAGCAGCAAGCATTTTGTGTCCCAAATATTGAAAGGGGGGGTGTTGTTGAATCTTTTCAGGAGCTATAACCAAACCCCCCTTAGCTAGGATCCCCTGCAAGACGGTGATGGTAGAGTAAACGGTCCCTGCAGGGCCCCTAGCAGCCACCAAGATGTCATCCATGTAATGATAGACCAAAAATGCAGGATATTTGTTCCTGTATGGCTGCAAGATTTTGTCTACATAGTATTGGCACATGGTGGGACTGTTTAACATCCCTTGGGGAAGAACGGTCCATTGAAAACGTTCCGCTAGTCTGTGATTATTAAGACACGGAATTGTAAATGCAAACAATTGTCTATCCTCAGGGTGTAATGGGATGGAAAAGAAGCAATCTTTTAGATCCACCACCATCATATCATATTTGACTGGAATCAAATTAGGGTTAGGCAGACCACATTGAAGCGGTCCCATGGGAGCTATTGCTGCATTAACACTCCTCAAATCCTGCAGGAGACGCCACACGCCACTTTTCTTTTTTATGACAAATACAGGAGTGTTATAAGGACTAAGGGATGGCTCTAAATGTCCCTTTTGGACTTGTTCAGCGACAAGTGCTTGCAGAGCGGAAGTTTTTTCTAAGGTTAAAGGCCATTGATCCACCCAGACAGGTTGTGTATCAAGCAGCTGCAAGCGAAGCATAGCTTGTGGACTAGGAAATTATTTCAATGAAACAAGGAAGGAAATAATAAAGAAAGGAAGGTTAGCAGTGCTATAAGAGGAAGTTAATGAAGCGTAAGGCGAGCTTTCATCTGCGACATAATGTCCCTCCCCCACAGGTTAGTATGCAGCGGAAGTATCACTGGTTTTATGTAGGTGGTATTTTGTGTGTCATCTGATTGTACCTTAATCCAATCACGGCTAACCCGTGCTGCCTGTGCGCCGCCCACACCTCGAACAGCTGGGGCAACATCCGTTACCCAGTTCGCTGGCCACTCTGCCGTCTGAATGACAGATATGTCTGCCCCGGTGTCTAAAAGGCCAGAAAAGGAGTGGCCATTTAGTGAAAATGAAGCCATGGGTTTTGGTGCTAGCACAGGCTGATCTATGGCATAACACTGTTGTTGATCAATGAGCACAATCATTCTAGCAACTACATCTCCCTGGTTAATAGTTATAGGTGTATTAACTATGATGGAAAGGGAAATGTCAGTCAGAGAGTCCGAACTCCTCAGGAAAGGAGCAGCTATTACCCCCATTTCTGTGAGATCTAATGTAGGAAAGATTAACACCGGAATGTCAGGAGGAAGGTTAAAAGACTGTTTTGGACTAATGAAAAGAGTGTCTACTTGCCCTGGTGTATAATAGGTTACAGTCTCATCAGCCACCATGTCATAAGAGTATGAAGAGGTGTCGGCAGCCTTTGGGGCGGGGTTAGCTGCAAACCCCGCTCCTAGTTTCCCTGATGATAATTCTGAGAAGGGTTTTGCTCCGGTTGGGAGTGGCATTGATTTGCCCAATGAAAACCCTTTTTACATTTTGGACAAACCGTTTTTGGCTTGGCAGCTTGGTTTCTGGAATTGTTATGAGAGCCCCTGCCTGGAGCTCTGCATTGGGACTTAAAATGACCAGGCTTCCCGCAATTAAAACAGTTGCCTATGGGTCGGTTAATGGGCAAGACATTAGCAGAAGGGGGGTTCATCCCAGCCGTGATGGCTTCAGCTAAAGTATGCATAGAGTGAGAAGTTGTTCCTACTATGTGACAAGCTGTTAAATACTCAGCCAAAGTCACTCCCGGCTTGGAAGTTAAGGGTTGCAAAATTTTTTGACAGTCCGAATTTGCATTTTCATAAGCCAATTTCAAACACAACTCATTTCGAGCCTGATGATTGTCAATTTGTCTTTCTAAGGCTGTTTGCAGACGGCTAACGAATGAAGCAAATGACTCGTTAGGTTCCTGAATAATTTTTGAAAAGGTCTGCAAAGGTGTGCCCTGATCATCCACTTTACGGATAGCGGACAGTGCACATTGTTTGATTATGGGGAAGGCAGCCTGGGGCGAGGTCTGTTGCTGTTGCAGGGTCGTCATGGTGCCCTCTCCCATAATCATATCACCAACTACCCCAGCAGGTAAGCCGTTGGCAATGGCAATAGCAGCCTGCTTACCATACTCTGAATTCCATATAACATACTGAGATGGAGTCAAAACCATGGACAAAAGGGATCTCCAGTCTGCTATCAGGAAATCCTCATTTGCCCCAGATATAGAATTCAACAAACCATGAAAGTAATGAGACTGTACCCCGTCATTTTTTGCTGCTTCCTTGACTTCCTTTACTACTTTATAATTCATGTTGACATACTGTGGGATAGGAGCCCCACCCTGAGCAGCTGGCGCTTGCCATTCAATTGGATACATATAAGCTCCTTCTTCCTCCCCTGGTTCTAATTCTCCTTGCTGGTGAGCCATTTGGATGGCTTGTGTTAGACGACCCCCTTTTCTCCTAGTGGAGACACATGAAGCAGGAGGAGGTGGGTCGGCCTTTAGAGGCTCCTTGAAAGAAGGTGTGATGTTGGGGGCTGTTGGCCCTGTGTGTGTAAGGGGATAGTCCTCATAATTTGGAGGTGGCAAGGCATCCCCAGGACAATTTTGAGATGAGAATTTATGATGGACCATTAAACATTCCATAACATGTCTCCAGGCTGTTAAAATGCCAATTGGAGCTCGGGGACTGGTATGGAGATATTCGCCAATTTTAGTCCAAGTGTTAATTTTAAGAGAACCCTTTTTGGGGTAGGTGGGACAATGGAGCCAAATATATTGTAGCAGATCAATTATCTGCCGTTTTTTAACAAGGGATGTGGGCTTCCTGAGGCTTTTAATAATTTGGAAGAGGATTAGGTTAATTCTCTCAATTCCTTCAGATGCTCCGTCTGTTGTTGAGAGAATTTTCCGCCCATACTTACGGAGTCGTGGTCGTGTTTCAGGCCAGACGAATGCGCAGCTCCCTTCGAGCGAGTAAGGATGAGCGGTCCGAGACACACCCTGGAGTGGATCACGTCGGGGTCACCAGAATGCGGGTTTTTTCATCCCGCACCTAATGGGCCGCTCATGGGGTAGGCCTTACAACGCCAAGAAGGAAAAATGACATGAGCCAGGTTCCTTGGAATGAATGAGCAAGCGAGCGAGCCCAGAACAGTTTGGGGCCTGCTCTTTTATTAACAAGAAGTAATAAGAACAGTTACATTGTTTGCTAATCAGAGCCAATAATCTCCTTCCACATACTGGCCCATACGGAGGACCAATCATCCCCTTCCACATACTGGCATAACCTGGTGCATCATGGGTTTTTTTGATCACCCTATACTGAGCACGTGCTGAGTTGCTGGATTTCCTTGTTCCTGGTTCATGACCTACCTTCTGTGTCATGTGGCAGTTAGGCAGTCACTAATAAGGAAGCAGAATGGTTCCAGCACCTAACCCTAGTCCTAAATGGATTTCCATCCCAATATGATTTTTTCATGTATTTTACGAGGAAATAAAAATAAGGGGGATTGAAAATCAGAGACCTCCTATGTATAAAGTCTTTCTGTATTTTTCTTTGATTTTCTTCTTCTTCTCTGAATTCAATAAAGCCTAACCCTAACATCTGATGTTTGAGCAAATGCCTAAGTAAGACATTAGTAAATAATTGAATTGAGTTTCTTTTCCCTACAAGTGCTGCTACTACTAATTTGCTTTCCATAATTTGTATTGTTTATATTTTACTAACATCTGAATAAATACAGATGGATAAAAACAACATTTCCATATAAGGAAGGAGATTGGAGAAATATAATGCAAAGCACAAAAGCATAAGATATTAATCTGCAAGTAAAATCACCAGGTGGACTCTTTTAATCTTAAAGAGCTGCCTTGTACCTGATATTAAATTGAAAGAGCATGGTGTGTTTCAAGTGGGATTAAGAGAAATGGCTTATGGAATATTGAAAAAGTTCGCTATTGGGCAGCAATAACATAATTCTGAATTCAGTTGAACATCTTTTATGTGAAATGTCAACTCAAACTTTGGTTATTAATTTTTAGTTCTCTAAGGAACTACTTTGTCCAAAAAGAGAAAAGGGAGGGGGTAGAAAATAAACAAATTAAGTTTGAAACAGATATTAAGTGGGAAAAAATGACAGAGGAAATGTGAAATGAAGCATATCATGAGAGAGTGGAAGAGAAAGAGGCATTGCATACCATCAAGAAACAGATATTGAGTTATTCTTTACTCAGTTCATCTAGGTTGAAATTAGGCATCACTCAATGCATAATTAAATACAATTAAAATCAGTCAGACTTCAGTCCTTGAGTTTATGTAGGCATAAAGAGGCAGCAGTATATTTTATCAGCATGTAAAGAAATCTGGTACACTATTTTCTCAAAAATAAACTCAATTGATTTCATCTAGGTTGGGTCCACAAGATTACACCCAGGGAATCTTGAGCATTAGAATACAGACCAGAGGAAGAACTGAGAGAGAAAAAGCTAAGTATGCACTGGAACAGAGATTAACTTAGCAAAACTAGCACCAGAAAGTTCAGAATCATCAAGTAATTCCTGGGCTTGTCTGAAAAATAAAATATGATACACTTCTTCAAAGCTCCAATCAGTGGCCATAATTTTCTTCCAAAATAATTATGAAGCTGAATTGTTTTAGACACCATTGTGGAGAAAAAAACATTACAATTGCCAGGTTTTAAATAAAATTTTAAAAAAGGGTGAGAGAAAAGATAACGTACAGATGTATTACAGACAAAGAAAACTATGATTATGCTCATTAAGAGAAAGCTTCAGTGGTGTGAAAAACTGAAGAACTGACAGGAAAACTGCATAGTCTTTTTAAAAAATCCTCTGAAGTCAGTACAATAGTCAACAAGGAGCAGAGTTGGAGGATAACATGCATATGATTATGCTGTAATTGAACTCACTTAAGGAGACAGAAAGATCTTATTTTAATTTCAAGACTGTAATCATAAAACCTGCTTTAACGTTCATTGGTTGTGAAAATTTGGGATTGGATAAATCAGTTATGCTGAAGTTAGATATTTGACATTTAACTTGACACATAATTTTGCCTCCAAGATCTAGGAAGAAGGATCTCCTTTTAATAAATAATTCTTTTGTGGCTTCAAATTCCAGGAAAAGTTTTTTTTCCTAATGGAAGTAATTATACATTTTATATAAATTGCTGAATATTTATTTCATTAAATTAATTATAATTATCCCCTCCATAAAATTCTGGGGAGTTTACAAATTATAAAGCTAAAATAAAATGATTAAAAATATCTCTATTTCTGGAGGAAGGCTGTTTCAAAGGGTGTGGGCCACAACAGAGAAGACATAATTCTTTGGTTCCATAAGATGGCATTCTTTAATAAAAGGGACCTGGACAGCACCCACTCTAATTGGTAGGTGGAAACAATGAGAAATTCCAATTCCACAGGTAACCAGGTCCTATTAAAGGGATCCAGGATCTTGAATTGAATTTGGAAGCCAACTTGTAGCCAATGCAGCCTTCATAGCAGTGATGAATTCAATTTTACTGAAATCTCAACATTATTAGGGAAAGACATGTAAAATTATGCATTTGAATTATGGAAAATGCTACTTGGGGATAAATTCTGGATGTAGAAATTTGTTTTCAGTATCAAAATAGAATATTCTTTCACAATAAAGTGCACAATTACTTTTTCCAAGCTCCCCGCTCAATTTCAACAGTCTGATTAATTGAAATAAATGACATGCCCTGTTTAAATAATCAAACAGAACAGATTAGGGGACTGAAGGCTAAAACATACAATGAACGTTTGCAGGAACTGGGCTTGGCTAGTCTAGTAAAGAGAAGGACCAGGGGAGACATGATAGCTGTCTTCCAATATTTGAGGGGCTGCCACAAGGAGGGAGGGGTCAATCTATTTTCTAAAGCACCTGTAGGCCAGACAAGGAATAATGGATGGAAACTGAACAAGGAGAGATTTAACCTGGAAATAAGGAGAAACTTTCTGACAGTGAGAACAATCAACCAATGGAACAGCTTGCCCTGGGAAGTTGTGGGAGCACCATCACTTGAGACTTTCAAGAAGAGATTGGACTGCCATTTGTCAGAAATGGTGTAGGGGATTGGACTAGATGATTATGGTGGACTGACATTTGAAAATGAGACACAGGGAAACGTCTTGAGAAAATGCCAGCCCTGAGTGGACTCAGGTAGCAGTATTTATTGAGAAAAACACAAGCAAAAATACAGTCTGCATATTCAGAAAACAATGACCTCAACAGGAGATTACTTCACCAGCATGAGAACACACAATCTTGGAAAGTCCCAGATGTTACCTTGCTAGGATGAGATCATACAGCCACGGAAAGTCTCATGGGAAAGTTTGGAAAGTCCCATGAGAAAGCACAACTGTGTACCTTGAACTTTTACCTATTTTCCTATTCCTTCTAAACTTGCAGAATCAAACAGGATGAGACACTCATGAGCAAAGGTACTCCTACCCCCACCAAGAATGCCCACATCTCCCTAGACTTACTGCTAGTTATTCAAAGGCCTTACAGAAAATGATAAAATGATCAATAGATTATATTACCACATTCCCTCCTTTTTATTTATTCAAAGATAGGGGGTGTTTTAGTGGCATAGTACACAGTTCCCTCATGACCTGATCCCACACGCCGGAAGACTGAGGTACACATTTGTAATAGATTAGGAATACATTGAATAAAACAACATAATAAGATACATATAGCAATAATAATAACAACCCCTTGCAATAAGGAGCGAAACCATGATCCATCAGGAAGCCAGGACCACAGACTATCCCAGAATGATGCATTAAACCCATCGGCTCCAGATTGATGCTGAGCAATACGATCTTCCATGTCCTGAACAGTTTTTGTAATGTTTGGCTCATAATTATGTATAAAAACACAGCAATGCGAATGAATTAAGCACAAACTCCTCCTTGGGCAGCTAACATAATATCTAAAGCATATCGATTTTGCAAAGTAACTTTACGAATTTCAGACATTTCTACATTAATCATCTTAATATTCTTTATAGTATCATTAAACATAGCAACAGTAAAATTATTTAAAATATGAATATCCCTATAGTTCATAGCAATTCCCAAAGGCGGGATAAGACCTCGGGAAATTTGTGTCCATAGATTACCTCCCATGGTTAGACCTGATTCCAGCTCACGCTTGTTGCGGATTCTGCCTTCCGCAACTGATCCAGTTTATAAATTACAGGTATTACATACCCCAATGTGCATATCCCAGACCAATTCCGGGAAAGTTCCTCCAGAGTCATTTCGGTCGAAGCATACATACGCCCTTCCCTTTAAAGACACCTTGACCTTAGCCGTCACATTCCGATTATAATGTGTGCATTTTTTCTTTTGAACATCTGGAATTGCTCTGTTGTAGCACAAGACAACTGTTTTCTCCAGGTTGCATTCTTTATTAAATCTTTTTCCTCAAAAAGGCACTCCATGCAATGTTAGTCCTTCTCCCACTCTCCCAGGAAGGTGCATACACAACCAACAATTGGTGATGTTCAAGTTTTTGGCAGTTGTGCGCAAATCTTTAATGTAATTATTATCTGTCCACAAATCATCGCCCAAATCTCCGGCACGCTGAACATGCTGTCGCTGCTCTCTCCGCACCCGAGCAGCCCAGGACAGATTAGGCAGAATCAGCAGGATCAGGAACCACAGATGCGCCATCCTGCTCCTCCGAAACTTCCTTCACAGGTGCCTGCGAATGATCAGGCCGAACACACCGACCAGGAACCCAACGAATTTGACCAAGATGTTCAACTGCTGCATAACCACGTCCCCACGTTATCAGCTCAGCAGGAACCCATGCCGGATCCGGAAGGAACCGCACCAACACCCGAGGTCTCACTGCATCTGTAGAAGGAGAAGAAAAATGCCTGCTGGCCGCGCTCGCAGGGGGTTACCAGACAAATTTAAAAATTTAAAGTATATAAAGCTAGATTTAATTGATCTTGAATCGCCGGAAGCCCCAGGAGCTCCCTCCTTTTTATTTAATTTAGTCAACATGGTCTTGAGCGTGGCATTTGAGCAACAAAACACACATTCACACGCTGCTCCAAACATCCTTGTAACAGCAAAAGCAATCTTAAAATATCAGGTGATATTCCAGGAGACAAATAAGAACCTGCTACAAAGGGTAACAAATTATACACATACAATGAATCCACTATTAAATTAAAATCCTGATTGTGAAAATTTTGAAAAGCCAAAACTACAGCAGCAAGTTCTGCCTGCTGAGCAGACTTCTGCTCTGAAGTCACTTTTGTATGCCAAATTCCAGATTTATCTTTCCAAACACAAGCACCAAAAACTTTCCTCCATCAGTAAAAACTGTAGGAGCATCTGATATGCCCAATGGTATCCTTTCTTACATTTTGGGCACACTGATTTAGGACGAACACCCTGTCCCATTGATCTCTTATTTTGCTGACTTTGACCTCCTCCAGGAGCCCGACATTGCGCTTTAAAATGTCCAGGCTTCCCACAATTGAAACAATTCCCCTTTTGAGCATGTCCTGTTTGTAAAGCCAGAGCTAAAGTCTCCATGTTAAAAGACTGACTCCCTACCTTCCTACATGCATTAATCAAATCTGCGATTTCTCGCTCTCCACTTGCTACAAGTGGATTTAAAATCTTTCTGCAATCTGTGTTAGCTTGTTCTACTGCTAACTTAAAAGCAACTCTTTCTGGGCGAATTGATTATCAATTTGTCTTTCAATAGCCAATTTCAGTCTGCTAATGAAATTTTCATAGGGTTCATTGTTCCCTTGTTTGATGTTAGTAAAGGTCTTCTCACCACCTTCGCCGTCAGGGAGAGCCCTACGGCTTGAAAAATTAATTGTGGGAGAAGAACGAACCCTCATCAGGCATACCATCTCTCTGTTGTTCCACTGTTGTAAAATTACCAGCTCCGTAAAGCTGATCTGGGGTAACATTTGCTGTTCCCCTCTGGACTGCCAGCTGTCTCCATTTCTGATCTAACACCAAATATTGAGCTGGAGTTAAAATCATATTCAACAGAGCTTTCCAGTCAGCGGAATCATTTTATTTCCATAACCAACTGCTTCTAACAATGCCTGAGTATATGGCGATCTAACACCATATTCTTTTGCTGCTTGCTTAACTTCCTCAAAATCCTGAGAGGTAAAGGCTTCCACTCCCGCTGCGGATTCAACGCAGCATCCATGACAATTTCTACTGGATTAAGTTGAACTTCTACTCCAAACTCCACCAAATCATCTCCTGATAATTCCCCTCTATTCTTTGCTTCTTGAATAGCTGCAGTAACTGCATCCACCTGAACCCTTAAAGGTAAACTCTTATCCTCTGACAAAGTATTTCTAGCGCCAGACAGTCCCCCAGATTTATCTGGAGGTGCCGTCGGCGGCAACAAACGTACCGCATGGTAAAGCGGCAAACCTTCTTCGGGGGTGCTAGGAGCGGTTGTTCATAAGTAGCTAACGCATCCATAATCACCCTCCAGGTTAACAAAATTGAAGAAGGGCACGAGGTTCCTCGTGCAAAAATTTCCCTATCTTTTTCCAGGACTCTACTTTAATACTACCTCCCTCCGGATATGACTTAATATTTTTCCAAACATACTGTAGTAAGTCCTCAATTTCTTTCTTTCCTACAGCACAACCCCTACTGCCAATTCCAAACCCAAAACTATTCCCAATGATCCTCTCTCAATTCTCTGATGTGCTCTTTCTGAGCCTTGGAGAGATCTCCCCCATACTCACGAAAGAATCTATCTTCGTCCAGCGAAGAAGATGAGGGCCCAGTCGACGTCCGCGACTGATGAGTATAGGATGCGGGAAACGATAGCCTTCCAAGCTATCACGTCGGGGTCACCATTTATGGTGGACTGACATTCGAAAATGAGACACAGGGAAATGTCTTGAGAAAATGCCAGCCCTGAGTGAACTCAGGTAGCAGTATTTATTGAGAAAAAAACACAAGCAAAAATACAGTCTGCATATTCAGAAAACAATGACCTCAACAGGAGATTACTTCACCAGCATGAGAACACACAATCTTGGAAAGTCCCAGATGTTACCTTGCTAGGATGAGATCATACAGCCACGGAAAGTCTCATGGGAAAGTTTGGAAAGTCCCATGAGAAAGCACAACTGTGTACCTTGAACTTTTACCTATTTTCCTATTCCTTCTAAACTTGCAGAATCAAACAGGATGAGACACTCATGAGCAAAGGTACTCCTACCCCCACCAAGAATGCCCACATCTCCCTAGACTTACTGCTAGTTATTCAAAGGCCTTACAGAAAATGATAAAATGATCAATAGATTATATTACCACAATGATCTACAAGGTCCCTTCCAATTCTGATTATCTATTAAATCTGTTAGAATAGAAAGTACCTTGGAGGTCTTCCAGTCCAACCCTCTACTTAAGCAGGAGACTGTATATAATTTGAGACAAGTGATTGTCCAATCTCTTCCTAAAAACCTCCAGTGATGAAGCACCCACAACTTCTGAAGGCAAACTGTTCCACAAATTAATTGTCCTCACTGTTAGGAAGTTTCTCCTTAATTCCAGGATTTTTTCTCTTCTTGATTAGTTTCCATCCATTGTTTTTTCACTTGCTTTCTGAACCCCTCTTCTCTGTGGCAGCCCCTCAGATATTAGAATATTGCTATCATGTCACTTCCAGTCCTTCTTTTCTCTAGACTAGCCATACCCAGTTCCTGCACCATTCTTCATATGTTTTAGTCTCCAGGATTTTAATAATCATTTAATCATTTAATTGCTCTGCACTTCTTCCAAAGTCTTGATATCCTTTTTGGTGACCAAAACTGGATGCAGTATTCCAGGTGTGGTCTTATAATGATTCTTATGTATCTTCTGCTCTTAACTAGTTATGACATGTAGGATGGGATTTTTATTAATAAATATGATATAGTTTGCCTTGTTGAAACTCTTAACACATTGCTAACATAATTCATATAATGGAAGTCCATTGCATGAATGTTTCTTTAAAAAATCTTTTCTGTTTAAAATGATCAAATACAAGTCAAATGGAATAAATACTACCTTATGCTGATTGACTGTTTTCAGCATTAAGTTTTATATATACCTAATGTGGAAGCTGTAGTATCTGTCTAGTAACTCTTTGTGTCATCCATAGATCTAGGCTATATTTCAAATCCCAACTTCTACTTTGTTATATTCATAGCTTTTAGGAAGCCATCTGAAACCCCAACCATAAACAATGTTTGATTGAATATATGCTTTTTTTTTTTTTTTAAAGTATTCTGCCATGAGTGCTAGTATGTGCTATGAATTGTTTATCTATGACTCCAGTTGGCAAATGTAATCTGAATGCTGTTTAGAAGGCCAACTTCTAAAACTGCTTATTAAAAGCAATAGTTCTAATGCCAATATCATGATTTTAAAAGCTGCTTCCTCTCTTTAGAGCAATTTAAGTAAAAGATAGTACAGAAAGTAGAGCTGCTTTCTCAGACTCTGAATACAAGTCGGTATACATTTTTAAACTGAAATGTTTAAACCATTTAGGATTTTATTGTTGAAAACGATGTACGTTTTATCTTTATAGTAAAACAGCTGAGGCCGCTAATGTTTGATTTAGTGCCACTAAACACAAGGAAACCACATCACCATTAATGATTTCAGATTAATCACAGTTCTGGAGTAAAAGTTTGGGAAACTGTAAATCTCAAAATAGCAGTGTCTTAATGGTGGAAAACAGCTTGCAGACATGGAGTGAAAGTTATATTTCTTTCTTGTTTTAAAGCCTAATAACCATTTTAAAAATGCAGATATATTCCTTGTAAATTTGAGTTTCAGCCTCAAACAAATAAATCATTTGAACCGTTTATCTTAATCTGGAATAGTATTATGAAAACATGAGAAAACCACATACTAAACAATAACAATAGCAGTAGGCTTACACCATTCCACAGAGCTTTACAGCACACCCTGAGAAGTTTGCAAATGTCAGTGTTATATTCTGAGCATGGGCGCAAGGAACGGAGACGAGGCAGTGAACGGTGAACTTCAACTCTTTATTAACTATCAGGAACAGAGCAAAAGCCTTGGACAGCAGCAGCTTTTTTATAGAGCTGGCTGCTGTCCCATTAACCAATGGATTGCGTTGGAGCGTTTAAACTGTGCCCAATGGGAGACGACCCGTTATTAGCCAATCAGATTGCCCAGAAAAGACCAATCATGATTCGCTATTTATGGGCCAATCAGAAGTGCAGGATTACGAGCCTGCTTTTCTAGTAAGGTTGTCAAGCTTTATTAAATGCATTTACTTAGTTCATAACAGTCAGCATATTGCACCCAAAAATGTGGGTCCTCATTTTACCAATCTTGGAAGAATATAAGGCTGAATCAACCTTGAGCTGGTCAGGATCCAGCTCCTGGCTGTGGGTAGAGTCAGCCAACAATACTCCATTCTAAGCACTGCACCATCCCAGTTCCTGTTTTAGCAGCAAAGGCCTGAGCTTGTAGAGTAAAAGAAAGGGATATTTGATCTTCCCTTCTGAGAAATCCTGTGAGTTTTAAATACCCCATGCTGTTTTCCTGCCTTGCACACTTCCTCATTAGATTTCTATTACTACCATTAGTTTTAAGTAAAGAGGAACACACTAGCCTGGTTTCCTTCCCTTAATACCAACCTCTGAGAAAGACAGGCCATCTCACAGCCTGGTCACTTATTTGCCAACTAACTGGGCTGAAAAATTATCATGGTGATGATGATGATAGTGGTAGTGATGATGAAAAATTAAACTCTGTAGTGTTATATCCTAGGTATTCTAGTTCTGAGCTGTGTAGTTAGAAAAAAACAGCCACCCTTTTAATTTAATCAGCTAAGACAAAACAAACAATAATCCAAATTTATAATGGAAGAAAAATATTAGGAATAAATTTGGTTTGCAGAACTGTAATAAACTTCAGATACAAAAGTTACTAGAGACAATTAAGATATTAAATCACTTATTTTAGGCAGAGTTTTTCAAGAAAAAAAATCAATGTTCAGATATTCCACTTTCAGCTGTTCATATTGATAAAATAGCCATTTGTGTAAGTAAACTGAAACAGGGATTCTAAGAATCTTGTGTTTTCAGATAATGTAGTGAAATGTCATTGTGCTTGGAGATCCAACCTTGTCCTCATATTCTCATTAAGAATTGTTAACAATAATGGAAGGTTCATCAATATTTAATTGAAATCCTTAATTAGTCATATGTGGACTATGGATTGTTCAAGTAGTAGCAATTTTGGAATATATATATAATGCAACTTCTTCTAAGTGATTTCAGCCAATATGAATTTGACTTATCAATAGAAAGAGACATGTCTGATGACATCTTGATCTGATATTGCTTCAGCTGCCAATTTGCAGAACTGTTTATATTTTCCTTTGAGAGTTCAAAAATCCTACTAAATAATTGGTTTTGTTTTGTTTTTTCATTAAAAAACAAACTTGGCAAATGCTAATTTATTATGCAGCTTTTTCAAAAGGTTGTACTAATTTGTGTTCATTTATTTCTCAAAGGAATTGGTTTGGTTTGTTCATGGTAGAGAAACATAAAGAAAGAAAGCATAAAACCCATATCAAAGTAGTGCACAGGCAGACAAGAAATAGTTACACATGCAACACACACGTACCGTGTTTCTCCAACAATACGGTCTCCACCAATAGGAAGGCCCAGCATGTTTTATCGGCATAATATCAAATTAAGCCCCTCCCCCAAATTAAGGCCTATATTAAACATGCGAAATGGGGGGGAATGGCGGGGGGCTTCCCGTTAGGAAGTAGTTTTGTTGCATACCCGGATATGGTGCTGCCTGCCTGACTTTGGCATTCGTGGGGCACTTCTTATCAGGAGACCTTCCTCCACCATTGCTTTCCCTTCTCCCTTGCTGCCGCAGCATTTAGAGCAACGCTGCAGCGTTTGGCGCAGCCACGTGCAGCCAGCCAGGGCTTCTCCCAGCGGAGACACTCGGCTTCAGGAGCTCTTGTCGCCGCCTTCCCTTTGCCTTCGAAGGTAAAGCCAATTCTTTTAAAAATGACGCCCAACTACAACAAAGCCTTCCCTGCCCGAGAGGGTAGCCCAACCCCACGTGGGGAGGCAAAATCTCCCGGGCTGCAGTGCAGGATTGGCGTAGCTGACAGGCGGGCCCTCCTGCCCAGCGGCAGAGCTCTCGCCAAGGCAGTGAGCGCCTCCCCATCGGGCCCTCCGCTCATCCTGCCAGGGCCATGCCAGAGCCATGCAGGCTGGGCAGAGCTGGGAAAGCGAGCCGCGGGTGCGTGCCTGCCTACCAAGTGAAAGAGCCGGGCTGACCCAAGCTTGGCTTCCTTCCCAAGTCCCTCCAGCCCGAACCCAAAGGGGCCACCGGGAGAGGCCGCCCGAGGCAGTGATAGCGCCCACCCATCTGTGGACAGGGAGGCAAGGTGATGGCCTGCACCACGTCCTCCTCTGAGCTGAGCCCTGCCGAGTCAGCGCCTCTGCCTGATGCCTGTTCTGTTGCAGTGTTTGGAGATGCCGGCACATTTGGAGATGCGTGGGGATGGGGATGGGATGGGCGAGAGGTGGAAAGGACAGGTGGCTTCGGGCTCTCTCCGCCGGCCAGGGAAGCAGCACTGCCATCACCTCGCCTCCATGTCCGCGGATGGGTGGGTGCTATCACTGCCTCGGGCAGCCTCTCCCGGTGGCTCCTTTGGGTTCGGGCTGGAGGGACTTGGGAAGGAAGGCAAGCTCAGGTCGGCCCAGCTATTTTGATTGGCAGGCGGGCGCGCACCCACGGCTCACTTTCCTGGCTCTGCCCAGCCCGCAAGGCTCCAGCACGGCCCTGGCAGGATGAGTGGAGGGCCCGATGGGGAGGCGCTCACTGACTTGGTGAGAGCTCTGCTGCTGGGAAGGAGGGCCCACCTGTCAGCTGTGCTGGGCACCCCAGGCGAAGCTCTTCGTGCTCTGCCCGGCGCCAGGCAGGGATGGCGACTGGGTGCTTCTCCCGAGGTGAGCCGATCCTGGGCTGTGGCCCCGGGAGATTCACCTCCCCACGTGGGGTTGGGCTGCCCTCTCGGGCAGGGGAGGCTTTGTTGTACTAGGGCGTCGTTTTTAAAAGAATTGGCTTTACCTTCGAAGGCAAAGGGAAGGCGGAGACAGGAGCGCCTGAAGCCGAATGTCTCTGCCGGGCTCTGGTTGAAGGGAGGAGCCCTGGCTGGCCGCACGTGGCTGCGCCAAACATCACGGCGTTGCTCTAAATGCCACGGCAGCAAGGGAGAAGGGAAAGGAACGGTGGCGGAAGGTCTCCCAATACGAAGTGCCCCATCAACGCTGAGGTCAACATCCAAGCTGTCACCGCCCGCCCACCTGAGGATGCAAGGGGGGAATTAAGTCACCCCCAAAAAGACAGCTTAGCTGTTTTTTCAGGAGTCAAAAAAAAAAATAAGGCCCGGACTTATTTTGTGAGAAACACGGTATGTATGTATGTATAAGTACAATTGCTTTTGTTATCTGCACAATTAGTTCAGCCAATACCAAAATCATGTGAATGAATAACAACTTTTTGACTGAACTAAAAGTTAAAAGATAGAATTAGAAGATGTGGAAGGTGGTATACTCACCAAATAAATAAACTATGAACTAGAAGCCAAAATGGCAAATATAGTTTTATCTTCAAAAAACAAAAAAAGAGGAGAATCCAGATAATGAAAATGTGATTAAAAAAATAAAAAAGATTATTAAACAGTCTGTGATCATTGTAAAGACATTTGGCAGGAGCAACATAGATTAATCAAGTCATGACAAACCAACCTGATTTCCTTTTTTAGAGCAACCCACTTACAAATATTATTAATTAAATCTATATTTTTTTCAAGCCATTTGGACTCTAAGAGGTATAAAGGCCATAGTGTGTCTGCTTGGCTGCATGCTCTATCATATATGAGTGGCTTTGGAGTTTAGTTGATCATTGGATAGAAGTGGGAATGAAATCTTAGTATAGAAGTTGACAAAATGGTTATATTAACATTATATGGATACAAAGTTGGTTGAGAAGAATAATACCAATATAACTGTCCCAATATTAGGTATAAAGAAATGTTACATTGCTTAATTTAAGGTAAGAAAATATGATCGTAATGCTTATTTTTAATTATTTGGAAAATTTATATATCACATCATTCTAAATACTTGGGGGATTTTGGGGGATCAGAATCTGAACAAAAACTGATGTTTGATATCTCTGAGGAAGGATAGAAAGAAAGGTTACATCTGCAAAACTATAGAATTAAGATTAAAGAGTTATCAGTTCTTATTTATTTAAAATCGTCAACATGTTTTCCCATGTCTGATGACAGATATGGCACAAGAAGAAGGTGACTTTCTATCCCATTTCTATTTAATTTTGTTCTGGACCCTATGTTAGAAGGACTTCAATGAATAAACATGGCCAGATGAAATGACTAGTGTGATAATGGACCTGTAAATAAAGAGACAATTTTGAACAACAGCTGGAGGTATAAGCTGGACGTAAAAGAAGAAACAGCAAACTGGATGGAGATGCAATAATTATTACATTGTGGAAGTCAGGACAGACTTGTTTGCAGCAAATTTCAAATTACAGGCAAGTAGATTATAAGTGAACATTAACAATTTCGTATTGAAAAGAACTATTCAATAAGCTTATAAACTTTATAGTCTATGATGCTATAAAATTCATATTGCTTTGTTAACTTTACTTTGGAATCCAGAAAATTGAGTTAAACTTAATCACGGTTGACTTGTTTAAAAAGAAAAATGACTCAGGACAAGTTGTTATCTTTGTCCAATGTCAGTTACCAGTAAAGCTTTTCAGGGGGAGCTCAGCTGTTTTCATTTAGGTTCTAGCTGTAAATATTCATCCAAGGCAGTTAATACCATTTTATAAAGTCAAAAGAAGTGTGGCTTGCTTGTTTCTCTTCCATTTAATTCTTAAAGCAGACATGTGATAGGCTTGTGACTAAGCTATAATTTAGAAAAAGCTAAGAGATTTTATCTGATCCAAAATAACCAAAGGAATTTTAAATTGTAAGACTGGATTGAAATACCATACTAAGATATATTGTACTATGTTTCACTTTATTTACCTTTACCTCTATCTTTTGTTCTTTGGCATATTGTATGAACTCAGCCACTATGAGTTTGTAACCATTGTTTATGTATTAAGTGTGAACCCAGTCAATTCTGGTTTATTTCACAAAATTTTACTAAATAATCCATGATGTAATATATATTCAACTTTATCCTTCATGTCTCTCACACATTTATTTGGTAGATTTATTGTTCAAAAATGTAATCAGTATAATGGTATCATTGAGTTTTGGACTAAAATTGGGGAGGTACTTAGGTTCAATGGTATAATTAAGTTTTGGACTAAAATTGGGGAGATACCTAGGCTCAGAGTCCTAGATTCTTGAACCATGGTAATTAATTGAGTGACAGTTATTCTTTCTCAAACAAACCTATCTTATAGGGTTATTGTGGGAATGACATAAAGAAGGAATCTTAAATGAGCTCAGAAGAAAATAAATAAAATACAAATAATATAAACATAAATAATAAATCAGGGCAAATCCTTTTGTTTTCATTCTGTTGGATACTTTTACTTATTGCCTAATAAAGATGACATCTCATTTATTTATAAAAACAATTTATGTGGCTGCCCATCTTACTGTGATGACTCTGGCCTGCTTAACATAATTTAGAATCAAAATGTAAATAACATAAAACAAGAATACATGTAAAAGCCATCAAGGCAAAAGCTGATGTGTAACAATAATTGGTCCTAAACTGTAAATCAATGTTGCTAGAATTTTTATTAATTTTTAGGATATCAGGACTTGAGCTCTAAATAAAGCTTATGGTTTCTTATTGTGATATTCTTAAATGGTACATGTGTAAATACAAAATACACATGTGCTGTATACATAGTACATCTACGCAGCAGAAGATGTAGCTTTGTTTTAAGAGAAATAAATGTATTTTTATGTATCTTAAATAGAACAATAACCTCAGAATGTAGCGGCAATGCCAATATGGATTTGAGGTAGACTGTCTCCATACAAGCCTTAAAAATAATAAATTGCTTAGATTTTAAGATAGTATAAGTTATTATTTTGGCTACAACATATTAATTCAGTTATTCCCCTGAGGTAGGAGAAAAATGTATCCTAGGTTTAATCTTTGAAACAAATGAATGTGAAATACCTGGGAGCATGAGAGAAGTTGGAGGTATCTTTCTAAATGTTTTTTTTTAATGATTATTAGTAACTTACTTGTATTTTGTTTTTAAACATATTCTTAACATTTATTAAACTCATAAGTGCAAATTTTAGCCATTTGTATTATGGAAATAGTTAATAAGATGATTTGCTAAGTCATCTGTAAATATTTTATTATGTCAAATGTTTGCAAAGATACAACAGCAAAATGTTTCTTACTAGAGAAAACACCACAAACTGGCAGGTGGCAAAACAGATAGCAGTAATAGCTCCTTAGGGATACAGTGAAGTCTTCAGTAGCTAGTGAACAAATTTCATAGTCCATTTAAAAAATGCAAGAACATTTGTTTTCTTGTCTAGTTTCCTCTTCCTAACTAAATAATAGTTCTTCATCTTAGAGTAACCCTTCTGGCTTTACTTAGCTGAAATTTATTTGTTGCATTCTAGGTTTTAATGACTGTAAAGAATTCTGCATGGATCTCATTACCATGAATATAATATTTTATTTCTCTGTTTGCTTCACTGATGATTGTTGCTGAATACGCCTGCTGTGTATGGAATTCTCAATTTACTTCAGTTCAACACATTGTAATTTTGAAGTTGGTTGATGGAAATATTTCTCTAAATGCCCACAAAATATTAATTTTCAGATGTTGCTACTTAGTTCTATACTGGCCTCATAAGAGGGATATTCAGAAAGCAGATTTCAAAATCTGAAATTGAACTAGTTTTATTATTAACATCTGCACATGATTAGGTAAATGACATAAATTGTATAATTTTGTGACAAGAATGTATTTGTTTTTGGAACAGTGCACACTTGTCCAAATCAAGTCTTTGGGATTTTGTGTAGCTGCTGAGGTGCTAATAATGAAAATCTACTTTCTTGGCAGCCAGCAAGACACAGATGATCCAGAGTCTAAGGTAGGGAGCAGAAATATCATTACAACTTTTGAAAAGCAAATTTGCAGACTAGTAAATAGTTATAACATCATAAGAGAAAGAACAAATTATACCAATTTATGAAATTTTGTCAAGTTGTCCATGGTATCATTTTATTAAATTCTAAAAGAAAAAAAAATAGATAGATTTGAAATCTGTAATTTTTGCCATACAAGTGGTCCTCGACTTACAACAATTCATTTAATGATCATTCAAAGTTACAACAGCACTTTAAAAACAGCACCTATGACTGGTTTTCACACTTACGACCATCACACCCTCTCCACGGTGATGTGGTCAAAATTCGGACACTTGGCAACTGGCATGTATTTATGACAGTTGCACTGTCCTGGAATCATGTGATCACCATTTGTAACTTTCCAAGCCAGCTTCCAACAAACAAAATCAATGGGCGGAGTCAGATTCAATTAACAACCACATGATTCAATTAACAACTGTTAATTGAAAAGTAACGTGTAAAGTGTTTAAGATATAAATGAATATTAATATTAATGATTAGATTTGTATTGGCATTGATAGTTGTTTTAATTACATCATATACCTATAAAAAAATTTTCTATAAAAAACATTGTGTAATTTTAGAATGTACTAAACAGAATCCCAATGCAAGTTATGTATTATATTAAGTATTATAAATTTAGGGGAAAGAGTTAAAGGCATCATACTCCAATCAGTGTATAGGAGAAGTTTTGTTTAAAGAGAAAAGATAAATGGATACTGGAAACAGAACAGACAAAGAATAATAAGTATTATGATTTGAACTGAGATGAGATAAATAAAATAAAACTAAGAAAGTTAAAAGAGGTGAGAAGTTATATAGAAAATTGAAAATGGTAATAAGATATGGAATGGTATATAAAATGAATATGAATTTGAATTTGTGTCTGTATGAAGAGTTGTAACCTGGGATCAAGCAGCTTTCAGAAAAGATGTTCTATGTTTTTATATTTTATGTTTTGTTTGTTTGTGTATTGTCTTTGAAAATCAATAAAATTGTTTTTTGTTTTTTTTAAAAAATGACCTAGGTCAGAGCTATCAAACTCATGGCCTGCTGGCCAGGTGCATCATCTGCTGGCCATGCCTATGCCCGCTTTAGCAAAGGAGAAAAAGATTGGGATACATTACTTTATGCTGCCGTGACGATGCAAAATTGACACCCCTGACCTAGGTAGGTCAAATGCCTGGCTTAACAAGTAGATAAATCCATTCTCCTAGGAAATTAGTTATTATTGCCTTTTAGAAGATTTTATTTATAACCCATGGATTCCTATTTTCTGAGATTTGTTCTTTCACTGAGTAACTGACCAAATATGGCTTTCTTTTTCTTTTTAAAAAATGAAATTATAATGGTGTTAAATACAGTTATTTGTCATAAAGCCACATTTTGTCTATTTGTCTCTATAAATCAGGAGCTGTAATTTATAATAATCATCAATGTACTACATCAAAGGTTTAGGGACTGTAGGTGTGCAATTATTGGCATGTTATTTGCTGAAGTTATCACATCACTACTAAAAATATATGTCTATCCATTAGCCAAGCATATACAGATTTTTTTTAATAAAAGTTTTTTTTATTTTTTATAACAAACATACAAATAAACATACAGAACAACAAATAAAACCTTCTTTCAATTGTACAGTGTGTCGATTTGGTACATATATCCTGTGCATAATATCTATAATCTTTTCCTCTTAACTTTATATTTATAAAAGTTGTATTAATCATCTTTCCATATCATATTAATCATTATTGTACTGTCATTAAATTTTTAATTTCAATTCCAAGTTATCTTTAAGAGCAAATCCCAATTCTTACTAAATTTTATTCATGATATAACTTATTAAAAATAATCAGTTATAAGTTTGTTTTAGTTTTACTTTATTGTCATTGCACCTTGTACAACAAAATCAAACACCATCTTCAGTACACATCATGACCATGAAAATAAACACACATCCTTCACCCTCCACACATTGAACTGAAAACGCCCGACACCGCACCAATACTGCACTATACAGCAAAATTCAAAAGAGCTACTACCCTGGGATAGAAGCTGTTTTTCAGCCGATTTGTCCTTGTTTTTATTATTCTGTGCCATCTGCCAGATGGTAATAGTTCAAAAAAGGGGTTCCCAGGATGAGATGGATCTTTGAGAATGTTTTGAACTTTCTTAAGGCAGCAGGAGCTATAAAGCTCTTCCAAAGAGGGGAGAGGGCAACCAATGATCTTCTGGGCAATGACATTAACCCTCTGGAGTGCTTTCCTATCTGCCACTGTGCAATTGGCAAACCATACAGAGGTGCAGTATGTTAAAATGTTCTCTACGGTGCAGCGGTAGAAGGTCACCAGCAGTTTTTCTTTCCGTTGTTGTTTTCTGAGAAGTCTCAGGTAGTATAATCTTTGCTGGGGCCTTTTGACCAGGGCTGAAATGTGAGCACCCCAGGTCAAGTCCTCTTTTAGGGTAACACCCGGAAACTTAAAACTGGCCACTTGCTCCACTCGGTCTCCATGCTCTTGATAAGCAAGGGCTGGATGTCTGATCTGTTCCTTCTATAGTCCACTATAAGTTCTTTGGTCTTATTGGTGTTGAGGACCAAGTTATTGTCTCCACACCATGAAAGCAACTGGTCTACCTTATCTCAGTAGGCAGACTTATCCCCCCTGGAGATAAGTCTCACCACTGTTGTATTATCTGCAAATTTAGCAATAGTGTTACTAGCGTGAGTGGGAATACAGTCATGCACATAAAGAGTATAGAGTAAGGGACTCAACACACAACCCTGTGGTGTACCAGTGTTAAGAATAAGGGCTGAAGAGGTATGATTACCTAATCTGACCCTCTGTGAGCGGCCAGACAGGAAATCCATAATCCAAAGGCAGATATACAGTATATAATATATCATTACTGTTCAATTTCTTACTTTTCTATCTAACCATTGATAAAATAAATCCCAAATCTTTTATACTCCTTTTCTTCTTGCTCAAATTTGCTATCAGATTCAAAAGGCAATATAACTTTATATTAGGGATTGGCAAAGTCTTACTAATTATATTTGCAGTTGAAGCTTTGGCTGCAGAAATTGCCCAATTGTCTTATGCCAGTCCTGCTGATAGTCTGTTTTTACTCACTCCTACTTTAGGATAAAACACAGGAAAACTTAGATTCAATTAATGTTTCAAAACTCATCATAAGAGTGTATGAGTCGTTTCTTTACTACTTAACTGAATAAATCCACTGATAATGAACCATCTAGGACAGCGGTGTCAAATTCATGTTGTCACAGTGGCTTCACTTAATGTATTGGGACTTTTTCCCCCTTTGCTAAATGGGGCATGGTGCATGTGGCTGGGAGTTTGAAAGCCCTGATCTAAGACGTTTGTAAAGGAAAACTCAACAGAGACCCAAGGATCTTTAAGAAGTCACCTATACAACATGCACAGAAACACACATTGTCTTCAAGTCTCAAAAAGAAATGGATCAAGCTGGTTGTTTATAGAAAATAGAGGGAGATGTAGACATTCATTTCCTAAAGTTTCATCTGAATATTTGTCCATCCAAAACTACTGCTTTATAAACTATATGACACTCCTGGATCTATATCTGGCATATATTCCACCGGTTTATGATTAACAAACTAATTAGTGTTGGCCTGGGTAACATTCAGTGAAAACATAGTTGTTTGGAAATCATTCTGAGACAGTGAATATCAATTTTTTTTTTTATCAAACCGGATTTGAGGTTTCAAGTCATATCCCACTAGATTGAATCCTGAATCCATTTATTGTTCAATATTTTTTGATAGAAGATGATCCAGTTGAGAATCAGGCTGTATTGGACAGGGATTTTAAAATGATAAGCAATACGAATAATACTGGTAAAGACAATACACAGGACTTTCAAATCAAACTGGCTGATATTTGAATATCTGAAAGGGATATACAAATAATGAATCAGAAAAGGCAATTGGATGTGTGGATTTCAACTTGGACATTCTTCTGACTCTCTGATATTTATGAAAAAAGATAGAGAAATGAAAAGAAATAAGCTTTTGAAACACTACTTAAAAAGAATAAACATCAAGACTTAAAAGCAACAAGGTGGATGATTAAATTAGCTTATTTAAATGTTGAAATATATATACATATTTTTCTGTTGTATGCATGTTTTTATCTTGACCAAGACTGAATGATTTGTCTACAATAAAGATTTTATTATAAATAAGATTTTGGAAGAAGATAAAATGATGCTAAAATTGAAGAAAAGTTAAACTTGTGAAGGACTCCCTGAGAGGACAAAATAATTTGAGGGATATTAGTTGAAGAGATTAAATTTTCTAAACATTAGGATTTTGGAATTATTAGCTAACTCATCTGAATTATAAACATGAAACTTAATGAATGATAGTAAAAACAACCAAAAGGCATAATAATACCATAGCAATTATTGCCCTATTAATCTGATTTCTCTCAAGACTTTCAACCTCAAGTACTTATTAAATTAAATTCAAGTTTCAGGATTCCTTTCTGTAGTAGCCCTTTTAGAGCACTATAGTCAAAGAATAAATCCACATGTTTGCATTCTCCAAAACCTCTGAAAATTTTTGACAGAAAGATGTATGCAATACCTGTTTTCATTCAGAAATTCAAATATATCAGATGTAAGATCCTTTATTGGATAAAGCTGTTCCCTGCTGTCCAGCATTTTTACCACAGATAATATACAATGTCACAGGATAAAGTTTTAGTTCACTGAATTGTGCCCACCGTATTAATCAATGTCAACAATAAAATTAAACTGACACATATAAAGGATTGGGGTGAACTGGATCCTTCACATCTTTTGTCATTACAAGCCTCTGTCTAATTGACTATGAACAGAAAATCTTTCATGTTAAATACACATTTTAGTTTGGATTTCCTTAAGTTTTAGGGTCTGATGTTAAGAGACTTAACTTGAAACGGGGGAACTTTAAAATAAATTTTTGGCCTTACTTTAGAAAATAGGCTTGTGAATTTTTTTGTATAAAATAAAAATTAACAAGAACTAATATTTCAAATGAAAAAAAAAAGTTAATAAAAACTAATGGTTTAGAATGAGAAAGAAGAAAGAAGAAAAGGACAAAAACAAAAGTGTAAAAATCAAAGGAAAAAAGAAGTGACAGCTGATCTTTTGTAGTCATTATAAATATAACTGTAAATTAAACTCTTACTCTATGGATACAACATTATTTATATTTTTTCTAAATTCTATTATTTTTATTCTAATAAAATGTATACCATAACTTCATTTTTTCTGTTTCGACAAGAGGTCAATAAGGGGTTTTTAGTCATCATTAAACTTAGGCAATGTCCTATCTCTAATTAAAAGTGTCAATTTGGCCATCTCAGCAAGTTCCATCATCTTCACCATTCATTCTTCCATTGTGGATAAAATCGCACCTTTCCACCTTTGTGCATTCAATAGTCTTGCACTATGACTTTTTCCCCAGACTTTTTCCATCAATCGCAAAAGAAAAGTCTTGTATATGAATCTTTAAAATTTTATTTATATGTAACTGAGTTCAAAATTTTCAGGCTTTTTTACTTGTCCACCAAGCTTGATAAAATGTCCCTTCTTGTTGATTACATTTCCAGTATAAGTCCTAAAAACCTTTATATATTCTAGACAATTTTCCAGGGAAATGTATCAGTTTACATCATTTTGTAACAATTATATTTAAAACTACAATATAAATTTCAGTCCTTTTAATCACATTTTCTCCAATTAATCCATCTGCATATTATAATCAAAGTTCTATGATATACCCATTCATTTATTCACCTGTTTCATATTTTATTAAATGAATTATACATTTTAGCATTATGTTCCTCGTTTGTACACAATTCCATTTCAAATTGAATCTTACAGTATTCAAAACCAAAAGTTCTTTTATCTTGTTTACATATTTCTAAAAATGTATGGAAGAAACCCATTGACATTAACATTCTTCTACTGTCAACTATTGTCATATTTTTATTCTGTATTCTCCTTCACAAAATTCTAATATATCAGAGTAAGTTAATCATGTATCTTTAGTAATCATTTCTCTTCTATAAAATGCTTTGTGTGTTGACAGTCACAAAGTTATTTTGAAGCACAACTCAGGCTTAAGTCTTTTCATATTCTCACAGTGGCATGACTAACAAAATCTATATTAACCTTAGTTTTTTTGTATTATAGATATCCATGCTATATTTTAAGCCATGCTCATCTAACTCTAAAAGCCTTTTGTTTCTCCATTCTTTCATTGGAACACACAGTAGGCTGCAAAGTATAATTACAGATCAGGTAAGCCCAATATTTCTTACGCATCTTGTAAAACCTTACTGTATATTTAACTGAACTATAATGGAAACCATTATAACTAAAATTGTTTTCCCCTGCTTCACAAATTTAGATATCTCTTTTTATCATTGTTTAAATGGTAGATCAGATATTAAAACTGGTATTGTGTGAAATAAAAATAACACTCAGGGCAAGACGTCATTGAAATCACGTAATTTTTCTCCAACAGTGACAAGTGTTCTTTTCTCCTATTTAGTTCACTTAAACTAAGCTAAAAGTTAAGATTTTAACTTTTTTCATTTACTGTTTAAAAGAGATGATTTTGTTAAAAATGTGCATTTAATTTAGTCATATCTTTTCATTTGTCCCCATGCACATATATTTTTAATGCTTATTTATACCACATGTACTTAGTACGAAGCTAAGAGTCTGAAGAGATCAAAATATATGATTTTAAATTCCTTTCTGGTTTATCAAAATAAAATAAGAAGCAATGAACCATTAAAATATTATTTAATTTAACTCTTCTCATAGTGATATGGATGGGGGAGGCATTGATTTCTAACTTTTCATTATAGTTAATGCCTGCATGGGAATGAAACTAGAGGTTTGGTTGTTTGAATATGGGTGAATTGAATGAATATGAATTGAATATGGTTGATTGAACAGTATCTAGAAATTAATCCAGTCAGCTAAAAGGGAAGATTATGGTTTTGGCTGAGCTTTCTTTGAGATATCGTGTTTTCCTCATAATCCCTTTGTGGTCTAGCCATGGCTGAAATTGACTGGCATAGTGTGTCTCTGTGTGTGTTAAACTTCAGCTTTGCTGAAATTTACAAGAAGCTATCCAACCTGACAATCTTGCTTGATTTCTGTGGGTGTAGTAAAAAATTGGATTCTCACTCATTAAATGTAGTAAATAAAGTACAAAAAAACCCAAAAGTTAATGTTCAGCAACGGTTTCACCTTTGAAAAATGGATCTTTTTTATGTGTACTTTTTACTTTGCCTGCAGTGTTATCCATTTTTCATTGTAATCTTGAGATCATCGTAATTTTCCCTTTTCCTCTCACTCAGATGAGTACTCCAATACTATGCATGTCTAGACAAAAATAAATCCTGACTACACTTTAAAATGGTAAAACTGAGAAAACACATCATTGTAACACAAATGTTGTCAAGTCTAAATTATTGCTTCTAATTCAGAGAAGCTTAATTTTTCCAAAATAAAGGCAAAATTAAGAAATACAGGCTACAGCTCTGTCCTTGATTTTAGATTTTGATATTCATTGGAAAAGGAACCAATTTAAAAAGATGAGTATATAGTATTGTATATAGTATTATTTTGAAAACAATTGTAGCAACTAGAGTGGTTAATAATTCATCTTTAAAAAGAGTACTGTATAATTAAATGAAGAATCTTAAGCAATATTAGCATATTTTGTTTTAACGGCTCCACTGATCATCCAGAATTCAATAGAGGATAAAATAGTCCATGAGAGGGAACTGATAAGTATTTAGAAAAGCAAACCAAATATTTGATATATGTTTTGGTATCTCCTGGGAACAGATAGAAAGGATTTTTTTAAAAAGAAACAAAACAATCAGGAATATTTTCAATGAATAAATGTAAGCAAATGGATATAACCTTTCTTTTTCTCCTCAAGATTCTAAATTTAACTTTTCAAACAGAAACTTGTAATGTATTTGATATAAAAATGTTGTTGTTTCTTCCTTAAGTAATAACACATTTTATCCTTCTGTGTGGTGTTTTCTGCCTTATTTATTGCATTTACACTTCATCCTCATTCCAGAAAGCTGCAGAGATTTACATAATTCTTGCTCATGTTGTACTGCCACCTTCTTGATTCTTACAACAAACCTTCCAAGAAGTACATAATGAAAAAATATCCAAAGTACTGATTAATAGTCTGCCAGATAATCATATTGCAACTGGCTGTAATTATGGCAAATGCATTAGTACTCCACTATTTCACTTGATGTAGCTTTTCCCCAAATATCACACATTATAGGTATTGACAGACTTAATTGATCTGAACCCATTAGAGATTATCTGTCAGTAGGTCTGCAGAAGAGACACGTATAATTTTTTTAGAAAATAGTGTCAGATTAAAAAAAAAACAGTGTGTTGCAGCAATCAGTCAATATGAACAATGTGATGTTTGGAAGAAATACAGGTGTTTTATTATATAATTGAAGCACATATTTGTGTTGGTAGTGAATTATAAATAATGAGGTTTAGTTAATTCTGGTTCTTTGCACATTTTTTCCTCTTTACAGGGAGATTTATGTAGGACAATTCTAAAGCATCCAGGACAAGTATACTGTAAATAAGAGCTAGTCCAGGGGTCCCCAACCCCTGGTCCCCGAACTGGCACCAGTCCATGGCATGCCAGAAACTGGGCCATGCAAACAAATGAAGCTCCATCCCAAGATGCAGGCAGCACATGAATCTATGCCCCCTCCAATCTGTGAAAAAACCTCTCTGTAGAACCAGTCTCTGGTGCCCAAAAGGTTGGGGGCCATTGAGTTAACCTGAGGTAAGAACCAGTTTAAAATTTGAAAATGCTCTCCTTTTCCCAGAAAAGAACATTGGTTTTTAAAAAACATACAAAATGCTAAGTATATTCTTTAGAAATTCCATTAAATAAAACTGAATTTAAATTTGACAGCTTCAGATACTTTTCTCCCTGTCACTTCAAACATTTTGTTGCAATGTCTCTGGAATAATCTGTCAGTTGTTCTATCTATTGTTTTAACAAACTTCTCCTACATTCACCATTTTGCTGCCTTTCTAGTGGTTGCCCTTCTTATTTGTAATCCAAAACCAAAAGTTGAGTCAGTTACAGAAGTAAAAATGAAAAGCAGTCTCTCTCTCTCCCCCTCCCCCTCTCCCTCTCCCTTTCTCTCCTACTCCCTTTCTCTCCTACTCCCTTTCTCCCTCCTTCCTTCCTACAACTCTCCGCCTCTCCCTCTCTTGCTATTTTTATATCCTTAAGGCTTTAGTCCACTCTGGTGCTCCATAGTTCTTATCATACAGTCTATTTCATATTACATTTATCTTTTTGTTTTGTAAAATCCACCGTCTTATTCCTTTCATGCTAAATAAACATTCCCACAAAGATATGGACTATTCATCTACTTTTTTCCAAGTAATTATCAAACACATTTCATCAAACAGTTAACACTTTACATTCAAACTTCCTGTTCATCTGTTCATAATTTTCTTAGGTCAAAATCTTTGACAGCTTTGACAAAACAGCTTTTTGCTGTTAGTTTTAAATTCTTAAAATTATTATTTTTTCCTTTCTTTGATCTGCAATGAAGGCTGATACACCGTTGTTTTTTTTCTTCCTGCCATTCAGAAGTTCTCTCTTTAATTGCAAATGGACTGTTTCTGAAAGTGATTAAGAAATTGAGACTTCAAGCGAGTCCGGTGTCCTTTAAAGGCTGTACTGCAGATGCCAGTGTGTTGCCTCTTCCTCATCACCTGGACACTCAACTCAGCTGTGCTTTCTGTCTCTCCTTAAACTGAGAACTCTCATTGCCAGAGTTAATTATTTGGCCACTGATTACTGCCCACAACACCATAGCCACTTCTCTGGAGTTGTCTGTAATGGTATGTGGAAAAGACCACGGGAAACGGGAAAGAGCCTATGGAAAGATTAGATAAGGGGAGTGAGAGTCTACAGATACACAATGAGACAGAGAAAGAAACTCAGGACCTGCCTAAATAAAGACAGTGGGAGATTTGTACTTTCAGACTTGCAAGATTTAATTAATGAAGCTTACCATCTCCCAGCAAGATCGGCAGTTAAGAAATATTAAAAATAAAGTAAATAAATAAGAATTATCATCTGGCCTGTTTTCTGTTTAGTCTACTTTGGAAGGCTGACATGATGAGAATTGAGAATCTTCTTCAAGATTCTGTTTGGTTTACATGGGGTTACAAAGACTTGGAATGCAAGTCACAATTATTGTTTCTTTTCACAATGATAAAAAAATCTGCCCTATCAGTATTCTTACTCAGAAAGAAGCTTTCATGACTGAATAGGCAAAATCTCTTTTCTTGCAGACGTTCATGTAGTATATAGGCAAACAGGGGAGGCAATCTATTATTTCCAACAGCAGGTAGAGAAATTATTCAGCATGGCTTCGTCCATATTCATTTGTGACAACAAATACTTAAGAAGAGAAAGAGTTTAAATAGCTTCTAGTGGTAATTATTAACACTACCAGTTTGGTCTTGCCACTTTAGCAGGACCTATTATGTTCAATATACCATAGTTTCAGGAAAGGACATACTACAGTAGTGCATACATCCAATATTCCACAAAGACCTTGTTAGTTACATTATAGTGTTCATATAATTAATTTATTTTAATCTATTGAACAAACTATTATGTGTGAAAACCCACAAAAAAAATCAAATCTTCTTTGTCTTTCTAGTTTATTAAGGCAACCAAATAGTTATCTTTTTGTATAATGTATTTTGTGAATTGTGGAAATATTGTCAGCTGGCAGGAACCAAGAGATGTACCTTCTCTATCATAGCCCCTGCCCTTTGGAATATTCTCTCTCTAGATATCTGGGATGATTCCAGTTCTATTGGGCCTTTGTAAGGCCATAAAACTGGGTTGTGTGCCCAGGCTTGTGGCTCTAAGTGTATTAAGGACCCTATTAAAATCCATAGTAACAGATTTACTTGATGTCGTATATATTTATATTGTACTATTTTAATTATTTAAATAACTTTCCCCCTTTTTTAAATATATTTTTGTGTTTTCCACCAATAAAACTCAAATCATAATCACTTTTTCAACAGCATTTTGACATCTACAAAATTAAATTAAACCAACTAGTGGTAAATTAAACCAACTAGGAGTACCTGAACACACTTGTAAGTGGATCATAAGCTTCCTAACAAACAGGAAGCAGCAGGTGAAGCTAGGCTGAATCACATCTGATACCTGTACAAATAGCATAGGGCCCCTCCAAGGCTGTGTCCTTTCTCCACTTCTCTTCTCCCTATATACCAATGACTGCATCTCAAATGATCCATCTGTTAAAATACTGAAGTTTGCTGATGACACAACAGTGATTGGTCTCATTTGAGACAATGACAAATCCGCATACAGACAGGAGGTTGTACAACTTGCCTTGTGGTGTAACTGGAACAATCTGGAACTGAACACACTCAAAACCATAGAAATGGTGGTAGACTTTAGAAGGAACCCTCCCATACTATCACCTCTTACAATACTAGACAACACGATATCAACAGTAGAGACATTTCTAGGTTCTACTATATCACATGACCTAAAATGGACACCTAACATCAAAAATGTCATCAAAAAAGCACAACAAAGAATGTTCTTTCTGCGCCAACTGAGAAAGCTTTACAAAAGCTTTTGTAAGCCCAAGGAGCTGCTGATACAGTTCTACAGAGGAATTATTGAGTCTATCATCTGCACCTCTATAACTGTCTGGTTTGGTTCTGCAACCCAACAGGACAGACACAGACTTCAGAGGATAATTAGGACTGCAGAGAAAACAATTACTACCAACCTGACTTCAATCGAGGACCTGTATACTGCACAAGTCAAAAAGAGGGCTGTGAAAATATTTACAGACCCCTCACATCCCAGACATAAACTGTTTCAACTCCTTCCCTCAAAATGACGCTATAGAGCACTGCACATCAGAACGACTAGACACAATGACAGTTTTTCCCCAAAAGTCATTGCTCTGCTTAACAAATAATTCCCTCAACACCGTTCAACTATTTACAAAGTCTGCACTACTATTATTGTTAATCTTCTCATAACTTCTTATCACCCATCCACTCCCACTTGTGACTGTATGACTGTAACTGTCCCTTGTGTCCTTATGATTTATATTGACTGTTTCCTAGTATGATTTGATTACTTATTGTACCCTATGACTATCATTAAGCATTGTAGCTAATGATTCTTGACTCTTGACAAATGTATCTTTTCTTTTATGTATGCTGAGAGTATTTGCACCAAGACAAATTCTTTGTGTGTCCAGTCACACTTGACCAATAAAGAAATCTATCTATCTATCTATCTATCTATCTATCTATCTATCTATCTATCTATCAACATTATTATCCTATAAATCTTAATACATTTAATATACATCTATCAATAACTATTATCTTTATCAATAATTGGTTCTATCTTATATTCTTATATGCTTTACATATTTACAAAGCACTTTCTTAAAGTCTCTTGCAATTAATCTTCACCTCTTATTTCTTATATCTATTCACTATCCATTCATACCATTTGTGCCAGACTGAATAATACTCAGAATATTTAAATAACTTTTAATTGTGTTTGTTTTATGATGAATGGTACCCAGAATTATTTGTTGAGATGAGTGGCTATGGGAATTGATTAAATAAATAGATTTCTGGTTTCTGAATGCTAGACATTTGTAAGGTAGCAAAATGTGGTGTACATTTGCTGCTGCAATTATTTATCTTGAATATGTTCTGAATTACCCTCTTTTAAACAGCTAAGGATGTTAAAATAGGTGCTGGTACTTCAAATAAATTATTTTCCACTGATTTCCCACCCACTTATTCAGTTTCCAGAAATACCTTCAATCCTCAAAGCTGAGGATTGTGCCTAATCTTAGTGCAGAGACCACAAATGGAACCAATGCATTAAATAATCTATAGCATGTACTTCAGAGACCAGCCTTTTAATAAAAATTGAGACTGTTGTGTCAGAGCCTCTGAAATACTGTCCACTTCAGGAAATGTGTTTTTGTTTGTTTGCTTTCTCTTTCAAGTTGTTCCATAGACTATCTATCTAAGCTATATATTTTTTCAAATATTTCTTGTTCAGAAAACAGGAAAAATTTCAGCAGGAGCTGACTCTGACTTCATGTTTGCATGATAAATAAAAAAAATACAATGATTGAAATGTCATTATTGTTTCAGTATTAACCTGTCAGTCCCTTTGCACTCACCATTGTAGCACTAAAATTGCTTTGTTTAAAACTTGTTAAAACTGGCACCAACCATCTCCACAAAGCAGGGCAACAGAACCTGTGGCTCTCCATGTATTGAAGTTTTGCACTCTGAACTGCTTGCTGTTAGCCATATGAATGGTCACCCCTGCTCTCAATGCAGCCTTCAGCAGCAACATGTGAAAGGCAGATTGTTTCTCTTTCTTTTATCAAATGACACAAGAGCAATCATGCTCCTTCTACAGCTGCTGCCTGCCTCCTTTGAAGGTGTAAAACAGCCCTTTCCTCATTCTCCATGGATGCTTTACTAGGAGAAAAGCAGGGCATTGCAATTTCAGACCAAAAACGTCTTATTTTACCCTTAGGGAAATACTGATGTTAAAAAGAATAATTTGCAAGCCCATCATCAAAATCTTTACTCTCTCTGAAAATAAAACCACATCAACATCTGGTAGTGAAGAGATGTTAAAAGATCTACTAGATCCTTTTTTGTTTTCGTAGCTCTTAAAATTTAGCCCATGACCAAGTGGACAAGCTTTGTTATCTGATGGCCATCAGATAAAATTCAGCTACCTTATTACATATCACTGAGCTTTGATTCACAAGAAATAAATTTACATAAAAATTAGGGGGAAAAACAGAGAAACTGGTTTAGAAGTTCATTCATAAAATTTGCCTTTTATAGAGGTTTTTGTTTTTTGTTTTTGTTTTGTATGCATAAAGGATTTTTTTCCAAATAACATTAGGAATTTTGTTAATTCTATTATCCACAATAACAGAAGGGATAATATTAACACAAATAGCATAAATACTCATTGGCATTTAGGAATAGAAAGGAAATCAAAGGAAGTCTAGAACGATTGAATAGATGCCCTATAATTAGGCTGAATAAAATTTTACGGTTCATCCAGTGTCCAACTTTTTTATCTATTCATATTCTTGGGGAAATAATGTCTGTAGAAAACACACACATACACATACACACACACACACAAATACATGTATAATCTTTCATCTACGATCTTCTACCAGAATGAAATTTTATAATTATCAACTTTAATGTACTAGAATGAAATTTAATAATTAAAATAAGTGAACTCAGGCTTCTTTCTGCAAAATGTTGATGTAAGCAAAATGGAAGATAATAATGCAGGAACAGATCCCCCACCTGAGGAAGAGATGCTTTCATTTAAAAAAACAACACATCTGGCATTCAGTGGGCCAATCCATTCTTCAACACAAAATTAAAATGGAAAGTTGTAACAGAGTTCTGCAGACTTAAAGGAAATTGACTATTTCCATTGCTTCATTATCATTAGGGTTGCAAGATATAGTAGGCCCCTGTGGCAAGAAAAAAGGTCATTATGATTATGGCAAAATAATTCTCAACCTAAATGGAGTTTGTAACAAGATATCTTCATTCACATAAAGAAGGCCCTCAAGAAGTGTGATTGCTAAATTTGGGTGGTAATGCTCAAATGATAGTTAAATCCCTAATGGGTCAATATAGCAGGGGGAGGATACTATGAGGAGGCTGAAAGGAATGATATTTGACTCTTGATTTCTATAATTTATAAATGAGAGTAAGAAGAAAATTGGTGGTTGAAGCCATATGTTTTGTTCAAAGTTTCCTTAAGGAATAAGGTTAAATATGTATATAAAATATACAAATGCACAAACAACCAATTTTAGTTCATGAGAATATTTCTTAGCTAACTATTATAATATTGTCATTTATTGTTAAATTATAGGTTCTGAAGCCAGTCAGATCCTTTAACAAAAGATTCTTTAGGAACTTTCAGTGTTAGATCTGGCAGATAATTTACTAATAATTTCAGAAGACTTGGGATACAGTTGGCTAGTTCATCCTTCCTTCCTTTCCCATAAATTAAAATTTGTTATTGTTGTTAGTTGCGAAGTGATGTCCAACCCATTGTGACCCCATGGACAATGTTCCTCCAGGCCTTCCTGTCCTCTACCATCTTCTGGAGTCCATTTAAACTCATGCCTACTGCTTCAGTGACTCCGTCCAGCCACCTCATTCTCTATTGTCCCCTTCTTCTATTGCCCTCAGTCTTTCCCAGCATTAGGCTCTTCTCCAGTGAGTCCTTCCTTCTCATTAGGAGGCCAAAATATTTGAATTTCATCTTCAGGATCTGGCCTTCTAAAGAGCAGTCAGGGTTGATTTCCTGTAGGAGTGACCGGTTTGATCACTTTGCAGTCCAAGGGACTCACAGGAGTCTTCTCCAGCACCATTCAAAGGCCTCAGTTCTTTGGTGCTCAGCCTTTCTTATGAATTAAAATTAAAATTATGAATTAAAATAATTGTTACCAAATGCCAATCTGGAGAAATGCAGATAGAGTGGCTAATTTACATGAAATGTTTTACTAGTGGGTACTTGGTGCTCTCTGAACTTGGTTGTTTTCTTGCAGACATTTTATTACCAAGATAAATAAGATCATCAGTGCACTGATTGATATTACCTATTCTGGTAATGGAACACCTGCAAGAAAACCTCCAAACTCAGAAAGCACCAAGGACCCCACAGTTCAACCCTGTTCAACTCTTGAGCTACAGATAAGTTTTAGTAGAATTGAAGCACATTGATGCTGTTCATTTTCCACCTGCAACTTTCTGGTGCTTGTCTTCCTTTTTCAGCTTTCAGCTAGAGCCAGAAAGGCAATCTGCCACTCAAGGTCTACAAGCACTTCCTAAACCCATTCATTTGCACTGCATGGAGGACCACAATTACTAACTGCAAAAAAAACAATGGTATTGCTTTCTGTCATCTTGATATAAAAACCTCCAATATACAAATTAAATAGTAGGCCTTAAATCCCCATTTTCTTTCCTGCACACTCCCACCAAAAAATTACAGAAGATGATAGTGCTTCATACATTCATAATGTAGCTACATTGGCATTGTGCCATCACTCCACTGATTATAACCCTAAATTCCACTACCCAAAATTGCCTATTTTTGTTCTTCTAGACATAGAGCCTCAGATTATGTTCTCATTCATCTAAAGTCTAGAGTTTAATCTATATTTCTACATGTTGTAATGCAACAAATATGATAACAGGACAAAGTGATGAGCAATTATATCTATTTCCTTTCCTTTCCTTTCCTTTCCTTTCCTTTCCTTTCCTTTCCTTTCCTTTCCTTTCCTTTCCTTTCCTTTCCTTTCCTTTCCTTTCCTTTCCTTTCCTTTCCTTTCCATTCCATTCCATCACATTCAATTCTCTGACACTGCCTGAATAAGCCTCTGTAGATGAGAATAGAGGTCTGTAGGGGGTGTGCATAAGTGTACCAACATGCCTACCATCCCTGTCCTATTGTTGTTGTTTTCTTATATGTATCCATTTCATGTATTCATAACTATGTTTATACTTATACCTGTTATCTTTTAATCACTTGACAAACAAACAAACAAATAAATAAATTTTGGGGAAGGATTACTTTTTAGACTAGTCCAAAGTCACCCACCAGGCTTTGTGTCCAAGTGGTATCAGAACTCACATTCTCCTGGTTTCTAGCCTGACATCTTAACTACTACATCAAACTGGGTCACAGTTTCAGTTTCACAGATTATTTTTTTCATTTTACTAACCATAAATTCTCTGAACAATACATACATTCCATTCGAGTTTAAACATTCTTATATACCTTTCCTGGCAATTATGCAAATTTTTCAGGACAAAATTTATTTAAAGTGTACTATACTTATTTTGATGTGTATTTTTCCTGAATGCCAAAGGATTTTTGCATTTTTTAAGCAAAATTCTGAAATTTTCAGACCCAAATGTTCTACATGTTCTGTTTATTTCACAAGTCTATATTTAGGAAAGGATACTGAGGTTTTGAAAGAGGTCAGGTGTCTACCAGGTGTTACTACCAGCAGAGACAAGAAGCGTATTCTTAAGATAGTTAAGAATGCAGGCAAGGACTGTGATGTTGATGCTATTATACATCTTGGTACAAATGATCTACCCCAGAAGGATGTACTTTCTGTTCAGAAAGACTTCCAGAGCTTGGGGTATGAACTTAGTAATATGGGCTGCAGGCTTATCTTTTCAGAGGTTCTACCAGAATACAAGGAACAAAAAGGGAAAGGGCAGCGTGTAGCAGAGTTTAATGTGTGGCTAAAGGAGTGGTGTAAAAGGGAAGGCTTTCGTTTTATTAGTCATGATGTCTGCAGCTGGTCCAATGAAAAACTGTACAAAAGAGATGGTTTGCATCCATCAAAGAAAGGGACTGAGTTACTTGGCATTAAATTCACAGATTTCCTGGATATACATTTAAACTGAACAGTGGGGACAGAAAATTAATGGATTCAGAACATTTATGTCCCCAGCAACCTAAAACTAATAAGGATACCAGTGCATGAAAAATAGATGTTTGTGCAGGTAAATTATCAACCTTGATGCCAACCAAAACCAAGCATTTAATAGTGAGTGCCATACCATGTGCACTAATCAAACAGGTGGCAAGAAAGTAGGGGCAGGCAGGCACAGCACAGGTTATGTAGACAGTAAACACAGTGTCAGACATAAAGATCTCAAGTGCCTATATACAAATGCACAAAGTCTGGGGAACAAACAGGGTGAACTTGAACTACAAATACATGAAGGTAAATATGATATAGTTGGAATAACAGAAACTTGGTGGGATGAAACCCATGACTGGAACATACTGGTAGAAGGATACAAACTATTCAAAAAAAAACAACAACAACAACAACCAGACCCCATAAAAGAGGAGGTGGAGTTGCACTATATGTAAAGGACCACTATATTGTTACAGAAATGCATGACACCAAAGATGAAATCCCCCTAGAATGCATATGGGTCAATATAAAAGAAAAAAAGAATGACATGGCCATAGGTGTATATTATAGGCCACCCAATCAAGCAGAAAATATAGATGTCCTTTTTGCCAGCCAACTAACAAACATATGTAGGAAACACACAACAATAGTAATGGGAGACTTCAATTATCCTGATATCAATTGGAAAACTAATTCTGCACTAAGTGAGAAATCAAATAAGTTCCTAACCAACCTAGCTGACAACTTTGTTGTCCAAAAGGTAGAGGGTGAAACTAGAGGGACAGCCATACTGGACTTAATTCTTACAAATAGAGAAGAAGTGATAGAGGGAGTTGAAACTGCAGGAACCTTGGGTGAGAGTGACCATGTCATACTAGAAATCAACATAACACAAACACAAGCAACAGAACATAATGACACCAGAATCTTGGATTTTAAAAGAGTTGATTTCAATAAACTCAGAGAGAACTTGAGAAAGAATCCATGGATGAAAATCCTAAAGGGGAAAACAACTCAAGAATCTTGGGAAACTCTAAAAAGTATGATCATAGAAGCCCAGACCAGCACAATACCACTGAGAAAGAAAAACAAGAAATCCAAGAAGAAACCAGCATGGCTACACAAAGATCTCTCTGGAAAATTGAAAGAAAAAAAGGACAAGTACAAAAAAATGGAAAGGACATACAACTAAGGCAGAATATCAGCAGATAGCCAGAATCTGCAAAGACTAAGTCAGGATAGCAAAGGCTCAGAATGAACAAAGACTTGCAACAAAAGTCAAAGATAATAAAAAAAGTTTCTTCCAACATATAAATAACAAGAAAAAAATCAAGGAAACAGTTGGTCCACTAAAGAGAGAAGATGGCAAGGAAGTAACAAGCAACAGAGAGAAAGCAGAACTGCTTAACTCATTCTTTGCATCCGTCTTCACGCAAAAAGAAACTATAGCTCAACCCATCAAAGACATAACTGTAAAAGACAGACCAGAAATAAAAGTTAAAATAAGCAAAAAAAATAGTAAGATAACACCTGTCTGATCTTGATGAAAACAAATCACCAGGGCCTGATGGATTACATCCCAGAGTTTTAAAGGAGCTGGCAGAGGTAATCTCAGAACTACTGCATCATATCTTTCAAAAATCCTGGAGCACCGGGGAACTACCAGAGGACTGGAAAAGAGCTGATGTGGTTCCCATCTTCAAAAAAGGAAAGAAAAACAGACCCAGGAAACTATAGACCAATCAGCCTAACATCAATACCCGGGAAGATACTGGAAAAGATAATAAAAAAACAGATCTGCCAACATCTAAAAACAAGTAAAGTAATAACTAGCAGTCAGCACGGGTTTGTCAAAAACAGATCATGCCAAACCAATCTTATTTCATCCTTCAACACAGTGACTAAATTAGTAGACCAGCAAAATACTGTGGACATAATATATTTAGATTTCAGCAAGGCATTTGACAAAGTAGACCACAACCTACTTTTTAGTAAGCTAGAAAAAAGTGGAATAGATAGCACCACCACAAGATGGACTCACAACTGGATGGCAAACCGTACTCAACGAGTAGTCCTTAATGGGTCTAAGTCTACATGGAGGGAAGTAAGCAGTGAGGTGCCACAAGGTTCCGTCTTAGGCCCAGTGCTCTTCAATATCTTCATTAATGACTTAGATGAGGGAATAGAAGGGGAACTTACCAAATTTGCAGATGATACAGAAGCTGGCAGGAATAGCTAACACCTAAGAAGATAGGCTCAAGATCCAGATGGATCTTGACAGACTAGAACACTGGGCCGTATCTAACAAAATGAAATTCAATGTAGAAAAAAGTAAAGTCCTACACTTAGGCAAAAAAAAACCCAAATGTACACATATAGACTGGGTGAAACCAGGCTCAATAACAGTAACTGTGAGAGGGATCTTGGAGTCTTAGTGAATAACCAGCTAAATATGAGCCAGCAGTGTGCAGCAGCAGCCAAAAAAGCTTATGCAATCCTAAATTGTATTAACAGAGGGATACAATCAAGATCAAGGGAAGTACTAATACCACTCTATAAAGCCTTAGTAAGACCACACCTAGAGTACTGCATCCAGTTTTGTTCACCACATTATAAAAAAGATGTTGAGACTCTAGAAAAAGGACAGAGAAGAGCAACCAGGACTGGAGGCTAAAACATACAAGGAACGGTTGTGGGAACTGGGCTTGGCTAGTCTAGTAAAGAGAAGGACCAGGGGAGACATGGTAGCGGTCTTCCAATATTTGAGGGGCTGCCACAGAGAGGAAGGGGTCAAGCTATTTTCTAAAGTGCCTGTAGGCCAGACAAGGAATAATGGATGGAAACTGAACAAGGAGAGATTTAACCTGGAAATAAGGAGAAACTTTCTGACAGTGAGAACAATCAACCAATGGAACAGCTTGCCCTGGGAAGTTGTGGGAGCGCCATCACTTGAAACTTTCAAGAAGAGATTGGACTGCCATTTGTCAGAAATGGTGTAGGGTCTCCTGCTTGGGCGGGGGGTTGGACTAGATGACCTACAAGGTACCTTCCAACTCTGATTATCTGTTAATATTCTAATGAAATTTTAATTATCATGAAGCATTTCTTACTATTTGGATCTAAAGCAGGAGTGCCCAACTATTTTTGGGCTGAAGGTTGCATTTAGCGACGACGAATATATCATAGCCCATAGTACAAAAATATTATTGTTATAATGACATTCCAGTTCTGGATTGATTTCTCCTACCTAACACATTAAAACTTATGATTAATTAACAACTTTGCAATTAATTAACAACTTTTGGCGGGGGGTTGCAAAAGATTTGGGGGGACACATGCAATTTTAGGGCCTGAGATTTTGTATTCTTGTTTTTAGAAATAATCTTGCTAATTATCTCTAATTTTAATTGCTTGCTAACATTGAACATTTCATTTTTTTTTAAAAAAATATTTATTTAATTTCTATGGCTATCTACTATGTGACCATGGGTGGCAAACAAAATTTAAAAATAATCATTAAAAATAATACAAACATTAAAATAAATAAGAGAAGAATAAAGCACCTATTGTAATGACTAAATTAACCATGAAATTTGTCCCTGCACAGACTCAGGGGCCCAGGCCCATACCTAGAGTCAAGTCTTTAAAAACTTGTGATAAGCCACCAGGCTCAGGGGCCATCCTGCTCTCTAGAGGAAGCATGTTGCATAAGGCCTACACTATGGCAGAAAAGGTCTGTCCTTTAGTCCCTGTCAACCAATATTCCTTAGCTCAGGGCTGTCAAACTCCTGGCCCATGGGCCGGATGCATCACACACTGGCCATACCCATGCCCGGTTTGGGAAGACGAAAATAGTCCCGATACATCATGTAATGCTGCCCTGACGCCATGTATTTGACACCCTGCCTTAGTTTATGGACCCTAAGCATTCTGCCAGACCAGATTAAACAAGGAGTAACAATTTCTTCAAGTAACTTGATCCAAAACCATGAAAGGTTTTAAAGGTGACAACTAGCACCTTGAAGTGTACCTGAATACACTCTGGCAACCAATGCAGAGATGTTAAATCTGGTGAATAGCCAGCACCATATACTATCCTCACATTCCACAACTGTTGAATCTTCTGAATGCTATTCAAAGGCAGTCCCATGTACAGTGCATTGCAGTGATCCAGACGGGAGCACATTTGACTGAAAGTATGAACCATTTATTATAATATTTTTCTAAGACAAAGCAAAAGTTTATTTTATTCCTTTCTCTGTGTTTCTGTATTGGGGAAAATGCAGCAATTTTAGAAGGAACCTCATCCCCAAATTCTTTTCCAATACAAGCTAAAATTCTAATATTTTTACTGTTTTTAAGCAGCAACTGGATGAGTTCAAGTCAGGTTTTTGTTTTGTTTGTTTATTTGTTTGTTGCTATGGCTGTGTGTGATAAAAATATTATATTGAGACAACTTCATCATCCTCACACTCAGTCTCCTTTGTGTTATGCGTCTCTCAGCCTTTTATGATTGCACTTCTGATGCTATGCGTTAGCTTAGGACTCTCCCACTTATTTAGCATCTTGGTTCATAATTTGATAGAGTACTCTGTTACCTAATGAAAACCACACTACATCTGTGTGAAAAAATAAGGGCAACATCCTGTTTGGAAGTTGAACATATATTTGTTTAAAACTTTGTTTACATGGAAGGTATCTGGAATTACCAAGTGAAAAATGTATAAAACAGTAATTGAATAATGTCTACAGAAGAATATACTTAGAATCCCTCTTGTTCAGATACCTGTTGGAACATGAGATGAGCACACAGCTCTGTGAATATTTCTTCCCAGTCAAAATCAGGGGTTGAAACTGTGTGCTTAAATGTAATTTTGTTTACTGCAGGCAAATGCTTATAGTTTTGTGTATTTCAATATGCTGATTCCTCCAATGACATGTCATCCTTGAATCTTCTATAGCAGAGGCCTGGATGCATCAAGTGCTGGCCACGCCCAACCCCAGTTTAGTGGAGGGGAAAAAAGTTGTGATACATCACATGACAACAATGTGACGCCTCAGGTTTGATACTCCTGTTTTATAGATATTACATGTTGATCTGAAATAAAATGATACGTGATATTTTCTCCCTTCTGTATCATATGGGAGTCCTAAATGATTTTCAAAGAATTATTGAACAGCTTGCCTTCAGAAATCTTGGGTGCTCCATCTCTGGAGATTTTTAAGAATAGACCAGATAGTCACTTATCTGAAATTATACAGGTTCCCCTGTTTGAGCAGAGGGCTGGAATAGATGACCTCCAAGGTTCTATTCTATTCTATTCTATTCTATTCTATTCTATTCTATTCTATTCTATTAATATGTGAAATAAGATTAATGTTGACTTATAAAAGCTCACCACTCTGTGCTGGTGTTTTTATGAAGCAAAGTACAGAATTTGTATGAAGGTCTCCAAAATCTAAATGTGAAGTTGGCCAATGTTGGTAAGTTGTGCCTGTTGGAAGTCATGGTAAATTTACTTATTTTTCCCTTTCACAAGACAACAAAAGTGAGTGTCCTCTATTGTTAACAAATTCAAGCACTAATGTCTTCTTTAGCAAATAACTGAGGTTGCAATGTGTTTAAAATACTTTTTAGGCAGCACTTCCAGATGGATGTTTTACACCAGGATTGTCTCCAGATTCAATTTTCTCATGATACCATCTGTTTTGGGAAGCTGAGTCCATTTATTTCTGACTCTGTTTTGGTTTATTGAAAGCCACACCAAAGCTTATTTAGAACTTTTTTTTCCTTTGAATTGTTCTGCAGTCCTTCTGGGTGGTTTGTTTTCCAATTGGAAGAAATTTTTGCCTTAACCCACTTCCTAATTCCCAAGCTCAAGTTAGCCATTATGCTGAAGTTGTATGAACTTTTTCTACTAAAAGTTTATCATTGGTAGTGCCAGGCAGTTTTTGCCCTGGAATATGTCTCCTTTCATATATATAGGAACTTTTCTCCCTTTATTCCCTCATCCTTTGAAGATCTACTTGCCATAATAATACATAGCCATTAACTATATTAACTATATTAAAAACAATAACAACAACAACAAAAACTTTTGCAGAATTGTGTAAATCATGAGCCCAAAATATGAACTGTGAGAGGGAAGGACATGAGCAAGGATACTGATTAGCTTACACTTTACTTAATGTCATGTTGGTCAGCTGGAAGATAGAGGTTGATGAGTAGACTCACAAATGTATACCAATAGAGAGCTGCAGAAAATGGAGGCAATTGTGATTGTTTCAACCTGCTTAGTTAGTGAAGGACCAGCAGGTTAGAACTCTGGTGGGATAGAAGCACTTGAAATGTTCTAAATTATGATTATGCTCCACCATCATATGGAATTGTTTTCATTTATATTGTCTTAAAAATCCACCATCCTGCCCTTAGCATGCTTTGCCAAAGAAAATTATTGTATTAGTAACTTATCTTTACTTTAAAAAAAACCCACAAATGTTTTAAACTGAAAGAAAGAAATAAAATAAGGGGGGGGGGAGGGAAGTGCAGTGAGAAATAGAAAGACACTTCTGATTTCTTCTACAGCAAATATATATGATTACAAAATTACCTTTTCTCTATGATTACAATAAAAGCCACTTCTATTCTTCTTTTTTATAATAATCAAAACCACAAGTCTCAAGAGTATTTTTTTTCCATTTCAAGCAAAATGTCTATAAAGATAAGTCTCTAACATTCAAGCATAAATGTAGCTATTGTTTCCCCCCTCTAATTAAGATAGTTAGTCATTTCTGGAAGCTCGTCATCTTTATCATCATTTCTCCATTATGGACAGTGTCTAACCTTTCCACTCTTTCTAGCTGTCTGTTCATTAGTCCCAAGGGGAAAGTCTCTTATTTCAGTTGTACTTTAATCTTTAAAGACTTCTAAATCAATGTCCATTTTTGTATTCAAAATGTTGTGGCTTTTTTACATAACTACCAAACATAATAAAATGCTGCTTCATGTTATTCACTTCTCTACACAGAAGTAGACTGCACTTCATAGACCAGGAAACATAGTTTGTTCCATCCAACCGGGTTATCAGTGATGGACTTGTTGAAGTGACTTGTGCCATCTTTACCAGGATAGTAACCCACAATTAAACAGTAAACAGCTGTCTGTATAGTGTATTCACACCAACTCTCAGTTATCTAAGCCTAGTATGGCCTGGTATGGCCTGGGCCTATAACCAGTGTTGAGATGATTCCCCATTAGGAGAATGAGCGCATACAGGGAGACATATTTGAGAGAAGTGTTTGAATAATACACACAGCACACAGATACACTGTACAGAAACGTTACTTCCAGAAACGTTAAAGCAAAGTTCAAAATAAGCAGTCCAAAGTCATTCACAGGTAAGTCAGTCAGTTTTCAGTCCAGGGATAATCCAATAACAAAGTCCAGTGTCAAAAACAGTTCAGTAACAGATTTACATCAAATCCAAGAATATCAGTCAATTTAGAAGGAACAGCAATACTCTCCAACAGAAGGAAAACAGATTCACTGAGACACACTCTCTTCTGAGACTAAGACCAAGACCAAACAACCAAGGTTTCTGGCTCCATCTTATGGCCATTTGAGAAACCACACCCAATTACAGTTTTGCATTTTCTTAAAGATACAGTATTAAAATGTCTATCCTGATTTATATATTTCCAACCCAAATAGCTGTTAGGTAGCTTACATTCCTAACAGAAGGAATAAACTGGCCTCCTTGGGTATAAAAAAATCTTAAAATCTACTGATGACTACAGGAGGCTGAATTCAGCACCTGGGTTCGATGTCTAGTCCAAGCACCGGTGTTCTGAAATTGAATACCTAAATACTTAAAATGGAAAACCTGCTTAACAGCATTACCATTGATAGCCCAATTATACAATTTGCAGGCTCTAGAGAACACCAATACTTTGGATTTGTCATAATTAATGGACAAGTGGTTCTCAACACAGTAAGATCCAAATGCAGAAAGTAATCTTTTCAGACCTGGCCTTGACAATGAAAGGAGGGCCGCATCGTCAGCGTAAAGGAGAAGCAGGATCTTCGTAGTTGACAGCTTTGGGGCATGGGACTCAATACGTCCAATGTGTAAGGCCAAGTCAGATAAGAATAAATTAAACAAAAGAGGAGCCAGAACACAACCCTGCCTTACTCCATTCTTAATCAGGATAGGATTTGAAAGTTCTCCCTGCAAACCACACCTGACCTGACTAGAGGTCTGGTTGTACAAGGATCTAATTAGGAACAGAAGACGTCTATTGATAGAACTTTTGAGTAGTTTTGACCACAACAGTCCCCTAGGGACTGAGTCAAATGCTGACTTTAGGTCAATAAAAGCAGTAAAAAGTTTGCCACCTGGTATGGTAGTATATTTGTCGACCAGGTGCACTAAGAGAAAGCAGTGGTCCAGTGTGGCACAGCCCGCTTTAAACCCAATCTGTTCAGCACCAAGTGAGGAGTCTACGTTGGAGATATTTAGCATACAATTTTCCAATGATGAAGAGCAGGCTTATGGGGCGATAGTTGGCTGGATTTTTCCTATTTCCTCATTTAAAATCTGGAACAATAATTGCTAAGCTCCAGGAGGTAGGGATCCTGCCAGAGGAATTGATATGCATGAAGAGTCTTGCTAAGAGAGGAATCCACCACTCAGGATTGGATTTTAGCAGATCAGGGCATCAGGACCAGGGGCTTTGCCTGACTTGAGTTTGGAGATAAGCTCGGTAATCTCAGCATGAGTCATGGGTTGCCAGTCAGGAACTGCAGGAGGCAGCTGTGGCCCAAGCACGGTTGAACTTGTTGACACCTGGAAAATGGCCAAGAAATGGTTTTCCCAATCTCTGTTGGAAATACAGCAGAGAGGGAGTTCTTGAAGACCCAGCCAGGAGCTGGCAACAATTTGCCAAAATAATCAAGTGTTCTTCTGCTGGATGGAGAGGAGAAGTAGATCCCACTTCTCTCTCTCTTTAGCTTTCTTTTTCTTAGCAATTAGTGCTTTATACTCCCACTTCAAACGATAGTAGTTCTCTGGTGGGCATCTATCCCCTCGATTACGATAGAGCAGGTAAACCTGATTTATCTGGTTCCTGAGCATCAGACACTCTTTGACAAACCAAGAATTACTTCTTGAATGATATGGACCACTCTGCCTACGGACGGCTCCTAGCTCCCTTTGAACACTATTTATTAGTGATTCAAAGGCCGAGATTGTCCCTGGGCCACTACTTGTTAGGGCCTGATTGTATAGGCTGAGACACAGCGGAGATGATAAAAAGGAGTGGAACTTTCTTTCAGTATTAGAAGACCATTTGATCCTCCTTGTATACGAGGCCACATAGGAATCTAATATTTGGGGACCCCTAGGGAGATGTATATTTGAGGAAAGCCCAATGATTTTAACCAGGGGGTAGTGGTCTCTCTCCGTAAGGCAGTCCACACAAAAAGCACGGACTGCCTTTCTAAGAAGCTGGGATACCAGCACAAAATCAATAACACTACTTCCACGCGAGGAACTAAAAGTAAACTCACCAGCTAGATCACCTAGGGCACTCCCATTAAGAATTATCTTATTGTGTTGGGCTGCTAAAAGGGCTAACTGAATGCCAGCAAAATTTGTTAATTCATCCTTAGAATGTCTGGCTGAAATCAGGTGTCCTATGCCCTGGAGGGTTTCTTGGGAGTAGAGTGCCTCAATCGATGGGGGAACTTGGACTCCCAATCGGGCATTAAAGTCGCCCCTATAAGGATGTACAGCACTGGGAATTTAGTTTCCATACAAGTAATGTAATTCTCCAGCATGCCCCATTGAGCCTTAGTATCAGCTTGCTTCATTGTCAGGGGAAAATAAACGTTGAACACTAACAGTTTGCTGCGTCCTCTCTTAATTAGGAGCGACATAGCTAAAGAGCCACAGGGGGGCAGCTCCACTGTCTCCACTTTCAAAGAAGTAGAGACCAAGCAAGCTAGATCACCCATAGGCCTTTTCTGGTGGTGGCCAAGGAAATGACCATAAACCCTGTAAGGGATATCTTATCGCATGCCCAGGTCTCCTGAAGTAGGACCACATCAAATGAGTGAATATAGTTGGCAAATTCTGTGGTACCACACCTTCTCCCCTAGCCTGCTATGTTCCTCGAAAGGCACTTAAGTGTGCAGGGGGAGGTTGCCAGATGTAATAGTCATTCTGTGTGATTAATTTTTTCCAGAGTGCCCTTTGGATCCGAAAAGATACACCTGTTGTTAAGTGGCAGGGTCATCCTCTTAGGAGGCAAAGGCAGGGAAGGAGGGAGGGGAGGCGCACCTTGTTCATGGGGCTGTAGGGCTCTAAGCGCACTCCAGTTCATACTTGTGGCATTAATTGATTGCTTAGCTGGCAAGTATTCAGCAGCACCAACAGACGGAGTTTGAAGTAGCCCTGGATCTTCAAATTTACGAATTAGACATTCTGGAGAGAGCGCCAAGGGAGTTTCCATTGGTAATTCAGTATAGACTCCCTGGAGTCCAAGGGAATCCTTATCAGGTAGTGAAAGACTCCAGAGCTTGGATTTAACTGCATCCAGATGCTTTATGATTTGGGCACTTTTTGGTTGTGGAAGCGCACAAAAGGAGTCGAAGAGCTGTGTCTCCTCCTGGTTCCAGAAATTGTCTTGACATAAGGCAGTCTCATAAATAGATGGAATCCCAGAGGCACTGACCTGGGGCTTATTTACAAAGGAACCTTGAGTGCCCTGGGCTGGTGTTGCTTCCTTTGGGGCCATTTCTTCCCAGCTGATCAAGTCAAGGGAAGTTTCCTGGTAAGATGTTACTTGCTGCGGGGTGTTAATTTGACCAGTTGTAGGAGGAACAGTCAGGCTATCATCTGAGAGGACACCAACTGGAGGTTTTACGTGAATAGGTGTATAATTAGTACGTGATGTAGTATCCGAGATGGCATTCAAGGTTGGCACATTAATATGTGCTGCTAGGATCTTTTGGGGGCAATAAATCTCCTGCCATTCACAAATTGTCGATTACTCAAGAGTGGCTTAATCGACATATCTTTGAAGACTCTTCTTGGCACAATGCCGAAAGATCTTAACAGGGATCCTCTTCTGAAAAATAGTTTTGGGGTGTTGGAGTTGTCAAAACTGAGTAGCACTCTAGTGCAGTATTCAGGAGAGGGAAAAAGTTCAACCTTCTTCAAATCATCAGCTTTTAGCCCCAATAACTGTAATATATGGCCCCTCACCAGCTGTGTTGAACCCCAGTGAGGTAAGTTGCCATTAATGGGATTAATGATGAGGACCACCTGTTTTGACTGTAAGACCAGATGACTGTTTGCATCAAAAGATGTAAAGTTCGAACTATTGGTAGGATTACATTGGCCAGTGCTTTTGCTGGGGCTTGGCAGGGAGAACCCTGCCGCCGCATCAGGTTGCCGAGCTGTCAACCCAGGGCACCCACTGGTAGTCCAGGAAACTAAGTAGTTTAAAGCAGTGGTCCCCAACCTTTTTGTACCAGGGACCGGTTTCAAGCAGAAAATTTTTGCAAGGACCGGGGGAGGGGGGGAGAGAAGAGAAGGAGGCTTCGCTCTCTCACTGCTCCACCAGCCCAGGGGGCTTTTCCTGTCGCCGCAGCTATTCGACAAGCGCCGTTTCACCCCCACCCCACCCCGCCCCGCCTGGCTGGCGCTTCAATCCACAGTGTCCGTTCTGCCTGCCTGCCTGCCTGCCTTAGTTTCTGGTTGTTTGGGAGCAGCTTCGGCTGAGAATAACTATTCGCCTCTTTTACTCAGCCGAAGCTGTTCGATTCAACCATTAACGAAGGCAGGCAGGCAGGCAGGCAGAACGGAGCACTGAACCCCAGCGCGCTGCTGGGCGGGCGAGACGCGGGGTGGGGTGGGGAGAAACGGGTGCGCCGGAGGCGCTGCGGCGACAGGAAAAGCCCCCGCTTCTTTGAAGCAGTTTCTTCCTGGGCTGGTGGAGGAGCAAGAGAGCGACTGAGAGAGCTGACCCAGAGAGAAGGACAGGCTTCGGTTGCTTCCTCCCTCCCCTTCTTTCATTTGTGTCCTTGATCCCCGATCCCAGCAGCATTCACCGAAGGTGAAGAAAGCCGCCATTTTTTAAAAAAATCTTTGCGGCCCGGTAGAGAGTGCTCCACGGCCCGGTACCGGTCCGCGGCCCGGTGGTTGGGGACCCCTGGTTTAAAGTACTTGATATTTTATCAAGCTGGAGCTGAAAGCTCGCGGTAGTTTCTGCAACCCAGAAACATTGCTGAGCCAAAAGTTCTGTAAGGGTGGGTTCATTTAAGGATTGGTTGGGGGCCATAGTTTTAGATAAGCCTTTGTTCTCAACTCGGGGGGTGATGCCCTCAACCGTCAGAAGATCGCGACAACCGGCAGCAGCCAGACAAAAGGGAGCAGGAGCTTTCAAACCGAGAGGCCGAGCTAAAACAAAGTCCTCAATCTTAGATTGCTTCAGAGAAGGTTGAGGAACCAGGCCAGTGAGAGATCTGCTCCTTTTCCTTGTCTTCATTATATTAAGTAGCACAATAGAGGAGGAGCTGTGTAATATAGCATAGAGTCTAGTCACTGAAACAAGTCCTAAATCCAGAGGAAAAGGAATCGGGAGTCGAGAAGAAATGAGTCCTAATGCAAACAATGGCAGAGCTCCTCACAAGTATACCAAGGATCCTGCCCTCCCGACAGAGCAGGAAACATGAGTAAATAAAAATGATAAAATAATAAAAATAGTGGATAAAAATGGAATATGTCAGATAAGAGAAATCACATCAAAGCTAGGCATTGCTAGACTTCCAGCTAAAGGAGTAAAATCTGTAGGACAACAACAACAAAGAAGCAGCAGCAAGGCCCTCCTATACCTGAGGCCCAGCTCAGGCTTTTTTAAAAAATACAGTTAAACCGTAGCTGAAATATAACTAAAAGTGGATTAGTGATCACACTGCAAAAATTTCAAAAGTGTAAAGGGTTTAAAAATAAAAATAAAAAATTGAAGACTAAGATATGATAGAAAGATAACCTTAAAAGTAGGTAATAATTAGAATAGGTTAATTTAACCTTAGTTAAGCAGAGAGAGCCTACTTGCCTGCTGCTCCCATCATTGTTTATCCTGCCAAGTCAAAGGTGCCCCTGACAAAAGTGACATCGAGCTGGCCATGCCCACCCTATCCATGCCCATCCTTGCCTCCCTGAGTTCAAACACAATCTTGATGCAGCCCTCAGTGAAATCGAGTTTGACACCCCGCTTTAGATATTACATTTATACTGGTGTAATTCTACACATCAATGTATTGCTTGAAGAGTGCTAATTTTTCTGCAGTATAAGACTCTAGATCTATCTTTCCATCTGATTTATATGTTTTTTTTTTATTCCTAGATGGCACTCAGAAATTGATAAGACAATGAAAGAAAGAAAGAAAGAAAGAAAGAAAGAAAGAAAGAAAGAAAGAAAGAAAGAAAGAAAGAAAGAAAGAAAGAAAGAAAGAAAGAACATCAGCAGTTAAATTGAAAAAAAACTGTTTAAAAAAGATACTGGGTTCTTTTCTAAAAGCAGGAAGAATAAGGGCTGAGAATAGCCTTACTGTATCTGAAATGTAAATAAAGTTTGAGGTAGAAAATCTTCACAAATAATCTTTAGTTTTAATTAAGCTTTAATTAAACTAAACTTGTAATTCAACCCAGGAACTATTCCTGATAGTGAACAACTATATTTCAGACATTCAGTTTGCTCACACTGTCCTTGCTTCCAATATTTCCAAGCTTTGTACATTAAGTGGCAATGTCTCAAGGGGACTTGTAACTGAATTCCCTTAGAAACAGATACTCTGCCCTCCATATTTATAGAGGCTAGACTTTAGCCTTTCCTGTTCCAATTATGGAGTCTGGAGATATCAAAGGAAAAATACATATGGTGATAAGTTCAGCAGACATGATTCATATCTCTACATATGTTACAACTATAGCTCTTTCTTTTAGATACTGTCTAAGCAGACCTATGATTCCTATCACACTGGTGTATGTGTGTGTGTGTAAGAGAAGAAACCTCATCATGCTCACTAATCCAAAATGAAGAGAAGTCTTTATCCTTAACTTTCTTTTTATCTGACCTAACACTTATTTACCCATTAGGCTCTTTTCCTCATTTTCACATCCTCACCTAGTAATCCATTCAAGGAAGAAACTGCATTTCTTTTCTAATTAGAAAATGAGGAATGAGACATAATGCATTTGAAGAGTATTTGAGCCTGCTTTGGGTTTCCAAAATTTTCATTTCTGAAATTCTAAAATTTCCACCTTGGTGATTTTTCTGCTGGTGGTTAATTGCTGTTTGAATTTATCTTTTATGTGTTGTTGTTGTTGTTAAATTGGGAATATTGGGCAAAGTAAATCATGTTTTCATTGAATTTCACACACACACACACACACAGAGGACGGATGAAAATTTACGGACCAGATGCAGAAATCATATATTGCATCCACCTGCCTGCTTTCTTTTCTTCCAGAGACAATTACAATCACAATTGACAGAATCTATGCTTCCACTATCAATATAGGGTTTAAAAATCTTAGCCCCTCACAACATTAAAGAGGAAAAAGCAACATCTTTACCAATATGCATAATATTACCAGTATTATGCATATTGGTAAAGTAAAACTATATGTAAAGTAAACACTACTTTTTCTTTCCTTCAATATGTAGTGTGGCTTTCAACTATTATCTCTTCCTGCAAACAAGAATTCATAATTCCATAGGATATTTAGCACCATGCAATTTTTGATCAGAACTTTGAAAATGATTTGCAAAATTTAGTTGATGTAATAATCATAATCATAATTTTAAATATACTATAAATGTAAATAATATGAATTAGACACAGTGGTTTACCTCCTTCTGAGGACCCCATCATTTGATCCAATCATTTTCAGTAACTTTTGTCACATCTCTTTCCTTTTTAGAGAAGGTTGTTAAGGAAGTGAACATGCAGTCTCAGAGAAATCTGAACCAAATGGATATTATAGAAGAGAATATAAGTAGCTCATGAGGGGACCAGTAGAGCCCTTGATATCTTTGTTTGCAGATGTTTCATTACCATACTAGGTAACATCATCAGTGCTAGTGAGTGTGGACTTTGCTCCTTGTTTATATACAGGACCTTCCCTGCTAACTACCAAGGAGAAGACCACACCAACAGGCAAGATACTATATATAAACAAGGAGCAAAGTCCACACTCACTAGCACTGATGATGTTACCTAGTATGGTAATGAAACATCTGCAAACAAAGAACCAGTCTCAAGAATATCAAGGACTCTACTGGTCCCCCCATGAGCTACTTATATTCTCTTCTATAATATCCATTTGGTTCAGATTTCTCTGAGGCTGCATGCTCACTTCCTTAACAACCTTCTCTAAAAATTAAATGTCTGTAATGAAATGCCTGTAAGCAAACAACCAAACTCAGAGAACACGAAGGATTCCACAGAATGGATTATCTGTTACCTTTTCACTCAGGTTTCAAGCCTGGCCATAAGGATAGACCAGAATTTGTTGCACTTGTGGAATAACCTCTGGCAGGAAAGGGATGGGATGTTGTTGTTCCATCCTGAGTCTTCTTGATCTTTCAGTGGCTTTCAAAACTACTCATCATGGTATCTTTATAAACAGTTTCAGGGATGGGGACTGAGAGGTTTCACACTGTTTCTCTTCCTTTCTATCATGCTGATTCCAAACAGTTTTATTGGTGGTGGGAACACATCTAGCCCTTCTCTGTGAAATTTCACAAGGCTTGATGTTCTCCTCATTAACATATACATGAATCCACTAGGTAATATGAGCTTTACATCTTTACCTCACCCCAATGATGCCATGGGGCTTCTATCTCTGTGTCTGGAGGCTCTGAGGTTAGATGGGGAAGAACCCTGGAAATACAAAATGGCTATGTGATTTACTTTTTCTACAGTGCTTTGCCATTTTTTGTTCTGGATAGGGTTGTATTATCTGAAAAGAACTGGTATACAACTTGGGAATTCTCCTGGACTCATGGTCCTTCTTGAAGAGTATAGCCATAACCAAGTGTACTTTCACATAACTTCATTCTGCGAACCAATTATGGCCTTTCTTGAACTGGGAGGGTTTGATCTGTCACTCATGCCTTAGTCACCTCCTGAAGAGAAAAAATAGAAAATTAGCCATCAGTCTTAAAAGTGCCATAATCATCTGGGATAAAAGAAGTTCAAGCACCATAACAGAATAGCTGCTGATTAGATTAGATTTGGGAGAGAGGCAAATTAACTGGTTTTTCAGTAGGTATGATGAAACAGCTTAGAGTCTATAATCTTACTCTACTATGGATCTTGATGGACTTGCTGCATGTTGGATAGCTGAGAAAGGATCAAAGTTCAGTTCATCATAAGTTCAGCTGGCATGCTTCCTCTTTTAAACTTGAAGCAGAACTGCTAAGATTGTCTTTGTTATTTCACAAAGCTTTTAGCATGGATTAAAGTTCTGAATTCCTCTTTGGATTTGAATTGTTTAGTTTATTATTTGATCTTTTCTGAGAGTTGCAATTGTTTATTTTGTAGTGGAAAAACAATGTTTAGAATAAACAAATGAGCCGTACTATTTTAATCTATGGTTATAGACTCATTGTGTGATTTCCAACATCTCCTCTAAAGAATGATCTTGGAAATAGAATTTGGATAAAATAAGTTCAAACAGATTATAACAATTTGCATTTTATAGAACAGAACTTTCTTTCCATTAGTTTTATAAGGAAAGGTTGTTACATGGCATTCAGAAGAGATTGATTGGAATAAAGATTTGATTGTTGTTCTATGATATGTATGCAAGCAGTAAATTACTATGTCAAGAACTAAATGGATGAGACCTCAGTCCCATCAGCAGTATCCAATATGAATACAGTATGATACTGGATACTGAGATCTTCAGTCACTTTTTATTGTTAAAAAAAATTATGAACAGTTTTAATTACAATAACAAAAGATAACTAAAACAGAAATAAAGAAAAGGATGGAAGCAAGAAAACAAAAAAGGAGAAACCCTCAGAAAGCAACTATTCCCACTCATCACAAGTATAAACAATTTCACTATTCTCTTAATTAACAGATATAAACTCTTCAACCCTTAACTCATCTCTTAATATAGGCAAATCCAATTAAATCCCCAATCCAGGAGTCAGCAAAAAATCAGAGACCTAAAATAGTAACAGTAATTAACAGATATAAAACATAGCAAGCCACATCACAATTCTTAATTGTAAGCAAATCCACATTTAGAAGGCATAAAGTAGTCCCAGTATCATAGTATGAACAAAAGACTGAAATTTAACATGACAAAGAGGGATAATTTCTCCTTTAAAGAGAACAAGCTTATAAAAACGGTCCTTCCTTTAAGTGAAAGGACAATTAGATACAAAGCCAATTTAAATGCTGTCAGATTAGGATAAATAAGTAACAGTAGAGGAAAAAAGATATTAACTGTACTATATAAATTGTAACACCAATACACAGCATTTTTGCTGTCTAAATGCCAGAAAATCTATTCAAAAGATTCAAAAGCTATTCAAAAGCTATTCAACACCACAGACAATACTACTATCCTTCAAAAAGACCTCAACTATGTATCAGAATGGTCAAACAAATGGCAACTTCAAATCTCAACAAATAAATGCTCTGCCTTACATATTGGCAAAAAAAATCAGAAAATAAAATACAACCTGAATAGTCATGATCCAAACTCTGTCAAGGACCTTGGAGTACTCATGTCAAATGATCTAAGTGCTAGAGCCTACTGTAACTATAGCCAAAAAAGCATTAAGAGTTGTTAACCTAGTCCTATGTAGCTTTTTCTCTAGTAATATCACACTACTAACTAGAGCATACAAAACATTTGCTAGACCAATACTTGAATACAGCTCATCAGTCTGGAACCTGCATTACGTATCTGATATTAATATAGTTGAGAAAGTCCAGAAATATTTCACAAGAAGAGTTCTCCACCCATCTACTCACTGCAGAATACCTTATGCCACCAGACTTGAAATTCTAGACCTAGACAACCTAGAACTGTACCGCCTTCAGTCCAATCTAAGTATAGTACATAAAATTATATATTGCAATGTCCTACCTGTCAATGAATACTTCAGCATCAATCATAACAATGCAAGAGCACACAATAGATAGAAACTCAAGGTAAACTGCACCAAACTTGATTGCAGGAAATATGACTTCAGCAACAGAGTGGTCAATGTTTGGAATACTCTACCTGACTCTGCGGTTTCTTCCCCAAACTCCAAAAACTTTAACCTTAGACTGTCTACTATTGACTTCACCCTCTTCCTAAGAGGCCTGTAGGGGGCGTGTATAAGTGCACCAATCATGCCTACCGTCCCTGACCTATTGTTTCTTTTTATTTTTCTTATATGTATCCATCTCATGTATTCAAAACTATGTTTATACTTATGCCTGTTATCTTGTAAGTGATTCATCAATCAAATAAATAAATAAACAAACAAACAAATAAATAAACAAACAAATAAAATAAAATAAATAAATAAATAAATAAATCCCAAAAGAACTACCCAAAATATCAATCCTCATCAAATAAAACAAGTTTCACTTTTTAGTTCTCCAATACCAAGAAGTTTTTCTTTCCCACAAAAATATATTTATATTTAAAATTAATTTAAAATTCATAATATTTAAAATATAATATTCCAATGTTCTCCGAACTCTTAATCCATTTAAAACTTTCTATTGACAAAACCTTCTCTTGCTCTTTGCTATCTATTTTAAATTCTGAAAGATTATAAAAATGCATATTCATTTTCTTATATTAAGAATTGAAGGCTTTCACCTGGTGTTTTGAGCTTTGTCATTTTGAAGGTGTCTAATTTCTTTAAAGCAATCAGTAGGCAATTATTGGATGTTATCAACAGGGGAAGGGTTAAATGAGTGTCCTTTGTTAGGCTCCGTTTTTGACTGAAACAAGTATGGCAAATTCTGCCAGCTCCTGGTTCTCCCGCCCTCAGAAATTGCTGCTTTGCAATCTCCTTGTGAGAAGCAAACATGTGGAGCACAATTTGGAGGATCTCATATTCTCTCTTTGTCCAGAAAAGGATGGAGGAACTAATCTACTTGTCAACTTCTTGTTCATAGTCAGAAACATCACCATCCTTCCCTGAAATCCAGTCACTTCTGACTTCATGATCCGATGATATAATTTTGCTAGGATTGTCTGTCAGTGGTTGATTTTTTTCTGTTCGTATACTCAGGACTTGGTAGCTAGTCAGCTTGCCTCCTATCCAATTATTTTCAATTGAAGTCTTATTTTTGCAATCATCAACCTGCCCCAATGAATTTTGCCTATACATTTTGTGTCCAAAATACTTTGTTATTAGCAAATACTGTAAATAGTATAGTTTCATTTCATCACATATTTATTGAATTATCTTCTTGCAGTTCAAGGCACTCTTAACAATTTTCTTCAGCACCATAATGCAAAGGCATCTATTTTTCTTCATTCAGCTTTCCTGATTGTCCAGTTTTATAGCCATATGTAAACTATGGCCTTGTTTGTTGTCAATGTGATATCTTGCATTTTAATATTTTGTGTACATCTTAGTCCTACACATTAGATGTATCTTCATCTCACAGTCCCCATCTCCATTAATTTTTGAGAATAGGAAGATAAAGTCTGTTACTGCTTCAACAACTCATATACCTGTGTACATTTGTTTGGCATTATTATTTACACTTTTAAAGCAGCAATTTAGCTTTTATGTTTCTTTAAAAAAAAAAACACCATTGTAACTCTTCCTTGTTTCCAGCCACTAAAGTGGCTTCAACAACTTATTGGAGGTTTTCTATGCTTTTCAATCAATTTTAATTTAATTTCTATATATTTTAGCATCCCTCACAATATACTTTGTATATGTAAAAAAATAACTTGTACAACTTAATTTTCCCCATTTATAAACATTTATTTGTTCAAAATTCGGTTCTAACTGTAACTTCCTGGTATTTATATAAATTCTTCGGTCAACAGATGAGGTAGCCCTGGACCTCCATTTTTAAAGAGCAACTCATAATCTGTTGTGATGTACATAATAAAAAATTATTCAGTAAAGCAAGACTAAATGCCCTTTGGGGATTCCCTTGCCTTTTTAATATCCACTGTGTATTAGCAAGGCAATGTCTAGGACCCCTGCTTCCTCTGACTCTAGCTTACATATCTGGCAGTTCTCATTCCATTTATTTTGAAATATGGATTACAAAATCTTGAAAAATGATATACTGACTTGTGAAATAAGTACAGTTGTTCAGTAGTTTTAGTATTCCTTTACACTATCCATTTGGGGTATATAAAATCAACTTTTCAAGTCCATTGTCCACAGATATATTTTCCATGCCTGCTTACAAATCATATGCAGCACTTTAACCACATCATCTTGTCAGATTTGAAACAATTCAGCTGGTGCTGTATTAAATCAATTGTTTGGGCTTTCATTTTAGTCATTTTCTGGATGTAATCTACTTTAACCCATTTGCTGTTGTCACTAAAAGGAAACAAAATGAATTAAATGAGGATAATCCTTCCTCTTTTGTTTGCTTGCACAAACTTAGACAATCAAGGATCAATGTGAGGGCAAATTATTTTGTTCTTGTAAAATCACTAAAAGGATAAACTTCATTTTTAATCATGATACACCTTTAAATGAATTTATTTCCCACTTTGATTCAATGTTCTTATAATTTTGTGAATAATATCAAATCTGGGCTTTCAAATGAATATTTTATATCTAGAATCACAGGAAAATGTCTAAGCAGCTATTCATGTGCAGCTTTATAGATGAATGTTTAGAGAAATTCATGAGTAGAAGTAGTGTGTGAAAAATATATGAAATGTAAATATGATTTATATAAGTTAGTACTCAGCAAAAATGGAATGTAATTTGTCTGAGCTACTTTTCAAAATCATTAAAGCGGATTTTTATGATCCATAACAAACCAATATTGAAAAACATGAAAATGTCAGCAGAGTTTCCAGAATAATATGTGGTGTAGCATAGTTTTATGCATAGTCCAAAGCACGTTCATACAAAGTGAGAATTCCCAGTTGAGAAGAGTGAGCTGCTAATAATACTTAATGTAATTTTTCTGGTTTCTGTGACTCAAAACATGAAGAAAAATATTTGTGCCATGATTATTTTCTCTAAATGCTAACATTCAGTAAGAAAATTATGAATCAATGCCTGCTATTGCTGCTCAAATAATTTGCATATCCCATGACTATAAGAATTTCAGGGATTAACCAAGAATTAGAACACAGATATTATGGATAATGAGTATAAAGTTCATTGTGAGATATAATCATAAATGTTTATGTCTTGGAAAACTGCACCAGACTGAGATATAACAGGATAGTCTTTGTTTTTGAATCAGGAGGATCAGAGAGAAATGCTGCTGAAAACAGGTGGCTACTTATTTATCTCCTTGTTGGTGCCATGTGGTATATGACATTCATTATGTTCATTTTGCATAATCATCCTACTAAAAATAATAACATTAAGAGCCTGGATAAAATCACTACAAATACCTGAACATCTTTCAAACTGACAACATCAAGAAGAAAGTTACAAGTGAATACATCATGACAGGAAAAAGGTCTTAAAGTACAAACTCAGTGGAGGGAATACCATTAAGCAACTAACACTTGGACAATTGCAGTCATTGAATATACAGTTGAAATAGTAAACTGGATTCAATAACATTAGAAATCCTGAATAGGAAGACCAGAAAAATAATTACAATGAATATGCCCTTCACCCACCCATTGATGTTGGTACTCTCTTTGCTCAAGGAGCAAAGGTTGGTGCGTAATGTTGAAAAAGAAGTTGAAAAAAATGAAAAAGGAGAAAGGCCATTGAAAGACAGTTGAAAAAGAAGAAAGGCCATTGGAAGAATATGTGAAGGACAGTGAAGAAGATGTACTGAAGCTAGAACACTGTGAAATTTACTGAATACCAGTGAGACCAAATTGACTTACAAGAAAAATCAAATGAAGAATAGAAAATAGATATGGCAAGACAAAGTATTATATGGCCAATACATTAAAAAGTAGGAGGCCAAGTAGATAAGAACAAGACTTGACAATAGTGAAGAGCAGAAAACTTGAAGAAAGAGATAGAGGGCATTATTCTGGCTGCACAAGACCAAACCTTAAAAACAAATGCATCTAAAATGCCAGAATTTAGATTCAGTGACAGACAGCATGTGTCGCCTATGAAAAGAAGTTGAGGAAACAGTGGACTACCTGCAAGAAGATCACACAGACTGACTACAAACAATTGCATGACAAAAATGGTGCCTTGGAATATCTACAAGAAATATTATTTGCCTACAAGCTCATAAACAAGAATTGGCAGGACCATAAAACAGTCAAAGCTAAGGTGGCTCTGGGATTTTAGAATTTAAATAGTCCAGTACCTGCTGCAAAACAACTCAGATTTAATAACTGTCAAGAAGAAAGAAAAAATAATCTGGATAATGATGTATCTGGAGACAGCAAAAGAGAAGAGAAAGAAGTGGAGAAGATCACAAAATATAAAGTTATCAAAATACAAGTAGAATGACTGTGACAAAAGAAAGCAAAGTTAGTACCATTAATGATAGGTTCTTGGGATGCAATCCCAAAACTCCTGAAACACTACTTGAACACCACTGGCATTGACAAAAATCACTATCAGTCAATTACAAAAGATACTTTACTTTCAACTGCTTACATCCTTCAATAATATCTTTAACATGATCGAATAACATCTGCCTCTCTCAAATTCAATAGATGGATAAAAATGCAAAATTCAGTGTAAACATCTAGCTGATTGTGAGACCAACCACAATAATAGATTTGGTAAAATTAAATATACTATATGTACTGTATGATGTCCCATTATTTGTAAATCCATTTATTCCAGTATGCATGCCCTGACTGGGGTGGATTTCTGCAAAAGTCCTTTCCTTCATTAGTTACCTGAATTTTTTTCTGGCAGCCACTAGAAAGATTGAACCAGAAATGTGTCAAAATATATATTTAATCACTGATAAAATTTCATCAATTCTTAAATTTTTAGATATAATGGAAGAGAATAACAAGTAAATAATGCTACTAGCAAGATAATGCTAGCATTATTTTCCATGGGTAACTGCCATATCTGTTTTTTTCTTTTCATTAATTTCAGATCCTTAGCTAAAACTGTTTTACATTATCAGGAGATCCTTAAAATAGGCTTTATTTCTTTTCAGTGAAGGTCTGCTTCATTATGGCTTCATTAGTGTGACCTCTTCTATTTTGCTTAGCCTATATCAAAGAATTCGCTTCTAAAAAAAACCCATTTTTAAATTTGTATAAGTTTACATTTATATTTTTCCTGAAGAGCAAAAAAACAAAACAAAATAAAAATAAAAAGATTGCTGCCTCTCCTAATGACTCGCTCGTGTCCACAAATGAGTTATATGTTTGTGTTTCTTGGACATTTTGAAAACAATGTCTTGCAATGAAATATAAATAAATGTGAGTACTAGAAATTGAACATTCTTTCTTTCACGTTTTGCCTCATTTAGGGTATGGTCATGCTGAGAACGTTAGTAGTAGTTTCTTAATTCACGCACAGCATGGAGCAGGCTTAATGCATTCAAGGCATTGGCATTTCAGCTGTTTTATATGCTGGTCACAGCTGCTTGATTGTCATTTCCATTTTATTTGAGGCAAAACCTCATGTACAAATGTAGAAATGAGAACTGAACATCCCTTCAGTTACCATGCAGATTTTCCTGTCATATTTTAAGTCTCTACTTGACCATCACTATTTTAGAAAGTAGATTTTTGCTACCCATCAGATTTCAGGCATACATGTATGACATGGTGATTTTGCATCATTATGGCAGTTGCCATGCTGGAACACATTAACCTACAAAAACTCAACAACTAATAAAGAATAAATTAATGGCTCTACATCCAAGTGTAAACTGCATCTATTTAATGTGATGGAAGTGCTCATGATACAAGGCTCAGAACTGTTAAAATGTTTTCTGATTATAATATTACCTAAATAATTATTTCATCACCATTGGTTGTGTATGTCAAGATTCTAAAAATATAGGTCTAAAGCCATTTCTAATTTCATGACTTCTGGATAAGTTGGATTTCAGTTCTCATAAACCCTAAAGCAGGGTTGTCAAACTGGCGGCCTGCAGGTTGGATGCGTCACACGCAGGCCTTGCCCACCCCAGCTCTGTGAAGGGGAAAAATGTCATGAAACTTCATGTGACAGCAATGTGACACAGCGAGTTTGACACCTGTGCTCTAAAGGAACTGAAATTTAACATATTTACTAGATTCATTAGATTGGCTTCTTCTTGACTAAATATTTTTAAGGAATAAAACTAACGGATCTTCAAATGTCTACAGAGTTGCTTCAGAAGCATAGGGAAAATTGAACAAGTGGTAAGAAGGGGAGGGCAGGTAGGAAGGAAATCATATGCATAAAGAATTAAGGAATACAGATAAAGCAACATTGGCAATTGGCAATTGGCAATTAGATTGGCAATTTCTATTCACTGGATGCAATACTGTTGAAGACCATTACAACGTATTTTTACTTGAAGTCAAAAGAGTCATCAAACTATATGTACCAATAACAACTCCAAAAACCAGAAAAACCAGATTACCCATAACAATAAGGAAGCTTCAATCCAAAAAGAGATCACTTTGGCGGACCTCACCCCTTTCCTAAGAGGTCTGTAGGGGGCGTGCATAATAGGACTGTCCCTGTCCTATTGTTTCTTTTATTTTTCTTATATGTATCCATGTATTCATAACTGTGTTTTTATTTATACCTATTATCTTGTAAGCAGTTGACAAACCAAATAAAATAAAATAAATAAAGTTACATAAACCCTGCACTGTCAGAAGAACTGGGCCATTGTACTAGTTGAGCAATTCTAGAATAGTGACAACGGCCTCATCCTCTGAGGACATTTGAATTGGTTTAAGCTTGTGGTTAATGATTATGGAAGTGAAAAGGTTTTCTGTTAATTTAGCTCTGCTCATTGTAGATTAGATCTCTGTCTCACCTGATTAGCAAAAGATATACAAAGAAGGCAGGAGATCAGGTACATACAGTTGTTAAACCATTCTTAAGTGAATGGGTTACATAAGCAGCCTTAAAAGAGGAGATACATGTCCATTGCAAAAAGTAATTATTCAACCATCATATATTGTATAATTGTTGTCCAAACTAGTAGTACTAAAACTACAATAGCAGAAGGGCTTGACTGTAATAAATTACCTGGATCATTTTCTATAAGGTATGGTATAGGACAGCAAATACAAATGGTTGCTCTTGTGGATGACCTATGGCAGGATCAAAACAGGACAAATGCAAGTCTCCTGGTCCTGCTGGATTGCTTTTCTTTTCTTTAAAAAAGGCTGTCCCCCCCCATGATTTCTGTTTTTCTGATGAAATCACTGCATCATTACTCAATCCACTGTGACCCTCAAAAATAATTTAAAAAGCAACTTAAGAGGAGCATACAGAATATGGCCACTTGAATTGTTCAGTCCATTAGCAACAATGTCTATAGAAGTAATGTGTATTTTCTTCTGTACATCAATGTAATTTATCATATGCGTACTCTTCTTTTTCTCTTCTTGTTGTACAGTATATGCCCATTACCTGTATGAGTGTTTGTGTGCACGAGAAATCACAGGTGAGCTGCATATCTTCTGCGGCAGCAATGAGGAAGAACAAAGAAAAGAAAGAGAAAAGGAGAGAAAACAGAAAAAAGAGAAAAGAAAGAAAAATAAGAATATAATAAAGAGAAAAAATATATAAAAAGTGACTTCCCTCTTGATCAAAAAACAATTTTACTAATTTATCATCATTTCTTAAGAAACAACAACTGATCTCTCCTTTCTGTGTCTCATGTCTTATCTATAAACAAATCTATAAAGCCTCACCATCTGCAAGTCCATTAATTTTAAATAACTGAATTACTATTGAGAAATGGTATAATCATAGAGCAAGAAATAATTTTATAATTGTACTTGTATTTGTTGCAAAGAGAATTGGAAGCATATACTTTCTATTTCTTTTTATTCTTTCTTCTTTTTCAGCCTTTTTTCTTTCTTTACTGTTTTTATCTTTTTAAAGTTTGTGTTAGTTTTTGTACTTTTTTTTGCAAAACTTTTGATAAAAAAATGATATTAAAATGTTGGTGTTTTTTTTTTTAAGGAAAGATAGTTTCTTGGAAAAGAAAGAGCACGGTACTGCCAGTTTTAAGAATTTATATAACCATTCAAGCAGTCATCTAGTAGTTATTTTGCTTTTATTTCTACAAAGTTTAGAAGAAAGCTTTGAAAAAGAACTCTCCCCATATACACACACATTAAATGAAGAAAAGAAAGAGAGAAACCAAGTAGCTGTAGTGAAAAGCAGGTGTCAAATAATCTCTAGATTTGAAGTTTCCATGAATAATTCAGAAGAGTACTCTTTTGGCAGATACTCAAACACTAGCATTCTCTACTCTGAGGATTGTATATTTTGGATAGATAGTTGAAACTAAGACTAGAAAGATGCTGACCTGTTTATGAAGTATTGGTTTGAATACATGACAAAATAGTTCATTCTGTGCCATGGAAGAGTTGGTGATAAATAATATTGAAGGAATAAGTTGCCAAGTGATGAGGAATGTTACCTTCTGGCCATTGGGAATTGGGAGAGAGGGGCCGATTAAAGCTTCAGTCTAAAATATCTTGTGTAGCCCAGGTTTTGGAAGCCTGCCATTGAAGAATGGAAAATCATGTACCTATGTGGCTGGATCCTGAAAAAGTACTGCAAAAGAGAAGAAAGCTATCTGCTCTGGGAACAATATATATTTTCACTACAAAACAAAGAAAGAGATAAGGGCCACGATCTCTTGAAATATTCAGAAGCTTTCTTTCTCTAAAAGATCAATAAACAAATGTCTGGATTTTTTTAAAATTAAAAATTGGATATAAATGAACAGAGTAAAAATATGCCTGCTAAATAAGCAATAGAATAGCTCAAATTTTATATCAGTCCATAGATCCACCATAGAATTACATTGAGTCATACAGTATGTTTTTAAAGTACCATGAAATTTGGCCTTATAAACCTCAGTAAAGACTTTGAGAAAACTGGACTTATCCAACTCATTATTTTGACTCTTAAAATGCATGGATTTTATTCCTACAATTTTCTGCAATTTTTTCCCCAATACTGACTGGGAATTCTGGGAATTGAAGATCATACATCTGAACGGTATTTAATTTGGGATGCTCTAACTGCCCATATCTCCATCTAATAATTAAGTGGCTCCTCTCTGGTCATTACAGCTGAATTTCAAAGCCTTAAGCAAAACATTCAAATTCAATGGATTGGCAAATCCTTAAAATTCAGGTTATCATAGAAGATGCCATTCCAATCCTACCCATCAATCATCATACTGACCTTCTTGTGAGGCAAAATTCACAGAAAAGATCAACAGTGAAATATTGGGACAATGATCTTCATGTTAAAAACATGTAAATTAGTATTCCAACTTTTCTGGGGTGTTTATAGATCTTCTCATTATGGTTTATTCTTGCTCTTTGCATCGTGAACCTATATTAAGTTTCGACATCAAGGAGAAAAAGGCTAGTTGTGAAAAAGAATAAATATCCAATAATAAATAAATCTTCCAATATTTGATGGGCTGCCACAGGGAGGAAGGGGTCAAGCTATTTTCTAAAGCACCTGTAGGTCAGACAAGGAATAATGGATGGAAACTGAACGAGAGATTTAACCTGGAAATAAGGAGAAACTTTCTGACAATGAGAACAATCAACCAATGGAACAGCTTGCCCTGGGAAATTGTGGGAGCACCATCACTTGAGATTTTCAAGAAGAGATTGGACTTCCATTTGTCAGAAATGGTTTGGGTCTCCCACTTGAGCGGGGGGTTGGACTAGATGACCTACAAGGTCCCTTCCAACTCTGATTATCTGCTATCTGTTAAATACTAACATAATCCTGAACAACTAAGAAGCTCCACAGTTCGGGAAACTTCAAAAGATACTAGCTACTACTAAAGATACTAGTTTAAAGCCCAGTAAGAAAATGGATGCAAAAGCTACTTTAAGGACAAAAGGAGAATCATTGGAGGACAACATCATCTATTTATGTCCTTCATAAATGGTTGCCAGCCATCAAATAGTGGAGCAAGATATAAGTGCAAATATAGTGTTAGTCTGATTAGGATGAAAGCAAAATAAGTTTAACTGAGGTAAAGTTTCTAGAAAGATTACAGGCAAACTCTCTGAATACAAAACATAGTGGGAAAATAAAAATTTGTGTGCTACTAGACAAGATGGTTCTGAATGCTTCCTTACTAGAAGCAAACAAATAAAAATATATTAAATGGATTTGTGGTTTCTTATATACATTCCTTTTCAATGATTTCTGAACTTGATTCTTCCAGGAATATTCAGGAGTATTCTAACACAGTGGTCACCAGTGTGTGTGTGTGTGGTGTGTGTGTGTGTGTGAGAGAGAGAGAGAGAGAGAGAGAGAGAGAGCATGACTGCCAGCCCTCTGAGATTAGATTAAATCGATCTCTCTCTCTCTCTCTCTCTCTCTCCCACCAACGTCAGCAAGCCATCATATTAGTGGTCCATGGGATTTAAAATTATGAGTTTGATGGTCCCTGAGGTCCAAAAGGTTGGCAACCCCTGTTCTAACCCATATATTTGTTTGCTGCAGTAATAAATCAGCTTCAACAGTTTCGGTACATGCCAGGCCTCACGTAGGCTGAAAACATGTACCAGGAACAAAAAACATCAATCAGCAACACGACACCATGGGCTGCTAACTGGACTGCAGGCGCTGATTTGCTACTTTGTACCTTCTAAACTGACCATCTAAAACTGTGATTTGATGCTACTATGTGTCCACTAACATTCCTACTCATGTAACATGATGATTGGATAGAGTTCACCGCTTGTGACGTATCACTATGTGTTTTTAATAAAAGAGCTTCCCGAGCTCGTGATCGGGGCAGCTCACCCGAGATAGAACCAGCCTGGTGTCTTTCATGATGCATTCGACCACCCAGTGGGAAGCCTTCCAAATGCGGAGCAAAGCCGCAGTTTGCCTTCAAGAACTTTGTTTGTAAAGCCAGATACTTTCAGATAGAAAATGGTAAGAAGTATAGTCTCAACTGAGTTATTAAAGGTTGTTGTTTTTTTAAAGTATTTGAAGTTGGTCTTTGGAAATGTAACCAGAACGTTAATGATACTGAAACTGCAGCTATAGAAAGATACATCATTATCTTTCAGAATTGCTCGATCTTTTGGTTTTTTTCAGCCACTTATATTAAAAATATATTTTAAAATATATTATAAAATATATTTTAAAATATATTTTAAAATATATTATAAATAAATTATAAAAATATAAAAATTATATTAACAATTGAATTATATAGTTCCTACACATGAATAGGAAATAAGAAATTGAATTAACGTTCTTATTAAAATTGTGACAATTTTATAACAGATTTTAGCAGCTATTAGAATGGAGTGATAGACAATTCCAGGTGGATCTGGATGTTTCCTGACTAAAAGCAAGCAAACACAAATAAATGCATTTGTGGTGAGATACATTCAACTTATTTTTATGAACTCAAAAGAAATATGTTACTGTTAGTTTAAAACTTCTTAGTTTCCCATAAAATCTCTTAAATAGGATTGGGACATATTTCTCTTTTGAAAGCAATTGCTTTAACATGCAGGTACATTATGCTGCTTATAGACCAATAAACAGCAATAATAATGATCCCTTAAAATCTCCCATGTGCATTGTGATAAATGTAATGAAAATTTACATAGTAATTTTACAGCACTTGGCAATGAACATAAAGCATAACTGTGCACTCACATCTAGTTTATCTAGATTCTAGATGACAAGTACACTAAAAGCGGTTAGCCTATGAACTCATGCTGGGTGTTAGAACTGAATAAATTGCCAGTTGCAGTTTCTCACTTTGTAATTTTTAATTTGGTGTGTCCTGTTGTTCTTTTAGTTTAAAAACTTTTTATAAAGGTTTCAAGTTCAACAACTATCTTCATTTTTTCTACACAGTTCCACTAATATATATCTTATTTTATGTAGTACTGCCTCTTATCTACACTTCTGCAAGTAGATTTCTCTGATGTAAAATACTTTTATATATTTGCAAAAATGTACAGATCTGTATTCTTTTTTTTTTTTTTTTTTTTTGATAACATAAAATTTTGGGTTGGAGAATATATGACAAAATGCGATGTATAATTTGAAGAGCAAGTTCAGCACTATCTGTGGTCTCCTCTTTTGAGAAGTTTTTGTCGATGGTGATACAGCGTTAACTGTAGGGATCCAGAATAAGAAACATTATCTGAATGTCTTTTAGTTGGATTTCTAGTGTTGGCAATTGTTATTTATTTTGCTTCATATATATATGGTATTCAGCTTTGTTCGGGTATTTTCCCACGTCATTCTAGTTGTGCTTTTAAAGTTGTAGCAATGTTTTGGCAGAATCTCATCTGCCATCATCAGGCTTCTGTATTGCGTTCGTCTGTGAGTCAGACTTTTACAGTTGTTTCAGTTTTAAATTTGGGGCTAGCCTACTGCTGTGCCACAATGGTTTTTTTCTTAATCCTGATTGGTTGGGAGTCTTGGTCTGTGTTTATTGGTCTTGGAGTTTGCTGTGTTGTGCTTGATTGGTGTTTCTAATATCTTCTGTCTGTTTTGTAGCTTTTTTTGTCTTGATCGGCTGACAACATTGTGTTCCTGTATTGGAGGCTTTTAGTGCAGCTTGGCTCCAAGTAAATGGACGGCTATCATTTATTAGGAAGCTAGGTTTTATCTAGGTGCCTGGTTGGGGTGTGTTTGAGCTGGAGGTATCAGGGGGGATCTGTTTGTGCCCAGGTGTTTGCCTGGCTTGTGGTGTGGAGATTTTTTTGTTTGTGAGTGCAGGCTTCCAAATGATTGACAGTCTGGTGGAATCATCTCTTCTATTCATGCTTTCAGGTCTTTTTTCAATCTCTATGGCTTCTCTGATGATTCTGTGGCTGGAGTTTTCTATAGTGGCTAGGGTTTTGGTGGCATTAAAGTTGACGCTATGACCTGTGGCTTTCATGTGTTGGACAAGTGAGGAAGTGTGTTCCAGCTTTTTTACTGCATTTTTGTGTTTATCTAGGTGGGTACTTATTCTTCTATTGGTCTGTCCAATGTATGTGACAGGGCATGATGCACAGGGGATTTCATATATGCCTTGGTTTTCCAGGTCAATTTTATCTTTAGGGTTTCTTAGGATGGCTGCTATTTTTCTGTCTGTTTTGAAGGCAGTCTTGATGTGATGCCTATGTAGTATCTTACTGATTTTGTCTGTAGCACCTCTTATGTAGGGCAGGACAGCTGTTCCATAGGTCTGTTCAAGTTTCAAGTTAAAGTTCCCACCATCACCAAACAAAATTCAAAATGAACCAAGGCCATACCAAATTATCACTTGCAGTTTACTTTATAAACTGCAGGGATTGGGAAGTTTGTTTTTTTATTTATTTATCTCATATGATGGCCCTTGGTGGTTTTGATTGTAGAGATGTTTAGAAGCTTTCAATAAATTTAACAATCTCTTGATGCTATTTTTTATGAATAGTGTATTAAAAAAATCTTAAATTTAGGCATCAAAATGGTTTCTGACATTTTGAGTGGCAATTTAATAAGTTTAGATGATCTCACCATTGAATTACTCAAGTCATATATCTCAACTAAAATTAGATTTTTGACAGCACTGGAGTATCCATCATCTAAACATACTTGTATACTGTGACAAATGTTGCTCTGTGATAAGAGCTAAAGTAACAATCATATTCAGGGAGCAGCTCTAAAAGAGAATATTGATTCTAAGTTCAGAGAATTGAGACAGCTTGGCAAAACATTTCTTATCTATAGCCTTCAAATATACTTGGCCATTTCAACTGCATCTAAACACAATGTCCACAAATTATTATACCAATTCCTGCTGAAGTTGTTTGCTTATGAGTTTTAAGTGTCATGTCTTTTTCTAAAGACTATTTCACATATTTTGTTGCCCATATCCTGTGCTGTTAGCAACCACAGCCAATCTCAATTCTGAAAAAAAAATTTGTATAATGTGCTGTATATGTATGCTAGCACAGTGGTAGCCAACAGGTGGGCTGCGGCCCACTGGTGGTCTGTGAGAAAAATTTGGTGGCCCGCAGAGAAATGTCACCCCCAGAGCACCCCCCAAAGCAATTAATCCAGGCTGCATGGGAACACAAGGCTGCGCTGCCCACATGGTCTGTAGGAACCCTCCCCGCTCACTCATTCCTTACTTGGCAAACTTGCCTGCTAAGTTGTTATTTTTCTTTTTCTTTTTTTCCTGATCATCAGCTGTTCTGCAGTGCCAGGAGATTTAGATTAGCTAGAAAGCAAGAAATCATTGCATTTCTTGCTTTCTAGCTAATGTTTAGATCTTAAAAGCAGAGCTGAACCCGCCTTTGGACTGAAGCTTCTATTATTCAGTGCAGACTCACGCAAGCAAATTTTATGTGACAGACACAGATAGCCAATGGCAGAAAGATAGATCTCTGAATCTGTGATTCTGTGAGCAACTCAATCTGCCCACCTGCTTTGCCTGATTTTGGGTAAACATTGCTCTTTTTAAAATAAAAAATTCTATATTTACATACATGGTGTATTGTGAGTTAATTTTGCGAGTTTGCTTGCTAGTAAATTTTATGTGACAGACACAGATAGCCAATGGAAGAAAGATAGATCTCTGAATTTGTGATCTGTGAGCAACTCAATCTGCCTGCCTACTTTGCCTGATTTTGGGTAAAAGTTGCTTTTTTAAATAAAAAATTCAATATTTACATAAATATTTATAATATGTACATACAAACCATGCCCAGCCACCGCCACACCCACAAATTAGACCACGCTCACAGAACCAGAAATTTGAATCCCACTCCTGCCTCTGTGAGTTTGTGTGTGTGTGTGTGTGTGTGTGTGTGAGAGAGAGAGAGAGAGAGAGAGAGAGAGGTTAGATCAGATCTCTCTCTTTCTCCTTCCCACCAACATCAGCAAGCCACCTCTCCATTTTTCATTCCAGTTTTTATTTTTGGCTCTAGCATTTTTGTCATATATTCAGTATATAAGTTAAATATGGTATAGTATCTAATTTTCTGTTCTGTTCCTTCAATAAGCAGCTGTGGTGATGTGGTAAACCCTATTTTTAAAGGATATCTAGAATTTATTGTAGTCAACAATGTTAAAAGCCTTAATATATCAATAAAGCAAAAATTGAAGTTTTTTTTTCAAAACTTTCTTGCCTTTCTCATTATCTGCCCTCTTCTGAATCTTGCACTGTTACCTTTTCATAACAGATCATTGTATGATGAAGATTAAGGACAGAAGTGATGAAACTCTGTTTACTTTACAGGAAGGGCCTGTTGATTAGGACAGCATTTTGGAGATTCATCATCTTCCTAAAGGCATACTTGATATCTAGCACTGTTTTTGGTACAAAATTCCTTCATTCAAGTTTTCAAAAGATTGCTTAAGCTAGTTTGCATTCTATTTAGCTGTTTTACTGTTCCACCTTTTAACATTTTAAATGATTTAATATTAATTCATTATTTATCTACGCTAGCAGTGTAAACATAGAACAGTGGGGTATAAATATTCAATACCACAAAACTTATTTCCACGTTATAAAACACTATTGATGATGTGCTACGGTAAATTATCACACACTCTGATTGGCTTCTATAATATGATTTATCACCTCTACATAAAAATAGTAATTTTTAAAATTTGTTTTGGCATTTTATGCCTTCATTTTTTTTTTTTATCATTACTTTCTGTTAATGCCTCTGGTAAACACAACTTGCATTCTTTAAATAATAAGAAATAAATAGCCATTTTCAGAAATATATCTGAAATGTTACCCCTTTCTTTTTAAAAAATAATAATATTGAAAATTGCTAATAAGATCTAAGTGACTTTGTCAGAGAAAAACACAAACAAAATATCACCATGAATTATCAATGCCTCAATATTGGATTATTAGTTCCTAGGATAACAAATCATCCCTCTACCTAGACTAATTCTGCTGGATGCAGTCCCATTGATTCAATTGTGGCTGATGCAATAATCAAAGACTACAATACAAACAAATAAATAAAGGACGAGAATCAAAAAGCTTGCAATTTTATGATGCTGAACTAATCTAGCAAACATATTTCCTAAGTTTGGATTTAGACAATTTTTTAATGACCTAAATAGCTATCTTTGATTTCTGCAGTACTGTGTTGGTTATTTTTCTAAAACCTCTTTGGTGCATTTATGTCCATAGCAGGACTGAAAAGCAACTGTAGCTAATTGTTACTTTTTTAATACCATGTATTTCATTAAACAACTCCAGGGGCATAAGAGATGATTTATCCTGCTATTTTTGCCTACGGATTTTGCAAAATAAACTCGAGAGAAAGATATCACAGAGAGGGGCTACCATTGAGGCTCTCACAGGGAAGGCAAGCAGTGGAGGCAGCATGTCCTGGAACTGCACCTGTGGCAGGGAGTTTGCTTCGGTGGCTTCGGAGACAGCAGCAGAAAGCAAAAGGGGAGCAGTGGGGAGGGGGGGAGGAGAGCAATGGAAGAGAAAGGCGAGCAATGGGGGTACTGGTGAAAGGAGCGCAGCAAAGGAATGGGGAAAATGGAAAGCAATTTGGGGTGGGAAAAGAAGTTTGGGGTGGAAAAAGAAGGCACAAAGGAACAGGGAAAATGGAAAAAGAAGTTTAGGGTTGGAAAAGAATGCACAAAGGAATGGGGCAAAAGGAAAGCACTTTCGGGTGGGAAAAGAAGTTTGGGGTGGAAAAAGAACAGCAGCGGGGAGTTTGCTTCGGTGGTGGCAGCAAAGGGGGAGCAGTGGGGGGTGGGGGATGGGGAAAAGGAGCAACAGGAGAGAAAGGCAAGCAATGGGGGAGAGTGCAGCAAAGGAAAGGGGTGAATGGAAAGCAGTTTGGGGTGGGAAAAGGAAGAAAGCAGGGGGGAGGCAGCTGCAGTGGGGCTTTGAGCATCCCGTGCCCTCCCAATGTACCTCCACATGCGGCGCACCAAGCTGCCATAAGCAGGGCCATCACTACCCGCTTCTTGTGCCAGAAAAATGAAAGGAAGTGGGGGACGGCACTGCAGTGATGGTGCTGCTTACAGGAGGAAGCCATGTCAGCAGCCGCTGCCACTGCACATGGAGGTACTTTGGGAGGGCAGATGGCGGGGTGCTCAAAGCTGGGAGAGCACTGAATGGTGGCTTAGCCAGTCCGCAGAGCCCAGGGATAGGCGGAAGCAGGTAAATAGGCTGGGTGAGGCCTCAGGAGCTATGGGAAGGGGAGGCGAGGGCTGGGTGAGTCCTCAGGAGCTACAGGAAGAGGCTCAAGGTTGACTCAGCCTTCCATCCTTCTGAGGTTCATAAAATGTGAACCCAGATTGTTGGGGTCAATATGTTAACACTGTAAACCACTTAGAGAGGGCTGAAAAGCACTATGAAGTGGTATATAAGTCCAAGGGCCATTGCTATTGCTATCATGTGAACATATTTATCCCAGAGGGATTTCAAAGAATCATCATAGGAAAGTGGCCTTGGTTTGGTAGATGCAATCCCCGCCTTGCAAGGCTGAGGTTAAATCATTTTGGTGGTTTGCAAAATGCTTATACAAGTAGTCCTGCTTTGCAGCCATATGTTCAGTGGCCATTTGAAGTTACAACAGCATTTTAAAAAGTGACTTACAAAGAAGAGGGGGGAGAGGACAAGAAGGGTGAGCGCATATCTGGCACTGTCCTTTTGGGGTGTACTTACAAGAAGCAGAATGCAAACTTGGCATGATTTTTTTACTGCCTAAGTGAGAATCAAATGCCTAACTGCTGGCAACCGGCAGTCAGCAGAAGTAGCATGCAGTACTGCATTCTAACCACTGCACCACAACAGCTCTTGATGATGTAAAAAGTCCTGTGTTGAGAAGCTGATTTGTGACTCACCTGTGATGTGATTAAAATAGGTTTTGTGTTTAGTCATTTTTGAGATATTTTAAAGGAAACTCTTCTTCAGGGAAAAAGGAATTATCCTTGGTTTCTAAGTTTCAGAACTTGTAAGGCAGGGGTGTCAAACTTGCAGCCTGCAGGCCGGATGCATCACACACTGGCCATGTCTACCCCTGGTTTAGCAAAGGGGGAAAAAGTCACAATATATCATGGGATGATGCCATGACAATGTGAGTTTGACAACCCTGTTGTAAGCAAATGCTGGTTTGATAGCTTTAGAGCTCTCCTTCAAGAACTTTAGCAAGCAAACAGGTGTTAAATTGCTAAGAGTTTCGCCAATTTCTCCTGGATTGCTTTAAACTGCTTCAGAGGATTTAGGGATAGAAAATAATGTTATTACAGAGCTAGCTAAGTAAGAATAATATAAGAAATAAAATGCAGAAGCATTGTTAATTTACAACTACATTTTGTATTTAGGTAATGAAAATCTTTATTTCTACTACAGGCAAATCCTCTAGAAATAGGTGATCAGTCCATGCTGCTAGTGCTAACCATCTGGTTATATAGCAAACATCTGCACAATTCCCTGCTTCCCATGTGTATCCCTTAATCAGAAGTTTTGATTGTTGTTCTTTCTACAGTGCTTGCTTTGATCTAAAAAAATTCTTTCTTTTGATTGCTTTCTGTTCCCATATTCAGCTATTATTATGCAAATCAATTCAAGACTGCACAATTATGTGAATAGAATTAAATGAAAAGCAATTATGTATTTTGCAGTTAATATTAATCTTTCATATTCATAATTGTAGAGCTGAAAATACCATCTATTTCACTATCAAATAATGCATTCTATTTTTCTCAGAAAAAGACATTATGTTTCTATTTCATAATGCATATAGACTATTTAATATAGTTAAGGGCTGCTTTCTTTAGGCAAACATATTTAATTATCACTTCTTCAATATTTACCTAAAGTTTTAACATTTAGAAGAGCCACACAAGAGAGCTCAAAAGGAATATCCAAAAATACACTCCCCAAGCATCTTCAGTATGACAATAGGACTATGATTCTAGGATCATGTTAAGGTATTGAGATTTAAGAGCTGACCAGTTGCTGTAAGGCTGATGCAATGAGGATAAATCAGCATTGGTATGGGTCCACATAAGTTTTTACCACTTTAAGAGGTGTTTATATAGGGCAGCAATTAGAGGGTGTATTCAGAGTTCTCCATATAGAGTTAAGAAGATTGATTGCTTGACAGGTATTTTCCTACCACATATATTTCTGTATATGTCTTGTATATAAACCACTGTTAAATGTCTAAGTCTCTGTGTGCTGTGTTTTTCTCCTGGGTTGTCTCATAATAGTTGTCACGCTGCAAACACTCTGATAGATAACATGTATAAACACATGATCATAGGATTATTATGTTCATGTGGATAAAGCAAATTTCATGACAAGTTCTATATTAACTTTCCCAGTTATGTACCTCAGAATGTGTTGGGACTTTCTGATTTCCCAACTAACAGTTGCCTCCTTATGTATAGTTTAAAGAATGGGACAGAGAATTAGAATTGGTCTGTGTGTGCATGTCTATGTTTATATTTGTCAAAAATACATTTCTAAAAAAAAATAGCCTAAGAAATTGTTTATTGATTTACACATCATATTGAATTTATTTTTCATTATTTATTTATTTCACATGCCAAAATACCTCAAGGTAGTTTATAATAAAAAAAAATCATAAAGTGGGTAAAAGTTATGAACGGTATATGTAATTTAAGACAGTAATAAAACGAAGAGACCGGTGTAAAACTAGTTATTTCTAAAAAGCAACAGTGCATTGACTCAAGTACATTGACACCAGAGATGGTATTCAGCAAGTTCTTACCAGTTCTGGAGAACTGGTAGTGGAAATTTTGAGTAGTTCAGAGAACCAGCAAATACCACCTCTGACTGGAGATTTTACAGTATCCTTCCCCTGCCAGGCCCACCAAGCCACACCTACAGAACCAGTAGTAACAAAAATTGAATCCCATCACTGATTGACACTATTTTAAATCAACTGGGAGTGCTTCTTGGCATTTAATGTAGAGAAAGGCCTCTAATTCTGCCAAGAACAAAATAGTCTGAAGATTTTTGAAACAATATGAGCTACTCACATAGCTCTACCTCATTTCTTCAAGGGAGTTTCATATAAGAGTGACAAATTCATTAGTACTCATATTGAAATCCCGCCTGTTTTACGTTCATACTATGAATGCTACAGAAATGTTGTATTTGACCAAACTGTAATTATTGCCTAGAAATGTTTTATTGCATCTTTCTCCACTATAGTAAAGGGGAGGAAATAATGCTTTAGATTAGGCATAACCAACTTCAAGAATAGCATCTTTTTTCCTCTTCCTTCTTACACTCTGTTAACCAGGTCTTGTCTGCCTTATAAGATAGGATACATTGTGTAGATGTATAAAGCTGAGTGTGCATAGCTGATATTATGCTATACAGGTAGTCCTTGACTTACAACAGTTCATTTAGTGACAATTCAAAGTTACAAAATCACTGAAAAAGTGACTCGTGACCATTTTTTATACTTATGATTGCTGCATCATCCAATGATCATGTGATCAAAATTCAGACACTCGACAACTGACTCACATTTATGACCTTTGCAGTGTCCTTTGATCACCTTTTTGCAACCTTCTGACAAGCAAAGTCAATAGGGAAGCCAGATTTACTTAACAACTATGCTACTAACTTAACAACTGCAGTGGTTCACTTAACAACTGCGGCAAGACAGGATGTAAAATGGGGCAAAGCTCACTTAAATGTCTCATTTAGCAACATATATTTTGGGATCAATTGTGGTCATAAGTTGAGGACTATCTGTACAACTCTTGAGGTCTCTAGAAAGTAATGTAGTAGTAAGTTGCTAAGATGTTGGACTTGTAACAGGACAATGCAGGTTCCAGTCCATCCTCAAGCATTGTCAGCTTTGTCAGGAAAACTAGCTAGAAATTCCAACAGAATGAGTTAATTTATTGTGAAGCTACATCAACAGAATCTTGCAAGTCTGAAAGTACAATCCTCCCTCTCCCCTATCTTTTTTTTGCAGCCTAATAAACTAGATAAGGTTTCTTTCAAGACTTTTTCCTCACCCACTATCTATCTGCAGGATACAGTATGTCTTTTATCTGACCTTTCTCTTTGCTGTGTCTCTTGGTCTAGTCTCCCACAGTCTTTTCCACATACCATAACAACCATGGAACCTCACAGGATTACTCTAGATCAGTTACCCTCTCTCTCAGGTCATATTGTCATTTTGGGGGACAATAGGAGGAGGGGCATTATGAATATTTCCAAGAGCTTCTGCACAAAAGACAGGATATAAATCAAATAATACTGATTATTAAAAATATAGAAAAACCATAATTGTTAATATAGGTGAGATTAGTCACAATGTGTTTTTTTCCTTTACATTCATGTAAATAAGGAGAGAGGAGGAGATAGAATCAAACAAAGAAATTCATTCTATTTACTTGGGGGGTGAAACTGCATGGCAGATTGTTTAGTGTGACTTCATGGGGGGGAATGGTACCAATAGTTTGGGCCCTTATGAATTCTTTAAACACTGGAAGTACAACACAAAAACCAAGACACATCTGTATATATTTTTCAAGCATATATTTTTCAAATGTATTTTTTTCAATCCTCATATGCTTCTTATAATATTGATTCATATTTTATTAAACCTTGAAAAAATTATTTTTATATGTAGAAAAAAACAGTATTGGAAAGTTCCTTTGAAAGTGGTATAAATTACTCAATACAATAAATAATTCATTGAGAGATTCAGTAGAATTATTCTTCAATTTGTGTTTACCTCAGATAAAAGCCAGTTCAGAACAACTTTGGTGTAACAGTTACTAGGGTAGAAATCAAGAGACCACAAGTCCTCGTCCTGTCATAGGCATGCCAGCTGGCTAACCCTGGACCAGTCACCTTCTCTCAGCACTAGAAGAAGGTGATGGCATGCCCACTTCTGAAATCTTGTCAAAAAACCTGCAGGAACCTGTCCAGGTAATCATCAGGAATGAACACTGAAGGTATCCCCCTTTTAAACAAACAAACAAAAAACAAAACAAAACAGTACTACAAACCAATTTCCATGCTTCTGAAGCCTGGAAACACAGCTGCCAATTCTCATTTTGTTAAGCTATAACATCTGGATACTTGGCAGGTTGTGATATGGAAGGTAACTACTTCATCTTCCTTTTGTTTGCACTCAAGGATATTCTTGAGTGGAGAAAGATGGATTTAATTGTCCAACTGCAAGCTTGAGTTCTTTGATTGTCCTGTCTTTGTCAAAACTTCGTTCAGATTTATGTACCAAAGGGAGGAAGAAAACACATTATTTTCCAGCAGCTCTTGATTTCTTTCATATGGAAAGACTACTTTTCCAAATATAGTCTAGTTAAGGAATAAGAAACCCTTTAAAGGACATCCTAGGTTTTGGCTCACATTTTGACAAATTAATAATCTGAAACTGAAATATATTCTGTGTTGTGGTGTATTAAGACTTCAACCAAAATTGTTCTTAAGTGATGACAGGTTTACAGCACAATTGAAAAGATTAATGGTTCTAGTATGGAAATAAAATATAGAAACAAAGACGCATGCCCTGTTTGTTTGAAGAAAACAGAGTTTACAGTCTTGTGTCTGAAATGCTTTTCTAACAGGTCTGCATGAACGTCCCATGAATTGTTCCAAACCATTCTGAATTCTAGTGTTTATGAGTTGGAAAGTCTATGCTTAAGAAAAGTCATTAACCAGAATCTCTGTTCTTGCAGCCTCAACTAATCCCAGGCCCGAGGAATAAGACAATCATGCTGGTTTATCTAAAAGGATCAGAATTTCTGATTTAATAAACTCAACACATTCTGAACTCTTAAATCATGCTACTTAATTAAATACCACTATCATAGTTATGCCAATACAACTCATTAACCTTTTCAGAGGCACAGATTATCATTCTTCATGTCTTTTCTTCAAAGCAACACAAATGGTTTTCTTCATCCCATTTTATTTTCAAAATGACCATAAAATATCATTTAGATTTAAGGGTATTAACTGGCACAAAGTCAATTGTGACTTTCATGGCAAAATAGGAATTGAAACTTTGGTTTCCATGACTGTGTTGGTTACTTTGATAATTACGGATTTAAATTATCTAGTTCATTATTCTATTTTAGCAGCAATCAACAAATTGTTCTTAATTGCATTGAAGTGTTCAGATACATCTAGATCAGGAAGAGGCAGAAGAAAGATCTGGATCCATAATCTGTTAAGAATTGTCTACTGTAGAATGGCAAGGGCTCCTAAATTACTTAAAAGACTATGCACTTATATATTGCAATATTATGAATGTTCATTCAGAAGCTAGACTGTTCAATGGGATATAGTCTCATGTAATAGTTGTAGTAATTCTATGTCAGTTAAGTTACTGAATGCCAAGAAGAGGTTTTGATAAGACTATTTGTTAAGTTTGGTCTTAAGAATTTTTTCACACTAAGGAGTTTCTCAGAAATATGCATGTATTCCTCAGCCACTGTTTTGTATCACTTCCAGTTGGTGAACCTCAGAATTTTAGTTAAAGGCAAAATAGTTCTTCTACATCAAGTATGTTACTGTCTGTGGGAAAAGAATGTGATCTGAATGGATGGAGTAACTCATGTCTGCTTTCTCCCAAATTTATTTCTTAAAGTCATGATTTGCTTTCTCTGTTATGGAAAAAAAAATCATCTTTCTGCATTATTGAGTAGGTTTTGCAAAATGTTAATCAATCTGCAATTTCATCTTCTTGCAGTATGTTGTTAAACTGCTTGACAATAAGTGAATGCAGACCAGTTAAATATTTCAGTCAAAATCCATGCAATTCATCTTCACTTGGTGGTAACCCATTCTTGATTTTTCTTGGTCTTTTCTCCACCATTTTATGCTGTTATTACAAGTTCTTTTATTTCAATTTCCTTTTTATTCTTACCCACCTCATCCATCCAAGCTGCATTCTTGTTGTATTTCTTTGCATTGTCCCATAGCTGGTTCATTGCAGTTTCTCTTTGATGGAATGGTAAAAACATTTCTGATTGGACTTAATTGCAGAGTGTATCTGTAGTGTACAATTTGAGCTTTGTATCTGCCAATTTTTGGCTATGGCTGTTATACTGTATTTGCTGCTTCATTATTTGCAGTGCTTCTTTGATCTTCCTTGTTTCTAGATAAGATTACTTGGTCAGTTCTTCTTTGGTATCCTTCTTCTTCTGCTTCTTTTATTTCATCTTTTCTATCTTGCTTGCATCTGATGTTAGCATACCGATCTTATTTTCAAGCCCAACATTGCATTTCGATGGTATACTTTTCTCTCTCACTCTCTGTCTCTTTCTCTCACATAGAGAGAAAAAAACAATACAAACCTGCTTGTTTGTTATCATTCATATCTACTCCTGCATATTTTGGATTTTTTTTGCTAATATACCAGAGACTGAGTATATTTTTCTGATGCCATCTAATAATTGATGAACATGATTATAAATTAAAAAGTAAAATTTAGAAAATTTCATGAACGTTCAACAATTTAATACCAGAAAATGCATAGAATCTCATATGAAAATGCTGAAATAATATACTTTCTTCCAAAATCTCACAGAAGACACCTAATTTAAACACATGGCAACATTTATATAAATAATCAAAATTCTGAAACACATCTATGGTCTACTTTAATGCTCCAAATTGTTCCTTCTGAAATCCTGGACATATTTATTTTACCTCTATAGTGCATGCTTCTTCTTTTTTATAAGGTTTTTTTTATTTTTATCTAAAAACAAAAAACAAAACAAAACCATCTTTCAGTTATACAGTGTGTTGACTGGGTACATATATCTTATGCACATATTAATATTTGTATATATTTCTTACTAAGTTTATATTCATGTTATAACCTATTCAATATTATATCTCATTATAACAATCATTTAGTTTCTTACTTTATTTTCTAACCATTTATAAAATAGATCCCAAGTCAAATAATACTCCTTTTCTTCTTGTTCTCTAATTATCAATGTTAACTTACTCCACGGTGCATGCTTTTAATTCTTTTCTATATATATTTTAAAATATCCCGGATGAAATATATTCATTTTGCTACATTTTCTTCCATCCCTCTGCTCTTGTGTCTCCGTAAAACACTCTATGGAAAAGTGATATAAAACACTCTATGGAAAAGAAAGATTTTGCTTTCTGGTTCATTTTTCTGTTCATTTCTCTGCCAGTTACAATTAATTTCTTGTGCCTCAGTGATAAAACAAAATTTATCAGTGATAAAACAAAATTTACCAATATACGTTTAATGGGAAGAAAATTAATTGTAACTGACAGAGAAATGAACAGAAAAATGAACCAGAAAGCAAAATCTTTCTTTTCCATAGAGTGTTTTATATTTCATAAATGCTATGACATTTAATGAGAATATTATTCCTCTTTCAGCAGAATATATAAATTGAGGCAGAATATGGTTGATTAAGAAATGTTAATAGATATGATATTACAATAAGTAGTTGCCAAGCAATGTTACTTTACTAGTCTGTTTTTCTGACTCATTAAATGCAAACACACATTAATTTCTTGGATATTTTGTTTTTACTTTAACATTTTAAAAATAAAATCCCTTCTCTCCTGTTCCATTTTAAATTTGATACTTCCAAAACTATTCTGAATTCATGCATTATTGTTCGTTAACTGTTATTTTTAATTATTTTTTAGCAATCATTTCAGTTTTGTGTATGCTTCATATGTAATGGTATAAATCAAGATATTAATTCAATGCTTCAATGGAAAAGTGTTTCAAAGTAATGTTTAGGCTAGAGAAATTACATAAAGGAATATTGTTAATAAAGCTATTCACTCTTCAGAATTGATTTCATTAAAAAAAACAATCCTGAAAAAAGACCTAACATGACATGAGTGAGTTAACTTAGTTAGGCACACAGACCGTATTTTTAATGTGGCTGTTGAAGCAGCCACACCTATTTGCAGGATACTCAGAAGCCTAAAAATAAGGGTTCACACTAGATCTGAAAATTACTTCCAGATTGGCTTTGAAGTGTCCAATGTCTTAAAAGTTAACCTCTTTCCAGTGCCATCACTAGAATTAAATGTGATAACAACAAACTAAAAGACTCAAACAACAAACTAAAAGACTCAAGGTCCATCCCTCCCTTGATAGGACCTGATGGTAAAGACTGCAACGACGACACCATAAAAGCCAACATCTTTAACACATTCTTCGGCTCAGTATTTGTAAACAGCAATGGATCATGCCCAGTATTTCCTAGCCGTACCACAGATAACAACAATGATCTAATACATATCGATTTCACAGAAGACAATGTTGAAAAAGCACTACGCAACCTAAAACCATCTCTATCTATTGGACCGGATGGAATATGTGCCTACTTCTTAAGAAAGCTATCCACTGCCATAGCCAAACCTCTAAGCATAATCTTTGAAAAATCTTTCAGGACCAGCTCCTTGCCTAACCTATGGTCACAAGCCACAGTCATCCCCATCTTCAAAAAGGGAGACCCAAGCCTAGTTGAAAATTACAGGCCAATCTCCTTATGCTGCGTCACCTGTAAAGTCATGGAATCAATTATTAACCAATCCATCATCCTCCACTTAGAGACAAACAACCTACTCTCCAATAAACAATTTGGTTTCAGAAAAAAACTATCCTGTAATCTGCAACTCTTACACTGCAAAAACATATGGACGACACAACTCGACCAGGGCAAAGCAATAGATGCAATCTACATAGACTTCTGTAAAGCCTTTGATTCAGTGGTACACGACAAACTACTCCTAAAAATAAAATCCTATGGTATCTCTGGACAACTGAATAACTGGATAGAAGCATTCCTATCAAACAGACAACAAATGGTCAAAATCGGGAGCGTCCTATCAAATCCAGTACCTGTCAATAGTGGTGTCCCTCAGGGCAGTGTTCTAGGACCAACTCTCTTCATACTCTACATAAACGACCTCTGTGATCATATTAAGAGCAATTGCGTCCTCTTCGCTGATGATGTAAAGCTGTTCAATACCACAGACAATACTGCTACCCTACAAAAAGATCTTGACTATGTATCTGAATGGTCAAACAAATGGCAACTTCAAATTTCAACAAATAAATGCTCTGTCTTACATATTGGCAAAAAAAATCAGAAAATAAAATACAAGCTGAATAGTCAAGAATGACTCAAGCTCTGTAAAGGACCTTGGAATACTCACCTCTAATGATCTAAGTGCTAGAGCCCACTGCAACTACATAGCCAAAAAGGCATTAAGAGTTGTTAACCTAATCCTACGTAGCTTTTTCTCTGGTAATATCACACTACTAACCAGAGCATACAAAACATTTGCTAGACCAATACTCGAATACAGTTCATCAGTCTGGAACCCTCATTACGTATCTGATATTAGCACAATTGAGAAAGTCCAGAAATATTTCACAAGAAGAGTTCTCCACTCTTCTACTCGTTATAGAATACCTTATACCACCAGACTTGAAATTCTTGAACTAGAAAACCTTGAATTACGCCGTCTTCGGTCTGACTTAAGCATGGTATATAAAATCATACATTGCAATGTCCTACCCGTCAATGAATACTTCAGCTTCAACCATAACAACACAAGAGCACACAATAGATACAAACTCAAAGTAAACCGCACCAAACTTGATTGCAGGAAATACGACTTCAGCAATAGAGTGGTCAATGTCTGGAATACTCTACCCGACTCTGTAGTCTCTTCCCCAAACCCCAAAAACTTTAACCTTAGACTGTCTACTATTGACCTCACTCCTTTCCTAAGAGGTCTGTAGGGGCGTGCATAAGCGCACCAACGTGCCTATCGTCCCTGTCCTATTGTTTCTCTTATTCTTTTATTTTTCTTATATGTACCCATTTCATGTATCCACAACTATGTATACACTTATACTTACTATCTTGTAAACAATTGGCAAATCAAATAAATAAAAAATAAAATAAATAAAATAACAATAACAAAAGATATGGATGCCATTCCAAGATCAGTGTAACATTGGATTGTGTTGATTTTCATTTCATATCTTCTTCAGAGGGTTGAAATAGCTTTTGAAATGATGCGATGATGTTCAATATGGCAGGAAGAAATAGTGAAAGGTAAAAAAAAAAAATATTTTCTATGTTCTCCAGTTTTCTAGCAATTCCAAATACTTTTAAAAAATCAAGTTATGGATTCAGCTCAGTATCTTATAACTTGTCTGGTTTGTCTGGTTTCAGCTCAGTATCTTAAAATTTTTCATTACAGTCATATTATATTTGAGTTATCCTGACTGTATTTCAAATGGGGAATGCGAAGTTATTTCTGTTTTTACCAATGATATGATAACTGAACCTCTCCCTTATAAAACAGGCCTTTGAAATCAAGAAAGCTTGCAAGCAAAAGGATGCTTGTTTCTTCACAAATGGTTTTATATGTACCTCTGCAGAAAATACATTTATATAATTTTTATTGCTTTTTGTTTTGGTTTTGTGTGTGTGTGTTTTTTCTTCTTCTTCTTTATATTTGGTACTTATGTATTAGTTTCCTGTATTTTTAAAGCAAAAAAAGGCCTTCATTTTTGTGGGAAACAGGATAATAGATGCATTTCTGGATTCAAAGAACAATTTATTTGTGATATTTATATTTGGCTTCCACAGTTGTGGAGAATTTGGGTGCTATGTTAAAAAACAACATATATCATATACGCTTGTTACTTGTCTAATCTTAACTGTTCCTTAACTGTTTCCTTTTATAGCAGATGTAAAAAAGCTGTGGCCCTTTGGATTATTTTTTTTATAAATTGCAACTGAAATAGCCAGAAACAATATAACTGCTATTGAAGGATGCTGGTAATTGTATTCCAAGAATATCTGGACAGGTCTTGTTTCCTGGCACCTGGTTTCCTTGCTCCTAGCTTAATCATAAGGCACTCAGACATGCAATTCCTTCCTTCCTTCCTTCCTTCCTCCATTCCTTCCTTCCTCCATTCCTCCCTCCCTCCCTCTCTTCCATTATCTCGTTCCACTAACAAATCTGATAAAAGGCTTTGCTTTCACAATTTTTAAGGATTCCTAGAATCATAGGAGGTTACTTCCTGCAAAAGTAACCTCAAGCTTTTCATAAACTCAACAATAAGATTAGCAATAATACATATTTGATAAGAAATTGAGATAGGATCATAACAAACATCATTTTTTGTTTGATTGATTGTTTTAAATTTTAGTAAACATCAGAAAACTTACATTTTTTAAAATAAATAACTGAGTAGTTTGTAGTATTATATTTAAAATAAAAGATAAAGGTAAAAGTTTCCCTGTCCAGTCATGTCCGACTCTAGGATGTGGTGCTCAATTTCCATTTCTTGGCCAAGAGAGCCAGCCATGTCCAAAGACAATCTCTGTGGTCCTGTGGTCAGCATGGTTATATACCAAAGGCATGTAACACTATTACTTTCCCACTCAAGTAGAACCTATTTAAGACAAAGTCAGAGTCACTACCCAGTCAGAGCTAAAGGAACTTCTTGGATGAGAAATGAAACAACTTCAAAGAAAAACAAAAAAATCCAATTGCCTCTTGAAATAGCACCTTTGGGGAAATCAAATAAATGAATAGCTGGTATTTACTTATTTGTTGCATTTTTTAAATCATTGAATTTATAAAATATGCATGTATAAACTCAACTATTTCTTTACAAGCCTAGGCTCAGGCTATATGTTGTTATGTTTATAACAACCCATGGCAGCGAACATATCCAACACATTTTCCTCCTCCTATTTCTCCACAACAAAGTCTGTAAGGTGGGCTGGGCTAAGAGAGAGTGACAGGCCCAAAGTCACCCAGCGGCTTTCATGGCTAATAAGGCAAGACTTGAACTTGAAGGTTGCCTGCTTTCTAGCCTGGTACATTAACCACTAGACCAAACTGGCACTTTAAGAAAATAATAAAGTATTGGGTTTTATAAATGAAATCTTCTAACTTACCATATCACAAAATTTATTTGATATGAGGGAAACACAATTTAAATGTCTGATAATCTTTTGAAATACATTTTAGATTATCTATTAACTTTTCAAAATTTTGTTTATATTTATAAACTTAACTTTAGGGTGCACATATTAAAGCATATTTATTTTTTAAAAAGTTACTGTTGCTTTTTATTACTATTACTATCATTAGTAATAGTAATAATTAACTTAGACAATAACATTTTAATTAAAGGAAATGTGTTGTACCTCATTACAAAATGTTTCATCACATACTACCCCTTGACACTGTATATTACAATGTTCTCTTGGACTGTCATGAGTATAAAGCTGTTCTCACATAATTCCTTGCAGAACATCTGTTTTTGCATCATTCCATACTAATAATCTTAAAAAAAAAAAAACAAAAAACCTTTCCATGTAAATTAAATAGCTGCACAAAAAATGACTAATTAGATATACAGCAACCATTTGGATGTACAATTATCCAATTTTCCTATGCAACTATAGTAATTATCTTCACACATTAACTAAATTATTGTGAAATGCCATTTTGAAAGGATGTCCCTTATTTTTTTTAACTTTCACAAAATTCAATAAATGTTGTCCTGTAATTTCAGAGCCAGATTTCCTCTAAGTTTCAAGATCCCATTGAATCCCATGCAGTTATTTTTTCCACCAGAAATTTCAGTTATATTATTAAATATGTAAAACTTAATAACTTCATCCCTCTCCCTGTCCTGGACTATATTTCTGCACACTTACCAGATAACTAAAACAAATCCCACCCTCCCGTTATTATACATATAGGCTATACTATACTATACATTCATATAGGTATCTCCACACACTTTAAACATTCTCCCTTTCTTACCTTGCCATTATATCTTTTATTCACTACCTCAACTGCTGAAGGAAATTAGATGGTATACAAAGAAATAAACAATTAAAACAGAAGAAAAATATTTGTAACAATATGAAATACTCTGCGTCAGAGAACAAGCAATGTCATACAATAGTCAACAAGCAGAGTTAAACATCCTACCCTAGGCCTTGCTTGAACAGCCAAATCTCCAAAGCTTTCATAAAGCCAGCAGTCTAAGATCATGAGTACCACAGAGGAATGCAACTCCATAGGACAACAGTGGCTACAAACACCATCTCTAACATCTTACAAGATGCCATTGCTTTGCTGAAAGGACTCAGAGCATTCTGACCTTCTTGTACCTTATGATGCAGGAAAAAGCAATCAAATTAATAATACTGAATATTGAGACACAAGACCATACCCAAATGAGCTTCAAATTGTACCTATAAGTCAACTGGCAACCAATGAAGCTTACACAATTGGCAAGTCACATGGGCAAATTGAGTATACCAAGGACTATTTATTCTGAACCAGCTGTGGCTTCTAAGTGGTGTTGAAGGGCAGTTCCATGTACGGTGCATTGTAATACCCCAATACAGAGCTCCCAAAACCAGGACTGGGAATGATGACATTTGCTTAATCCAAGAAAGGACATAATTGACATACCAGAGATATTTAACCCAAAGCTGCAGTTTTCTTATTGAACACAAGCTAATATTCCAGAAAAAGTCCTCAACTTACAACAATTATTTAGTGACCATTCAAAATTATAAGGGCACTAAAAATAGTGACTCATTTTTTTCTGAGAAATCTGAGGCTACCCACAGCTACTTCACCTTTTGAAAGGGAACATCATCTATATCCATCTCCTTAAGATGTATGAGATTTCCTTCTGATTTTCAGGAAATCAACTCAAATTTATCATCTATTTGAAATGGAGAAAAATTGCCTGTCATAGAGTACAATGTGTTAACCTAATAGTGCAACATTCCAAAAATATACCTTAATTATTTTATACCCCCCCCCCCCCAAAGTTTCAGTGGATTCAGGTAGCATTCTGTAAATAATTTTGTTCATTCTTTCATTTTTTTAAAAAGTTATATTTCTGGACATTAAAAAAGACAGAATCTTGTAGAATACATTTTCTCAGAAGGAAACTAAAGTAATATTGGGAACCATGCCAATTTTTAGGAAGTAGCTGAAAAGCTATACTGATTCCTTGAAAAATTATGAAAAGGAAACTATTCTATTTTTGTAGCGTGAATAGTCAGTATTTATTAAAATTACATGATTATAACTTTGATGAGAGGAAAGGTCTTTCTCTAAAACAATAGTATTCAATTTATAGAAGATAAATACAAGATAAATTTATTGTACCAAACTGCCTATTAAAGATACAAGCTGTGGAGATATTTGAAGGTGCATTTTGATTCAACACAGCTTGGATTAAATTGTAAAATAGATTCACAGATTGTAGCATGGACTTACTTTGAAGCAGCAAATCAAACCATGTAAAGCATTTTATAGACTTTTGAAGTTGTTTACAGTTTTGGGTATAAGGGTTCCTTTTTTTTAATGCAACTTGCAATTTCACTCCCACATATGAAAATTCAGGGGATGCTGAATTTGTGATGGGCTCTCCGACATTGACATAAATAACCAATCTATTAATTTTAATAATTCATTAAATTTTCTGTTTATCAGAGTTCTTTTGGGAGGCAAAGCTAGCAATGTTATAGACTTTATTCTTTTTTACTTCTAAATTTCCTTAAAAGCTCAACTTTGGTTTTCTTCATGCTAATAAAACTTCCTCAGCACTCTGAATACAGACTAAGCTGACTCAGTCCAGTATGGACACTAGTATTTTACATTTAAATACTAGCTTAAGTCTACTATAAATGTTTAAGTCTCTTGACAATTTTGGAAATGACTACTATGATAATGTCCATTGTCCAAATATTGATTGTGGAAATGTATGCTTTTTCTATGCAAAGTCTCCTTTTTTTCTGGCTTGCTTGTATGAACGCATCCTTTTATTGAGGCTTCTGCTAACTAACTAAGACATAACCAAATGATCAGGGGATGGTGGAGTCTTTTTCAGAAATGAAGGAACATGCCAACAAATTATGCCAACTGTTGTGATACTGAGAAACTCTATTAGAAGCAGCCAAGAATTCAGGAATTATTCTTCACTGTCATGCCAATCTTAGAAAAGCAAACGAAATCAGTTTTTAAGTCAAAGAGGCACACTTTTTCAATTGGTTCAGCATAATTTAGGTTCTTTGCTGGACAACTGGGGGCAGGGGAGCTTCTATTCTTTACTCATCTTAGCAATATCTGCCTTAGACAAACAGGGAGAAAATCTGAAAATATTCAACTAAAACTGCATTTTTAGTTCAGTTTATTGCACCTTCATCTCAATCTAAGAGAAAGAGAGAAAATGATTAGATAGATTGATAGAAAGAAAGAAAGATAGACAGACAGACAGACGAGAGCGAAGGAGATTTAAATGTTTTGATTCTCTATTATAATCAATAGATCAAATGGATTTATTTTTACCAATCTGCTTTGAATCATGCTCTCTTTGAATCTTAAAACTCCAATCTGAATTAAATCAAAACCGATTCACACATATGCAACAAATGTATTGCAATAGAGTTGAGAAATAAGTAAAGGCATTAAAGTCTGCTGCAAACATGCAGGAATCTGCAAGGAAACATTAAAAAAAGCTGGAAGCTATCTAATTACAAAGGTCTGTAACAGGAAGTCAGAAGTGGAGGAAATAGGATTCTCCAAGATTCTAAACTAAATGGATGCAAAGATTAAGGGGAATGATAAGATGCTTCTTGTTCAGTGTTTGGAGTTGGTAAGGAAATTAGAATTAAAAACTTTCAACAAGATAAACAGAAATGAATTCTTGGAGTTAGGGGAGATATAAAATGCTGTAGAACTACAGATGCATGTGTAAACACAAAGAAAAAGACGCAGAGATGGATATGGCAGAAGAGAAAGGAGAGGAATAGAAATTGTTTAGCTTGGAGCAATAGTAAGAGGACTTTTTCCTAGAAAGAGGCAACATGCAGATGGAAAGAGAAAGATTATTGTTCCATATTAGCATACTTAAAATACCCTCTTCTGATTGGTCAACAGACACTGTAAAAGGATTGGTGCAAATATCCTACTGCAATTGGTTCGCTAAGAATCGCCCGCGATTGGCATGGCCGATCGCGGGAGATTCAAAGAACTGTCATTGGTTGCGAACCACGGGAAATCCCTATAAAAGGGCTGCCGTGGCTCCAAGATCTTGTACAGAATTATACATCAAATAAAGAGCTGAAAAGTCACACTGGTCTCGAGTCTCTTTCCTGCGATCTTGCAATTATGCATGAGTTATCAAGAGTTGAAGGAAAGCAAGCATAAGATTTCTCTCCCTGCATTAATTTTAACCCTCCCCCTTCCAAACTCTGCAACCAATAAGAGTAGCTAGCAACTTGGCCAATAAAGAGAAATAGTGGCATTGTGGTAAAATGACCACAGTGACAATTAGCCAGTGCATTGGCTTGCAGATAGCGGAGAATCAAGACATGGAATGCTGACAGAAGAAGAAAATTCAGATAATCAGAATGAAGGACATCCAAACCAGAAGGAGAAATCAACAGTCAGGAAACAAGAGTGAAAGAAACTGATAGGGATGATAGGTTGGTGTGGCTAGTTTTAGCCAGAGAAATCCAATTTTGTTTTTTAAAAAGTCATTTTGCTCACTTCTGTTTTAAATGTTACTTTCATTGGCCCATTATCCTACCCTGCAAATTCCCACAACTATGGTATGGTTGTCATTATTAAAGAACACAAATCATGCTGACCCAGAACAGTCTTTAACTCAAGGCTGACTCCCTCTTCCTGTTGTAGATAAATTAGATAGAAAGTGTTAACTTTTCCTGTTGATAAGTTAACAAAAAGATTTTGCATATTCATCTTCATCTTTATCAGTTAGAGACAGAAGGATAGGGAGCTGAAATATTTCAGTAATAAAACCACATTTTGGTTGGACATTCCTCAATCAAGCATGTGGATAATCTAATACTTTTTGCCTTTTGCTTGTATATATAATCTATGCTAAATTGTGTATTAGAGCCTCTCAATTTGTGACTTGGGTCCTGAGACTACATCTTTGTTGCTGTACAGAATAAACTGGTTGCAATTTTCTGCCTTATGTGATAATTAATTCTTTTGCACCAGGTAATGAACCTAGCATATGACTAGGCCAATTTACAATTTGGCCAAAAGGGAGACTAATCTTTACAGAGACTGTTTATTCTGTGGTGTATGAATTACTAGCTTTTTTTTTTTTTTTTGGAAAAATATTTTATTAGTTTTACCTTTAAAAGAACAACACAACTACAAATTATGTACAACAAAAAGAAAAATAGGCCTTGGCATAGACCAAGAGGAGAGAGAGGAAAGCCTAAGAGAGGGAAAGGGAAGAGTAAGGGAGGGGAAGAATAGAGTAGGGAAAACAGTTAAAATAAAACCATATTTTGTGACTGTCTGTAAGATCCTTTCTTCTTCAAAAGTATCATCGGCGGTGCTTTTCTTTATCTCTGCTTCGGAGGCCCTCGGCCATAATTTTCCTAGAGATGATCTATCTTTGGTTTAGCCAATTATACAAAGGATTCCAATTGTTGTAATATGATGAGGATTCTTTATTTTTTAGTGCTTGGGTTAGTTTGTCCATTTCGGCGCATTGTAAAATTTTCTGAATAACCATATGTTCAGAGGGAATGGAAGATAATTTCCAGCACTGGGCAAATGCCAGTCTGGCTGCGGTTAAGATATGAATTACAATATACTTCTGATTTTTGGGTATTTGTTTATCGAAAATTCCTAGAAGGAAGGACTCTGGTTTGGTACTCTATTTGTTCCTTGGTTATTTCTCTAGCCAGCCTTCCTAATTTTTGCCAGTACTTCTGGGTTTCCTTGCACGACCACCACAAATGGAAGAAGAATACCTTCTATGCTTTGACATTTCCAACAATTGGGGCTCGTGTTGGGGTGCATCTTCGCAATCTCGAAGGGGGAGAGTGCCATCTATAAAACATTTTATATGCGTTTTCTTTATAAGCTGCTGATTTCGTGATCTTAATGTTCCTGTTCCAGATCCTTTCCCATTCTGCTAGCGTAATGCTCCGTCCCATTTTCTGCTCACGCAATCATATTTCCTTTGACAATTTCTTGTTCTAATTCAGTTTCTAATAAATGTTTGAATTACTAGCTTTAAACAAGTACATTAGGCAAGGAGATTCACCCCACAGAGTTGAATAGCTTAGTGTGGCTGAAAGTTGTTTTTTTTTTTTTTGTAGATGTGTGATATTATCTGTCTTTGTTATTATTATATTGCAAGTAATAAGATAAAGTCATTCTTGATTATGGGCATTCTCAACTTATGACCACAACAGAGGCCACCATTTCTTTTAAATGAGACATTTGTTAAGTGAATTGTTTAGCCCCATTTTACGACCTTTCTTGCCACAGTTGTCAAGTGAATCATTGCAGTTGATAAGTTAGCAACCCAGGTGTTTAGTGAATCTGGCTTCCCCATTGACTTTGCTTGTCAGATGGTTGCAAAGGTGATCACATGACCATGGGACACAGCAAGTCATAAATATGTACCAGCTGCAAAGCACCTGAAGTTTGATCACATGATCATGCTGCAAAGGTCGAAACTATGAAAAATGGTCATAAGTCACATTTTTCAATGCCCTAGTATCTTTAAATGGTCACTAATCGAATTGTAAGTTGAGGACTACTTGTATTCAGAATAAATGAGGTGCATTTGCTGTTTTCTGCAGACTTTCTTTTGGATGATATATGCTGTGTTTTGATTGTGTTTCATCATTCCATTTTAAACCACTTAAAGTCATACACAGTGGGGTGGTATATAAATCAGATATAAATATATATATTTACCAAGACATAGGCTGTTCAGAAGGCAGAGTGCTATAGTTCATCTTTTCACAGATTTTTGCTCTCTTTGTATTTTAGATTTTCATTTCCAGGTCATATTGGTTTAGAATTATGAAGCAGAAATCTAAAATAACCAGGTGATGCTAGACTGGAGAAAAATGTTTTATTATATTTTATTATTTTGTAATATAACTGAAAAATAATACCTGTAAAACTTTAAAACACTGGTCAAATAGAAAATAATATTTCTAATGTTTCCTCCCTGCTATTAATTGTGTATGTGTGCTTTAAATCATATTAATATCCATCTGGATACCAACTACAAGTATAGAAATAGGGGGATGACCATTATTCCCATATGGAAATGGTTTATGATGTGGAAAAATAATCAAGGATGATGTCCACTTGCAGCTCAAAGTGGTACAGGCAAAAAAGGTTTCACATCACACTGGTTGCCTTTTCTTTATGGTTCTATTGTTTTGAGTAAACCACAGTAAATCAAAATCAATAATGAATCTCATCTGTCACACTGAACAGAAATGTATTCATTTAATAAATAGCACTTTTTCAAGAAGAGAAAAATAGATCGCTTTAGCAATGAATCTGATCACTGTTATGTGTGTACCTTTTATTTTTTAAAAATGTAGAAAATACATTTTTAAGAATGTGTGTAGCTTTAAATTATGAAACATACAGTTTAGTGTTATACAACTGTAGATATAAGCCCACATCCAACTGAAATGATTAGTTCTTAAATACTATTATCAATATATAGTATATAATTTAGAGCTCAAAACAAAACTTTTTCTAAATGTATTTAGACAAGCAATTCAAATACACAAAATTGCTTTGAAAATCAAACACAACCATGGTGTAAAGTAATGCATTACTCAAAATATGTGTTCACTTATTTGAAAAAGAAATAGAAAGAAATCTGGCATTGCTTTGTAATTCATGAGTTGGGCTCAACATATAAGATCTACCAATTTTATTTTGACATTAATTCAGCTATTTTGGGCCTGCCTCTACTGGCAAACTTTTCATAATAGTATCAGGGTCAATTATAATGAGCTTCTTATTAGGGCAGAGAAAGTATTTTGCATCATAATTAGTTTTCCTTGCAGTCAAATTAATTAGCAACTCATTGTATTATGGAGTCAGGTTTACAAGCAAATCGCCTCACAGATCTGATCAAAATACTACTACTGAGAGATTCAACATAGGCTGTGTTGACACAACAAACCTAACAATAATCTAACCAACCATATTACTGGAGCTCTGAATTTAGCAGAAGTCCATGTGAGTAAAAAAAATTCTTCTGAACATAAGCTTAGTGCAAAAAATATAAAATAAAATATGGAGTTAATAAATATGTTTGGGGTTTCAGTGGTTAAAGAACTATCAATTGAAGATAATCTCATTCTGAGAAATGTCCTTCATTCTGCAGTGAAAGGACAGGACCAGAACTGCAAGTTTTAAGAAAAATACACATGGGGAATGTTCGGTGGTGTTCTTGTCGATGACAGACCAGAGACCATGATTGTGCGCTGCCTTGATCTGTGCTTGCCTTGTTGGAGGGGTCCTTAAAGGACCGGATTCATCTGACCCACCTCGTAGGGGTGGGGGAAGAGAGGGAAACTGCCAGATGGGTCAAGGGGAGGTGTATCTCCCCTCCCTGGCTTGGTAAACTCCCCTAGAAGACAGGGAGAAGCAGCAGTCTTTAATGGCTGCCCTGAAGACAGAAAGCTGCCGGGACCTAAGTGTGTGCTGGAGTGGTGAAATGGTGAGCGGCGTGTAATTGGATAAAAGACTTTGAGCATTTTCTTTTGAACCCCGAAAGGCAGAAAGAAAGAGGCCTTGTTTGGAAGTGTTACAGCGGCGAATGGGATATAAGAGGAAAATACAAGGTAAATAAATCAGAACCAAAGAACTATATGAAATCAGAGAATACACTTGAAATAAGATACAGAATCAGGCACTAATTAGGCATTGGATAAAATGGTGGAGTTATTTTGAATGAATAAAATTAAATGCTAATACAATGGAAAAGAGAATTATAAAAAAAAGAGAGTACTTTGGAAAATTGAGTGATATAAAGCGCCATCTAATGGTTACACATATTTCCTCTTTTATGTTTCCTTGGAAAATCACTAGTCATAAAAATGTTCAAAAAGGAAATGAAATGAAATAAAAGACTATTAGAATAACAAGGACCCCGGAAGCTTTTTTTTTTTTTTTTTTAATGTGGAGATTGTAGAAGAATATAAATGAATGTGATATTTTGGGACTGTTTGGTATGGACTGTGATAAGAAGAAAGAGAAATTGAGATAAACAGAAGTTTTTGGCAAAGACCATAACAGAAAAACTTGACTTTTAATAAAATAAAGGATAACTCAACAGATTAAAGATATGGAGGAAATAAGCAAAAAAATTAAATCAGAACTGCAAACTGTGAGAGAAATGTTAAAAGAAAGAATGAGTCTATTGGATATATTCGTTGGCAAAGTAATGGCATTGCAGTTCGTAGAAGAACAAAGAAAGCCCAGAGAGGAGAATTTAAAGGAGAAGCAATACAGCCTAGAGGAATATGGAGGACAAGGATCATTGTCAAAAGACATAAAAGGACCTACAACATAAATATCAATGACAGAGATAACAAATAAAAGAGACAATGCTCCCAAGATCAAGCAGAAGAAGGAGGAGTTTTACAAGAAGGAATCCCAAAAAAGAGAACAAAGAAGGGTGGGGGGAAACATGGCAAATAAGCAGAGGGAAATAAAAATAACATTAGAAGAAAAAAAGAAGGAAGACTGGGAAAACCTAGAAAAGGGAAAGCTAGCTAAAATTAAAAGGAATGATAAGGTTGTGAGATTTAGAGACAAAGGTTAGGGATAGTCTAAGGGGGATACCACATGGGAATGTATATTGGTATTTTTCTTTTCTTTTCTTTTCACTAGAAATATAGAGTGGGGAACTTGAAATTTAAAATCTGTCAGGAAATATTTTAAGATTATATAGCTACTTGTATATGAATTTTATTGTTATGAATCCTTTCCTTTTTATATATGCATACCCTAAAATATGTAATTGACTGCCTAAATGATTTTTTTTTTCTTGTTGGTACATATGAAATAGAAAGTGTAATTGATTATATAGAGGATATGAGTGAATAGAACAGATGATAATCTAGAAGGGATCATATGGGAATATAAAGTATTTATAATGAGAGTATTTTTGATGATTAAAAACAGGGAATGAAAATTCAATAAAATATATAAATTCTGGTCAATAATCAACATGATTATTATATAATTATAAAGTGAAGACAAAGTGAGAGATATTAAGAAGTTACTAATGTTGTGAATTTTTTTGTTTATGAATATACACATTTTAAAATATACATTTGATTATTTAATGGGTAATAGAAATGTATAATGAGAATATTTTATTATGATTAAAGTAGGGGAATGGAAAATTATTAAATTTACATAGATTATGAGGATATACCATGTGGATCCTAAATATATTAGTTTTATTTTATTTCTACTCTTTTTAGATTGTTTATTATATGGTCTAGAGAAAGCTAAGGATGATAATGAAGTATAATGTAAAATAAAATAGGTGGTAAGCTGAAACTGAAAATAATAGGGGATAAAGAAATTATATGTGTGGAAGAAATGATATTGATACTGAATTGAAATATGAAATAAAAATTTATTTAATAATAAGTGGAATGGATAATGACTTGAGGCAATATTATACAAGATAGATGGAAATGCAAGTATGACTATGTATAAATGTTGTAATCTGGAACCACGTTGCTCACGTGAAGAGATGTGTTAAAAAATAAAAATAAAAACTTTTATTTTAAAAAAATACACATGGAAAGAACACCATTTTTACAATCTCTATTGGGACACACATCTCATATTAATAATGAATATTAAAGGTAGTTTTTCTGGAGTGAGTGGAAAAACATACATAGACAACCCCTATAAATAAATCTGTGATATTTACAACTAGTTTGCTGATGATCTACTAGAAAGCCTTGTTTGGAACAACCTTCAATTTATTCAGGCATATTCCATTGTACATGCATGGCAAACTCGATCGAATCACGTGACATATTGAGACATATCGTGATTTTTTTATGTTTGTGAAGCTGGGGTGGGTGCAGCCTGCACATGATGCATCTGGCCCATGGGCTGCCAGTTTGACAGGCCTGCCATTGTACATTGTACTCAATCTCCCCAATTATGAAGAAAAGGAATTCTATTTGCACATAATAGATGGACTACAATGATGTATTTTTAAATATATATATTGAAAATCCTCATTAAAGTGGAAGGAAGGAAGGAAGGAAGGAAGGAAGGAAGGAAGGAAGGAAGGAAGGAAGGAAGGAAGGAGGCAAACAAGCTCAGTTCTACTATGATGGTCAGTTGAGAGGTTATTTTGATAAGATTCATAACATGACAAACCCCTCTAAGAAGAAACATCTTGCTTAAAAAGGAGCCTGTGGGTAATCTAGTCATGGAAGTCACAGCTTTTTGCAGTGAAATGTTGGGAAGAATTTGCAGAATATTAAGGTGACTTTTAAATTCACTATATTTCAAAGAAAGCAACCTTGACCTTTAATGAAGGAGTTAGGAGTAATTGTAAGTCATTGTATTCTGATGGATTCAAGACATGAACTACAATCCAAATTGCTCTCTTAGAGAACAGTAATTAGGTTTTGTTCTGAACTGAAGGAAAAGAGATCTTTTTCTCTTCAAACTATGATGGCTGGATGACGACATTTCAATAGTTTCAATAGATTTAAAATTATTTGCTTGCTATTTTCTAAATCTATGCTGATTCCTGGTTTGTTTACGACATATTTATGGGACAAATCACTGGAACTTCAAGGAGAAAAAGATAATGGAAAAAGAAGTTCTTTTTTGAATTTCTTAATTTATATCTTAATAACAGGCAATGTTTATAATTTTATTTTTAAGTATTAGCATATAGAATTGAGATGTCATAATTATGCATTTCCTCACAGTTTTACCTTATGTTCACTTATCTACAAATATGAACTTAATGGCATTTTCTTTTGAATAAATAGGAAAAGATAACATATTTTTTGCTTCTTTTTCTTTCTACATACATAATGTTTCCAAACTTACTGAACTGGAAGGATATTATGTGAATGCCAAAAGCTCTGCAGCATTCCAATTGGCATATTAAAAAAAGTAGTTTGGTGGAATCTGGAAACCTAGTATGAATTATTTATTTATTTATTTTTTTATTTTTGTCAATTGCTTACAAGATAATAGGTATAAGTAAAAAACATAGTTATGAATACACGGATACATATAAGAAAAATATATATATATAAAAGAAACAATAGGACAGGGATGGTAGGCACATTGGTGCGCTTATGCACGCCCCATACAGACCTCTTAGGAAAGGGGTGAGGTCAATAGTAGACAGTCTAAGGTAAAAGGGTTTGGGGTTTGGGAAAGAAACCACAGAGTCAGGTAGAGTATTCCAGAAATTGACCACTCTGTTGCTGAAGTGGTATTTCCTGCAATCAGGTTTGGTGTGATTAACCTTGAGTTTGTATCTATTATTCGCTCTTGTGTTGTTATGGTTGAAGCTGAAGTATTCATTGACAGGTAGGACATTGCAATGTATGATTTTATATATGAAACTTAGATCGGACCGAAGGCGTCATAGTTCTCTAGGTCTAGAATTTTCTAGGTCTATAGTTAGTTTTCTAGGTCTAGAATTTCAAGTCTGGTGGCACAAGGTATTCTCCAACAAGTAGAGGAGTGGAGAACTCTTCTTGTGAAATATTTCTGGACTTTCTCAACTGTGTTAACATCAGATACGTAATGCGGGTTCCAGACTGATGAGCTGTATTCGAGTATTGGTCTAGCAAATGTTTTTTATGCTCTAGTTAGTACTGTGATATTACCAGAGAAAAAGCTACGTAGGATTAGGTTAACAACTCTTAATGCCTTTTTGGCTATGTAGTTACAGTGGGCTCTAGCACTTAGATCATTAGAGATGAATACTCCAAGATCCTTGACAGACTTTGGATCATCAACAAGGTCTTGACGATTCAGCCTGTATTTTATTTTCTGATTTTTTTTTGCCAATATGTAGGACAGAGCATTTATTTGTTGAGATTTGAAGTTGCCATTTGTTTGACCATTCTGATACATAGTCAAGGTCTTTTTGAAGGGTAGCAGTATTGTCTGTGGTGTTGAATAGCTTTACATCATCAGCGAAGAGAACACAGTTTGCTATTAATATGATCACAGAGGTCATTTATGTAGAGTATGAAGAGAGTTGGTCCTAGAACACTGCCTTGGGGGACACCACTGTTGATAGGTACAGAATTTGATAGGACGCTCACAATTTTGACCATTTGTTGTCTGTTCAACAGGAATGCTTCTATCCAGTTATGTAGGTGTCCAGAGATACCATAAGATTTTAGTTTTAGAAATAGTTTGTTGTGTACCACTGAATCAAAGGCTTTACAGAAGTCTGTGTAGATTGCGTCTATTGCTTTGTCCTGATCAAGTTGTATAGTCATATGTTTTTGCAGTGTAAGAGTTGCAGATTACATGATAGTTTTTTCCTGAAACCAAATTGTTTATTAGAGAGTAGGTTGTTTGTCTCTAAATGGAGGATAATGGATTGGTTAATAATTGATTCCATGACTTTACAGGTGACGCAGCATAAGGAGATTGGTCTGTAATTTTCAACTAGGCTGGGCTCTCCCTTTTTGAAGATGGGGATGACCGTGGCTTGTGACCATAGTTTTGGCAAGGAGCTGGTCCTGAAAGATTTTTCAAAGATTATGCTTAGAGGTTCGGCTATGGCAGTGGATAGCTTTTTAAAGAAGTAGGCACATATTCCATCTGGTCCAATAGATAGAGATGGTTTTAGATTGCGTAGTGCTTTTTCAACATTGTCTTCTGTAAAATTGATATTAATTAGATCATTATAGTTGTCTGTGGTTCGACTAGGAAATACTGGGCATGATCCATTGCTGTTTACAAATGCTGAGCCAAAGAATGTGTTAAAGAGGTTGGCTTTAATAGCGTCATTGTTGCAGTCTTTACCATTAGGTCCTTTCAGGGGTGGGATGGACCTTGAGTCTTTTAGTTTGTTGTTTACAAAATTGTAGAAAGTACGGGTGGAATTTTTGCGTAGAAGGTTTTCTTCTTGTTTAATGTTATAATTGGTGCATTCAATCTTTATCTGGTGGCATAAATTTTTGTATTGGCTTTTGAAGTTGGCAATGTGACCAGATTTGTTTTTCCGCCAAAGTGATTTTTTTTTGGATTGAAGCTTCCTTGTTGTTATGGGTAATTTGTTTTTTCTGGTTTTTGGAGTTGTTATTGGTACATATAGTTTGATGACTCTTTTGACTTCAAGTAAAAATATGTTGTAATGGTCTTCTACAGTACTGCATCCAGTGAATAGAAATTGCCAATCAAGGGATGAGAGATCATTGTTTATAAGATCATAGTTGCCTTTTTTGAAGTTATAATTGGGGATCACATCGTTGTGTTGATTTTTGTGTGGACATATGTTGAGACAAAAGTCAATCATGTTGTGGTCACTGTTGGAAAAGGGTTCTTTAATTTGTATTCCATAAATTGAATTCAAACTATTGCAGAAGATGAGAACGAGGCAGTTGTTAAGTCTAGTGTTGTTGGTTACTAGTTGTTCCAGTCCCAGATTTGTTACAGCATTGTAGAAGGTTGTATGTATGGGTTCAGTTGTACATTCGTTAAGGGTCCAGTTAATATGAGGTAGATTGAAGTCACCAAGAAAGATAAAAGCCTGTGGGCAGGATGCTGCTCATGTTAGTAGTGTATTTACCTTGTTTGCATGTTCGATGTCATAATCAGGGGCTCTGTAACATAGTAAGAACCAAAATGTGATATTTAAGGACAGTTCACAGAAGATGGTCTCAGGAATAGCAAGCTCCTGGGTAACTTGGATGTTTTTTAGATGTAGGGACTTTTTATAGAAGATAGGAACACCACCTCCTCTACGGATTTCACGATCTGATCATCTATTACTGTGATAATGGAGTCAGGGAGAGATGCATTGAGCCATGTTTAACAGACAAATATAATGTTGAATTTAGCCATATTTAGTAAGAGGAGAAATTCAGGTATTTTATTTACAAGCTTTCTTGCATTGAGTAGCTTGCATTTAAGGCCAGTTGTGGTTGGATTAAAGGTAGTTAGGGGTGGGCATGACTAGTTTTGAGTGATGGTGGGTTGGATGAGGTAGGGTTGGATGTGGAGTTGTGGGTTGTGTGACTTTCTTTTGATGCAATCAGCATGGTAGTCAATGTATAGATCCCTTTCTCCACTGTCTAGATGGTTTTTGAGTTCTGCGCGGAGTTCACAGGAGTGGATTCTTTGCAGTATGGATAAGTCTGGTCTTGAGTGAAGTTTTTTGTGGTTGGGATTGGTTTTTGCAATGGTGTTTATTGTATGAATGAATATGCGTTTGCTGGACTCATTTTTTCATACAACTCTACAAAATCTTGGGGCCACAGAGCCATCATTGTATTTGAACTCAGGCCCATCTCTGGTTATTTCAATGATATCTTCAGGAGAGATGTTTGTTGTATTTGAGTTGCTTATGATATCATGAACTTTGGTGATGTCGTCTGATTCGTTGGTATCTTCGAGACCAAATAAGATGGCATTTGGACGTTTCTGTTCACATTTCATGATGTCTTTGATGAGTAAGGGGATATTATTTGTGGAATTATTTGATGGGATAGTAATTGTTTGTGTTTGTGGTTTGGTGGTTATTTTTGGTTGTAGTTGTGATTGTAGTTGAGGTAGTGGTTGTGGTTGTTGTGGGATTTGATTTTGAGCTGATAGGTACTCACTTATCTGTACTGTATTTTATTTTTCAAGAGAGATTAGGCTTGCTTGTATAGTTGTTTCCAAACGTCTTGCTAAGTGTTCTTCTATTGAGTGAATGAGTGATTCTGTGCTTTCAACTCTGTCAGATAGGGTACTCAGTTTGTTTAGCTTAGGAGAACATGATGGACATAGATAAAATAATGTATCTGAATTTTTAACCATATCAGCTAGGCTTTTGTTTGCGTTTAAGCAGGCAGGGTGGGCTTGATTGTTGCATAGGCAGCATTTGATGTAAATTTCGCTTTCATTGATGGTTTCAAGACATTTGAAACATGTGCAGGAGTCTGTGAGGTCATTGGTAGAGATATTTTTCTTTTGTTTTGGTTTAGAGTTTTTGGCTGACATGGTCAATGGCAATAGTACACTAAACAATTACAATTGCTAGTTAATGTGACAGGTAGACAGTTACTTAATGAATGTTGGTAATTAATAAATGTTAATTGATATGTTAGAGAACAAATCAAAAGTAAGGTTACCTATTACTAAAAATCAATCAATCAATCGATTATTTAAATCACTCTAATCAAATAATTTTGCTAAGCAACAAACAGCCTAATTAATTACATTAATCACTAAACACAGTGGTCAATTAAATTCACTAAATCACTGATTTTACTAATCAAATATTCAGTAATCACACTATGTGCACTAAACACTCAATCACACTAATCAATAAAAACAATAAATCAATTAATCATTTGATAAAAATTAATTATTTTAAATAAATTGATTTGGAGACATCATTATCTAATCTTTGATATAGGTCTTGAGGTAGAAAGTTATAAGTTCTGAGATAATGAAAGTAATGAAGTAGTATTTGTTGTTGTTGATATCTGAGAATATGTTTATAACCCCTAATAAACTGGCAGGAGGCCTCTTTTCCTGGGCTGGAGTAACAGCAGTTTCTTTGTGTCAAACAGGTTTTAAAACATGAACAGAGGAAACGTTTTCAAGTCCTGCTCAAACTGTTTTCCTCTTTCCTCTTGAAAACAATCAGTGAGCAAGGGTTTACACTCTTTCTCTTGTTTTGTAGATTGAGTTTTTGAGATAGTAAAGATGCAAAAATGCTGAAGGGGGGGGGTGTCTCTGGCCCCTTCTCTTTGAATTTTAAAAAAAGTTTGTGGCTCAGAGAGAGAAAATAATTCAGGGAGAGGATTCGGGCTATCTGATTACTTATAACCTTGGTTTGATTTATTGCTGCTGTTATCTGATCCGCTGGGGACACTAGTAAAAACTGTAGGTTTTGAACACGCTGAAATAAGAGCAATACATGTAGCTGACTCTGATCAAGAAAGGACTGAAAAACTCCTTAAAGACTTGGTCTCTCTATCCTCCCTCCTTGTTTCTCCCTGCCAGCTGTCCGATGTGGCTCCGGGGAAATTGTGTGAGGGATATTAATGAAGACACGTTGTCTGGCGTGGAAGATACTTTGATCAGCTGTGTGGGGGATTTAAATGAAGGTACATTGTTTGTGCTCCGCTGGCTCCAAGTGATCCAGTTCAAGAACTCCACTGGTGTGGTTAATAGGACTCCGTGGAAAGAGCTTCTCTGGGGAAGGAGAGGAGGGCTCTGGATCGGTTAGCAGGAGCTCTGCCGGTGTGATTAGGGCTCCAGGGCTTCAGAGTCCAGTTTTTTGGGCTCCGGTTTACTCACAGTTACTGGCACAGGCGGTAGCTTTAAAGGTGATTTCTGGTGCAGTGGGTGGCTTTATAGGGAGATAGTGTTCCAGGAGCTAGAGCTTCACCTTGATGAAGATGGCGCCGCCATCTTCTGTTATCATTATGATAAATATAACTTATTAATATATAATTATGATAAAATATCCTGGAAATAGCATGCCTATAATGTATTTATACCAACACAATTATATAAGATGATAGGCCATACAATTTGGATACCCTTGGATTGCAAATTAAGGTGCTGAATTCCTTAAACTCCACAGCTCATAAACAGACTCAGAACATACACTGGGAGATGAATTAAACAGCAACGGCTCTGGTTCTAGCAAAGTTTAGCTATCTTTGTTAGGCTTAAAAAAATCCTTACAAGGCTCGCCAGGAGTTTCTAGTACAAATACTTCAGCAATTTGGTGAAAAAGACATCTCTTTTGCTTTTTTGTGGGAGTCTCATTAATATTAATATGTAGAGGATCTGTTTGCTTGGTAATGGGTATAGAATTAAATAATTATTAAAATAATTGGGTTCAAATTTGTTTGAATATAATCCCAAATTTACTGCAGGCATGGCAGCTTTTTCAAATTTCACATAAATGAGAAAAGAGGTGGTTTTCTAATGCAAAATACTGATGACAGTTGTAACCTCTTCTGTATACATTTGCAGCTGTTATTCAGTTTGTGTTCTTAAAAACACCTCATTATCATCTTCTTGTAGAAATAAGCAAACAGTCATTTGTACTTAGTAGTACACAGCCATGAACCTTTTTCACCCATAATCTGTCCAGATGTGGCTCTGAGTTTACAAAGGAATGACTTCTTGCAATGATTTTTCTGATTAAATGGAGGTATGCATTCAATACTCTGCAGAATAAGGGAACAGGTCTAAATTAACCAGTGCACCTTCCTTTTTCACCTCTTCCCTCATAATCTTACTTCTCATTTAATGGTGCTAATATCCTTTACATTCTCTGTTTCATAGCCTGAGAGTTGATAGTTCAACATGATTATTTTGAATCACATCTCCCAGAGTCTCGGGATGAACCATATTGGCTGTATTTACTGGGAGTTGTAGTTCTTAAACCCTATTGCTTGAGATAGTAAGACTTGAAGTTTAAACTTATGAATCTCGGGCTTTCTTATTTAATCTGCCTTTGGATTATGGATTTCCTGTCTGGTCACTCTCAGAGGGTCAGATTATGTAATCATATCTCCTCAGCTCTTATTCTTACTGGTACACCACAGGGTTGTGTGTTGATCCCTTACTCTATACTCTTTATGTACATGACTGCATTCATGTAATTGTTCTGACCCAAGCCTTGTTCAAATCAAACAAACACAAAACATAGATTAAAAACAAACCTTTTTAATGCATCTCTGTAAATTCTGTTCATTCACAGCAAAGTGCTATTAAAACTAATTGTCTCAGATAAGAGCAAGCCCTGTCAAACTTGTGCAAGGCTGCCAAGAACACAAGATTAAGTGCAAGGAAATATTCAAAGCCAAAAGTCTCCAAAAACAAACCAGGATAGACTGAATTTCCACAAGGACTTGAAGTGCAAGAACTTCTTTGCTTCCTGCAAAGAATCCCACCTCTGAGGGTTGGCTTTTATCCCTTAAGAGAGGTGCCATTACCTTGAAGCCTTACTCCCAAGTCACCCATGCTGCTGCAGCTACTCTTTCCTTCAAGCAGCCCTGTACATGTGTGCACTAGGCACAGGCTCCTTGGGGTCCTCTGCATCACTGCTGCCAGATTCCACAAGCTCCAAAGGCAGCACCCCATTCTCTGACAGTCCTGGCCCCATCCCTGCATCAAATGCAGGCTCCTCATCCAAGTCCTTGATCTCAGAGACCTTAGCTGTCTACACCTGCTGCCGGTGAACCACAACAATAATACTATTATTAAATTTGCAGATGATACAACAGTGGTGGGACTCATCTTTGGGGGGGGGGGGGGGGGTGAGTCTGCCTATCAAAATGAGGTGGACCAGTGGCTTTCACAGTGTGGAGACAATAACTTGGTCCTTAACACCAATAAGGCCAAGGAGCTAATAGTGGACTACAGAAGGAATAGATCAGACATCCAGTCCTTGGTTATCAATGGAGAGCAAGTGGGACAAGTGGCCAGTTTTAAGTTTCAGGGTGTTATCATAAAAGAGGACCTGACCTGGGGTGTTCACATCGCAGCACTGGTCAAAAGGGCCTAGCAGAGATTATACTACCTGAGGTTTCTGAATGAAAGACTGCTGGTGACCTTCTACCACTGCACCATAGAGAGTATTTTAACTTACTGTACCTGTGTATGGTTTGCCAATTGCACAGTGGCAGATAGGACAGAGCTCCAGAGGGTTAACATCATTGCCCAGAAGATCATTGATTGCCCTCTCCCCTCTGGAACAGCTTTATAGCTCCCACTGCCTTAAGAAAGTTCAAGACATTCTTAAAGATCCATCTCATGCTGGGCACCCTTTTTTGAACTATTACCATCGGGCAGGTGGTACAGGACAATAAAGACAAGGACAAATAGGTTGAAAAACAGCTTCTATCCCAGAGTGGTAACTATACTGAATTCTACTGTATAAGTGCAATATTAATGCAATATCAGGGATTTTCAATTCAATTGCATAAAATGTGAAGAATGTGTGTGGGTTTTTTATAGTTTTCTTATGTATAATGTATACTAAAGATGTCATTTAATTTCATTTTATGAGGTGCAATGACAATAAAGTACTACTACTGCTATATCAGAAGCTTTCAAGACTACAAAATTCTGGAGAAGATGAACCACACAGAAGATTAAAAATAGGGGGGGAAATGACAGATTTTTCCATTATATCATTTTAACTTATATTTTATATTTCCACCCACTTAGTTTGTAGTCTTAACATTAAGAACAGTTATATAGAGATTTTAGTATTTTAAAATCATATTGTGTTAGTAACACTAGCCTTTAGATATTTTTATAGGTTTCACTGAAACAGCAGTATTTCTTATGGATGTAATTGTAATGCTCTTCTTTGACAAAATGAAGATATAAAAAAAGAAAATGATGACAGATCTTGATGAAGACAACTTTCATTGGCTAGAGAGAAGATTCTCATCATGAAACCATTGAGGACTCCAAGGACTCTTCATTTCAACATAGCCAGTTTATTACCATTTCTCTTTCCTATAACATAGTTCCAGCTGTAGGAAGTTTAGATGAATCTGAGCCAAACTTGGCTTGATTTTAGTTGTTCCCAGATATAACTTCATGGATCTTAGTCCAGCTGACATTACTCAGAAGACCCTTGGTAATAGCTCCATAATAAAGAAGGTGCTAAGCTTGGAGTCTACTATTTCAGGTATAATGAGTCTAATTTGAGTGATGCAAACAAAAAAATTCCTACATAGATTTCCTAGTGACATAATTACTTTTGATTTGTTACATCATAGATTAATAGTGTTTTAATCTGAAAAAAGAAATTATTTTGGTAATTAGTAATGCAAAGAGTAGACATTTATATTCAGCAAAAATCTGTTAGATATTTTAAGCTTTATCGTTATAAAACCACATTCTTCTGGTAATCTTTTTCATAATTCTTATGTAAGTAATGCTATATTTGGACACATTCCATTAATTTATTTCTCTGAATGATACATATCTGTTAAAAAAATAAAGGCAAAATACACAGTTTCTGAATACATTGACACCTATGTTCCCCTGCAGCTCTCACTTCTCGTTTCAGAAAAGTTTGTTCAGAAGCAGATTTATTTTATTCTGCTTATATCCCTATTGTATGTATGAAGATATCTGTCTATAATTGAAATAGTAAAATCACATTCAAACTGCAACTGTTATATACAGTATGGCCAACTATTAATAGAATACTGAAGTCCAGTATTAATTTCTGTTTTCCTAAACATGCCTGAAGTTTGGTCTAGGGAAATCAAAGATTAGAGGTAGAGAAACCTAAGGTTTGAAACCAACTGGGTGACTTAGAGCTAATCTTAAGAAAAAGGCAAAGGCAAATCATTTGGCCTCTCATCCAAACCCTGCCCCTCTGCATTGAGTTCCTGCATGATTTAACTGACAATCCCTTATAATCATTCAGGCTTCTGGGTCAAGTCATTTTCCATGAAGAGGAAGTAGAAAAGCATTTTAGTCATGTGGCTGTAAATGGACTCACTATGTGACCGGACTTGATTATACAACCATTTTAATATGTTCATTAAATGAGTCATGGTCATTAAGTGAATTGCATGGTTATAAGTCCAAATCCAGTTTATCCAATGGGTGTTTTTGCCACGTTTTACTGGAAAACGGTAAAAAATGTTCATGGTGTACCTGATTGTAAATGAAAGTTGGTTACCAAGTCCCAAAATGCAATTTTGTGAATGTGGGGGTAGTGTGGCAGTTGTAACATGGAGGACAGGTCATAATTTTGGATGATGGCTAAACTACTGATTGTAACCTGAAGACTATTTGTAGTGTCAGTATGTGATTTTTGCCCATCCCAGCCTCAAAGTAATCTAGAATACAAAGCACTGCTAGAATATGTGGCTGACTGAATCCAGCCTTCAAAGAAGAGTGAGTTCATCCTTCCCTCTGGACTAAATAAAATGGAAAATTCAGATTAGTGATGTGCAAAGTGAGCACATTCTGTGCCAGTATGAAACAGTTCCATCTCAACAAGCAGTATATTTCCTTGAATGTAGCCTGAACACTTTTTACATGAACAGAGAAATCACTTTGTCACACAAAAAGTGTGACCATTCCATTCCACTATTCAGAAACACTTTTGCTTCATACAGAAAAGGCAATATTCCAAACAAAACTTTTTAGGGTTTGAATAGTCAAGAAAGAATATAGAGCAGTGGTTCCCAAACTTTTTCAGTCCACCATCCCCTTGGTGCTACAAACTCATCCTCAGTGCCCCCCACTAAGGGATTCAAATTTCTGTGACTGGGTGGGTGTGGCTTGCTGGTCACGTGACTGGCTGGCATGGCTTGCTGGCTGCGTGTGGCTTGCTGGTCACATGACCAAGTAGGTGTGGTTTGGTGGTCATGTGACTGAGTGGGTGTTGCCAGGTGACTGGCAAACAAAATACAAGTGGCCCTCACTTAATGGCCGGTTGTTTAGCAAGTGTTCTAATTTATGACTGGCCTCCCCAGAGCTACTTGACCTGTTTTTGGAGTTTTAACAGCCATGCACACACATACACACACACTCCTTTCTAACCCTGCTGGAGCAGGTCATTGAACTAGAATCGGCAAAGCATCTCTGATTAGATTCTAGTAGTGAATAGAATATAATCAGAGATGCTTTACCGATTCTTGTTGATTTGTTTTATTTGTATTTCTTTATTTTATGTTGCTGAATTGCAATGGCATGTGTGTCCCTTCTTGTGCACAGCCCAGAAGTTTTTGTGATTCTTTGCAGAAAAAGTTACCGACCTCTGGCTTTGCTCTACTTTTCAAATGTGCTGCCACTGCCGCGTTCTAGGTGCCAGCCCCACAGGTGTACTGGAGGGACCTGTCCAAGCAAGTCCGAATGGAACAGTGCACCAAGGCAATGTGGTAAGCCTGAGAGAGGGAAAGAGAGACAGAGAAAAGAAAGAGAGAGAGAAAGAGAGATGGAAGAAAAGAAAGAGAAAAGAGAGAGAAAGAAAAAGGGACAAAGAAAGAGGGGGGATGGAAGGAAGGGACAGAAACAAAAAGAAATAAAGAAGGAGGGAGGGAGGGAGGGAGGAGAAAGATAATGAGATATCGATTCTAGTCCATTTTTTTAGGGTGGAGATCTGGTCCAATGGATCCTGTTTAAAGCCTCAACAAAATGTGAGAGCTTCCTGATAGTCTTGACCATGTTTCGTCCACAAAACCTTTAATAGAAGCCAAAGATGATTCAATGTGCTGGCAAAGATACTTCAATGTGGAAAAGGGCCTCAGTCTAAACTAGGCCTCATTTCAATCTGATGCATCAGCTCTTTCTCACTCTTGCTCTCTCCCTTCCTCCCACCCTCCCTCCCTTCCTCCCACCCAGACTGGCTTTGCTCTACTTTTCCGATGTGCCTGCAGGGCCGGCGCCTCGAACATGGATGGACGGATGGATAGTGTGTGTGTGTGAGAGAGAGAGGGGGGGAGAATAGATAGATAGATAGATAGATAGATAGATAGATAGATAGATAGATAGATAGATAGGTAGGTAGGTAGCTAGCTAGCTAGCTAGCTATGTAGGTAGTAGGTAGGCAGGCAGTCAGGCAGACAGGCAGAACTTTTGGATGAATGTATGGATAGATAGGTAGGTAGGTAGGTGGATGGATGGATGAATGGATAGATAGCTAGATATATTGGTTGGTAGGTAGGTAGATTGATATATTGGTTGGTAGGTAGGTAGATTGATAAATAGATAGATGGATTGATGTATGTATGTATGTATGAATGGATAGACAGACAGACAGACAGTCAGACAGACAGAATGCGACAGTGGCGGACAGACAGAGAGACAGACAGAGAGACAGACAGAATGCGACAGTGGCGGCACTTTGGGAAAATAGAGCAAAGCCAGAGTGGCTTTACTCTACTTTCCCAATGTGCCGCCGCCACCATGTTTGAGGAGTTGGCTCCGCAGGCTCACCCCATTAAGCCCCTTGTACTGCTCTAGTGCAACAATCAACGGGGTGAGCCTGTGGGGCTGGTGCCTTGAATGCGGCAGCAGCAGCACATTGGGAAAGTAGAGTAAAGCCAGAGTGGCTTTGCTCTACTTTCCCAACATGCTGCCACCACTGTGTTCAAGGCTCCAGCCCCGCAGGCACGTCGGGAAACTGCCGTGTTCGAGGCACTGGCCCCGTAGGGTCACCCCATTGACTGTTGCACCGGAGCGGTGGAAGGGGCTCAATGAGATGAGCCTGAAGAGCCAGCTCCTCAAATGCAGCAACGGCAGCACATTGGGAAAGTAGAGCAAAGCCACTCTGGCTTTGCTCTACTTTCCCAACGTGCCGCCACTGCCGCATTCGAGGTGCTGGCTCTGGAATGGTGCAACAGTCAATGGGGTGAGCCTGCAGGGCTGGTGCCTCGAATGCCCCCTGCCACCTCTTAGCGCCGCCCTATTGGCCCCCTTGCCTCTTAACACCCCCCCAAGGCATCCCACCACACCCAGGGTGCAGTACCACCCACTTTGGGAACCACTGATATAGAGGGTATTTTATTCCTGTAAAACTGATCAACAGTCAAGCAATCTTAAGTTAGAAAAATATACTCCTCCTAGATTATTTTTACCAAGAACTGAACCTTTTGAGTAAGTGAAAGGCAACCCTATATAAAACATAAAGTATTTGTACTATATTGTATTTGTATTGTATAGAGTACAATAAAATAATTGATGCAGGAACTTGCCATGTCATTGCATAGCAGTGCCCAACAAAGCACTCTTGGAAAAATAGCTACATGCAAGTCTCAGTAAATTTACTCTTGTCAGGAGGGAAACATGAGGTGAGAGGGGACACCAAACTACACAATGTGATGGTATAATTCTCAGCACTCTCAGTATTTAGGAAGGTTACGTGTATATCAATCAATAAGAACTGTAGACTTTTAAGATGTAAGAATTTTCCATTCAGACATGACCATCACCAGAAGGTTTTTCCTAATAATCCTTTCTCTTAAGGCTTTCTCCCTTCTCCACCTCTTCTAGAGCAGAGATGAATGCTTAGTTCAGGGGTCTTCAAACTTGACAGCTTTAAGACTTGTGGACTTCAACTCCCAGAATTCCTCCTCCAGTCATGTTAGCTTGGAAATTCTGGGAGTTGAAGTCCACAAGTCTTAAAGTTGCCAAGTTTGAAGACCCTTGGCTTAGTTGGATGTGATTTAAATAACAGATCATAATTATTTTGCTATTAACAACAGCTAAAGGAAAGATTCATTGCCTTGGGGTGGTTACCTTTCAAAACAGATTTTCCTTGTGTCCTATTCTTTAGTAAATTGTCTTTCAGTAATTCTATATGAAATCACACACATTGCCCAGTCTGTTCATACTTCAGTTCTGAACCAGTATTCTGACCCAGAGTTGGGAATACAAAGTTTGGATATTTGGGAAATGTTGTCTTTTTCACACGCTATATTTCTTTCCACATGATTACAATTTTTAATCAAATTTAAATAAATCACCCAGCTAAAAAATATGTGTGGAAACTTGTCTTCATTTTAAAACAAAAATGCTATAAACTGAGTTGTGATATTAATAGCAAGTAGCCTAAGAATTGGAATAAGGCAACTGTTTGAAGACCAGAAGCAAGGTGGTTGTTAAGTGAGTTGCACCTAATTTTTACTACCTTTTTTGTCATGGGTGTTAAGTGAATAGTACGGTTGTTAAGTGAACATGTGGTCATTAAGTGAATCCAGCTTCCTCCATTGACCTTGCTTGCCAGAAGCTGGGTGGGAAGATCTCAAATGGTGATCACATGACACTGGGACATTGCAACCAAATACTTTGAACAGTCACTACAGCAAACTCCTAATCTTAATTTTAACAAAACCAAATTAACTGTAATGGGCTGTACAAAGATTTAGGACTCATAATCAGAAGGATAATTTAGGATTCATAATCAGAAATAAAATAGTAATTTCTCAATTGAAAAGTTGCAAAGCCCCAGGTAAATATAAGACTGCCAAAATAATTGAAAATAAAGTCTGATTGGTGGGCCTCTAGATTAGCCCCTGAACAACTAACAACATTTAAAACCATTATAAAAACATCATGCACATAATCAGCAGCCAAGGTTAAAAATGAAATACAAAGCAGAACCACTATCAACAAATCAAGATAACCATAGCACAGGCTTTGACACACATCTGAGTCCCCAAGCCCAGTGATGAAAACCATGTTATTTTAGTCATTCTTCTGATCAGGATTTTACCATCTTGAACAACCACTGTGAAAATTGCAAAGTTTCTAGCAATTATATTTTTTTGGAATATTTTTTCAAGTTTGGTTTGCTTTTTTTTCTGTACTTTATGTTTTGCACTTGCGCTTTATTGGTCTTGGATCGTAAATGAGTGGAAAAAATAAATTATGTAAGGATTTTTTTTAGAACACTTATAATTCATCTATGAGTTTGGAATGCGTTAGAGATGGGGACAAAGAAGGAAATATGACAAGATGCATTACTTTCAATCATATATAGGGCACAGCTCACATTATGATGTCATAGGCAAAAATAAATCCTTCTATGAGAAGAAATCCAGTTCTTGCTCTACTTGCAGTGACCACAGTGAAAGCAAATTCCAAATGGTGCCAGGTAACTTAGATTTGCTTCAGTGAACAATATTATATCAGAGTAGTATTGAACAGCACACTTTGCCTTGATAGAACATATCATATCTCCTTGAAGTTTGTGACTCATACCTGTCACTTACAAAAGCCAGAAGAGACTTACATGTAGGTATTGTGTTTGCACTTTGGCAAGAAGTGCTTAGAAAGCTGAGTGGGTGATGTTTCTTTACAGCTCTCCTCATTGTTCTCCAGCAGTGCTCACCAAAACTGAGTTTACTCAAAATGAAGGAAAAAGGAATGGTTTCTTCACATTGCTGCTCTCTTACACCCAAGAGGGCACATGGCTTCACACAATAGTTTGGAAAAATGGCTGTTCTCAAGCCTTCATCAAAGCAAAACAATTCATTAGAGATGTGCACAGTTCTACTAAATGTTTTCTTCCAATTCAGGGATCCCATTAAATAGGACTCTGGGCTGTAGTTTTTCTGTTTTGTGCACTCAAACTGGACATGTTAATAGCAGGAACAAGATGATAAATGCTAAGCATTTATTTGAATTAATTAACCACATTAGCAAGGATTGGTCTTATAATTTAAAACGTAATGTGTGATTCTGAACACATTAGCCAACCAAGAAATTTACAGCAGTAAAAATAGACGAGTAGTCATTTTGAACTAATAAATGAGTAGTCATTTTGACCAGAAAAAGGTTCATTATATGTCATAATGCTTAATATGCTCAAGAAATCAAGAAATGGCAGAATGCATGAATTTTGATAAAAGAAAGTACAACTTTTCTCTTTTCTCTTTTCTTTTCTTTTTATTGAAAGCAAGAAACAAACTGTCTCCATTCTGTCACTTATTCATAGGATTGAACCAATATTAAAAAAAACTAGCCATCCTTCCTTTATCTTTGTATTCCATGTGGATAATCCTCTGTTTTATCCCATAGAGTGATGCAGTGGCCTAGAGGTGAAAACACTTGCCTACCTCTTGGAAGGTTGAGAGTTCAATCCTAGTCAATGATAGATGTTTCTTTATCAGGGTGCAAAGAGAAAATATCTGCTGTGAACTCCACAAACTCCACAAAGGCATCAGAAAGGCCATCTGGCCAGTAAACACTCAGAACCATTTAGGCACCCCAACTCCACCTTGATAAAATGGATTACAGGGTCATAAAAAGAAAAAAAATATAGATAACAGATAATCAGAGTTGGAAGGGATCTTGTAGGTCATCTAGTCCAACCCCCCACCCAAGCGGGAGACCCTACACCATTTCTGACAAATGGCACTCCAATCTCTTTTTGAAAGTCTCAAGTGATGATGCTCCAACAACTTACGAGGGCTAAGCCGTTCCATTGGTTGATTATTCTCACTGTCAGAAAGTTTCTCCTTATTTCCAGGTTAAATCTCTCCTTGTTCAGTTTCCATCCATTATTCCTTGTCTGGCCTACAGGTGCTTTAGAAAATAGATTGACCCCTTCCTCTCTGTGGCAGCCTCTCAAATATTGGAAGACTGCTATCATGTCTCCTCTGGTCCTTCTCTTTACTAGACAAGACAAGCCCAGTTCCTGCAATCGTTCATTGTATGTTTTAGCCTCCAGTCCCCTAATCATCCTGGTTGCTCTTCTCTGTACTTTTTCTAGAGTCTCAACATCTTTTTTATAATGTGGTGAACAAAACTGGATGCAGTACTCTAGGTGTGGTCTTACTAAGGCTTTATAGAGTGGTATTAGTACCTCCCTTGATCTTGATTGTATCCCTCTGTTAATACAATTTAGGATTGCATTAGCTTTTTTGGCTGCTGATGCACACTGCTGGCTCATATTTAGCTGGTTGTCCACTAGGACTCCAAGATCCCTCTCACAGTTACTGCTATCGAGCCTGGTTTCACCCAGTCTATATGTATACTTTTGGTTTTTCTTGGCTAAGTGTAGGACTTTACACTAAGTGTAGGACTTTACACTTTTTTTCTCTACATTGAATTTCATTTTGTTATATACGGCCCAGTGTTCTAGTCTGTCAAGATCCACCTGGATCTTGAGCCTATCTTCTTAGGTGTTAGCTATTTCTGCCAGCTTAGTATCATCTGCAAATTTGGTAAGTTCCCCTTCTATTCCCTCATCTAAGTCATTAATGAAAATATTGAAGAGTACTGGGCCTAAGACGGAACCTTGTGGCACCCCACTGCTTACTTCCCTCCATATCCTCTTGTTTTAGTCAAATAATGGAGCTTAAATGTCTGAAAGGTTTGACAAAAATGAATTAAAATACTCAGATGATGCCAGTAAAGATTCCATATACATATTTCCATTATCCTATTCTTATTGCATTTTCCACCAATATTACCTGGCAATAAATCATGGGAATTGTGGGAATTGTTTCATTGCTTCATTACTCTGTTAGTTACTCTTGTGATTTTAATTTTAAGAGCTATCTGCTCAGGTTCATTGCTCACTGATACATTCCTTAATCTGTATTATCCTGCAAGATTTCCACCTTCATTTTGCAAAGAAAAAGCCATAATCAACTAAGGATCATTCAACTAAATAGAAAGACAATAAATTTCAGCTCATTTCACTGAAGAAGGAAGAGCTGAAGTTAAGGAAGAAGGTATATAAATGATCAGTTTGATTTCTACATCAGAACTTTTTCCAATAGTTTAAGAATGGGAACTGAGTCTGTTTCATTAGAAAAACAGAAAGGTAACTATAGCAACTTCATTATTGTTATTACAGCTTTGAAGATTGAAGCTGACTTCCATGCCCCCGGGTTGTATAGGTGAGTGAATAAAATTGAAGAAGATCAGAACATTGTGATCTCAGGAAGAAACTTATAATGCTTCAAGTCAAAGAAGAAAAGACAGAAAGGGGAAAGGAGAAAGAGGGAAAAACCCATTGAAGCTTGATGTTATCATTTTTTGTCTCTTGGGATACTGTTCTTGTTTTCAGATGTAACGGCATTCTTTATTAAAAACTTTTATTAATAAGAGACTTTGGGTACCACAGATGAGAATAGGCTGATACCATAAGGTAAAGTAACCTGCTTTGAACAAATACACAGTGAAGAGGAAACTGAGTCAGTATTAGAAAATTAAAGTGAACAAGAAGTGAAGCTGTTGAGATTTTTTTCAAGAAAGCTACAGTAAAGTATATATGTAAAAACAATTTTTTTTCATAAAAATCTAGCACATAAACCTAGCATCTTCTAGGAATGTGTTAGGATAAAATCTTAATGAATTAGGAATGGCTCCAATAGATGGGCTGTTTGTTTTTATATGTTATATGTAGATATGTACTGTATGTATATAGGGTATATTTAAGCCTTATGGTAGGTTATATACTGACACATAAAACTCATAAACAATAATAAGCAATTTAAGAAAATACAGATGGAAAGAAGGAAGGGAGGGAGGGAGGGAGGGAGGGAGGGAGGGAGGGAGGGAGGAAGGAAGGAAGGAAGGAAGGAAGGAAGGAAGGAAGGAAGGAAGGAAGGAAGGAAGGAAGGAAGGAAGGAAGGGACCAATTAAACACCAATAAAAAAGCAAACAGGGTTAAATAAGCCTTGAAGGCTAAATTATTACCTTTTTACAAATAAAAGTCAAGTATGTTCAATGTTATCATAATGAAGGGCATAGCTAGAAAGGTTCTGTCACTTTTGTCTACCAATGTCACTGATTCCCTAGCCATAAAGTATGTTAGAAAAATAATATGTTCAGTTATAAGGATTGTATGTGTACTTTCTTACATAAAAAGTAAATTTCTAACACTCTATTTGAGGAAATGAAAGGAAATTTTTCAAGTCAAATAGGTATTATTATTTTCTCAGGAAAAGAGAAAAAGATGGTTTCTCAACAGCCTTTCTTCCATCCTTCCATTTCTTGAAAAGTGCGGTACTCCTGAAGATAGTGAAGCATTCTTGGCTCTTAGTGGGAAAAAATAGAGTGTCCCCAAGATGCAGTCCAAAGTTGTTGATAAAACTGTATCTTTCTGCCATCATACGATTTTCCTTCAAACCAGACCCACACGTGTAGAGTTCAAACTAGCTACTATATTGTTTTCTGCCTATTATACAGTATTCTTCCCCAACTGGCAGCTTTTACCTGGGAACAACCACAGGGGCTCTAAGTCATTCAGTGATGTCTGACCGAGCACTCTGTGTTTGCACACTGAGTATGCAATGGCTCATGCTGTCCTTGAGCCATCTTCCCAATAGGGATGGTTGCTCTCCAGCATCAAAGAGATAAAAATCTCCGTTTCAACCTTTGTGTTTTTTGCTTTCTTTAGAAAACCAGCTACAATTTATGACTAAGGGCATAAAAAAGAGAAGAACAAAGTTATAAACCAGATTCTGACTTAGTCAAACTTCATTTTCAACTGAAAGGGAAGCTGAAAGGACTGGTAATATATTATATTCCCAAATATTCAGCACTGAGATTTTAGATTGTTATGATTGAAATAGTGGATGATGACCTTTGTTCTACAGCTAGAGCCCTTGTATTGTATTCATGTTTGCTTCTGAACTTTTATTAAACATACAGCCACTCTTCTGAATCCTCCCATACAATCCATTGTGTTTATAAACCTGGGTGAGACTTTCTGTAATTCAACCTACCAAGAACAAATGGGTTTTAGGGCTACTTGATTTTGGAGATAATCCATCATCGACCTTGGATGTGGTTGCATTCAAGAGTGGCATGCAATCTGGGGATCTTCATGGAGTTACAGACAGTGGTGGGCTGCTATCAGTTCTGACCGGTCCTAGCGAACTGGTAGTTCCAGTGAGCAGTTGGCCCCACCCTCCCACCCCTGCCCTTTCTTGTCCTATATTTCCCTTTTTTTAGCTCATCTGATTCGCGCAGCACAGTGGATTGCCATGCCTCAGCTATTTTACTCACCAGCACTGACATAGAAGGTAAGTTTTAAAGCTTAAAATGGGCAATGTTTGAACACTGCATGCATGCACCAAACCAGTTGTTAAACTGGTTCAAGCCACCCACTGGTTACAGCTCCTACTTGATTGGCAGGATTGAGTGGCAACTGTAGCTAAGAATCATTTGCATACTTCATCCAGTGTGCTAATTGGGTCTTCTTTGTATTGGGAAGCCCGTCAGACAGTTACTCCTGCTCCAGTCAAATTACAGCTTATCTAGATAATATGAGAGTAATCTTGGACACCTTGGAATACTACGAGGCACACCCTGAAAAACAAATGGCTTTGATATTTCCAGATGCACAGAAGGCATTTGATAATGTGAATTGGCGATTCATGTTATTACAGCTGGAACAGATGGGCTTTGCTAAAAAATTTATTCAAGCAATAGAAGCTATATATCATAAGCAAACGGCAAAGGTAATGATAGAGGGAGAACTGAAAGACTCTATTGATATAAGAAAAGGAACAAGACAAGGGTGCCCACTATCACCTCTGTTGTTTGTGTTAACCTTGGAAGTGCTAAACAGAAATATTAGAGAAGAAAAGGATATAAAAGGGATGAAAATTAAAAAGGAACCATTTAAGTTGCAAGCATTCGCAGATGATCTGTTTTTCATTTTAGAAGACCCACTAGAAACAGCATCAAAATTGATAGAAAAGATAGAGGCATATGGAAAGGTGGCTGGTTTGAAAATAAATAAAGATAAGACAAAGATTTCGACAAAGAATATGCTATCAAGACAAAAGGAAGAACTGGCAGATCTATTGAAAATTCAGATCATGAATAAGATCAAGTACTTGAGGATACATTTGACAGCAAGATGCAGTACATTAAAAGAGAATAAGTATGTCAAATTTAAGCAGCAGATAGCGCTAGATTTGCCGAAATGAGAAAATTTACAACTGTCATTAATAGGGAGAATATCAACAATCAAGATGAATATATTACCCAGAATTTTATATTTGTTCCAAACAATTCCAATTAGGCTTGGAAAAGATTACTTTGAAGATTTAAATAAAATTGTGTTGAAATATATCTGGCAAGGTAAGAAAGTGAGAATAAAGTTAAAACTTTTGCAAGATGCCAGAATAAGAGGAGGATTTGGTTTGCCTAATTGGGAGTTGTATTACCAAGCTACAAATTTGATGTAGGTTAAGGAATGGATAACATTAAGAAATACTAGATTGTTGACATTAGAAGGACATGATCTGTTGTTGGGGTGGCATGCTTTTCTATGGTATAAAGGAACTAAAACACAGGGGTATTTTAGAAGACATTATATATGGGAGTCTCTGTGGTTAAACTGGGAGAAGACTAAAGGGCAATGTTATTTGAAAATTCCAGTCTGGCTATCGACTATTGAAGCATTTTCTTATCCTATAATATATAAAAAGGAACAAACAGTTAGATATGGTGAAATATTGAATGAAAAGGGTGAATTTAAATCTATGCAAAAATTAGAGGAACAAGGTATAAAGATGAATTGGTTTTCATATGCGCAAATACATTCAAGGTATGATAAAGACTCTAAAAAGAAGGTTTCTATGATAAACTGATTGATTTAGATAAGATTTTGACAGGTACTGATGAAAAGGTGATTAAAAAATTGTATGGATATTTATTAGAAATTAAACTAGAAGAAGAACAAGTTAAAGAAACAATGATTGCTTGGGGGAAGAATTTTGGATATGGGATTGATCTAGAGAAATGGCAAAAATTGTGGTCTCAAAATTATAAAATGACAATGTCAACAGCATATAAAGAAAATTTGTATAAGATGTTTTACAGGTGGCATTTCCTCCCGACAAGAATAGCAAGAATGTTCAAGAACAAATCTGAAAAATGTTGGAAATGTCATCAGACATCTGGTTCATATTACCATATGTGGTGGACTTGTGCGGATGCTAAAAAATATTGGACTAAAATCCACACGTGGCTGGAAAAAATGACAAAAAAAGCATATAGATGTGAAACCAGAGATATTTTTATTGGGAATTCTACCTGAAATATATAGTAAAGAATTGAAATACCTGATTGTAAATGTATTAACAGCGGCTAGGATTGTATTTGCTAAAAACTGGAAAAATGAGAAAATACCATCACAGGAGGAAATCATTAAGAAAATATTGGAATGTGCTGAAATGAGTAGATTGACATTTGAAATCAGAGAACAAGATGATAAACAATTTTATAAAATTTGGGATCTATTCTATCAATGGTTAGACAATAAAACATAGTAATGAAATATGTAGATTCTTAGAAAATAATAAATATATAAAGATGCATTCTTTTCTTATTATAGCTACAAAATGATTGTAGGATAGATTTGAGATGATAATATGAACTGTCATAAAACAATTTAAGTAAAATATGATTATTTCGTAAAACATGAATGAATAAAAGTATAGTCAAATGATTGATTAACAATGATATTAATGTATTTATTATTTGATTGAAAATATGAGAATATACACAATGTAATTGTAATTGAAGATTACGAAATGGAAGCACAAAACCATTTGTAAACCAACTGGCACACTGTATGTATATATATGGAAGATGGCTTGATGTTTTTATGTTTTGTTTGTCTATGTTCGTCTTAAAAAACAATAATTTTTTTTTAAAAGTTACAGCTTATCTATTGCAATCCATTCGATACAGGGCTGTCCTTAAACAATTTAGAAGCTTTAACTGGTCCAGAATACAGCATCACAGGCAATTATAGATTTGTGTAAGTATACTATATGACACCTCTGCTCTGTGAACTGCATTGGTTGCCACTTTGATTCTGCATGTAATTCAAGGTGCTGGTTGTAACCTATAAAACTCCTAACCTAATTGTGGCTTAGGCACAATTATTTGAAGGAAAAGCAATTTCACATGGTGTCTGTCTGAGTGATTCACGCTGACAAGACTGGTGCACTTCAGATTCATCATTAGCATCTAGGAAGCGTGCCTTCTCTGTCATGGAAACTTGCCTTCTACAATGAGTTCTCTCTGAAATCCAGATGGCTTCCAGTCTGTTGTCGTTCCAAATGGCCATAAAGACCTCACTGTTCACCCAGCCATTCGGGTAGATTTAGTGTTATTAAACAATATCTCTGTATCTCAAGTTTTTTGATGGCTGGATAAAAATGTCAAATGCAGTCTAGTCTGGCTCACTATGTGACCAACCATAGTAATAATAATAAGTGTTGAGTATGACAACTGGCTGTTTTGAGCTGCTACATTTGATGTATTATTGTATTGATGTGGCAGCACACCGGTAGAACATGGTTGGTGCCAGCGTGAAAGGAAAATATGGAGGAGCAGGTGCATAACATTCAGCATTTGTTTCCTCTTTGTCCTCAATAAATCATTATCTCTTTGTTACAGCCATGGCATTATGTACAACTCTATATATTTCTCTGTTATTAAATGGCCCTTGTTGTACTTTAATCTTTTAAAATATTGTTTACCTTTATTTCAATTTATTTTTTATTCCATCTATTTCTGGGTTATAGGCTATAAATAAAAAAAATAAATTTTCCCCACTTCATTGCCAAATCAATTTTCTTATCTGAAAAATTCCATAGTGTTGTAGGAAACTAGATAATTAATATCATTCCCAAAAAGCAAAACAGGTTTCAACAAAAGAGAAATGACTGCTGTTCATTTTGACCCCCTTTTTAATGTCTTAATATGTATTCCAGAAAAGGTAACATTGTTGAACAATAGGAGTCTATTTTATGTGCCAAATTGTTTTAGTAGAAAAAATGAGAATTCCAGCCATCTAGATAAGATATAACAAGAATCAAACTAGATATTATTGGCATCAGTGAGTCAACTGAAATTGAAATACTTTAATCATGCTTTCAGTCAAATGAGTTTACAGTAAATATTTCAAAAATATTCCAGGGTATTTCAAAAATAACATCAGAAAGAATGAAGTAGTATTAATAACAAAGATGAAAATCAACAAATTGCTTAAAAGCTTCTAAGCAGTAATGATGGAATAATGCCTATTCAAAACTTAGCTAAATATTTTTCCTCCGACAAAAGATGCATCTAAAGAACAGTTCTATGCTGACATTCAAATAGCACTGCAACAAACATACAAAACAGATATATATCTAAGATATATAATATTATATTATCCAAGAAGTGAAACATCTTCAAAAAAAAAAAAAAAAAACAAGAAAGTCCAGTTGTCTCTTGGAAAACCACCTTTGGGACAGTTCTGACCAGAAAAGCTGTGAGTTACTAATACATTGTTTATTCAATCCAGACACATTTCGTACACAAGGACCTCTCCAAATGGATGGTACTAACAGCTAATGAAGCCAAAAATGAAAACCAGTGTTTCCCTGTTACAGACTTGTGACTCACATTACATGGAGCCAAAGTCCATTTCAGTTTCAAATTTCCAACACCAAAAATAACAAAGCATCTTAGAAATATGGTATCAACAAACTTGCATCGCTCTGTTCAGTCAACAAATTTGACTTACTTAACTTCATAGATAAAAAGCCCAGTTGAATGATGAAAAGAAATGGAAAACCATTATCAATAAAACAGCCCAATAACATATCCCATTTTGAAAACAAAACAAATATCAAAGGCATGCAAATGTCTTTCAGAGGAAACCATCCAGCTTGCTGAGTAGAAAAGGAAAGCTAAAGTCCTGCTTAGCAAAGATGAAACTAGAATGGCTTAATGCAGAATTTTGATGTAAAGCTGGAAAAGACTAAGAAAACTAACACTGTAAAATAGAAAAAACAAACAGAAAAGGCCAGCCTAGCTGAAAATTACAGACCTCTTTATGCTGCATCACCTGTAAAGTCATGGAATCAATTATTAACCAATCCATCATCCTCCACTTAGAAACAAACAACCTACTCTCTAATAAACAATCTGGTTTCAGGAAAAAACTATCCTGCAATCTGCAACTCTTACACTGCAAAAACATATGGACTACACAACTCAATCAGGGCAAAGCAATAGACACAATCTGCATAGACTTCTGTAAAGCCTTTGATTCAGTGGTACACGACAAACTACTCCTAAAACTAAAATCTTATGGTATCTCTGGACACCTGCATATCTGGATAGAAGCATTCCTGTCGAACAGACAACAAATGGCCAAATTTCGGAGCGTCCTATCAAATTCTGTACCTGTCAACAGTGGTGTCCCCCAAGGCAGTGTTCTAGGACCAACTCTTTTCATACTCTACATAAATGACCTCTGTGGTCATATCAAGAGCAACTGCGTTCTCTTCGCTGATGATGTAAAGCTATTCAACACCACCGACAATACTTCAAAAAGACCTTGACTATGTATCAGAATGGTCAAACAAATGGCAACTTCAAATCTCAACAAATAAATGCTCTGTCCTACATATTGGCAAAAAAAATCAGAAAATAAAATACAGGTTGAATAGTCAAGACCTTGTTGAGGATCCAAACTCTGTCAAAGATCTTGGAGTACTCATCTCAAAATGATCTAAGTGCTAGAGCCCACTGTAACTACATAGCCAAAAAGGCGTTAAAAGTTGTTAACCTAATCTTACGTAGCTTTTTCTCTGGTAATATTACACTATTAACTAGAGCATACAAAACATTTGCTAGACCAATACTTGAATACAGCTCATCAGTCTGGAACCCACATTACGTATCTGATATTAACACAGTTGAGAAAGTCCAGAAATATTTCACAAGAGTTCTCCACTCCTCTACTCATTGGAGAATACCTTATGCCACCAGACTCGAAATTCTAGACCTAGAAAACCTAGAACTATGACTCCTTCGGTCCGATCTAAGTATAGTACATAAAATTATATATTGCAATGTCCTACCTGTCAATGAATACTTCAGCTTCAACCATAACAATACAAGAGCACACAATAGATACAAACTCAAGGTTAATCACACCAAACTTGACTGCAGGAAATACAACTTCAGCAACAGAGTGGTCAATGTCTGGAATACTCTACCTGACTCTGGTTTCTTCCCCAAACCCCAAAAACTTTAATCTTAGACTGTCTACTATTGACCTAAGAGGTCTGTAGGGGGCGTGCATAAGCGCACCGACGTGCCTACCGTCCCTGTCCTATTCTTTCATTTATTTTTTATTTTTCTTATATGTATCCATGTATTCATAACTATGTTTTTACTTATACCTATTATCTTGTAAGCAATTGACAAAATAAATCAATAAATAAAAAATAAAATAAAATGCTGGAGATGTTCTAATAAAAATTAAAAAAAATATTCTGTAACCAATAGAATCAGTAACAACTACAACAAAATGTTCAAAAAAATATATGAGACATCAATGAATAAAATATTGGAAAAGGCCACACATCCCTGCAATTTCTCTACCTACTAACTAGACATTAACCCAGATATCATATGCTTTCAAATTTTTTCAATAATGATTGGGGCAATCATGAAAAAAGAACTGTACAAAATACTGACTGCTTTGAGGCATTTTTAGACCATACTGCAAATGTCCAGTGTGTTACAAAACAAGCATGCAAATATCAAAAGGATATTTATGCTCCATCAAATGTAGGAAATCTAGATTGTGCTGAACATGAAAAATTATAAAAATACATACATGAAAGAAGTGGATGTTCCAAAAAACTTGATTTGGTTAGTAAAATGATTGTACAACAATCAAGAGACCAGTCCAGAATCATGCATTTGTAAGTGGGAGGGATCTATTCTATGTTCATTTCTATTCAGTTTATATATGGAGAAGTTTTGAGGAAACATAGATGAAAATAAATATATTGTGATAAAAATTGATGGCGGAATGATCTAAAAGAACACTACTAACATAAAATAAGAAGATATTTTAAAAGTATTTAAACATATTTTTAAAAAAGCAAGGCAGAAAGAGAGAAACCTGGACAACAGTTAAATATCAGGAAGATTAATAACAATCACTGGATATACTGACGTCAAGATAAAAATGGATAATGAAGAAATTAACAGGAGACACTGAACTTCAATTAAAAGTAAAATATACTTTAGCATATTGCAATGACTACAACTGGAAAAGCCAGAACATTAGTCTTAATACCAAGTGCACAATAGTATTTGTGTTTACATAGAGTTATGAAAGTTGGACAATTAAAAAAAAATGGAAGAGAACTAATGTCCTCTGAAGTTTGGGGTTGGAGAAGGTTACTGTCAATACCTAGATAATAAAAATAATGAACAAGAAGATAAGATTAGAAAGCTAAATCTGTCATGTCATGTCTGTTAATTTTTTCAACAAAAAATTATGCTAAGAATTTTTAGAGATACTTTAAAATGACGCTGGCAAAGAACATACTGAATAGATTTTATCAATCAAAATGTTGATTTAAACTATAATTTTAAGGCAAAATTATGAACATTAGAATAAAAAAATCTATAAAATCTTTGAAAGATGCAGGCAAGTGAATGGGAAAAGACAGACAGGACATTTAGAGAGTTACATGAGAGAGATTGGTACATTCTCTTAAAATGACATAAATAATATGAAGAACTATACCAATTTATATTAGAAAATATTTTTCTTTGTTATTACAATTGAATCACAACCTTCTAGGGAGGGAGGGGGGAGGGAGAGGGAGGGGAGGAGGGGGAGGGGAGGAAGCGGGAGAGAGATTTAACTGTTTGAATCAGCAATGAAAGAATGGTGCTAATTATAAGCACTTCTATTCTGTGTACATTTATATGCACAACTGAACTTTTTTTCACCTACAGATTCATTTTATTTCCTATCAAGTATGTCTTTGTCTTCTCATGCACCCACGCATAATCCTTCCCCCCCAAAAGATTTCATCTCAATCTTGTTAATTTCATTTTTTGAAAATCCTACAGTACAACCTCCCTCATCACAATCTGGATCCTGAGCATTTGCATTAACCTCCTTAAGCGTATTTTAAAGATTTTGGAATCAAGAAGCATTCTGAATCCAGAACTACGCTGAGATTAAATATTAACCTTCCACTTGCATGAAGAATGTATGGTGAAATGTTAGGGGTTTAAATATGGTTCAAACTTAAAAACATTTAGAACAAGGTTCACGGATGCAATTTGTTCTGTGCCTGGTAATATCCCCATGTAACATCATTCTCATGTTTTGAAATTAGAATTGACTGCCAATGTTTGCTTTTTTTTTTTTTCTTGCTCCCTGCCAAGGGAATCTGTGTGATTTACCTAAGGCAAGAGATAGATCAGAGGTACAATTGACTTCCATGATTTTCAGAAAAAGGTGATCAGTCATTGCAGGTATCAAACTGCATTTAGCACAATGGAAGAAAAATTCCGTTGTGCTAAATGCAATTTGATACCTGCAACATTTATTAGGAACTAGTTCACTGTTTTTGCAGTCTGCATCCTGGCACTTAACTCTCAACTATAGCCCCTATGATTATAACATATGATCTAATTTCTTGACTTTTACTTTAGGCCATATCACTTGCTTTTTGTATCACTAGCCTAATTACAAATTCTGGATGAATATACTTCATATAATCTATAACATTGCCTTTGGCCCAATGCCTTATTACTCATATAAAAGTTATATGAGTGATGCATGTTCAACCACAAGTATTAGTCATTGTGTATAGTTCTCAGGAGTTGGGAATGGAATAAATGGAATACCACTTTTCCTCTTCTCAATGCCGTCATTGAATGGGTCAAAAAGAATCCTAACCTATTAGTGAATTTAAATTAGAGGTCTTTAGCATTTGGCCACTCTTACCACTTTAGTTTATCTTATCATTTCTCTAGAAAGGTAGATATACTTCCAAACAAAGTATTAGGCTTTTAAGAGTACTGCTGAAAACTATGTAGTACCCAGGGCAATTCTTAGAAATATATACTTTATTTTTTTTAGAATGGGTTAACTTTTCATATTTAAACATTAAAATTAAACAAAATAATTTAATGCATTTAAACAGTACTGCATGATCTGGGAGTCTTTCTGAACTCTCAACTTCTACTTGAGGAGCAGGTGGCAGCTGCTTCCAGGAAAGCCTTTTCACAGATCCATTTTTTGTAAATGTGTTCTACATGGGACTGCCCATCACTACAAATTGCACTAGTTAGCTTCCATATGCAATTAAACATGCTAGTTGTCATCTATAAAGACCTATATAACATTAGCTATCTGAGGGACAACTACCTCCCATGGTTTCTGTCCATTGGGTATGATCAGATTGGCATGCTCCAGTTCCTTCAATTAAACAATATTATCTAGTTGGGACCATGTTTCTGTGGATGTGGCATCTTCCTGCTGAAACAGAGATATGAACTGCCCCAACCATATCTGTCTTTAAGCTAGCTTTGACTTTTTCCCCAGGCTACGAGCCAAAGGGGTTGACAGATACCTTTAAGTGGGTATAAAGGGGAAATAAGGTATTTACCATTCCCTCTGGATGACTATCACCTTCCTTAATATTATCATGCTTCTTTTTCATTTGTAAGCTGCTCCCAGTCAGTCACTCACTTCACTCACTCACTCACTCGCTTGCTCACTCACTTTCTCTCATCCTTGACTAAAACAACTTTCTTAAATATACTATCAATAACCTAGCCATATATTTTACTTATTGTCATTTTGTCAGATTTATGTATAAGCATCATCAAAATTATTTTCTAAAAAAATACATAAGAGAAACTTCTTTTTTAAAAATATCTATTTTTTCCCCTATAATAACTTGGAGTTTAATGTATCTCATTTTGAAAAAAAAAAAAACTTCCCTTTGTGGAATAAAACTTCATTTTTCTTTCTAGCAAATTTATCTTTGGGAGCTTTTAGCTCAGTAGCTACATTTACAAAACATTTATAAATATGGATAAAAACTAATGGTGCATTAATTTTATCCATATCATAATTGTTTTATTAACCAAAATGATTAGTCTGTGAAAATATGCCTCTTGAAAATATATCTCTTATTTTGAAAGCATTTTTCTTGTGGATTAAAGTAGCTCTTTATGTCTTTAAATATATGAAAGAAGCTTTATACAACAGAAGTGAGATACAATGTTGCAAAACTCCTTTATGCTGTATAGCTTCAAACTCACAATATGTTTTTGGCTAAATATAGTATAGGTAATGTTCATACCATCAAATGCTAAAAAGTCAACAGCATTTTGAAAGAATTATGCACTATGTCTGTTGCCAAACCAATTTCAATCAAATTTCCAATCTTTTCTTTTAATCTTAAACTACATTACTTTAGCCATTCTTTTCTTACCTCCAAAATTTATATTATAAATTATTACCATAAATTCTTATAACACTTTCTACAATATCATACCTTTTGAGAACAGAAATATGACCAGTGAATTTTTCAGAAGTTTCCCCAGAAACAATAAAATAGTACACAATCACAGGAATAAGTTTAGAATCTTTCTGTTATAAGCATGAGTAGTAACACAACGAACTTCAGATTTGTTCAACCCATAATGTAACTCTTTAGTATACCTAAGTGTAATTCCATTTAATAATTTCACATTTTATTCAAGGAATGCCAAACCTACGTTCAAGTAATGTGCTATCAGTTTGGAAATACAGATAAAACCTAAACCACAACAGTGATGTGATATGAAAAGTAACTTCTTTAACCTTAACAACTAAGCCATTAATTAATGTTTTGAAAAACTGCAAGATTGATGAATACAGATAATGATATATTTTGCAATGTATAAATGGTTTTATACTACAATGTCTTTTATGGCTTATTATTGAGAGGGTTCATACTGTAAAGATTCAGTGCAATTACAGGATTGTTTCAGAAATAGAAAATCTGTTTTCATGCACTTAAAAACTTATATTTCCTCTTTGGTGTTCCAATTAAATGTCCCTGTACTATAACTTCATAAAGCTAAAATACAGTATGTAGAGGGATACAATAGAGAATGCAGTACTAAATGTCATCAATACTCAGAACCTCTGAAAAAGATAGCTGTCTTTATCATATTGTCAGTACTGTAACCGGGGATATTGTACAATGCTGTTTTTGAAGATATTTTGCCAGACCTCTAAAGTGAATCAACAAATTTTGCAAAAGCCAATATTTTATGTGATTTCAGACAATTACAAGGATGGAAAATACTTTTACAATCTGAAAAATCTTAGCATTTCTGAACTATAGCCAATGAGTGGCTGTGTTAAAAAAGAAAGATAAACTTTGAGGCAGCAAGTTTTAATTTCTGTTTCTTTCATAGGTTTCCATATATCTTATATAATGGCAGGTCCCAGTTAGAGATCAGAATACAAAACCTCCATATTAAGAGCTCAACTTAACTCCCACTTGACTGTTTCCTAGTATGATTTGATTGTTGATTGTACCCTATGACTATCATTAAGTGTTGTACATTATGATTCTTGATTCTTAATGAATGTACCTTTTGTTTATGTATACTGAGAGTATTTACACCAAGACAAATTCCTTGTGTGTCCAATCACACTTGGCCAATAAAGTATTCTATTCTATTCTATTCTATTCTATTCTATTCTATTCTATTCTATTCTATTCCATTCCATTCCATTCCATCCCATCCCATCCCATCCCATCCCATCCCATCCCATCCCATCCCATCCCATTCCATTCCATTCCATTCCATTCCATTCCATTCCATTCTATTCTATTCTATTCTATTCTATTCTATTCTATTCAACCTTTTTTTCTCTATGAAAGAAGAATCATGTCACCAAAGAAATTATGAAAAGATAATACAATATTTTTAAAAGATATATTTATCTTGAGGTGTAAATGAACTTCCTGTATAAGACTACCTTGCCAATGGCAATCCTTGATTTATATGTTTAACCCACACAAATTACATTTCTTTCAATATTGGCTCACCTAATCTTGCTTTATTTTGCCAGTGGGTAAAATTTAGACACTGTGAGGTATAATCTAAACAATATGGATTGGTTAGTATAATCTAAACAATAGGGATTGGTATAGGTGTAAAGACCATCAAAACTGGCTTGTTTAATACATATGAAGTAATTGATTTCCATGCCAGCATGTTATAATAAAGGATAACACTATTTCAGCATTGAATAATACAATTAGAGATTCAAATCAAAGCTATTACACAAGTTGTTACTAAATGAAATCTAATTTTTAAGAAGAAATTCATCAGTTCACTCTACACACATGAAACTTTCCTTAAGTTAATGGAAACCACCTTGTATATCCCAAAGACTTCATTTTTTCCTCTTAACAAAATTATGTAAGATAAACATCTAGGAAGCCAAAAAAACAAACTGTTAAAAGGAAATTCTATAGGGTTCTAGTTTGAAACTCTTGGGATTGGAACACTGATAATATAGTTAAAAGATAAATAAAACAATATTCAGTCTCTCAGGGAAAAAAATTATACATGCACATATCTGCAATAAATTCTTATGACATTAGTTAACATTATCTTACAAAAAGCTTTTAAAAAAAATGGATCCAGTTCTCCTATCATGACTTGTCTACTACTACAGTTTGTACACTTCCTATCATAACTTGTGCATTATAAATACCAAAAAGGAACTTTTATAGTTATGTTATACACAAGGCCCAGAAATACAGTAAACAGAGTTAGCAATCTTTCCAGGCTGTATGGGCCATTGCATAATCTCATGTTTCAGCTATTCAACAACCATTACTGTTAGGATATGTGCAGGGTAACCCTTGTATAAAAAGGATATGCACACAGAAATGGTTTATGAGAACAGTTATGAAGAAATATACAGCCATATAGAGTTAACCAAGTTGTATTAATGTTTACTTGAAGAAATAGCACAGTCCAATAAACAGTCCATGTCATACACGTTTTTAACAGTCCAGAAATATCCAGTTATAAAGTCTTCTTACCAGTTTCACGTCTTTTACAGCAGACAAATATCAAACCATAATACAACAGATAACCTTCGATATCAACAGAATATAAAAATAAACAGGGTTAGTCAGTATCGGTCTGTAGTCAGTCAGTATCAGTATAAAGAGAGATCATCAGTGGAAAAGAAAAAGAGAAAGAGAATTAAACCATGATCTATAGCTCCCTCTTATGGCAACTTGTAGCATAATTAACCAACCAGAACACAGCATAATACATTACAGTATTTTTCCTTAAAGCTACAAACATATATATTTGTAGTTTATATATTGTCATTCCAACTACGTTAGTTACATATACCGAACAATTACCACCAGCACCACACATATATTATAAATCAAAACTGGATAAAGTTCCCATTTTTTTCAAAGCCTGATCATCTTCCTTTATTAAATCTAAAGCTGAACTTTAGGAGGTATTGCTTGAAGGAGTGATAGATGCTTTGGACACTGCTAATTCAGTGAAAGATAAAATTATGGAAATGAAAGATGCAACAATTTTTCTATTACTTTTGTTAAAAAATCTTAAAAAAATGGAAATATTGCTATGCTATCACATATTGGCAACTCACAAGTTAGATGACTTGAAGATAGTTTTAGTTGTCAGAGGGGATATGACCAGTACCCAATCTTAATTTTTGCTTTGATCATTAAGAATACCAACTCTAATTAGTTTGTTTCATTAAGAATACTAACTCTAATTATAACAAGTGTAAGATTTCATCCATTCTGCAACTAATAATACTGTTATTTACACTGTTCACATTGTAGTAAAAACAAAAATGATGAAATTTCATAATTACGAAAGTTCTGAAAATCAAACAAGACAGGCTGCTAGGCAAGCATGAAAGGTAGAGGATGTGAAACTAATGTAGCCATAGGCTACATTTTTTCAGATCTAAATCCTATTGGAATGTTACTTACTTATAAAAGAAACTATAAGATACAGATATATTTTGTCATATATTTTTCTTCTCTAGTCATACAATATTTTCAAAAAGTTATTTGACATGTTTTAGGAAAATGTTGACACCTTCGTTCTCCTAATGACTGTTTTGAATTAAACAGGCTGTAGATCTGATGAAGGTTTGTACTACTTTGCTTTCCTGCTGAGAAATATGACAGTACATAATAAGGATAGATGATCTTGAGAGATAATCCTCTTTAAAAGATCAGCAGATAATATCACATTGAAGAAAAGAAGAATAAAGAAGCAATATTTTGTTTTGCACAGGAAATTCTGTTACCGTACTTGCAACTGAAAATTGTATCTATCCAGGACGTAGATTTCACTGATTCTCCTAAGGTTTTTTTTCCCCCTAGGTTTTTTTTCCATGTTATTCTGGCAAACAGTGATCAAATATCTGTAAGCAAATTGAACCAAATTAGCCAAGTTATTTAAGTACAATATGTAACAAACATATAGGAGGAAAAATGCCTTCAAGCCATGAAGAAAACTGTTAAATTATGTATTAAAACAGTGAATAATGAATGCCTATTTTTAGAAATGTTAGTCAAACTTTCTTTAGAAGTTTGGAACAAGTATTATACTTTTCAAATTAAATAATCTCATCAACAACTACAAATACTATACACTAAAATTGCCATATATATAATTTTTGTATTAATTTCTTTCCATAGGACAGCTTAATTAAGCAATGTATTGAATAAGCCCATGAAGGGTCTATGGAGTGGAGTGAGAGCAGTTAATATTAAGCTGGTATGTGAATGGGGTTTATCTATATATTGATGTACTTTTAAAGATCTCCACCATATAACCCTATTTTTGCAGACTTGAACATATTCTATGATAACCAACATTAAGGGCATGATTCTCTGCTAGTTTTGAGGCAAAAACTTAAAAAAATACAACGAGCTCTAAAATAAATATGATTTTTTTTCTAATTGCACAAAAAACTAAACAAGGAAAATGAAAATCCTGGTCTTGTAATATTGTATGATATTTTACAACCCATTTTGTGTCTTTATAGATTTGATTGTAGCTTTACTTGTTGCCAAGGTAAAGTGTGATCTTTAGTTACAAAAAAGTTGCCCTATGCACACATAATTCCTTCTTCTATTGTCCAAATATATAGAATATTTATACGTTACCCTTGGTAACCAGGCAATGCTACAGTCAGATGTATTATAAAAGCACGGTTCTAGTATAATACAGGAGGGATGGTATGGTCATTCATTCTCAAAGGCCTTCTGGAACAGCTTTGTCTTTAATAATTTCCAGAACGCTAATAGCAGTCTAATCTACAGTAAGAGGCTGTTGCTGTTACATAATATGGAGACTGCAACACACACACCCAAAATATGTTGCATTCCAACTTTACCTCATCTACCTGGAGAACCATTGAAAGATTTTGATGTCAATTCCACACTGGATAACTTGGATGGGTTAATTCTGTACAGAAAAGGTGCCAAACCTAGCAGATCTTTATAGATGTTTTAAATAAAATAAATACATATACAGTATAAATAATGTTTTGAATTGCACAAGTAATAAATAACCTGAAATGATATCAGCAAAAGACTATGTCCTCTGCATTCAGAAAACATCTTGCCCATTCTGAAGTAAAAATAAGATGTGGCATATACTTATCTATGTGTTTCAGCCAAATATTATGTAGTGGACATCTATTGTATGGTTGTTATGGAGGCTTAGGGATTTCAGAGCCACCTAAATTTGCCAAAGGATAAAGTCCCCATCACAGGAAACTTTGAGAGTTCCATCACAAGCCTAGTGACAAAGTCCAAATTTCAGAAATATATCCTCAGAGGCATCTGGGTAGCCACTACATAAGCTTTTTTGTTCCTATTGTCCAGTTTAAGATACACACTTTCATAGCCTTTCACAACTTTCCTTCCTATCCCAGTAGTCAAACTACTGAAGAACTTCAAGAACTTGCAATGATTACTGGAATGCTCCTTTACTGTTGCAGCTTGCTTGTGCTTCCTTCTGCTCCCTCTTATACCAAGAAGATATATTTTATGCTTAGAACAGAACTCAGAATATAAATTTCAACAGCACACTCTACAAAACATATCTGACATATTACTTCTTTTAAACAAATCAACATACATCTAAAATATTGTGTATATACTCTCTGTAATTTTAATACAGAAAGGTAGGCTGATGAATGGAGAAAAGAATGAAAACAATAATGATTCATTAAAATGGAAGCACTAGAGAAGTCCAACATCATTAATAGTATGAAATAACTGCATGCCAGCTATGGGTGATATATTACATCAAGATTCACCTTGTTATAAATAAGAACTGTTAATGAATTGCAAACTAAATAATTAAATGTTATAAATACTTCAGAAAGTTGCTCATGGCTGTACTTTACAACATTATTAGAATCTTTTATTGCTTTTGATTCCATCTATTCATCATTCTAATCCCATTTAAAAGTGATTTTTCTACTTCATTATGCTAAGGCTGATATAGATAACTGAAATTAAACTATTTGGCATTCAGAATTATGTATTGCTAAAGAGACCTTCATGGAAATCACAGAAACAGTGAACTGAAAGGAGAGATTTATCCCACTTCACACACACCCTCTCCATAAAGAAACCTATCTCTGTGATATGGCTAGTTTATGTTAAACAAATCCAGTGAAGAGCACCCCATACTCCTTCTTTGGAAGTGGGTCCACTATTTAATTACAGTTACAATTAGGAAATTCTTCTTAATGTTTACTTCAAATCTCTATTCCCTATATCTGATGGCTGTTGTGTCCTACACTCTGGATGGTAAAGAGTAGGTTTTGACTTTCTTCATTGTGATATCCAGTGGCAGATTAAGGCTCACTGGTGCCCTAAGCACTGACAAATCTTGGTGCCCCTTTCCTTTGTACATACTGTACAAACAAAGCCAAGCTGAGGCTACATAAAAGTTTTTGTGGTGCCCCCTTTGGGCCCGGTGCCCTAAATATGTGCTTAGTCTGCTTAATTGTTAATATACCACTGGTGATATCCCTTGAGGTATTTGAAATATGCTTTCACATTTCCTTTCCTTCAGCTTCTTTTAATCTAAACATAAACAGTTGTCAAAGTCATGCCATATAAGATTTATTTGCAGTCTCCTGATCATCCTTTCAACAGTAGTTCCAATTACTCCAAATCTTTTATTTTTAATGTAGTAGAAGAAAGGTCACATAGAAAGGCCAAAATCTGTGCCCTTCTGGTAAGAGAGTATGGGTGTGAATGGTTGAAAATGAATAACCCTACCCCCTTTCCCGTACTTCCACATAAGTTTGTTTGCTTGCTTGAAACTGACACAGTGCCTCTGGAAGGGGCACCAATCTATATGTTTCTTCTGCTTTTCTGGTAGAGAAGCAAGATGGGAAGACTGTTGCTGTGCTTGTGGAGAGGAAAGGAAAAGGAAAAATCCAAGTAAGGGGAAGAAGTATCATGAAACACCAAATGGTAACTGGATCATTAGAATACCATAAAGAAGAAAGGACAGGGCAAGAACAGCCATTCAACAGCAAAGTAATCAATTGAGAAATAGCAGACTGGAATAGCTGAAGACTGCATCCAGTCACTCATCAGAAGAAATAGCCAGACAAAAGTCTGCAAGGGGAGAAACAGACTGAAAGTTGATAGGAGAAGAAACCCTGGGAGAAAGGAAAAAGTGAACACTAATGCAGGTGGTCCTCGACTTACAACTGTTTATTTAGTGACTGAAGTTACAATACAACTGAAAAAAATGACATGACTATTTTTCACCCTTATGACCATTGCAGCATCCCCATGGTCACATTCAGATGCTTGGCAACTGACTCATATTTATGATGATTATAGTATCTTGGGGTCATGTGATCAGCTTCTATGACTTTTTGACAAGCAACGTCAATGGGGAAACCAGATTCACTTAACAACGTTGTTACTCACTCAATAACTGCAATGAGTCACTTAACAACTGTGGTAAGAAAGGTCATAAAATGGGGCAAAATACACTTAACACTTAGCAATAGAAATTTTGGGCTCAACGATGGTCGTAAGTCAAGGATTACCTGTAGAATACCTGACATGAACTCAGCAGCATTTAAAAATACAGTTATCAATTTTGCATCCAAAACTGGATAGATTATTTAACATAAAGTTGAACTGATATAGAATATAAAGGAACAATTATTTTGAAATATTTAGAAAGTATATTTCCACTGATGCATCCTAAAATCACATTTACTTTATCAAAGCTACTCATTGCTTGCTTAAGAAATACATTTAAATCACATTAAAAGCTTCTTCATCATCTAAAGATAACAGCATATAAGAGTCAATTCTATATCCAAAAAATATTTAATAAACATAAATTATCTCATACTTGTCATATATACACTGCTCAAAAAAATAAAGGGAACACTTATTATTACATTACATGTTCCCCTCTCCTTCTTCAAACCTCTCATTTCACGAATAGTTTCACTATTATAACATAGCCTAATCATTGGTGTTAACAATCATTTATATCTTTAGACATTTTACACATTTCAATTAATTATCATACCTTTATGGGAACACTTCTTATACTTTCCAAAATTATTCCCCCCCCCCCCACATCACCGATCTTAAATCATTATTTCATTAAAGTACTCCCCTCTCTTAACAAAAATTTCACTAAATTATACTAAATATTTATCACATTTTAAATTACATATTATTTCCAATCTTCTATAATTATTTCTAAATACAAATATAAAAATGCAATCTTATGTACCCTTCTAGAATCCCTTTTCCAATAAAATCTATCCATTATCTCTAAAAAATTTTTTGTTTTTTTGCATTTTGCTCCCCACCATTAAAGCTTCTCATCCCTTCCTTTCTCCCTTGCTTCTTCTTCTCCTTATCCTCTTTGCCCCCTTGTCTCTCCACCTCCCTTTTATCCTGTTTTCCCTCTTTCTGTTGTTTCCTAACACAATATCCTCTTTTCACCTTATTCTTCTCTTTTTGGATTGTTTTCCCAGGTCTTAAAGTCTTCTTCTCCTTTTTCTCCTCCTTCTTTTCTTCCCCAACCAAAGTCACATGTTCTTCAAAAATGGCTTCTTCTTTATCCTGCTCATACGATTTTACATAAGCACAGACCGCCATTTCTATAAACTGAAAAAGAGTGCCAAAGACATCTTTCCCTTCTTGCTTTTCTTTTTCATATTTTTGATGTATAAGTTCTAGTTCATCCACAACTGATGCCATTGTACAGAGAAAATTTTTTCCAAAACAACCACCCAAGTGTTTTTAATCTGAGGTAATTCTCATAAAATCCAAAGTCATCAAACAGTCCAATCAGCTGATTCTTTTTAATACTTTCTCTTTTTCCACTTTCTCTTTTTGGGATAAAGTTTGATCACAAAGTTCTCTTTAAAATATATCTTTAGGAAATCTTATTGCTGTTTAATAGCTCTTTAAAATTAGCTCTTTAAAGTTTTAGGCAGTCTTCTCCTTATTTTCAGGTTGCTCCAATTTTTTTTTTTCCTCTCCCTTCCCACTCACAGCCAAAAAAAAAATCTTCTTTTTTTTTTCCCCTTTGAATATTCAGAAATCCTTGCTCCTTCAATATTCATTTATCTCCAGAACAGATTCCCGGATTTCTCTTATGGTTCCACTGCTGTCACATTAGGGAGGAGAGTGAAAGGCAAGAAAGAAAAAAAACTTACTCTTTTGAAATGTTCGCCGCTTGTATCTCTTTCTAGAAACAAAGTATCCTTAGCAGCCTTCGAGGTTACAGGAACTCTCTCTCTTAACTTTATCCCAGTCAGAAGCAACTTCCACAGCTCTTCCCTCTTCCTCCAGCACAAATCTTACCCGGCTGCTGGCTTCTTTGAGGCGGCCATTACTGACCGCCGCTCCACCACGTCAGGAAAAAGGGGTTGTTCCGGCTGGAAAGGGGGTCTGCGTTACCCCCAAACCTCTGTCCGGATCCCCTCTCTCTTCGGCTGCCTCTACAAGGCAGCCATAGCCCCCAGACCTATTTAGATCAGGGGCACCTTGGCAGCGAACGCGGCAGGGATCGCAGAGGCGCGAATTCCTGCCGCTACCAAAGCCGCGCAAAACCGGAAGCTTTATAATATAATATGATTTATAATATGTGATATAATATGATTTATAATATGTGATGTGGGGGATGGAATTAATATGGCAAATAGGTGCTCCCATAGAAATATGTGACCTAATTGATAAGAAATGTGCTAGATGTTTAAGATATGAATAAATATTAATATTAATGAATAGATTTGTATTGGTTTTGATGATATTGTATAATGTCAGAATGTACCAGACAGAATCCCAACGTAAGTTATGTACTTTAAATCAAGTATTATAAATATAGGGGAAAGAGACATAGGCGTCACATTCCAATCAATGTACAGAAGGTTTTGTTTTTTTTTAAGAAGAAAGATAAACGGATAGTTGGAAATAGAACAGACAAAGAATAAATATTATGATTTGAAATGAGAGGAGATAAATAAAATAAAATTGAGAAAATTTAAAAGAAAGGAGAAGCTATATAGAAAAATGAAAATGTAATAAGATATGGAATGGTATGTAAAATGAATATGAATTTGAATGTGTGTCTGTACCAAGAGTTTTGACCCGGGATTAAGCAACTTTCAGAAAAGAGATTTTTTATGTTTTTATGTCTTGAATTTTTGTATGTTTTGTATGTCTTTAAAAGTTAATAAAAATTTGTTCAAAAAAATAAAAAATAAAAAAAAATAAAGGGAACACTTAAACAACACAATGTAACTCCAAGTCAATCAACTTCTGTGAAATCAAACTGTCCACTTAGGTAGCAACACTGATTGACAATCAATTTCACATGCTGTTGTGCAAATGGAATAGACAACAGGTGGAAAGCATAGGCAGTTAGCAAGACATCCCCAATAAAGAAGTGGTTCTGCCGGTGGTGACCTCACACCTATGCTTCCTATGCTTTCTGGCTGATGGTTTGGTCACATTTGAATGCTGGCAATGCTGTCACTCTAGTGGTAGCATGAGACGGAGTCTACAACCCACACAAGTGGCTCAGGTAGTGCAGCTCATCCAGGATGGCACATCAATGCGAGCTGTGGCAAGAAGGTTTGCTGTGTCTGTTAGCATAGTGTCCAGAGCATGGAGGTGCTACCAGGACACAGGCCAGTACATCAGGAGATGTGGAGGAGGCTGTAGGAGGGCAACAACCCAGCATCAGGACCACTATCTCTGCCTTTGTGCAAGGAGGGACAGGAGGAGCACTGCCAGAGCCCTGCAAAATGACCTCCAGAGGGCCACAAATGTGCATGTGGCTGCTCAAACAGTCAGAAACAGATTCCATGAGGGTGGTATGAGGGCCCGACATCCACAGGTGGGGGTTGTGCTTACAGCCCAACACCGTGCAGGATGTTTGGCATTTGCCAGAGAACACCAAGATTGGCAAATTCACCACTGGTGCCCATGCTCTTCACAGATGACAACAGGTTCACACTGAGCACATGTGAGAGATGTAACAGGGTCTGGAGACGCCATGATGAACGTGGAGATTTTTTTTGTTTGTGAGTGCAGGCTTCCAAATAATTGACAGTCTGGTGGAATCATCTCTTCTATTCATGCTTTCAGGTCTTTTTTCAATCTCTATGGCTTCTCTGATAATTCTTTGGCTGGGGTTTTCTATAGTGGCTAGGGTTTTGGTACCATTGAAGTTGATGCTATGACCTGTGGCTTTCATGTGTTGGACTAGTGAGGAAGTGTGTTCCAGCTTTTTTACTGCATTTTTGTGTTCATCCAGGCGGGTACTTATTCTTCTATTGGTCTGTCCAATGTATGTGGCAGGGCATGATGCACTGGGGACTTCATATATGCCTTGGTTTTCCAGGTCAATTTTATCTTTGGGGTTTCTAAGGATGGCTGCTATTTTTCTGTCTGTTTTGAAGGCAGTCTTGATGTGATGCCTGTGTAGTATCTTACTGATTTTGTCTGTAGTACCTCTTATGTAGGGCAGGACAGCTGTTCCATAGTGTTGTGAACTAAAGAAATGTATTTAATAAAGATTCATTTGCATAGCAGGATCGTAATCCTGCACTTCCTATTGGCCCATATAATGGCAAGTTATGATTGGTCCATTCTGAGCAATCTGATTGGCTGTTGGCGGGCCGCGCCAAGATTCAAACGCTATAACGCTATCCATTGGTTATCCGGATAGCAGCTGACTCTATAAAAGAGTGACTGCTAGCCGGGGTTTTTTTGTCTCTGTTATGCTTGTGAATAAAGAGCTGAAGTTCACGGTTTATAGTCTGGTCTCCGTTCATTAAACCCATGCCTCAAACTTAACACTGGTGACGAGGGTGGGATACGGAGACAAAAGAGCTGACTAAACCCTACAGAGCACCAACCGAAGCACGTGGCTGAGAGCGCATCTACATCGGCAGGATGTCAGGTGGCGCTATACCACCCGCTCCTTTTGACCCGGAAAAGGAAGACTGGGAGTCATATATGGATCGGTTTCAAATGTTTCTAGAAACCAACAATTTGAAAGACGCTACACCCGGAAAGAAGCGGGCGGTGTTCTTGACCCATTGTGGACCGGCCATTTTTAAGATGGCGAAAGCGCTCGCGAAACCGGCTGAGGTGAAATCAATGGATTGGGACAACCTCAAACCTATCCTACGGGCTCACTATGCCCCCACCGTACCAACGTTGGTCCGGAGACACGAATTTTATCAACGGGATCAGCGGAAGGGTGAAAGTATTGCAGACTTCATCGCTGACCTTAGAAACCTGTGAGGCCTCTGTGGTTTTTCAGACCTAGAAGAAGCTATGCGAGACTGCATAGTTCTGGGATTAGATGACCACACAGTACAGAGCAAGATCATGGCAAAGGGGGACATCGGTCTTGCAGATGCCATTGCAGACGCTACTGCAACAGAGGCAACCAAGAAGTCGGCCGCTCGAATGCGCTGCACCAACGCACCGCTCTGTCAATTCGCCCGTGAAGCCTCGCCTCAACTCAGCAACAGCGCACCATGAGGACCTCGAGTCCCAGTTCGAGAGTGATGAAGAAGAGGTTAACAGACTTTGGGCCGAACGAGATCAACAAACTCTAAAATTTCAGCGCCCATGTGCAGGTTGTGGGGGAAACCACCCGCGATCCGGTTGCAAATTCCTCAACGCAATCTGCCATTCCTGTGGGAAGAGAGGCCACATCGCACGGGTCTGCAGAAGTAAGAGGGAATCCAACACGAACAGAAAGGAGAACAACCTCCGCCAAACCACAGGGAACCTCCCTGCAAATCGGGATCGTTTGAATAACCAATGGAACAACCATGCCTACAGCAGCAAAACATCTGTTCTTCCAGCAAGACGAGAAGAGGCACACCAGACTATTATTATCGACCACGCTTCGTCATTAGACAAACAAAAGATCCGAGTGAAAGTTGCCATCGAGAACCAACCTTGCCTGATGGAAGTCAACTCTGGATCGTCCCTCTCGATGGTTTCCTGGAAGACCCTTAAACAGCTGATCCCTGCCATCCGTCGTCAAGACCTCAGGACACAGAAAATCATCCTCAGAGATTACCAAGGGAACATGATCCCAGTCGTCGGAGTGAGTCAAGTCCAAGTATCTTTTAAAAATCGTGCCGTGTCACTCCCATTAACTGTCGTCGATGGTGACCGGCCCAGTTTACTAGGCCTACAATGGTTCGGCCCACTCGGGATCGAGGTGGCCGGCATTCACCGGGCCGGAAGCGACGATTGGGAAGAGAGCATCATCCAGGAATTCCACAACGTGTTTTCAGATAACTTAGGCAAGTACAAGGGGACCCCTATATCCTTTAGCCTCAATCCAGAAGTAGCCCCTATCCGCCTTAAGCCTGTCGGGTGCCGTTGCCTTAAACCCAAGATTGACGAGCAACTTGATAAATTAATAGCCCAAGGGGTGTTGGAGCCTATTGACCATGCCCGTTGGGAAACCCCAATCGTAACCCCCATCAAACCGGATGGGTCGATTAGAATTTGTGGAGACTACCGCGCCACCCTGAACCACGCACTCCAACAGAGCGCTTATCCGGTGCCGGTGGTTCAACATCTTCTCCATTCCCTGGGCGGCGGGAAGATCTTCGCAAAGTTGGACTTAGCGCAATCGTATCAACAACTACCCGTTGATGCGGAAACCGCAGAGGCACAGACTATCGTTACACACCGAGGTGCCTTTAAATGCAACAGACTCCAGTTCGGAGTGAGTGTAGCCCCCGGGATATTTCAGAGTCTAATGGAGATACTTTTACAGGGAATAAAAGGGGTTGTACCGTACTTCGATGATGTTTTAATTGCTGCCCCAAATAAAGAAGAGCTTGAAAGGCGTCTCAGATTGGTTTTACATAGATTTAAGGACGTCGGTCAAGGTTAAAAAAAATAAATGTCAACTGTGCACTGAAAAGGTAGAGTTTCTCGGATACCTCCTCGATAAACAAGGTATTCACCCTACCGAAAACAAACTCAGGGCAATCAAGAACGCCCCAAGACCTAAAAATAAGACTGATCTCCAGGCTTTCCTGGGACTCATTAACTTTTACAACATCTTCTTGTCCCAGAAGGCGACCGTAGCTGAGCCCCTACATAGACTTCTCGACAAGAAAGCCACCTGGGTCTGGGAACATCGAGAAGAACACTCTTTTCAAAAAGTGAAAGACTTATTGACATCCGATGCTGTTCTAATGCAGTACAACGAGACTTTGCCATTAAATATTACGTGTGACGCATCACCATTTGGGGTTGGAGCCATTTTGAGTCGCGTGTTACCAAACGGGCATGAAGCTCCCATTCCATACTTTTCGCGGACATTATCGAAGGCTGAACGGAACTATAGCCAACTTGACAAAGAGGCTCTTGCTATTGTATCGGCCGTGAAGCGATTTCACGAATATGTTTACGGGCGCCCCTTTACTCTAATTACAGACCACAAGCCTTTACTTGGCATTTTAGCAGGTGATAAACCAACCCCGCATATATTATCGCCTAGAATGACTCGCTGGTCAGAATTCCTAGCAGCCTACAACTATGTACTGCAGCATCGCCCGGGGAAAGCCATTCCCCACGCTGACGCTTTGAGCCGTTCCCCACTTCCGGAAACTGTCAGCAACCCAGCTCCAACCCTCACTATGCTGCAAATTGAAACCCTCAACTCACCGCCACTAACGGCAAGAGATATCGCTGCCGGCACAAAACGAGACTATATCCTCGCAAAAGTTCTCAGTTGGGTCGAACGCGGGTGGCCAGTCGAAGAAACCCCCGCCACTTTTGCGCCGTTCAAACACCAGCAAAAGGAACTATTTTCCCAGAAGGGCTGCATCCTATGGGGAGATAGAGTCATCGTGCCAGAGAGACTACAGCGACTCGTGTTGCAAACCCTGCACGAAGGACATCCGGGCATCGTCCGCATGAAGGCTCTTGCTCGAAGCTACGCCTGGTGGCCAGGCATTGATAAACAAATTGAAGCCTGGGTAACCACGTGTAGAAACTGCCAAGAGGTCAGCAACGCCCCACCGAGAGCAATTCCCACCGAATGGGAAACTCCCCAAGGCCCGTGGTCCCGCATCCACATTGATTTTGCGGGACCCACTAAAGGACACACCTTTCTTCTAACCGTGGATGCTTACTCCAACTGGCTCGAAATCCACAAGATGAAAAGCACGACTACTGACTCCGTTATTAAAAAACTAGATAGATTATTTGCAACACACGGTTTCCCGGACGTTCTAGTTTCCGACAACGGACCCCAGTTCACGGCCCTCACCTTCGAACAATACCTGGCGGACGGGGCATCCTCCATGCCTTAACTTCGCCGGCTCACCCTGCGGCAAACGGTAGGGGCGGAACGGATGGTCCAATTCGTTAAAAAGACACTACAAAAAATGGATCCTGGGGACATTGACACTAGATTGAACAAAATACTCTTACTACAGCACATTACCCCCCACAGTGTCACCAACAAGACTCCAGCCGAACTTTTAATGGGGCGGAAGCTTCGCTCCCACCTCGACCGATTACACCCGTCTCATTCACCAGAGAAACCTTGTGGATCCAGCGGAACGTATCGCCAATTCAAGGTAGGCGACTTGGTCTATGCCAAAAACCTTTCCGGCGAACCGTTGTGGGTCCCAGCCACCGTAGTCTACCTCACTGCCCTAGATCTTACCGCCTTAAAACGACAGACGGCAAGATATGGAAACGCCACATAGATCAACTTCGATCTCATTTACAACCCAATATCCGCGACCCCCCGGACTTCCAAACTCAAGGGGGAGGGAATACCGAGAGGGACGAAGGCCGTATAGACGACGACGTAATCGAGGACAGACGGCCGCTAAACCGAATACTCGCGCCACCTGAAGAAGGTCCGGGATTGGGGGCATCCTCCCCGCAGAGGAACACCGTAGTGGAAACATGCCCGCCCGATCCAGGAGTGGACTTAAGGGACCCTGATAGTATCGAAAACAGCACTGCGGAATCAACCCCGCGCGAAGACGAGCCTTGCGTTCCACCGGAACCGAACTTTAAACAAAAACCGGTGGAACAGCGAAAATCAAATAGGCAGGTAAAACAACCTGCATACCTGCGTGATTACATCACCACGGCCATCAAACGGAACCCAGGGGGGAGGGGTGTTGTGAACTAAAGAAATGTATTTAATAAAGATTCATTTGCATAGCAGGATCATAATCCTGCACTTCCTATTGGCCCATATAATGGCAAGTTATGATTGGTCCATTCCGAGCAATCTGATTGGCTGTTGGCGGGCCGCGCCAAGATTCAAATGCTATAACGCTATCCATTGGTTATCTGGATAGCAGCTTACTCTATAAAAGAGTGACTGCTAGCCGGGTTTTTTTTGTCTCTGTTATGCTTGTGAATAAAGAGCTGAAGTTCACGGTTTACAGTCTGGTCTCCGTTCATTAAACCCATGCCTCAAACTTAACACATAGGTCTGTTCATCTTCTAGGTCTCCATTATGTCTCAGTGTGTTTTTGTGGATCAAGCCGATGATTTTGCTTTTGTGGAAGCCATTGGCACCAGGCACCCAGATGAAACCTAGCTTCCTAACAAATGATAGCTGTCCATTTACTTGGAGCCAAGCTGCACTAAAAGCCTGCACTCACAAAAAAAAATCTCCACACCACAAACCAGGCAAACACCTGGGCACAAACAGATCCCCCCTGATACCTCCAGCTCAAACACACCCCAACCAGGCACCCAGATGAAACCTAGCTTCCTAATAAATGATAGCCGTCCATTTACTCGGAGCCAAGCTGCACTAAAAGCCTCCAATACAGGAACACAATGTTGCCAGCCAATCAAGACAAAAAAAGCCACAAAACAGACAGAAGATATTAGAAACACCAATCAAGCAGAACACAGAAAACTCCAAGACCAATAAACACAGACCAAGACTCCCAACCAATCAGGATGAAGAAAAAACCATTCTGGCACAGCAGTAGGCTAGTCCCAAATTTAAAACTGAAACAGCTGTAAAAGTCTGACTCACAGACGAACACAATACAGATGCCTGATGATGGCAGATGAGATTCTGCCAAAACGTTGCTACAACTTTAAAAGCACAACTATAATGACGTGGGAAAATACCCAAACAAAGCTGAATACCATACATGTAAGTACCCACGAAAACTTAAGAAAAAAAAGAATATGTATGTATGTATGTATGTATATCTCCAGACTGAGAGGGATGATTTATATCAGGTAAGACCTTCTGTAACTGCTTAATCAATAAAGCAGTTAATAACTAATTACCAACATTAATTCATGAAATATGTCTACAATGGGTTATAATTTAGATTGTTTACATTTTAATATAACTCTTATAAAGCCTCAGAACAAGTGGGTAGTTTATCTGATTTAAAGAATTCAAGTATAAATACACTCCCCATTGAAGTATACCAACATGAAAGGAAAAAAAGCTTATAATCTGTATCTGTCTTATCTTTCACACAGTACCCAGTAGCTTGTTCAGATTGATTGATATTGGATAGTGTTCACATTTATTCATAATATTTAGGGCCTAGTATTAGTTTTTATGGGTCAATGAAAGAGGGGGAAAAAAACCTCAGATACCCAGACTTTATCTGCCTGACACTGTCTTTGCACTATGTAGCATGATGTTGTAGTTAGATTTACTTCTCAGAGTGGATTAGTTTTCCAAATATGGCAAGCTTAGTTTGCCAATCTTTTACAAACATGAGACAGCCAAAGGAAACAGATCTGAACTCACTAAGCACTGTAACATTAAAAGCAATGAAATTTGCTGTAATCCTGGAACTTTTTCAGCTAAAATTACACCATGTAAGGAACGATGAGCTAATTTGAAATGCAGCTGTAACTTTTAGAGGGTTTCAGTATCTACTGTAAAGTATGTAGCAACACATCTCAACCAGCACATTGCAAATAAACAATTTTTTATCAGTTCCCAGAAAAAGATAAATCCTGGTGCCAATTTTGGATCTAGCCTGAAGCTTATTCCATCTGCACTGTTTTCTCTGGTTGCATAGTATTCAGATTGGTAAAGATCAAAGATAGCATGGTATAAGAAATTAATATGCTTTCTTTGCAAGGTTTCCCAAGAAATATTTCAAGAACTTTGAAAGTATGCTTTTCAGAACCATTATACTGCTGAATAATCCATGATGAGTACCTTTATAATATATGCACATATGCACAGTAACAACAACAAAATGTTCATGATGATTCTAACTGCAGACTCTATAGTTAAAAACACAGCATCCAATTTCCCTCCCCTGCCCCATACATACTACATTCAGTTGTTCCCATTTCATGCTGCTATATTGCATTTTAATGGTTAGGTGAAGAAAATATGGCTAAGTGTAGCTTTAAAAATTAAATAGATAGCATAAAATCTTATGGTGAATTTATTTTTAATTGGCAGAAATATAGTGAGCCTGCTAGAACAGTAGGTTGTATTTGCATCTTGAGTCTTTATCTTTGAAAATGTTACCTAGGCAGGCAAATAAAAGCAAATGCATGCTATGATTTTTCAAGCTTTGAAGACATGGAAAAAAGGCCAAAGGATTGATATGATGCTAACAATTCCAAAATATTCTCTATTTATAATTAATATTTCAAAAGCACTGTCCATTTAGAAGGACAGTTTTGACTTTTATTATTATCTTGTCAAGAGATTTGGGAAAGAAATTACTCCCCCCCCCAAAAAAAAAAAAAAAAAAAAACCCCAACAACCCATAATGTCAGCATTCAATGATTTGATCTGAATTAACACTTAAGGAGAAGGGGAAAGAAAACCTTTTTTTTTTCTTCCACTAACTTTCCTTTCCTTCTTATAGAGAAATTAAAATGATCAGTTAAAAATCTGTAACTGTTTCATGTCAGAGTGCACACAGCTTTTTTACGTGAGACAACCCAGGAGCAATAATAGCAAACAGAGGTTTGTAATAAATAGTGGTTTTATCTACAAAAGAATATATACTATACATACATGTACTATTGGCAGAGGTCAAACAAGCAGCAATTACAGCAGGGAAGAACACACAGTGAAAGAGAGACACATCCTAACAGGGCCTCTTCTTATTATACAGGTTTTTAAAGGGATAACAGCCAAAAACCTTGCTTACTCATTCCCATCATTACATCATTGCATCAGCTGGTCAGCTCTTAAATCACTACCCTGACACTCCTCCCATCTAAAGCTGAACAGTTGTCAATCCAAATGCGTTGACATACGCTTGTCTACATTTAAAGGCTTCATTAACATATCAGCTATATTATGTTCAGTGGAACATTACTGCTATCTTATCAGTTTATCCTTTACAACCTCCCTAACATTACAATACTTTATATCTACATGTTTACTCCTGCTTCTGATTCATTCTCCTGTTGCCGTTTTTATGTAACATTGTCTTCAAATACTGGTACAGCTGCCTTTATATTAACTTTTACATCCTTTACATAAATCTTTGTGCAACTAACTGTGCCTTATACTGCAGTTCATTGTTGTGTAACACTTTCTTTCTACACCCCATTGCCTTTTTTCCTTCTGGTAATCTCATGGGTGTAAAAACCTGATACACATTCATAGACTCCATTTCACCATCCATAGCTTTCGTCTATTTGTCCTGTTCTGACCTAGGCAACAACAGCTCTTGGTAATTACGAGTTAATATCAAATACTACAGAAACTAAGCCCACTTGCTGAGAACCAATCAGGAGGTACACCTTTGTTGCTTCTTTCAGATCTCCTCCGTATCACCTGTCCTGAAGCGTGAGAAGTACAGAGATAGCATTCAAATTTAATAACTATGATATATAGTAGTAACGAACAGAAACTAAATGGACTCTGTTGTTTGGTCATGATCTAAGTTTATGGTAAGATAAATTTATCTATCTATCTATCTATCTATCTATCTATCTATCTATCTATCTATCTATCTATCTATCTATCTATCATCTATCTATTTGTCAAGCAAGTATTAGATAACAGGTATAAATATGATTATGAATACATGAAATGGATATGAATAAAAAGAAACATTAGGACAGGGATGGTAGGCACGTTGGTGCACTTATGCACGCCCCCTACAGACCTCTTAGGAAAGGGTGAGGTCAACAGTAGACAGTCTAAGGTTAAAGTTTTTAGGGTTTGGGGAAGAAACCACAGTCAGGTAGTGTATTCCAGACATTGACCACTCTGATGCTGAAGTTGTATTTCCTGCAATCAAGTTTGGTGCGGTTTACCTTGAATTTGTATCTATTGCGTGCTCTTGTATTGTTGTGGTTGAAGCTGAAGTATTCATTGATGGGTAGGGCATTGCAATAGATAATTTTATGTAGTACACTTAGGTCGGAACAAAGGTGGCATAGTTCTAGGTTGTCTAGGCCTAAAATTTCAAGTTTGGTGGCATAAGGTACCCTGTTATGATTAGAGGAATGGAGGACTCTTCTTGTAAAAGTTTGGGTGCGATGGCCTCCTGCAACCCTCTGCCAGCGAAAACAGAGCTCTGTTTTCACTAACAGAGAGTTGCAGGAGGCTGTTGCAGCCAAAAAGAGAGCTCGGAAACCATTTTCACTGGCAAAGCACTCAGGTCATCACAGGCACCAATACGGGTGACGTCGAGCTTGCCACTCCTACCCCAGCCACTCAGCCCCCGCAAGGTCAAACACAACCCTGATGCGACCTTCAATGAAATCGAATTTGACACCCATAATTTATGATGGTTGTATTTTATGATTATGGTTTTCACTTGTTGCTTGTATGTACAGTGAGAGCTTATGCACCAGAGACAAATTCAGTGTGTCCAATCATACTCGGCCAATGAAGAATTGTAATTAACAATTAAAATCAATTTAACTTGTATGCTGCCTAACTCCCAATGACTCTGAGTGGCCCATAACAATCAAATAAAAAAGCTGGCAAATGCAGCTCACCAAATGGAATGAAGTGAGGTCTCAGTCTTCCTCCCTAAAGGTGGGTGGGATGAAGGCCCCAAATAAATGACCTTGTTTATTCAAAGAAATCCAGAGTGTGCCAACCTTGTAAAATTGAATTGCCCAGGCAGTGAATTCAATGGGAACAAAGTGACATTTGCTTTGGATTGGAGGGGCCAACCACAGACAATTTCACATAGTAATACAAAAGTTTCACAGAGTTTCCCATGAAGCATGCAGAAAGGATCAAATCATTAAAAAAATAAAGTGATAGCATGTTGGTAGAGCAGTGAGTTATGTAGTAGAGATGAATTAGCTAAAAAATGTGATCAGCTGTGGTAGGTGCAGCTGCAAACAGCTGTTCTTCTCTTTAAGCTATGCTGTACCAAGAAATTAGTTGTGTTAGAATTAGTCTCCAAATGACTAGTGTGGCCTTGCCATGCAACATCTATTAGGATTTTTATGGGCACTGGCACACAGAATGCTACCAAATATTGATTGATTGCACATCTTAATGATGGCAGGGATGCTGATTAATTCTGCATGCACAACAGTTTCAGTTCTTTGGAAACAGCTGTTCAAAATGTTTCTCTGCTTTCTGGGAGCAGTGTAAATTCACTGTAGATCTCAAAGGACCAATTTTAGAGTGATCTTATTCAGAGTAAAAAATATCTTTGGAAAAAGAAAAAGATGTGTTTCCTATGTGTTTCAATTAATTTTTGGCATTATAGCTGTGAATTTAAAGTTCACTCAACTTGCAAACATTGCTTGGAATTCCTGTGTGTGTGTGTGTGTGTGTGTGTGTGTGTGTGTGTGTGTGTGTGTGTTAAAAGGAAACAAGAAACTAGGTTAACCCCATGTCTACTTACTAGCATAATGCTACAAATGTTTACATAAATTAAGCCTGACTGGAGTTGGGGGAGCCAGTTGGGCGAGCCAATAGTATGCCAGAATTCACCTCCTTTGGATCCACTAAATTCCCTAGCCCATTGGGGTTAATTTTTACTTTTATTCACACAAGAATACCCTAGGTTTCATTGGTATTTTTAGTAAATAAAAATATATTTTAAATCATGAGTGTCCAACCTTTTGGATTGCCTGGGTCACACTGAATGAAGCAGAATTGTCTTGGGTGGCATATAAAAAAATATAATGTAGTTAATGTATATAAAATATTGCTGAAAATCACATAATAATGTTAAAAGTATACAATCTTGGTGGGGGGCGGGGCACATTACTAGCTATCCAGAGTTGTGGATTGAACATACCTATTTTAAATTGTGCTTTAGATTGATTTCTTCTTAGGCAAATCTCAAAACACTGAAAAGAAAAGGATTTTGAAATGTGCAGTTCCATTTTAATTCAAATGCAAATGGAATGCAATCTATTATTAAATGCACTATAATGCAATCTTCCTTCCTTTCTGCCTGACTGCAATACCTAGCCATAGGAGATATGTGATCAACTCAATGGAACATATGTTGCAGTATAAACTAAATTAAAGAATAGTAACAGAATATCAGTACTATCTAGAGGCACTCAATCAGCTAAGTTCACATATCACATCAAGCTGTAGTGTATTTCTGTTCTTTTGGTTTAGCATATTTTAAACCCAGCTGTTATGTTTTTTAACATTGATTCACATTTTAGAATGTTTCTTGACCCAAGTTGTTTATTTAATAAGTCACTGCAGCTTATTTAATAAGGCCCCATTAAAATTATCTATGACTTTATGCAGTGTGTGAACCCAGACACTGTCTTGCTCAAGTAAATAGTCATGAAAGTTCTTGACAATATAAGTATAATTTTGGGTTTCACATTGGCATTTTTAGGGCATGTGTGGCTCCTATAACTTGTCAAGACTAGCTGAAATTCATTTTAATTTCAGACACTATTCTGCTAACATTATTCTGGTTTGGCCAAGTTATGGCTTTGATTCCATCCTCCAGCAATACAAATTCCCCACACATTATCCCAAAATAATCCCTAACTTTCTTTTAAAGGAATTACATGATTCTACATTTCCTCTAAAATATATTTTAGTTCATTAGGTTTGGGTGAGCTATCTATTTTAGTATGCTAGATAAATAATATTTTAGTTTATTTTTCTCATAAATATATGTAGCTGTGATGTTTAAATAGATGTTCAGTGCTATTTACTTGGAAGTCTCACAGGTTTCAGTTGGATTGTCTTCTAAAATATTGATTGTTTAAAAAAAGGTTGAGACACATGCAATACTTTGTGGTATACCAACTGTTTTTTTCTCTCTCTGCAGCACTAATTATATTTAACTCATTTTTGTACAGAGACCAAAAAACCCACTGTTTACATATGAGATATAACTGTCACTATGGGGATTTTTCTCTCTCTTTTGGTTAGAGCAATTAGTGCTGCCAGGAGATGAGAAAGGAAAACTTTTAACCTGTTAAAAATAGTTACCCTGCAGGTTCTGTATTAACATTTATTTTAAAAAATGCACCTGATTAAAAGGAAGCTGAACATTAAAATGGCTAAACTAAGTTAGATCTAAGACTATGAGAATTGTTAAAACAGTCACAGCTTTTCTTGCACATCAATTATCTAAATGAGAAGTCATTCTGCATCTTGGAAGGACCTGAATTTTAAAATTAAGATGACATCCAATTCTTTGGACTGGATTCCTGGCCAGAATTCCAAGCTGACAATTCAGCATGGTTATTCATGTTTAATCTCTAACATAAGTATGTGACAATCCCTATTGCTTGATTGCAGCTGCATAAGTGCTACAAGGTTGATTAGGTAAATGTTAATATTAGATTACATGTATGCATATGTTAAGGCATAACAGCTGCATTCTTGCTTGGTGGGATTTCTATGACATTTGGATGCTTGGAATGGTTTTGAAGTTAGCATTTTAGAGTTAATGCTATGGTAGAATGTAAACAGATTACAATTATTTTTTTCAAATCCATGGAGGAATAGAACATCAAATTATTTCTTTAACAGTATTTTTCCCTTTTCAGTTAAGGCAAACTTTAAAACCTAGTATAGGGATATAATAAAGGGATATAATCAAACGAAAGGTAAGATACATTTCATACATCTAAGTACATATTTTGAATGGTGAAAACAAATTAGAAACTGAAGGTAGTGCTATTCAGCATGGCTATAATACCATATCTGTTTTCAAGTTGGATATTTTACCCTATCCAGGTTACAAAAATCCAAGGATCATGAGATGTGGCATTTGTCACTCTTCCTTCCTTCCTTCCTTCCTTCCTTCCTTCCTCATTACTTCCATTGGCTGGAGGAGCAGGTACTGTAGAGCAGTGGTCGCCAACAGGTGGGCCGCGGCCCACTAGTGGGCTGTGAGAAAATTTTGGTGGGCTGCAGAGAAATCTCACCCCCAGAGCACCCCCACAAAGCAATTAATCCAGGCTGCGCAGAAACACAAGGCTGCACTACCCACATAGCCCACGGGAAACCTCCCTGCCCACTCACTCCTTACCTGGTAAACTTGCCTGATAAATTGCTATTTTTCTTTTTCCAACCATCTTCTGTTCTGCTGTGCCAGGAGATTTAGATTAGCCAGGAAGCAGAAAATGGTTGGATTTCTTGCTTTCTAGCTAGTCTTTAGATCTTCGGCTCAGCACAGCCAAACCTCCCTTAGGACTGAAGGTTTGCTAGCAAGCAAATTTAGTGCAGACTCATGGCAAGCAAATTTGAGAGACTGAGCTAGCCAATAGCAGATAGATCTCTGAATGAATCTGTGATTCTGTGAGCAACTCATCTGCCTGCCTGCTTTGCCTGATTTTGGATAAAAGTTGCTCTTTTTTAAAATAAAAAATTCAATATTTACATGCATGGTGTGTTGTGAGCTAATTTTGTGAGTTTCGTACTAGCACATTTTATGAGTTTGCTTGCAAGCAAATTTTATGTGACAGACTGATCTAGTCAATGGCAGATAGATAGATCTCTGAATGAATCTGTGATTCTGTGAGCAACTAAATCTGCCTGCTTTGCCTGATTTTGGGTAAAAGTTGCTCTTTTTTATAAAAAATTCAATATTTATATAAATATAATATTTACATGCAAGCCATGCCCAGCCAGTCACATGACCACCAAGCCACACCCACAAATTAGGCCATGCCCACATAACTGGTTAGTGGACCCTCGGATCTAAAATTATGAGTTTTGTGGTCCCTGAGGTCCAAAAGGTTGATGACCCCTGCTGTAGAGGACTGAGAGAAGTTAGACATGTTTCTTACTTCCCAAAATTAATGGCCATAAGCATTATGAAAAATTCATTGGCCTTCATAAAAAAACCTGGGACCCTATAATGCTTTCGTATACCCATTCTATATAAAAATACCATTTCCTTGGATGATGACTTAGATCAATACTTATTAAGGATCGTATACTCCATCATGTGATCTGCCCATGATTCCAATGTTTCATATAGCTAACTATATACACTGATGGCCACATAGAGTTATCTCCTTATATACTTTTTATATCACTAAATCTAGTGCTGTTTGAATAATCTAAACTCATAAGATAGCAGAATCAACCATTTCAAAGATTTAATACGATTTTTGCCACAAATATCCCATCTAATATGCATCAAATATTGCATCCATACATATCTATAACATGAAGAAATGAAAATAGACATGATCAAAAAATAATCCATCAGACTTGCATAAAGAGGAAATTATATTGGTTAATGCATCTTGGATAAAGAAATCACAGCAAAGAGAGCAGAACACAATTAGTAGTGTTTGTAATTTACCATCTGTTCACAAATAAATACTCACACTATGTAGTGGGGAAAAGTACAAATATTTCAGTAAACATTGTAGATTCTTCCATTAATGTTGGAACATTTCCATTTATATCATCTGGTGTACTGATCCTAGCTTATTTAATTTGGACTGCACTTATGTAGCTTTCTGATATAATAAATTGCAATATTCTACTGTCACCTAAGAAAATTTTGAATAAAGATGATGTAGAACCAATATTTTACTCTCCGCCACATTTTATTTCCTTCATATTAATTTTAATGGCTAGGCAAAATTATATGGAAGCACTGCTTAAGTTTTCTCAAGGTTTTTACAAACAATTGTATCATTTTTTAATTTTATACTGCCATGTGGTTATGTTTTTAATCTTCTTGATGTAATGACAGAATGAGAATATGAGAAATGTTACTTTTGTCTTGTGGGAACAGAAATGATATCAAGATGGAAGTAATTCTTCCCACAGTAAAATACTTTTTTTTTGATAAAACTGGTTTTAGATCAAATAGTTGTTTATTTAGAATTAAAACCAGGAAGGTTTTAAATGTCTGGAGATGGCTAGAAGAAACCCCACAAATTATCAACAGCTGAACTATGAAATATAAGGGTTGGATTGTGTAGAATAGTATATTAGTCTATGTGAATTAAATCTATTTCAATTTGGATCATTAGTTTAAACCAATTCAGTGATTCACCCTGATTGCAAAAATCAGTTAATTTTATTTATTTTAATGAACTGATTAAAAAATAGCTCATTCACTCTGACTGAACATTCAATTTGACCTTCAGACCTGGTATCATTTTGACATGAATTTGACTCATTCTATTTAATTACCTTTGTCTCAATTCTGTGAATCAGAGATTTGAACAACCCTACATTTCAATAGTTAACAATGCCCTTCAAATACATGTTGACGAAAGAAAAAAAAACTATAGCACAAAAATATTAAAATAAATTATTGAATCTAATTGCTAAGTTAAACATGGAACCATTGAAAAGTTATGTGAATTCTATAACCCGATCTTCAAATTATTTCTTCTCCTGTTTTTCTTTTCTTATTCTCAAAGTTTTATAACATGTTTTTATTAATTTTTTTAAATACCAAGGGTGTTCTTGACTTCTTTATATATCATGACCCGTTCTAAGAAATCCTGCAGAACATGTTAATCCTACACAATGTTAATGTTAAAGTTTAAATGTATGTGGGAAGCCAGAAGGATTGAAATCTATTGAAGATAATATATCAAAAGGCAGGACAACTTACTTAGATCATATGTTGAATCAGTCTGCATCATTATATTTCTGAAATTGTTACAGAGTTTGCTTCTTCTTTTCTTTTCTTTTTTTCTTTTTTCTTTTTGTACAGCCATGGGAAATATTTTAGTTTCCATAGATAATGCATTTATTAATATGTGTCAGCTATTTGTTGGGTTCAGTTGTTATACATGAAAGTTAGTTGTTATACATGAAGGCTCTGTTGTATATACAGCTTTTTTACCAAACAGCCTAACAATATTAGCTACAGATGAAATATTAGCTACAGATGTAATGCAAACTTTTTTGACACTGAACTCCAATCCCAGTAGCACTCCGTGTTAGATATCTGATTCTTATTTCTTTAGTAATTCTGTGATAGTTTTTTATTGTTTTATTTTCTTGTACCTTTGCATCAGTTTCATATACTGAAAAGAACCACCAACATTGTTCTTAATTTATTTTATTTCAGAAAAAGGTTACCATCCAGTGTCAACAATGTATCCAGCTAGATCAACTTGAAATGCAAATTTTGTTTTGTTTTTAAGATTGACATTTGCTGATAAAGTAGTATTTTAAATAGACTCACACTAATATGCATAAGCACCAATTTAGAATATTTAAACTTTATATCTCAGAATCTTTGTGAACAGTAAGTGTATATTTGAGAACCATTTCATGGTCTAAAAGGCTGCCAATTCATTTGACCTTGTACACATGCACACGTGCATAAGCGCACCAACGTGCCTACCGTCCCTGTCCTATTGTTTCTCTTATTCTTCTTTTATTTTTCTTATATGTACCCATTTCATGTATTCACAACTATGTATACACTTATACTTATCTTGTAAACAATTGGCAAATCAAATAAATAAATAAATAAAATAAATAAAACATTAATCTAAATTACCATATGCACATTAAACATTAATCATGACAGATTAGTGATCTTATGCTAACTTGCCACATTTTCCTTTCTAAATGTTACTTCCATTTCAGCTTATGATACATTTTACCACCTGTATCTACAGTATGGTATATCTTTCTTTTGTTAAATTTATTGTCATTTTTTTTCACAAACAGCAATGCTGAAATCATTCTTTTCTTCTGCACAACAGTGTGGGAATGGACAAGAAGGGGATTCTGCAGTAAAGACAAGTCAGGGTTGTGGGGGGCATGGTTTGGATCAGAAGTGGTATTCAGCAAGTTCTGACCAGTTCTGGAGAACCGGTAGCGGAAATTTTTAGTGGTTCGGAGAACCGGCAAATATCACCTCTGACTGGAGATTTTACAGTATCCTTCCCTTGCCATGCCCACCAAGCCACACCCATAGAACTGGTAGTAAAAAAAAATTGAATCCCACCACTGGTTTGGATTGGTTTTTTACTTTGATTTCTTTTCAACTTAGCACAAATGGCCTCTTCTCCTTATTCAATAAGGTTAGATCTTTGGGGATTATTATCTAAATCAGACCTGAGACTGACAGAGATATAGATTGCCCACTTAATGTCCTTCCTTCCTTCCTTCCTTCCTTCCTTCCTTCCTTCCTTCCTTCCTCCCTCCTTCCTGTATAATTTCATGTGTGCAATAAGTGTCAAAGTTCTGGGATGGAAATAAGAAAAATAGAAAGCAAAAAATTAAAAGCAAGACAAGACAAAAAGGAAATATAATAGGATATGTTTTACCACCAATAATTCACTATAATCCAATGAATATTTTAATCCTTGCAAATAATTTTTTATTTCACCACATTAATTCATATATTGGCTTTTATTCTTTAAGCATCTTGCTTTGTTTATCCTTGACAATCCTATCCAACCCAGTCTTCTTCCTCTAGACCTTCATTCTTCCTTAATAGATTTGTTTTTCAATTCAGTTCTTCTGCCTTTTCTCTAAACCACTTCAGTACAATTTCTTTCTGTGGTAGGTTGTAATAGAGATTGATTTGATTACTATCTTTCATACTGGCCATCACTATATATTCAGTCCTCTTTTATTCATTCATCATTCATTCTTGAAACAGTTTTTTCTGTAAGATACATACTTGAGTAACCCTTTCCATTGCATTCAATTTACTCTTATGTTTAATCTGACACATGCATCTATCTCATATAATAAAGTGAACAGAAGGATGATTCTATAAACAGCGACTTTCACTTATTTCATCAAACATTGATTTCTTGCAATAGATCAGATATAACCAATTACCTCCCTACCAGCATTTGCATATATTAAAATGTCTCTATCCACTTTCCTGTCTCTAGTAAGGATTCTATCAAGGTAATAAATTAATCTATTTGCACTTGGGTTTTTCTTGTTAAGTATATTTTACAAGGATTTGCTCTTTTTTAGTCTCTGATATGTCAATTTTCAAGCATTATATAAATGCTCTAAAATGTGGTGCAAATCATTTGGATTTTTAGTAAACAACATGGTATCCTCTAAAATCTGAAGTATATAGATATTCAAATCCCTAACTAAAATGCCACTAATGTCATCACAAATTTTCATTATACACTTATTTATTAATATTAACAAAGAAGGAAATATAACACATTTTTGTTTTACTTCATGCACAGTTCTGAATCATTCTCTAAGCATTCCATGTGCTATCATATGCGTTTTACTTCCATCAATATCACTCTTACCAAATCAGCAACCTATCTTTAACTACATATTGGTGTAAATTATATTATATTTTAAGGAAGATGTGTTGCTATAAGCTTTCTTAATTCATCAGCAACCGTAGCAAATCATGGTCACATCAATGATGGCATGCATGCAATGACATCATCACAGAAATGTCACATTATATATTTGTGTCCCATGTCTAATGCAAGTATTTTATTTGTGCTTTTTGTGATATCATTGTCATGCACTTGTCATTTGCCCTGCCAGCCACACACTCATAAATTTTCCAATGATCTCTTAAGGAGCAAAAATATCTATAGCTCCTGTCTGGTATATAGAGCTTGCTGCACTTCCTAGTTTTTGCTCATTTATCATCTCTTATAACCTAATCAGAACTTTGTCAAAACACCTTCTAGGGAAGCTTAATGACCCTGATTTTTGTTTTCATTATTGTTCCTTTCATATAAGCATAACAACTTCCTTCCAAACTTCATGCCCAGATTCCCACACATGGTAAATGGCACAACCATTACAAAAGCAAACTACATTCATATTTCTCCAGTTATATCATTTATACCTGCAACTATTGTTCTATATTCTCACATTATTTATGATTTCATTTCCATCAATTTTTCCTTGATCACTAGTTTATACAGCAATCTACTACCGTTGCCATTTCTAAAAATATTCTTTCCAACATTTCCTCATTTCAATTTTATTGCAATGATTTCATCATTTTTATTTTTAATTCTATTCATTCTGCTAGAAATTCCTGCCTTAACCCTTTTTGCTTACTTTTACTTTTTTTCTACTTCCATAAAAATTGTTTATCTCTGCCTTTTTAATCGCTTTGACTACATTTTTTCTAACTGTAGTTTTCCATATATAAATTGTACAATACCATTCATTCACCCTCATTTTCTTGCATTCTCTTATATGCATATTTTTCATCCAGTTTCTTACCATTCATCATTCCATCAAAGATTCTTTTTCATACTTTCCATTAACATAACTTTGGAGTATCTGTAATTCTCTTTCTTTCAGTTTTCAAGTGTTTTTTTTTTATATCCACTTCCTATTCAATTCTTCTTCTACTCCCCTCCCCCCCCCCCAAATATTTGTACTTTTTGTTTCTGCAGTCATTCTACTTTTATTCGAGGTTATTTCATTTTTCAGTTTTTACCCTTTCTCTTTTTTACCCATTTGACTCAAGATCCTTCTTGGCGCTACCAAATAATCCTTGCAGTCCACTAATTCTCAAAGTCTGTTATTATAAAAAAATAAAATAGTGTAACAATGATACTTTCATTACATTAAGTTAATGCAAGTGCTTGTACTTATGCAGTTCTTGATTAAGGTTGACTTCCACAAGTGTCAACTTTATAAGGGCCTCACACCCAGCAGCTTTAATTGAAAAGGTTTATGTGTCACTGTAATAGAAAAAGTGTGTGCTGTTTTATCTGGATGGACAGAATTACTTTGTGGATACACAGTTCTTATATCTGCAACTATAGTAAATAAATGCTTGCTCATTTTAAGAGTGAAACAAAAGTATCTTTCTTTTAAAAACAGTTATAAATATTTGTTTTAACATATGTTATGCTATTGTTCATCTTTAAAACACATCTAGTGAAATTGACTTTAATTTGCTGAAACATACTTCTCCTCCAATTATACTTTTCATTTTCTTCCTGGAGAGTGAAGTGGCACAACCAAAACTTCAATTTACTATTTATAGGGCAAATTCTTACAGCATTCGTTCCACAAGAGTAACTGAATTAGATTAGAGCAAAATGCAAGACAGATGTAGTGATAGCTGCCAGTACTGTGTGAAGGGAAAACCGGGAATTGCTTTACGTCCTATCAATGACGTGGCTGCAATGACAGATCCCCTGATTTTAACAGAGTTTCACTAAATGGACAATAAGTCAGAAAAAAATTTGTATTGTCTGTCCTTTAAATAGTGCCTTACAGGTCTGTCATAAGAATAATAAAAACAATGAATATAAGATTGAAGTAATTTTATTTCAATGAATAATCTTTATGCTGTAATTAATTATTTTTTAAAACCCATCTCAAGCTCACAACTATGTTTTTTCTTTCTTCCACTATAAATTTCTGAAAAGATAACATTGTTAGTCCTTTTTACTTACAAGTCTATGATCAGATATAGTAAAATGGAGCAATGAACATAGCTAAAATTTTATTTATTTTTTATTTTATTTGGTTTGTCAATTGCTTACAAGATAATAGGTATAAGTAAAAACATAGCTATGAATACATGGATACATATAAGAAAAATAAAAGAAACAATAGGACAGGGATGGTAGGCATGTTGGTGCACTTATGCATGCCCCCTACAGACTTCTTAGGAAAGTGGTGAGGTCAATAGTAGAAAGTCTAAGGTTAAAGTTTTTGTGGTTAGGGGAAGAAACCACAGAGTCAGGTAGAGTATTCCAGACATTGACCACTCTGTTGCTGAAGTTGTATTTCCTGCAATCAAGTTTGGTGTGATTAACCTTGAGTTTGAATCTATTGTTTGCTCTTGTATTGTTATGGTTGAAGCTGAGGTAGGACATTGCAATGTATGATTTTATATACTATACTTAGATTAAACCGAAGGCAGTGTAGTTCTAGTTTTCTAGGTCTAGAATTTTGAGTCTGGTGGCATAAGGTATTCTGCAACAAGTAGAGGAGTGAACTCTTCTTGTGAAATATTTCTGGACTTTCTCAACTGTGTTAATATCAGATACGTAATGTGGGTTCCAGAGTGATGAGCTGTATTCAAGTATTGGTCTAACAAATGTTTTGTATGCTCTAGTTAGTAGTGTAATATCACCAGAGAAAAAGCTACGTAAGATTAGGTTAACAACTCTTAATGCCTTTTTGGCTATGTAGTTACAGTGGGCTCCAGCACTTAGTTCATTAGAGATGAGTACTCCAAGGTCCTTGACAAAGTTTGGATCCTCAACAAGGTCTTGACGATTCAGCCTGTATTTTATTTTCTGATTTTTTTTGCCAATATGTAAGACAGAGCATTTATTTGTTGAGATTTGAAGTTGCCATTTGTTTGACCATTCTGATACATAGTCAAGATCTTTTTGAAGGGTAGCAGTATTGTCAGTGGTGTTGAATAGCTTTACATCATCAGTGAAGAGAACGCAGTTGCTCTTAATATGATCACAGAGGTCATTTATGTAGAGTATGAAGAGAGTTGGTCCTAGAACACTGCCTTGGGGGACACCACTGTTGACAGGTACAGAATTTGATAGGACGCTCCCAATTTTGACCATTTGTTTTCTGTTTGACAGGAATGCTTCTATCCAGTTATGCAGGTGTCCAGAGATACCATAAGATTTTAGTTTTAGGAGTAGTTTGTCATGTACCACTGAATCAAAGGCTTTACAGAAGTCTATGTAGATTGCGTCTATTGCTTTGCCCTGATCGAGTTGTGTAGTCCATATGTTTTTGCAGTGTAAGAGTTGCAGATTGCAGGATAGTTTTTTCCTGAAACCAAATTGTTTATAAAAGAGTAGGTTATTTGTCTCTAAGTGGAGGATAATGGATTGGTTAATAATTGATTCCATGACTTTACAGGTGATGCAGCATAAAGAGATTGGTCTGTAATTTTCAACTAGGCTGGGGTCTCCCTTTTTGAAGATGGGGATGACCATGGCTTGTGTAGTCCTGAAAGATTTTTCAAAGATTATGCTTAGAGGTTCGGCTATGGCAGTGGATAGCTTTTTAAAGAAGTAGGCACATATTCCATCTGGTCCAATAGATAGGGATGGTTTTAGATTGCACAGTGCTTTTTCAACAATGTCTTCTGTAAAATCGATATGTATTAGATCATTGTAGTTGTCTGTGGTTTGACTAGGAAATACTGGGCATGATCCATTGCTGTTTACAAATGCTGAGTCAAAGAATGTGTTAAAGAGGTTTGCTTTGATGGTGTCGTCGTTGCAGTCTTTGCCATTAGGTCCTTTCAGGGGTGGGATGGACCCTGAGTCTTTTAGTTTGTTGTTTACAAAATAAGAAAACATTTTTTATTTAGGTATCTGTCATGAATGCCTGCAATTATTTATCATTTTAGGATTCAGCTCCTCAGAGGTTGAGAGAGAGAGAGAGTGAATAATTATCTGACATCATTCAGAAAGAATAAAAAGGTCAGGACGAACCTATATATGCATAAATGCATAAATGGTACACATAAATACTAGGAGACAGAAGAGAAACAGTTCTGAAAATGATAATAAGACAAGTTTGGAATCAGAATACAAAGGAATTGAACAATGATGACATTATTTATGATAGTTAATCCTATGAAATAAATAATAATAAATTACTTTAGGAGTTGCAGTCCAAGACTGACACAGCTAAAAAAAGGGTTGCATGAGGTTTCCATCTAGTCTTATTTTAACCTCTTGCCTTGCAACTTCAACATACAATTTCTTAACATATACCAGGGATATATGTCAAACTCAAGGCCCACAGTCCAGATTCAGCCTGCAGGGTACTTAGATCTGGCCTGCGGGGGGCACCCTGGAAACAGCAAAGGACCGGTATGAAGGGAGGGAGGAGATTATAATGAGAGTGAGGGAAGATCTGAAGGAAGTCTTCCCTTAGCACTTGGCCACCACAGATGCCCCTGACAGGAGTTATGTTGAGCTGGCCACACCAACCCCGGCCCTCTGAGGTCAAACACAACTCTAATGCAGCCCTCAGTGAAATTGAATTTGACATCCCTGACATAGACCAACAATTTCATACATTTCTTAATTTTTAAGATGCCATTTTGAATTCCCTTCTACATAAAAACAAAGCCACAATAACTAGGAAATAAAATAGTGCTTTCAGAAATTATCTTCTATCTTCTTACCAGAAGATAAATCCTGTGAATTTTACTTACTTCCAGATAAAGCTTGCATGGGATCATATTGCCATTTTGCAATTCAGTATTTCACATTAGTATTATTTTTCTCACCTTCCACTTCTGAAAAGTACTAACATTATTATCTGTTTAATCAATACTTTATTGTCAGACCCATTCTAATTTTCAAGGAACATTTTCATTATTTTCTGAGATTGTTATGGACTAAATATCTTGCAGCCTCCAGCAATTTCATCTGAAACTTTTTAAATATGTTTAAATTTGAACTTTTCTGGAATATACATCCTACTCACATCCCAGGGAATGTGTTTCAGACAATGTGTTTTCAGGCTTCAACATAATGTGCCAACACTGGATTTCAGAGTAACATGTGAATTATAGTTGTTGTTGTTATTGTTGATGAAATAGTAGTTTTAATACATTACTATATTCCTCTTCAAATACTGCAAAATAAAACAATACTTATGTGATGACAGTTAACAATGTCCTAATTATCATCAATTTACAAATAAAATTATGTTAAAGTTGCATTACATTATCATAACAGAAGACAGTTTTAAGGAAGAAACTATTTTAAAATGCTGTCAAAAAATCTTAAGTAACAGACGGCTTCATTTAAATCTACATAGCTTTGAATGTTTGTGCCATCTGCTAACTTTTATTTTTATCTTGAAAGACAAGGAAACCTAAAAATACAACTGTAAAAAACACATAAATGGGATTTAACCTGAAAATCTTTAAGGAGTTACAAGCTGATACGTACACACTTACCTCAAATTTTAAAAATAAACTTGTAATTTATGGTTTTCATGATTAGAGAGGATCAATTCTGAAAAAAAGACAAGCAATATGATGTAAGTTTAGAGAGAGAGGTCAAAAGGTACTTTTAAGGAAAGAGAATTTACATTAGACACTCTCCCATGTGCTTATTTAATTGTGATTTTTATGTAATCTTTTCTAGTGATCTGAAAATGATTCTTCTTCATCAGTTATACCAAGGGAAGTTCTGTACTTACTAAATTTTTGAGCAATTTCCTTAAGCTTTGGAAATTAAAAAAAAAAATACATCTAAATTTCTTTGCCCACAATTTTGGTAGATAATGTTAAAGGCCATTTATGTCCAGCCCTCTTTAATTTATTGCTATTCAGAATAATTAACAAATCAAGAAAGCAAAAGCAGTTTATTTCTTTTCCCCATGCTTTATTAGAAGATAATTGTCATCTCGTATCTCTGCTATAAAGGGTAAACAGACACAACTCAGCATCCAACCCTACTTCAACCAATCCACCATCACCTAAGACGAGGCACGCACGCCCCCAACTACCTCAATTAAAACTACAACTGACCTTAAATGCAAGCTACTCAATGCAAGAAGCCTTGTAAATAAAATACCTGAATTTCTCCTCTTACTAAATACAGCTAAATTTGACCTCATATTTGTCTGTGAAACATGGCTCAATGCATCTCTCCCTGACTCCACTACCTCAGTAAGAGACTTTCATGTTTACCGATCCAATCATGAAATCCGTAGATGAGGTGGTGTTGCCATCTTCTATAAAAAGTCCTTACATCTAAAACACATCCAAGTTACCCAAGAGCTTGCTCTTCCTGAGACCATTATCTGTGAACTGACCTTAAATATCACATTTCAGTTCTTACTATGTTACAGAGTCCCTATAATGACATCGAACATGTAAACAAGCTAAATACACTACTAACATGGGCAGCATCTTGCCCACAGGCTTTTATCTTTCTTGGTGACTTCAATCTACCTCATACTTAGCTCATATTAAATGAATGTACAACTGAACCCATACATGCAACCTTCTACAATGCTGTAACAAATCTGGGACTGGAACAACTAGTAAACAAAATAGGCTTAACAACTGCCTTGATCTCATCTTCTGCAATAGTTTGAATTCAATTTATGGAATACAAATTAAAGAACCCTTTTCCAACAGTGACCACAACATGATTGACTTTTGTCTCAACATACGTCCACACAAAAATCATCACAATGACAAAATCCCCAATTATAACTTCAAAAAAGGCAACTATGATCTTATAATCAACGATCTCTCTTCCCTTGACTGGCAATTTCTATTCACTGGATGCAATACTGTTGAAGACAATTACAACATATTCTTACTAGAAATCAAAAGAGTCATCAAACTATATGTACCAAAAACAACTCCAAAACCAGGAAAAACAGATTATCCATAACAATAAGGAAGCTTCAATCCAAAAAGAGATCACTTTTGCGAAAAAACAAATCTGGTCACGTTGCCAACTTCAAAAGCCGATCCAAAAATCTATGCCACCAGATAAAAACTAAATGCACTAATTATCACATTAAACAGGAGGAAAACCTTCTACGCACAAATTCCACCTGTGTTTTCTACAATTTTGTAAAAAACAAATTAAAAGACTCAAGGTCCATCCCACCCCTGAAAGGACCTAATGGCAAAGACTGCAACGATGACACCATCAAAGCAAACCTCTTTAACACATTCTTTGGCTCAGTATTTGTAAACAACAATGGATCAAGCCCAGTATTTCCTAGTCAAACCACAGACAACTACAATGATCTAATACATATCGATTTTACAGAAGACATTGTTGAAAAAGCACTACACAATCTAAAACCATCTCTATCTATTGGACCGGATGGAATATGTGCCTACTTCTTAAAAAAGCTATCCACTGCCATAGCCAAACCTCTAAGCATAATCTTTGAAAAATCTTTCAGCTCCTTGCCAAAACTATGGCCACAAGCCACGGTCATCCCCATCTTCAAAAAGAGAGACCCCAGCCTAGTTGAAAATTACAGACCAACCTCCTTATGCTGCGTCACCTGTAAAGTCAATTATTAACCAACCCATTATCCTCCACTTAGAGACAAACAACCTACTCTCTAATAAACAATTTGGTTTCAGAAGAAAACTATCCTGCAATCTGCAACTCTTACACTGCAAAAACATATGGACTACACAACTCGATCAGGGCAAAGCAATAGACGCAATCTACATAGACTTCTGTAAAGCCTTTGATTCAGTGGTACACAACACACTACTCCTAAAACTAAAATCTTATGGTATCTCTGGACACCTGCATAACTGGATAGAAGCATTCCTGTCAAACAGACAACAAATGGTCAAAATTGGGATCGTCCTATGAAATTCTGTACCTGTCAACAGTGGTGTCCCCCAAAGCAGTGTTTTAGAACCAACTCTCTTCATTCTCTACATAAATGACCTTTGTGATGATATTAAGAGCAACTACGTTCTCTTCGCTGATGATGTAAAGCTATTCAACACCACAGACAGTACTACTACACTCCAAAAAGATCTTGAATATGTATCAGAATGGTCAATCAAATGGCAACTTCAAATCTCAACAAATAAATCCTCTGTCTTACATATTGGCAGAAAAAAATCAGAAAATAAAATACAAGCTAAATAGTCAAAACCTTGTTGAGGATCCAAACTTTGTCAAGGACCTTGGAGTATTCATCTCTAATGATCTAAGTGCTGGAGCCCACTGTAACTACATAGCCAAAAAGGCATTAAGAGTTGTTAACCTAATCCTATGTAGCTTTTTCTCTAGTAATATCACACTACTAACTAGAGCATACAAAACATTTTCTAGACCTATACTTGAATACAGCTCATCAGTCTGGAACCCATATCATGTATCTGATATTAACACAATTGAAAAAGTCCAGAAATATTTCACAAGAAGAGTTCTCCTCTCCTCTACTCATTGTAGAATACCTTATGGCACCAGACTTGAAACTCTAGACCTAGAAAACTAGAACTACGCCACCTCCAGTCTGATCTAAATATAGTATATAAAATCATACATTGCAATGTCCTACCTGTCAATGAATACTTCAGCTTCAATCATAACAATACAATAACACACAATAGATACAAACTCAAGGTTAACCGCACCAAACTTGACTGCAGAAAATACGACTTCAGCAACAGAGTGGTCAATATTTGGAATATTCTACCTGACTCTGTGGTTTCTTCCCCAAACCCCAAAAACTTTAACCTTAGACTGTCTACTATTGACCTCACCCCTTTCCTAAGAGGTCTGTAGGGGGCGTGCATAAGCGCACCAACGTGCCTACCATCCCTGTCCTATTGTTTTTATTTTTCTTATAAGTATCTATCTCATGTATTCAAAACTATATTTATTCTTATACCTGTATCTTGTAAGTGACTGACAAATCAAATAAATAAATAAATAAATAAATAAACAATTGGCAAAAAATTCTGGGAGTTTTTGACTTGATATATAGTTCAGATTAAAAGTAATTTACCTTCATGTGGAGCATGCCTGAAATTGACTGGATTTTGAAACAAAAACAACAGTAAAAAACCACCTTCCTGGAATACTTTCCCTTCTAATAATAAATCCTTGTCCTTAATCTTAGTGCTTTGGCTATGCATCCATCCTCATGACAGATCAAAATGTTATATGCTTTTGAAAGGTTATAGGCTTTTTGGACAGGATTTTCTGCCTGTCCAATAATTTTGCCATCTCTAGTTTATTAGAACCTTCTGGCTCACTGAAAGTACTACCCTATTGGTTCCTAGAAGAACTGGAACAATCCTAATTATTCCCAGCAATTGATTGAACTGAGTAGAAATGTTGCAATCTGAACTTATTTGAAGGGAACCAAGTTGGTGAAAGCTTGTCCAGTTTTATCAAAGTTTCCATTACTTGGCATTCTCCTGAGGAATCTGATTGGTGGATGGTTGAGGGAAGGACAGATATGGATTAATTTACTGTACCTATACATAATAGGTCCAACAGAGGTTCTTATGTCTTGGCCTTATTTACTACATTTCTTCTCTTTTCCAATATCTGCCCTCAATATATGAATGAGGCTAGATATTTTTTTACATTATAAAACTTAGAAATTACAATAAAACAAATATAAATTAAAATATAGAACAAAGATTTTTTTAAATACCAAATTTTAAATATGCAAATGTTTCAAGTGATTGATAAAATGCCAAGGTAGCTATCATTCCAGCAACCTAAGAAGCTATTTCATTGCTCTTGAATCTATTTTATCACTTGAAATTCAGTAGGTCTTTACATAGTCAGTCTATTATTAATTTTGAAATGATTACATATACTTATTTTTAAAATGAGTTGTATATGGCAGGTTTTCAAAGCACAGGCTTTTCTCCAAAGCACCACTACCACCATCTTCCTCCTCCTTCTCTTTTATTTTAATTCACAGTAGCTGAATTAATTTTGAAAGAAAGTCAAGAGCCACTTGGGAAGAACATTGCCAGGGTTTAAACATTAGAAACCAAATCCTATATTTATATCTGTTCAAATATCAAGCAAACCAAGTTATGATGTGGTGGAAAATCTGTCTCCGGTGCTTTTCACATGTATTGGATTTCCTCCCATTACTCTCAAACCCAATCGTTTTAGGGTGACATGTCTGCAATGTTTAATATATTATTTTCAGATCCTACTTCCTGTACAAACCAATCTTCTTAGAGTCTTAGACCATCCCCATCTTTGGTCCTGAAATGCCTATTATGTGCTGAGGTTAAGAGAGATGCCAAGTATTTCCTTAACTTTATTCAAAAACCTGTTATTATGATTCACTAAGTCTTATTTCAACAGTGCAAATTAAGTAGTATGCAACTAATATTAGTGCAATGCTGTAGTTAAAGATATTAACTTGAATAAATACTTATATTAATAATTACAGTTCCATCACTTTTATATTACTATTAGTTGTATTTGTTTCATTTCACTTGCATGACTGGGATCTGTTTGTTTACTTCTCAATTATTTTGTTTTGAAACAGACAGTAATAGACAAACCACTTCAAAACCTATATTTTTGGAGCATTCCATACAAATGAAATGTATTTTACTCTGCCCCAAGCACAACATGCCTGCCAGATCTGAGATAAACAGGATAAAGGCTTCTGATTTTGTACGAAAGTCAGAAAAATGCTGGCTGAGAGCTGATCCTTTCAACTGAGATTTCACTATATTCTTTTCCTACGATAGTAGTAATGACAGTTTTTATCAAAATGGCATAATAATTGTGGGCATTTTAACAACATCACTCCTGCCAAAATTCAACAGATCAACAGAAGAGTGCCTATTTTATGTGCAATTTTCAAAATGATGATTGACATCTTCTAATTAAAGTTCAGAACACTTCAGATGGGATAGTTTTCAAGTCTTGTCACTTTCAGTACATTACAAGAGGATCCTTTGTTGATTATGGTTGTACAGGCTATTAGGAAATGATTGGGCCAGTATTTCTAAAACTTCATGTTTCCAACTGGAAATTTTCCAACTCTTGTCAGATGCAGAATTTTCCAAGTTCTCTTCTCTGTGTTATGTAATAATTCCCGGAATATATAGACATTTGGAAGGATCTATTTTATTTTGTTCTGGAAATAAATGCCTGATTTTGGAGGAGGGGATCAAGTTGGTTTTTCATATAGTTGGGGAAGGTTTCTACATTTACTATTCATATCTTATTCTCTAAGTCTTCCTTGGAGGTATTATATAGTTAATTTATTATGCACAATATTATATAAGAGAAATAAACAATGTCTGAATAGAGGATTTTCCCACAATGAATGCAAACAGTGCTGTGAAGTCATTTGCCTAAATATATGAGTGTTTCAAGTGGCTAGAGTTATGAAACCATGCATGATGACATTACCTATGCACATTTACCTGAAAAATGTCTGTAACAGAGTCTGCTATAGACTCTTCTTTGCTATGATCTTGTCAGAATTTCATTATCGTTATCAGGAAATGTTGTACATAGATGCAAAGAAATGCAAGTAAGTAGTCCTTCCTTTAAATGCTGTGATGGTTTAGGAAAATCTTAGTGGCAGCCTACACAGAGATACCACTTCCCTCAGATTATAAGAAGTTGAAAGTAGGGGATTGTGATGGAAGGGTTTATGAATCTTCACTTGAGAAATCCAGAGGTGCCAAGCCATTATTTCCCTGTGCATGTATGTGCAAGTATGTGCCCCATTACAGGAGGAATCAATCTTTGTTTCTTTTTCCCCCAAAAGGTTGTTGCCACTATGATGACTATGTAAATGGAATGAATGAATGAGATTTCATGATATATGAAATTTTCCAAGGTTTTATTTTAATAATTTTACTCTCAACATTCTGCAAAATGCCACAGGATACCATACAAAATATTCAATCTTACCATTATACTAATTTTATCATATAAAAGGTTGAATGTCATAGATGCTATGGCATCCGCAGGTGAAAACAAAACATTGTGTTTCAGGAATGATCCTCATACAATCTGCCAGCTCTTTATAATTCCCAGTTCTTTTTATTTCATTCTCTCTCCCCATTTTTTAATGTCTATAAACAAGTGATATGTAGTTGGAAAAGTTCAGGCTGTGCAGGGAGACAATTTAGGATTCTCCCTCAGAATCCTGCTTTTCTTTGTGAAACCACAGAGTTAATCCCAAATTGCCTGATCCAATTCATGATTTGTGTTTTGACTCTATCAGATGCATACACCAATGGCATACAATTAACTACTACATTAATCTGCCATTATTTATCTATATAGGCCACTAGAGTGAACAATGGTAATATGTCGTGTTGTAAAGTTGTAAGCACTCCCACTAGTCTATGCCACTCTTTCCAAATCTAGTTAGCTGAAAAAAGAAAGATTGCCAAAATATTCTAAACATCCATTTGCAAACTGTTAGATTATCTTTTCAAACATCTGTACACTATATGATCTTTCTTAATCTCCATTGGAATCAATATTGGCGAAACAAAAAGTTCATTTTGTACATAAGCTCTTTCTTTTTTATGATATGGCCATAAAATTAGACACATAATTCTCATTGTGTGGAATAACCCTTCTCTGATCATAAACAGTGTTTCCATTATAGTTAGTTCTTGTTTTTCCTTCTTGTGAAGGCAGTTCTCCTAAGCAGGAAATTTACAAACATGACCATGCAGCCATTTTGGGGGGTGGGTAGGTGATTAGTAATAATTAGCTTTAAATTAATATATGAGTGCAATGTCAAGTGCAAGCTACTTTATAGATATAACATGAAGAACAATTTCTGAAGTAGGCTATGAACTAATTAGAAGCAGAATAAAGAAAGTTATAGGGTAATGAAAGGCATGTCTCCAGGATTTACAGAGGAACAAACTGTTGCTGGGTATGCATGTACTCCCATGTGAATATGTGTGCATACACAGCACTCAAATAGGCTCGTCCAGGGACATAGCAAAAGCCAGCTGTGATAGCATTATTTTTGGTTCTTTCTCACGGGACAAATTTATATTAAAAACATACATTTCTTTTCTTGTAATTGACTCTGCTTCTTTAAGAGACTTCTTAGGAACAGGAGTGCTGACTTGTAATATGATGCTTTGTGACTGTTTATTAAACTAATATATTGCAGTGTCAGGCAGTCTATTAGCATAAAAAACTACTGTATTTTCCAACCCAACAGTGCTTACAAAATTATCATTCAGCTTCGTATTTGTTACATTTCAATGCCTAAATGAGGCTCCTGCATATCTATGTTAACAGTCTACTTTACAACTGTATTATATTGAATAATCAAAGTAGATTTATTACCTCATTTCTGTTGTCCCTTCTATAAGAAAAAAACTATGCATGTACCACAGAACAATTTGGATAAATGGCTGTGTCTTAGGGATGTTCTCTTAATGCTTTTTCAATATTGTATAATTATATTTGATAGAACCTCTCTTCTTGTTCTTTCTTTTTTAGTTACACTTTCTCTCCGTATTGTATCAATTGTTAATCTGTGCATATAACATACATAGAAAGGCTATTCCGTCACGGGTGTCACTTTTTATTATTACTTCACTGGGGATTCTAAGTCAGTACATTCAGAGCACATTATTTTCTCCTTCATATGCAACAGTAGCTGTGAGCTCCATAGAACAGATTCTGTCAACCATGATATTAAAGATCATCAATTTTATTACTTTTGAATAACATTGGTTAGAAATATTTAACACTTTTGTCATTATCACTCATTCTAAACTGACATTTTGAGTTACAGAATATTTAACAATCATCATCATCATCATCATCATCATCATCATCATCATCATCATCATCTGCTAGTGAAGCACTGCCTTGATGTGGTTTGGGGGCTTTTGTCCTCTGAGGTAGATGAAAGCTGTGCCAGAGAGGTCAGGTCTTATCAGAGGAGCCAGAGCAAAAGCATCTTTTCCGTAGAAATTTATGCTGGGTTGGTCATTGGTCATTACCTGGGTCAACAAACATCTTATTAATTGTGGAACTTCCTGGATATCAAATGACAAAAGACTGTTGGCTGAGCAACCAGGGTCAGCAGCTGCAGAACTGCTGACAAAAGTTGTTTATCCATCACAGATATACAAACTAAAAACAAAGAAATAATGATCTATTATTATAAATCAAGTCCATAAAAAGAGGATATCAGAAAAGAATTCACCAATTCTGGAAAGAACAACGTCCAAATCCAGAAATAACAGAACAGAGACTAGCTGATCAATGTTGATTTATAATATGAAATAAAGTATTCAAAGAAGTGGAATTGGAAGAACTGCAAAGGTCTATGAGGGCAAAGAAATTGAAGCCTTGCTTTTTGTTATCAATAAAATTAGTTAACAATTAAGAAAATGGCAAAAGAAACCAAAGTCCACCTGTTAAAAAAAAGCTGTTAAAAAGTGTACCACCTAGTTATCTTCTGGAAGAAGATCACACAGACTGACTTCAAAAAAAGGCATGACCACATGATGCACTGGAAGACCTGCAAAAATATCATTTACCTACAAATGAGAATTGGAGGAGGTAGACAAAGTAATAGAAAATAAAGAAGAATTCAAACAAACAAGCATCTATTGCACTATACTGAAATTAACAATTGTCAACATAGAAGACAAAGCAGTCTGGATATCACAGTATCTGAGGAAACAACCAAGGAGAAGAAAATCAGAAAATGCAAAGAGAAATAAATGCAAATAGAAATAAAATGACTCTGGCAAAAGAAGGCAAAGATAGTATCAATTAGTGACAAGCACTCTGGGTGAAATTCTAGTTCTTATTACACTTATTACATCTAATAGTCAGCTCAGTTCCCTGGCTAACCAAGTCCCTAGATAGCAGAAAGAAGCTGCTTAGCAATTGAGGTCTGGGTATTGTAAACGTGCAATTTTATTAAATTTATTATTGTTTTATTGCAACCTAAATAGAAAGATACATTTTATGAATTTTCCATGTCAGTTGCCACTTAACAGATTGAGTGATTGATTTGTTAATCAATTGTATAGTCATACTGCAAGCAGTCAGGGTAAAATCTAATACAGACTAAATGAAAACAATTTCATAGTGGATAGAATAGAAAAAAGAAGAAGAAACAATCAGACTTCATGAACTGGGGTACACAACAGAAGGTGTTCTTCTCAGAACCATTGTATGATAACAATTGCTATGGCACAAAATTCCCCAACATTTCTTGGAACTCCATTGAATGATTTCTTAATAAGAGAAGCACATTATCTGCTGATAAGGGAGGGGAAAACAGTCATAGCATAGATGGCAGCTCAACAAAATGACCTCTTTATCTGACCATAGAGCACTCTCCTGAAAAGCATTGTTGAATCAAACCTCCATCAACATATTAGAGTGTTGGGGGTCACCAGAGTGACCTTTATGTGTGGAGAACAGAAGATGTTGGAAAGGCTTTTAAGAATGACTTTAACATTGCTAATGAGATCAATATAACAGTCTCATAAAGATTAAGATCTATCCGTTGGTAGAACTGAATCAAAAACTCTCTGCTAAGCCTTGGTCATTCCTTTTTCTGGACCTAGCATAAGTAGAGCTTCCAAGAAGAAGTGGTGACCATTTCAGACCTTTGGAACAGCCTCCCACCTGAGATCAGAGGAATTCCTACCATTTTAACTTTTTGGTGGGCTGTAAAGACATAACTACCCTCCCCCTAGGCATTGGACCTGGGTGAGGATTGAGCTGTAAGGAAGTTTAGTTTGGCCTAGGGGAAACGGTACTTTGTTTTTAGCTATGTTTTATAAATTGCTGTGAATTATATAGAGTCATTGTATGACATAGGTAGCTATATAAATTATATAAACAAATAAACAAGCAAACAAATAAAATAAAATGCATTTATCTCTCAGAATTATCAGGCCAGGAGCTCATCCCAGATACTTCTTTCAATCAATGACAAAGTCTCAACTTCTCTGGAGACATAACCAAATTCTGGATAATAAAATAAGCAAGGGACATGGAATCTCAAGATTTTGATAGAATTGTGGCTAATGCAGTTATATCACTAGAGGTACAATAGTGTGTGCCAAACTACATGATGTTTAACAGTTTAGTCTGAAATAGTTTAATTGTTGTGCCAGCATAGTTATTACCTTTACAGTTTGAACATTTGATTGCATTTGTAGCCTTTTGAGACCATTTTGTAAGATTACCAGATAACACTATGGCACTAATGCAAATAAGCTGTGATGAAACTTGACTGGGGCCAAAGTGAAGATGGCAATATCATCAGCATATAGAGAAGTGCGAATTGATATGTAAGGCAAAGTCAGAGTGGGGAATGGATTCATATTTGATGAAAATTTGTAGAATGTCATTTATGTAAAAGTTGAGAAATAAAGGAGCAGAATATCCTTGATTAAATTCCTTTAAAGTCAAAATGGAAGCCCTCAGCTCATGATTATTCATGCATTTGACATGCATAAAGGTGTTTTCCTGAAGCAACATTATTGTTTAAAGAAGGTGGCAATCAACAGATGGCTATTTTTCTCCACACCCTCCACAAAACAAAGAAAAATCTTAAAGCATCATTTTTACTTGCTTAAGATATTAAGATATTTTTTTACAAATCCTTACCATTGTAGAAGATACGATGTTGGCATTAAGAACATATAATTCAATCTTGGAATATCATCTCATAATGACTGTTTTTCTGTTATGTCAAACTGAACAGAATGTTGGAAAGAAATAATGTAAATGGACTCAGGACTGTGTTCAACTCTCTATTTAGCCAACAGCAGGATCACTCCAAAAACTTAATAGAACATAACAAAATTTGGTACAGTGAAAAAGCTGGCAAAAGAAAAATTGAGTTTTAAAATGGACTGGATTTAGTTTGTGACAGTGGGGAAAAAATCCACAATAAATTCTACTGCATCTCTATGGGTTAGAATGCTACTGACTGGTTTGTTTTCCCTCCCTCTCCTCCCCCCCCCATCCTATAACCCAAAGTGACACGTGTGCAGCCTACCCTTTGCTACTTCATTATACAGAGGAAAATCTAGACACCTCCAATGGCCACTGCTAGTTAAAAGATTAGAAAGAATTCAAGAAGCTGTGCTATGCATGGTTTCCTTAACAGGACATCATGGAGGAAATGAAAACTATCTCAAACCATATTCATATTGCATTGCATACGAAGTTACATATGCCTTAAGGAACCACAGAGAATTGCATAATATCACTTTCACTTTGGAAGAAGGTTAGAGCATTGAAATTACAAGAACCTAGAGTAGATATTTACTTAATTCTTTATTATGTAGAGATATGAATGCAGGAGTCTTTACTTTTTACCTCTCTCTAAAATCAGGGTAATACTAGCAGGCTGTGCATATTAGTTTCAAGATTTCACTGAAATTCATCAATGACTGACTCGTTACCGACTGGAGGTTCTAGCAGGGTAAGAGCAAGTCTCACATATCTTCAATCAAAGATCAGTGCATTCTTTCTATCTGGGATGGAATTCCTCTTTCATTGAGCACAAAACATCATGGGCTGTTCCCTGATACCACTAGATGACATTGCTAGGGCTTGCTGCCTTAGAAGAGTGAGGAAAATTCTCAGGGACGACTCACACCCTGGTCAGCACTTCTTCACTCTCCTACCATTGGGTAGGAGATGTAGAAGCATAGCCAGTCGCACCAACAGGCTGAAGAACAGTTTCTACCTGTGGGCTCTCAGACTTCTGAACAGAAAATAACTTCATGTCAACATAGCATGACAGACTTGTAGGGCTGGCAGGTTGTGCAACAAGGTCACATAGTGTAATAAGATTGGGACAGGGTTAGGGACTTTTGTCCTCACTGTGAGTTGTATTGGGGGGGTGCATGAAGGGAGTCTCAGCCAATCTCATTATACACATGTTGTACTCTGACAATAAAGGTAATAATAATCGAGCTCGCATATGGAGCTTTGAGGAAGGACGGGACATCAGCCAGATCAGCCAAATAAGCAACCCTACCAATCAATGGGGTAACAGATATAACAGCCATATCCAGTAACTGGCTTTTTCTATATGTGCTATCATTCTTTTGTTTCTTTTTTCTGTGTTTTTAATGATTTTTAAAAAATATTTCTTTATATTTCTGTTTTATAGATTAGAACACTAAAAGAAAAACCAGCTGACTCTCAGTGACACTAAAGATCTAAAACATATGCAAGTTTCTTTTAAAGAAAAGAATGAAGAAGGGAGGGAGGGAGGGAGGGAGGGAGGGAGGAAGGAAGGAAGGAAGGAAGGAAGGAAGGAAGGAAGGAAGGAAGGAAGGAAGGAAGGAAGGAAGGAAGGAAGGAAGGAATCTGTTAAGTTTGGGAAATAATGGAGACCAGACATCTGACCAGTGACTTCAACTCTTTAATAATCGTGAATAGAACAGAACAGAGCAAGGCTATGGGCAACAGCAACCCTTTTATAGGGTTATCTGCTACCTTATTAACCAATGACATGTGCAATAAGTTCAAACTTATAACCAATGAGAAGTGTCAAAATAGTGGCCAATCAGGGACTACTTATGGACCAATCCCTAGTTGTTGTATAAGGGCCAATCAGGTATGCAGGTTTCCAAACCCTGATTTGCATTTATGCTAGTAACTTTTATTGATTCACAACAGAATCCACTTCAGTTACACCCATTGGTCAATACTATGGGATTCCAGAAAAAAAAAAAAGTGAATCCCATGTCTTCCAAACCTTGCTTTCCCACATTCCCAAGGAATAGATTGTGTCTATCTAGAGGTGTCAGCATATGGGAAGAAGAGTTTACAATAGCAAGCATCCCTCCTTAATTGCTGATAAATATGATTTGGAACAGAAAAGTCATAGTCCTGCAGCTTCAAGCAGGGATGAACCAGGCAGGATGATTCTCTGAGTCACAGGTCACTGCTCCCAGTTCTTCTCCATTACAACTGCAAGGCAATTATTTCAGTACAGCTAAAGGTACAAATTGGCCTGTTATTCTTAAACAGAGCAGCAGATTCCGATTTCAGAGTCTCAAATTCAGATTTGAGGCAGGATATCAATCCAAACTATTATTTAAATGAACAGATTATGGTCCTAACCAGCGTATATTCTGAAACAATGTTGCCAGTTTGCTACAGCTAAGCAAACTTTAGGCTGTTAAACATCTGCATGAAACATTGTTATTGATAAACAACCTGTTTTAGCATTATTATCCAGAACATTCAAATAGATTGTTCCCATGAACACGACTGATCTATGATATTTTTGGCAATTTCTCAGATTTTGATTAGGGTTCAGGAAAATTAATATTCATAATTACTGCAATTAAAGCAACCTCAAATTGGACTTTCTTACTGATCGTTATAATTACAAGCTGCATGCCAGCATAAATCTTTTTATTTTAATTTTAAGAATCAGAGGCCCACCTTCATATTATTAACTGTGTCAAAATAGCAACATTTGCTACTACATATTAGTATATAATACGCACAATTTTCTTTCTTGTACTTTGTTACCAGTTAGTCAGACAACATACGAATTACTTGATTACTTTGAGTAATTGTATCTTAAAGTCCTGTAAGTATAAACTTCTAAATGTAACAATATAGATTGCAAGACAAAAGTTAATGTAATAAACGATTATCAATTAACAGATCAGAATAAAGCGGGTTTTTATTTGAAATCTTTTGCTAGATTTTGTACTCTGGAACACTATCTACTATGTGTGAAGGATATTTTTGTTCAGTTGAACTCAGCTAGTTGTATCATATGCAGTTTCATTTCAGAGCTTCCAAATATATTTTAGGGCACCCAGCAAATGACCATCCCCAAATGACTCTGAATATACTGCATAATAGGGTAACAATTGTGATGAGAAATACGTAGCAATTTTCAACATTCTAATTAAATCAGAGCTATACTAATGAATGATGTGGCATTTTACACATCATTATCTTTATGGAATAGAAATTATCACACTGGAATACCTCTTCTCATTAGGAGAAATATTCATCATAAACTTTAAGAACCTCTGGAATTCATTAGTGATTTTATAATAGAATTGACACAGAAATTGCATTTTATTAGAAACTATAAATCTTATAAAACAAATAGTGAAATAAACAGCATGGTGTGAAGAATTATATTATACCTTGTCAGCTTATTTGTCAAACTAGCTTTCTACCAACTCATTCATTATTTCTATCAGCATGCTCATGAATTATTTCAATGTTTTGTCTTAGATTTATATCCAGTCAAGGATTTGCTGGTCTATGTCACTAAGGAAGCAAATAAATAATCAAGCTACTATCAACAATAAACTAGAAGAAAGGAAGTCATTTCTTTATAACTTTTCTCTTTTTGTTTTCATTTTTTTCTTTTCTTTTCCTTTTCTTTCTTTTTTCTTTTCTATTTCTTTTTTCACTCACTATTATTTTTGTTTACTATCTTTATTTTATCTTATAGTTTTGACTTTGTTAAAAATTACTGTATTAAAGATTATTGGAAGAGACGTAGGAGGAGAATGGGAAGAGGGAAGGAGGGAGGAGGTGTCAAGTCATGAAAGTAACACTACACTCCCAAGTGAGTTTTTTTTCTCATGAGGAAATTTCTTCTTTAGATATGTTTTAATTATTAATCCTAAACTTTAATCACCTATTTTTTTCTTAGGGTTTTAGGTTTTAGATCTGCATATCAACCTGTACTTCCCAAAAATCTTGCCTCAGTTTTTAACATCAATGCAGGCTGCATACACTCACAATCTAATGTCCAATATCTGATCATCCCTGCAAATTATATAATTATATAAAATATTCATTCACCAGAATAGAAAGTAAGATAGCAAGGAAGAAAATGAAACAATATACACAATGAGAAAACAACAAGCAAAGTACCAGCAGCAGCAATAGAAGCAACAAGAGCCTTTTCTTGTAAGCCACATTTCCTTCCTTCCTTCCTTCCTTCCTTCCTTCCTTCCTTCCTTCCTTCCTTCCTTCCTTCCTTCCTTCCTTCCTTCCTTCCTTCCTTCCTTCCTTCCTTTCGTTCTGTCTGTCTGTCTGTCTGTCTTTCTGTCTGTCTGTCTTTCTTTTTCCTTCCTTCCTTCCTCCTTCCTTCCTTCCTTATATTCATTCTTAAGTTTTCGTGGGTACTTACATGTATGGTATTCAGCTTTGTTCGGGTATTTTCCTACGTCATTATAGTTGTGCTTTTAAAGTTGTAGCAACGTTTAGGCAGAATCTCATCTGCCATCATCAGTCTTCTGTATTGTGTTCGTCTGTGAGTCAGACTTTCACAGCCGTTTCAGTTTTAAATTTGGGGCTAGCCTACTGCTGTGCCAGAATGGTTTTTATTTCATCCTGATTGGTTGGGAGTCTTGGTCTGTGTTTATTGGTCTTGGAATTTGCTGTGTTCTGCTTGATTGGTGTTTCTAATATCTTCTGTCTGTTTTGTGACTTTTTTGTCTTGATTGGCTGGCAACATTGTGTTCCTGTATTGGAGGCTTTTAGTGCAGCTTGGCTCTGAGTAAATGGACGGCTATCATTTATTAGGAAGCTAGGTTTCATCTGGGTGCCTGGTTGGGGTGTGTTTGAGCTGGAGGTATCAGGGGGGATCTGTTTGTGCCCAGGTGTTTGCCTGGGTTGTGGTGTGGAGATTTTTTTTTGTGAGTGCAGGCTTCCAAATAATTGACAGTCTGGCTGAATCCTCTCTTCTATTCATGCTTTCAGGTCTTTTTTCAATCTCTATGGCTTCTCTGATAATTCTGCGGCTGGGGTTTTCTATAGTGGCTAGGGTTTTGGTGCCATTGAAGTCGATGCTATGACCTGTTGCTTTCATTTGTTGGACTAGTGAGGAAGTGTGTTCCAGCTTTTTTACTGCATTTTTGTGTTCATCCAGGCGGGTACTTATTCTTCTATGGGTCTTTCCAACGTAAGTGGCAGGGCATGATGCACAGGGGATTACATATATCCCTTGGTTTTCATTTTATCTTTTGGGGTTTCTTAGGATGGCTGCTATTTTTCTGTCTGTTTTGAAGGCAGTCTTGATGTGATGCCTGTGTAGTATCTTATTGATTTTGTCTGTGGTACCTCTTATGTAGGGCAGGACAGCTGGAAGAGACCTAGAGACCTAGAACATGAACAGACCTATGGAACAGCTGTTTTGCCCTACATAAGAGGTACCACATCCTGTTTATTCATGTTATGGGGGTGTTTCTCTATTTCAATGGCTTCCCTGATTATTCTCTTGTTGAAGTGTTCAGTATTGGAGATTAATTTGGTTCCCTCCCCACCAGTATTTATAGAGCAACCTCCCCACCAGTATTTATAGAGAGACAGCAGCTCCGATCACACTTTCCTCACATAAGCATGAAGCCGAAAACACCAGCCTGAAGATGGCGAGTGGGACCTTGTCGAAACGTCGCCAAGATACTCTCAATCTTACATGGGAAAAGACCCGAACATGCCAAGACTTGCATACCTGTACCCATGAAAATCTACGAAAACACACACACACACATTAGATTTATCAATTTCTACAAAATTGCATTGTATTATATTAACACATTCTAAATAAAAGAAGGTTTGGAGCTTATGTGTTGGTATTTGCTATTGCTTCTCTCTATCTCTCTTATGTTAAGGAGATATTTATTTTACTCTGATCCAAAAGATGAACAATTAAATCACACATGTTACAGTTTTATTTTCTCCTTTTTGCTTGCTGGTATGTTTATTTTTCATTTGGTAATATGAACATAAATCAATGAGTCAAAATATATTTTTAAAACTGTTTTATATTAAGCACAGCTTCTTAGGAATCAACAAATAATTATTTTATAATAAGGCCTCACTCTATAAAGCTGCATTACAGAAATATATGGAAACTTGTCAGTGGTTTGCAAAATAAAATAATAAAATAATAATTTATTATTTTATTGTTCAAATACATATGATTTTCAGGATAACAGATGACATATTTTGATTGAGTATAAAATGAATGTGTTGTAAAAAGAAATAAATATTATTTATAAATATTTCAGGAATTTTCATTTTTTTTTTGAAACAAATTTTATTAATTTTTAAAGACAAACAAAATATAAAACTTGTAGACATTAAACCTCTTTCCCTTGTAAATTTTTACAAGGCAGATAATACATTATTTTATACAGTGTGATTTTAATATATCCCATTTCTACTTAAATATCTTTTAACACTCTCATTTCTTCTCTTTAAATTTAGTCATCCTATTCATATTTCCCTCTGTCTTGTTTGCAATTATTCTCCTCCCGCTTTCCTCCAAGGTTTTATTAAATCTCAGATAAACATACACACACAAAACACATAAAGTAAAACTTCTTTTTCAAAAAAGTAGCTTGGCCCCGGATTACCTCTCTTTGTATGGACTTCAATTAAATTCATATTCATCTTATATTCCATTACCTATCTTAATTACCATTCTGTGACTTCTTTATAACTTCTCCCCGCTTTCCACTCTTCTTAATTCTATTTTGTTTATTATCTTAATTTAAATCATTATATTTCTATCCTTTGTCCATTCTTTTCCAATTGTCTATTTATCTCATTCCCCATAATAAAATAAAAGAATTTCTCCTGAAATCACAAATCAAAGTATGATGCCTTTCCATCACACCTCTAAATTAACATTTAAGGTAACACCAAGTTCCCTATCTGATTCTGCTTAGTACATACTACTTACAAAAAGAAAATAGTAAATCCATAACATAATTAAATATATAATTAAACATTAAATCTCATAACATTCCAATTATCTATTTCAAAAACAAATATTACAATAATATATTCATACTAACATCCACACAATAGTCAATTAAAATCTATATTTAAACTAAGTATTTTAAACCTTCCTTTTAATATTTTATTAAATCTTAAATTCTACCATTATTAAACCTTTAATATTTTAGTCTTTACTCAAGTCTTATAAAATTATAATTTTCTATCTCTAATACAAATACTACAATACTATCTTATGTACCTTGCAGAATCCTTTTAAAACAAAATTATATTACCCTTTGTCCCTAAAAAACAATTTCTTTTTCGCATCTTGTTTCATACCCTTGTGGCCTTTTTCCCCCTTCTTCCTCCCTGTCTTATCCCATCTGGTCTTTTTACCCCCCCTTAACTTCCCCTCTCTGTTGTATTTCTCTTTCCATTTGCTTTCTAGCCTTGTATTGATTTTGCATCTTATTTTTCACTTTCTTAGATATTTTTTTAAGTCTTATATCCTTTTTCCCCTCTCTTTCTCCTTCCTTTCTTAATCAACTCTGTGGGTTTGTTAAAGATCTTCTTCTTCTTCTTCTTCCATCAATTGTTGTCTTCTTCTTCCATCAATTGTTGTATTTGCTGATAAGTAGCAAGCGCCATTTCTAAAAAGCAAAAAAATTTCCCACATCGTCTTTCTTTATTTTGCCATATTCCTCTCTCAGTTCATCAGCAGATAAAGTCATTGTAAATCCTCTTTTTTTTTTCTTCTTCTTCTTCTTCTTAAAACAGCCAAAGATATTTCCAAGCTTAAAACAATTCCCAAAGTCCCAAAGTCATCAAACAATCCAAACAAGGCACAAAGTTCTTCCCTTCTTCCTGGGTAATATCAGTTGCAAAGGGAGAAAAAAAAGCCAATCTGTATTTTAAATTCTTATTACAGTAACTTCCAATCTCCAAAATCTTCCAGGCATCTCCTTCAACAAAATCTTAATATAAATTTTCCTTTTGTCCTCTCCCTTCCCATTTATAACAAGAAGCTTTAAATTTTTACCTTTTGTAAAATAGTAGGATTTTCAGTATTCATTTGTTAATTCCATGTGGAAGGAGAGTAAACTTTCACTTTAAACACTTTCACTCGCCGCTTGCAAATCTCTTCTGGAAACAAAGTATCTTTCAAAAAAAAAAACCCAAATCTTAGATTTCAGGGTATTAAATGTATCTTCTAGTCCCAGTTCAGCCAAAAAAACTTTCGCTTCAAAACTTTCTCCTTCTTCCTCCAGCACGATCTTGTCCAGCTGCTGGCTTCTTTGTGGCGGCCATTGCTGACCGCCGCTGGACCGACTTGAGAAAAGGAGGTTATGCCGGGTGGGGAAGGGGTCTGCGAACACCCCAACCCCCTGTCCGGATCCTCCCTGTCTTCGGTTGCCTCTACGGGACAACCTTATCCTCCAGACCCGTCTGGGTCGGAGGAACCAAGAATGGCTAGCGCGGCGGGGATCGCAGAGATCGCGAAACCCCGCCGCCTCCGAAGCCTGGCGAAACCGGAAGGAGGAATTTTCATTTTGAAGAGAGGAAAATCTCCATGAAATTTAAATTGTAGTGATCATTAAAGCTTTTGTTCAGTGCCATTCCTAGGAGAGTAAATAGATAGTGACCGCTTAGCAATCACAACTGGAAATGGCAACTCCATTGCTAAGCAAAACATCACATTACCCTAACAGGCTTATGATACCACTTCCCGTTTGGTCTTTAACAAGTCACCATTGGTTCTAAGTGAGACATCACATGACCACAACTTGCTATCTTACTTTTGGCTCATCCATTAACTTTGCTTATTAAAAGCTAGTGATGAAGTGGGCAAACATTGAACACATCACTGTGGTACATTGAAATGGTCATAAATGCTAGGACAGGTCATAATTTTTTTTCAGTACCATTGCAACTTTGAATGGTCACTAAAACAAGGCAGTTATAAACCCTTGTATATGCAAAAACTCATGTGCAGATAAACAGAGACAGCCTTGAAAAAATAATGTTAGGCTTCCAAAAGATGGCCCTATTTTAATGCTTTAAATGCTTTAAAAATGTGCTTACATTGCACTAAGATGTTTTGGGAAATACCTTTTTAAGCACCTCTTTCACCTTGTACAACCTCATTACTTTGTGTTACTATAGGGAAACATTAAATTCATTGATTCTAACTCTCTAGTTATCCATATTTTTCTTAGCTCTGAATTCCATATTGACTCATGCTGGATTTTTCTGTATTAGTCCGTAGCATTAATCAGTTTATTTTAAAATTTTATACACATTTTCCCTGTCTTCAAAATGAAGATTCTTGAAAGATGCTACTTTTCTTTCCCCCAAAAATTTATTTTTCCAATACTTCCCATACACTCTCACTCTCCACTCTCTCCTCTCACTATGTGATCTGTAGGGGCTGATTAAACTATAACCTGGTTGCAGATCAATCTAGCTCTGATTCTTATTTCATGTACCCTTTTTAAAATGCATCTGTCTTGCACCAAGCTTTTGTTTTGCTTTGTTTAATAAAACTTTTAGGAATGAGTTCTTCCTTGTTTTGTAGGAGACAGATCCTCTGCTTTTTTCTGCTATATATTACAGATGTCAGAAAGTCAAAATAGAAATTGAAAAATCCACAGGTATCTGGATTGAACTGTTGTTTCAATAGCAAAGCTCTAAATTAATTCTGAAGGCTATTCCGTACATTGTATTGTAGTTACTTATTCTGCACACAGACACACAGACCTATATACAAACACAAAAAAAACATAGTATGTTTGATAATTCAAAATATGTTTCATAAACACTCATTGCGTATGAAAAAGCAAAATCAACAAGTTATGGAAACTAATTTTCATCAAGATAATTAACAAGCTTTTACTGCTAATAAAACATTTTTGAGATTCTCTTCTATTCAAAAAATTGCTTTTATATTTCAGTATGCCTTTCCCATTTAAAAAAAAAATGATCCCAAAGTTAAATTAATTGTATACCTGTTTATTTATCTTTAATCACATAGTTTTGAATTAAATTTATTCAACTCATAATATAGTAACATTACAGTTCTTAGTTTAAAAAACACATCCTGCTTTCAGGTCAAAGCACTTACATATGCTGATACTTTTAAAGGGGAGAACAAACATTACACATAAAATAACAGACATCTACTCACCCATTTATTCAGTCTCTATATTCTTTCTTATGATTTGTTTCTCCCTGTTGCTTCCATAGTCTTATGAAGGCACATATTTTTACTTATACAATACTTTCATTTCCTCTTAAGATCTACTTGTTTTTAAAAGTCTTTCTAGATCAGCAATGTCTTCCGTATCAATTCACAGCGGTATGAATGAAGGAGAAATTCTTCAGTTTGTGTTTTTGATTGAATGTCTTCCTTTTGAAGCAATTGATTAATTGATTAACTGACCAATCAAGTCAGTGTCAATTCTTAGCAACTATCTATATCAGGGGTCAAACTCAAGGTGATGTGGTTGGATCTAGCCTGTGGGGCCATCTTGGAAATGTAAGGGGCTGGCCCACATTGCTTTTGCTCGGTCTACCCACATCGCTTCAGCCCAGTCCACCCGCATTGCTTCAACCCGGTCTACCCAAAGCAAAGAGCCAGCGTGGCTTCGGCCCGGTCTACCAGTGTGGAAAGAAACATTGGGCTAACATGGCTTTGGCCCTGTCTATCCATTGCAAAGAGAAAACATGCCAGCAGTTTGGGGAGTGGTGTCAAGCTGTCCATGCCCACCTAGCTAGCAAGAGCCACCCAGTTGACCATGCCCAGTGAGCGGCATCAAGCTGGCCATGACCACCCAGTTGGCTAAACCCATCGGGGCCCCCGAATTCAACCACAGCCCTGATGCAGCCTTTAATGAAATTGAGTTTGACACCCTTGATCTAGATTTTCTCACTGATGATATTCCCAAACCTGGTCCATTCCAATAGTTGCCACTGTCACCGAGTACCTTGTTGCTGGTTGTTCTGTTCTTGTTTTTCCTTTCATCTTTCTCAGGATTAGAGCCATCATCAGAAAAAAATGGGTCTTCTCATAACATGTCTGAAATAGGATAACACAAAGTGTTATCATTTGTGCCTTAAGTGAGAACTCTGGACTGATTTGAAACAATGCTTAAATTAAAACAAAAAAAGAGAGAAGGTTTTCTTAAAACCCTTCCAAACATTTTGATGAAGTTTTCCTGGTGAAAAATACAGTATATACTACAAGAAGAAATTATTGTATTAAGAACCATTTTATGGAAATGACACCTTTTATAAAACACATTCATTAAATGCACACAAGGAATTACATGCACACATCATGTCAACGTTTTTAAAAGTTACAGTTATTTTAAAAACAGAACAAATGACCCAGAACAATGAAAGAAAAAGAAATAGAAAACAGGAATGGTTTTTGTTTCTCAATATTTGTGTTTAAACAGCAGCTGCATTGGTCAAGGAAAATATACATATATAAACCAGTAGAAATTTTACTTTATAACTGAAGGTTTACAGCAGGGGTGTCCAACCTTGGTAACGTTAAGCCTGGAGGACTTCAACTCCCAGAATTCCCCAGCCAGCAAAGCTGGCTGGGGTATTCTGGGAGTTGAAGTCCTCCAGGCTTAACGTTACCAAGGTTGGACACCCCTGGTTTACAGAATAGTAGCAAACACCTGAAGTTATAAGAATTCATTAGATAAATAGGGTAGAATCCAGAAAAGCAGGGATGAGAAAGAAAATAAGGTTGGTGCTCAAACTATGCAAGTATGATACCTTCTTAGATGTGTCTTCACAAATGTAAATTGCTTCTTATTAAGTGGCAGATGCTACACTACAAAAAGAAGAAACAAGCAAACTATTGCTTTACTTTACCCTAATTTCTAAAAAAAAATCACCTATTAAACCCAAAACTGAGATGACTTTCAAGTACTTGTTCCTTTCTAAGACAGTATATTCACTAATATGTAGTACATCCAATCTACACACTGTTGATACCACAAATATACCTAGTGACAGTAATGGTGATTTAGATTGCTGAAACTCATGCTTTGTTACTTTATAAAAAGCAGAATAAAAGGAAACAGACATATGTATACTTTTATGTAAATGCTGGTTTTAAGTTCATTTCATGTAAGAAATAGGTGAAAGTAACTAAAGAACTACAGATATGTCAGTAATTCAGTAATTTCAACTAAAGGCTGTCTTTGAAAATCTGAAGGGTAAAAAGTAGCACAAAATATTTCTGTGTATTTGCAATACATACATATTATTTCTCAGAGAAATTTAATCCAGAAGCACCAAAGGAAAAAGAATATACCAAAAGCATTGAAAGAAAGCACAGTATTGTGTAGCTTCAAAGCAAAATCTCAGACAAAGCTTCAGTATGAATATGGTACCAATTTTCTGAAACTAGAAAGCTTCAAAAGTTTTTGTTCATTGTGACTAAAAGACTCGTGCACTCATGCTTTCAGTGAATTATAGAGGTAAAATAGCTTAAACCTGGAAACAGAATAGAGAATTAAAGAAGGGATCCAAGGGCAATGAATTTGGTCAAATATATCAATGTGTAAAGCTATGGCTATGGTAACCAAGCAACCAAGCTTTAAAATACTCATTTATTGCCATGGGTAAAGGTGACATATGTGACGTAATTCTCTTCTACATTCTTGGCAGCAAGATCTTCTCTCAGCTGTAATCTCTAAAGCATTGCTTTAATTGCATGATAAACAAGGGGAAGAATGCAGCACAGCATATGAGAAAGTACAAAGGTTCATTAAATTCTAATCCTTGCTGTTACAGCATTATGGGGTCTACCATAGGTTTAAAACAATGTGACCGTATTCATCCATAAATGTCATATGCTGTGGTACGTGTGGACATAGGCAATTTCTTTCAGATAATGCTGAAACATCCTAGCTTCTCTGTGCATTAAGCAGTATTGCCAAGAATTTACAAAATGGCTTATAAAGATACTATTTTTTTAAAAAAAATCACCTATCTGCTTAATGTAGATAGAAATCAGTGAGAAAAAATATGTAAATGATTTTAATTATCCACTTTTAAGCTTTCAGGGATTAATATAATGATAAAATGTTGAAATATTATATTTGTTTCCAAAGAAGTTTAATCTAGATGCAAGTGATATGTGAGGGACACTGAGAAGCACCTCCAGATGTCAACTATCCATGGATTTTGTGAAACACATTTCCATTCCCTACATGTAATGGAACACAGCAAGCTTTTATGTCACATTACTTGCCATCTGGAATGTTTGACTTGTACTGATTTTCAACATGCAGAGTAATTCATTGATATTCGTTGAAATATGTAAAATAATTGTCCTGTTCCAAATAAGTAAATAGCATTCTAATCATGAAGAAAACTGGAATTGGGAAAGTGCATACAGCTGAAATGCAGACAAAGTTTGTCTTCAACAATTTTATAGTTTTGATCCATTTGGCAGAATGTTATTCTACATTGTCTGGCAAGAGCAATAGTTTGAGATAAGACATTCTACGTGTGAATGAATATTATATCACCATGTTATGCTTTTCCTCCAGTGTTAATTGCCAGAAAAGAACATAATGTTCTATGTAAATATATTAATAATAGAGAAAACTCAACTTTATTGTATTTTTGTGCCTTTGAGCCAAACTAACTTTCCATACAGATTACAACAAAAATTATCTTGGTTTAATTTAGAACAAAAGTTTGCTTCCTGAGAAACAGTTTATCACAGACTTGAGGACATCTGATGAGAATTCTTTTAACTACTGTGTTCAATCAACTCCTCATAAATACTGCTCAGCATGGAATTGAACAGATGGGCCTATGCTGTAATTAAAAAAAAGGGGGGGGGACCATCCAAGTCAGAAATTAGCAAGAGATGGTATAGTTAGAGGACAAACTGAGAAGATGAAGTGGTAAGATATTAGAAGTTCATTCGGAACAGGCTTAAAATAAATTTAGGGTCTTTCTTGGCAATGGTAAAGCAATTTTATTTTGAATAATTTGTGACAGATTCCAGGCTGCTTCATCTGATAAAATATTGGTCTCTTGAAAGAGATGGAAAGAAACCTGTTAGCTATATAAAAAAAAGCTTATATGACTCCACAGTGAATCCCTTCACATTGCTAAGTAATCCCACATGCAAAGTAATTTTGATCTGGGATCATCAAAAAGGCCTTTGTTTTTTATTAGTTTATTTAACAAGGTTTTGTTTTAACCTTTGTCTGTGAAGGAAATATGTTAAATTGTCATCTAAGTAATGAAGATAAATAAAATGAGTTCCTGATTTATGATTTGCATCCTGGAGTAAAGACATGGCCCTTGTATGACCTATGTATGATGTACAGCAGACATTACTCACACAATCTTATCATCACTGTGCGAAAATAATTTCTTCCGCAAATAATATTTTTTTTATTTATGGATTGCTGGGTAAGGATTAAAAACATGCAAGATGGCAGAAGTGATGTCATGATCCAAACCCAATCCTTTGTGGGATGCCACGTGGCTCAATACTCCCTCCCCTCCTGTGACATTTATGTAAAATCACTGATTGAGTCTATACACCAGTTTGGGGTTTCATATCATCAGCATACTGATTATATCTGATTATATAATTTTTAACTTCAGGTTGGCCAATTCAGGCTGTCAAAGTTCTGTCTCCATACCTGGACTGGTAGGCATCCATTCTGAATCAATCCTATTAAGACCAAGTAACCATGGCTGTTGGAACCATCTATATCTGGGGATTTCCCATCTCTACTCCTGAATGGGGTTGCACTTCCCAGCCAGGATAGTTTGCAATTTGGGTTTACACTCACAGTTTAAAAAGTAAGTGCAGATGTGTCCAAGACAGCCCTTACTCAGCTTTAGCTAGTGTTCACAGTAAATCCTTTCCTGGATCAATCTGTCCTTCACTTATTCATGTCATTCTCATTTCGTAGCATGACTATTGCAGTGTTTGTCTGAGTGGGACTCCTCTTCAAGATGGTGTAGCTATAACTGGTCCAGAATGCAGTAGTATAAGTTGTGATGGACTTACCTTGGAATGTCACCAAGGTAATGTCACTGTTCCATGAGCTGCACTGGTTGCCAGTGTATTTCTAGGTGAAATCCAAGGTATTATCTATAAAACTGTACATGGTGCACAGAGTAGCTTTTCGAGGGACCACCTATTTCCAGGGGTGGGATTCTACAGGTTTGCACCTATTCGCTAGAACCAGTTATTAACATTCTAAGCAGTTCGGAGAACCGGTTGTTGGAAGAAATTAGAAGAAATGGCCTAATCCTGTAAGAAAGGCAGAAAGGAAACATTCTGGTGTTGCTTATAGAAACTGCCTCTCCATTAACCCTCTTTACATTCTAGGCAGGACTAGACTTCCTGTCTCAGGAATGTCTCTGGAGTTTTTTTCCCCTCCTTTGCTGGTACTTTGCTTGTGTGGAGTGACCATTCAAAGTTACAATAGCACTGAAAAAAGTGACTTATGACCATTTTTCACACTTACGACTGTTGCAGCATCCCCACAGTCATGAGTGGCCAGGCAAGGAGATATGTGCCTCAATGTGAGTGATGTTGAGTTGGCCACACCCAGCCAGTCACATGACCACCAAGCCATGCCCACCAACTAAGCCAGACCCACAGAACCGGTTGTTAAAAAATTTGAATCCCACCCCTGCCTGTTTCCCATTATTTGTGATCATCCAGTAAAATCTAGGGGAGTGGGCATATACTGGAGCCTTTCAATTAAATAGTATCATTTTTTAGAAGCCAGGAACAATGGCTTTTCTGTAGACATGATTTTCTATACCTGCCATCTGGAATTAGGTTTGTTCTGAGATCTCCACACTTCCAGGAAACTTGGCTATTAACCCAAGCCACAGAATAGAGTAAATGGAACTTCCCTGTTTGTGATGTTCTATGCTTTCCTTTGTTGGGTTATTGTTATTGTTTTAGATTATCTTATGAGTAATTTGTAGTTATGTACAAGTTCCAGTTAACTCTGAATTTTGTCATTCTTATGTTACTCTTATTGTGAACTGCTGGAATCAGCTGGAGTTAGGTGGGATTAGAATTGTATAAATAAATAAAGCTTGCATCATGATTCCCCAATATGCCTATTTTGACCTTTCTGCAGATAACAGTGCCTTACACTGAACTCTATTTAGAAATGTGCAAAATATCTTTATTTAAATATGTTCCAGCCTCAAAATGAGTATTCTAGGATTCAAACAAAAATCTCGGTTTTGCTGAAACATGTGAGGCAACATTTGAGCATTTGAGCTTAATTGGATATTTTGTGACTTGTGGGTGGTAGTAGTTGGAATGGTATAGTAGTGGAGTGTGGAGAAGGAAGCAGTTAAGTATACAGAAAGGAAATGACTGTTTGCAGCTGCATGTTTACCAACCTGCTGGATAAGTTATTGCTATTTTTAACAAAATACTTGCTATGGAGAACTTAATTCCCAGGTGGATTTTGCATATGTATTGTTTGCTTGCTTCCACAAACATAAGTCAAGTATAGGTAATCAGAATTATGGAGAGTTTTGAAAAACCTGCCCATGTTTTCATGTATTTATTTCTAATTCAAATAAATAATTGTTGGTTGAATACTGTGAAAAGCTAAGATTTTGTTCTTTGTATTTTATTGTTGCTGTTCTTTTATGAGTCATTTCTAATTTATGGGTTTCAGAAAGTAATAACTCATAGGCCATCTCCTGTTGTTTTATATCGCCAGCCACTTTTCTAACAAAGGAGTCCCTGATGGGGGATTTTTCATGATATTACATATTCTTGCTTTAGATAGCTCAAGGGAAGCATTCTGTTAAATCTACTCTTCAGTCTTTCCTGCAAATTTGGCTGAGACAGATTGTTCTGTTGAAGAAGAGATTATTTATTTTCCATATAATAAAGATCAGTTGATATCCTCCAGGTTGGAATAAAGCAATTATTGGTAATTATATAATCTCTATGGGATGATGTTATTCATTACTTCAAATTTTAAATCTAACAAAAATCAATTCTGCAATACATACCTTCTCAGACAAAGTAACATGAATGATGTTTAATTATTGTATTGCTACATCTTCTTAACGCATACTTGTCAATAACTGATAGAGCTAATTTATATAGTAATACATAGTTCTTGAAACACCACATTGATTTTATTTTAAGAAAAAAATCTGTCTATAATTTAGATCTATCTCCTGAATCTACTTCTATCTCCTCAATCTAGGATGCATGAAAATAAAATTCCTATGAATGACCACATAAGTTGCTGAAGTCTAAGGATCCATATTGCAGTTGTTGAATTAGAAAATAGATATAATCCATATGTGGGAGTAAAATCTTGAACACCAGAAATAAGGAATCTCAGAGAAGATAAGATATTAAGCTGTCCTCAGTTTTTATAACTGACAAATAAGAGGAAAAACTTTCATAATTATGTTAAAATGAAAGAGATGCAAGCGTTATCCCTGAGACTGACCTATGCCATAAATTATGATCTGCAGATGTCTTCATTATTATAAGAACTTTTTTGCAATTGCAATAAAAACACTTTACCTAAGCTTTTGAGTGCATTTATATGTATGTATGTATGTGTGTGTGTGTGTGTATATATATATATATATATATAAGTAAAGAGAGAGAGAGAGAGAGAGAGAGAGAGAGAGAGAGAGAGAGAGAGAGAATGATTGTATTGTACTCAAAATAAAATTAATGTGTCCAGAGATAAACTTCAATTTCATTGCAAAAATACACCAAAAATCTAAGTCCATTCTGTGGCAATTAAATTTTGCTAGATTGAAGAACCTATCATAAGACTGTGATTATCTGGAACATACAATCTTTCAGAATACAAGGTTTTTAATCTTAAATAATGGTTTTAAATGATTATCTCTGTGCTAAAAATATGAATACCTTGATATTTGTGAGGTTCTTTATTAAGCAATGTGTCAAAACTCTTTTCTCTTTCTCTCTCTCTTTCCTTCCCATTTCCTTGCAACTTGTCGCTTTGTTTCATTTCATGTAGACAGCAAAACAGATGCCCTTCATGGAAATATGCAGGAACCAGGCAAAAATAAAGGTAAAAGAGGGTGCAGCATTTTTTTAAAGTCAAGAAAAAGGTAACAGTTGGAATTTGAACAGTAGATCAAATTCACTGGATTATAATAAGGAAGAGGTATAGCAAAATTAAATTTTGAAGATTCCATTCTTATAGCTAATATCAATAAAAAAATAGTTTTAGCTTTCCTTTGCAGTTGATTTCCTAATCTAATTTACCTTGTGGGCCTGATTATTGGTAACCAAGAAAGGGGAACAAAATCAGAAGAGGTATGAGTTAATTCTACATTCTCGCATACTACAGTCTTGATAAATACTACACACTTCGGTACTGTTCACAGTACAGTAGAGCCTCTGGTCAAAACCATAATTTGTTTCATAACTTTGGTTGCAACCCAATTTGGTTGTGACCCAAACCTAATTTTGGAAATTTGGGGTTTACAGAAAAAAATGGCGTGGAAGGTGAAAATGGCCCCGAAAAAAAAAAATGTGAATTTTTTGGTTGGAACCTGATTTGGTTGTGGCCAGAACCATTTGTGACCAGAGGTTTTACTGTAATTAACACAAACAAATATTTTATAGTTTTACAAAATGTCAGTGCCTTAGAATTGTAATGGATAATGGATTATATAAAACAATTCACTACAGAACTTGTACATTTAGATTCTACGTAGAACATTTTATCCTTCTAAGACATTGAGAAATTCCCAGAATTTACTAGCAGTATTATCAAATTCATGAGATTAGTATTCCAGTGGTTGAAGAATGCTGAGTAGGGAAAAGGTAATTTAAAGAATATATTATGAATTAGCCAGAAGAATTAATTTCTCAACAATTTTTTGCTTTTCCTTGAAATGTAATGGATTGGTTCTATGCTATAAATATTTTTTATTTTAATTCTGGTTTGGTTCTTTAACTGTTGTGAGGTTCTCTAAGTCACATTGTGAGGTGGCAGCTAAGTTGAGTAACTGTATTTTAATGTCTTCCCACTAGGTTTCTGAATTATTTTGACTATTTTGTTTGTTTGTTTGTTTATTAAATGTGTATGCCACTCAGATCATTATCAAGCAACTCTGGGCAGCTTACAACATGATTAAAACGACAATATAAAATATGAAAACATTAAATACTAAAATTAACAAAATTAGCTAACATACGAACAAGTATACAAATAGGGTGAAGGTCGAGCCTATTTTTTTAATCCAGTGATGACTTCAATATGGAATGTTCTGTATCTGATCATTGTTCAGCAACACAAATGAATCAGAAATTCAACAACTGCATTAGAAAAAAAATTCAAGTTGCTCAAGGTAATGGTTTGAAATATGTTTTATATATCTAATACCGTACATCTTTTTTTTGTCACAACAGTGGCAAAATTTAGGATCACAATCCTGGTTTGCTTTCTTTTGTCAATTTGTGTCAAAATTTTGATATATTAGAATAATTTCTGATGCTAAATTTATCTTAGTAGCAAAAATAGTAGTACTGTAATTAAGGTATCTTTGGCAGATTTATTCAATTCAATTCATCCATGTTGAGCTAGCTAATAGGGGAAAAAATCCAACCAAAACTGCTTACATTAAGCTGTCTCTTTGTCAGAGGAAAGAACTATCTTTTACAGCAACTTTGTTTTGCAAAGATACAAAAGTTATAAAATTGCAGTCTGTTTTGTATACCTAATACTGTATGGGTTATCATCTTTTTGTCATAATAGTGGACAAAGTCTAAGATGACAATCCTAATTTACTCCCTTTTGTCAATTTGTGTCAAGATTCTAATATATTAGAATAATTTATGATGCTAAATTTATCTTAGTACCACAAGATAATAGCACTGTAATTAAAGTTTCTTTGGCAGCTTCATTTTCTAGAGCAAGCAATTCAAGGCTGTAATTTACCCACATTGAGCTGGCTAATAGGAGAGGGGGGAGGAAAACTGATTCAAACTGCTTACATTAAGCTGTCTCTTCTTTGAAGGAAAGAACTATCTTCTATAGTTCCTTTGTTTTGCAAAGATAAAAAAGTTATAAAACTGTTGATTAAAAAACTATTTGGCATTTTATTAAGGTGAACTATAATCTATATTCAGCTTTGTTTAACACAAAGATAAGAGAATGCTATTGTTCTATTCTAATGATTTATATGTATAATATTGCCTGGATTCGTAATCTCTTTGACGATCTAGCATAGCTGTTAGTACTATTGATTGGATTCACAAATAGCACTAAACAATGATTTGCTTTATTCCTGATTTGGTGAATGAACACAATTAGCTGAGTTGACATAATACACTAAACCATAAATCAAGATTTACTGACAATAATGACTGAGTTTATATAACTTGCTAAACCATGAGGAAAACCTTACTTTGGCTTTAGTGAGATGGGGTGGTCATGGACTGAGCCATTGCTTATTTATTTATTTATTTATTTATTTATTTATTTATTTATTTATTTATAGTGCTTTATTGAGTTTTTTTTCCCATTTAAACATAATACCAATGCTCATTAAACAGTGCTGTGACATTATATATACATTTATGTATCCTATCTAAACTTACAATACACAATACTTTCAAACCCTCGTATCTATTATATACAGTATATTATTTACATATTCTATTCTTATATCTATTGTCAATCCAAATATACCATGTTTCCCATATTGCATTGTATTCCGTGTCTGGTTTCCCTTTTAATTCCATAGTTAATTGGTCCATTTCGACGCACTCTAAAAAAATTTTTTTTATTATTAAGCCTTCAGGTGGTGTGGAGTTTTTCTTCCAGTACTGGGCATAGGAAATTGCTTATTTAAAGCCAGAAAGTGATCCTTCATCCTTAGAGGAAATCAACTTGAGATTTTTTATTCTGAAAAATAAATTTATATTCTTAAAAAGAACTTATATCTCAGGAGAACTCATCTTAGAAGACAAATATATTGTGTAAACTGATTGGTTTAATGGAAACCTTGAACTTTATGCATATTCTGGGAGTCTTCAAAATCAGCTAATGATGTTGTCGTTGTTCAGTCGCTAATCATATCTGATTCTTCATGACTACAAAGCCCATAGCCTACTAGGCTCCCCTATCCTCCATTGTCTCCTGGAGTTTCCCCAAATTTATGTTTGTAACTACTGGTAACTATTGATAACAATAGAAAACCAAGACAACCACATGCCTACAATAATTAAAACAATTAATAAATGGAATGTCTTGCCTCCAGAACTTGGTAAGTGCTCCAACACTGGAAGTTTTTAAGAAGAGATTGAACAACAGTTTGTTCAATCTCTAGTTGTAGAGGGTCTCCTGCATGAGCAGGGGTTGGACTAGAAGACCTCCAAGTTCCTTTCCAACTCTGTTATAGCAATAGCATATATATAACAATCTGGGTCCTCATTTTACTGACCTCAGAAGGATAGAAGGCTGAGTTAACCTTGAGTCGGTGACAGAGGTGGTATTCAGCAGGTTCTGCCCAGTTCTGGAGAACCAGTAGTGGAAATTTTGAATAGTTCAGAGAGCTGGAAAATACCACCTCTGATTGGCCCCACCCCCATCTATTTGCTGCTTCTTGAGTCCCAGCTGATCGGAGTTCCAGCTGATCGGCTAGGTCTTCTTTTGTTGCACAGGAGAATGGAACTGGAAAGCAGGTTAGTGGGTGGGGAGGGAATGGGATTTTGCAGTATCCTTCCCCTGGAGTGGGGTGGGAATTGAGATTTTGCAGTATCCTTCCCCTGCCACACCCACCAAGCCATGCCCACCAAGCCACACCCACAGAACTGCTGGTAAAGAATTTTGAATCCCACCACTGGCCGGTGAGACCTGAACTGCCAAACACTGGCAGCCAGTGATCAGCAGAAGTAGCCTGCAGTACTGCATTCCAGCCACTGCACCACTCTGGTTATTATGTTATTCTTAAACTCACAGAGTCATTAAGAATTAAATGTGAGAACCCATCGTCCAGAAAGTGAGAAGAAAGTAAAAGAAGGAAACCACAGGGAGTAAATTTTGCTTATTTGTTTACTCCCTTTAAAAGTAGAAGATAAGAAACTTTAATAAAGTTAAAATGCTTGGGGAAACCCTTTTACTTCCTCTGGAAGGGTAAGGAAAATATGCTCTTGTCTTTTTAAAAGAAGGGATTGAAATTTGCCAGGCCGTGACTCAGTTGAGCATTAATATAAAATATTATCCAATCTGAATTATGGTCTGACAATGAGGGGCACATTTTTTTCTTTAATTTCTAGTGTTAACAAGACATTGATGATAATTGATTTTTAGTAATTTTGAAACCTGTTATGACCACAGGTTATGTTATCTAACATGCTCAAGACCATTTTCAAACATCTTCTAAAACTTATTCACTGAGAAATCCTTAGTGACAAAAGGATGTTATGGTGAATTGAACCTAATTATTATACACAAAATAATTTATTAATTAAAAGAGGTCTATTTTCACCTATAAAGAACAAATAATGAAACCATTCAAATAATTTATTTTGAAAATGGCATTTTAAAAATAAGAAGGGAAAATAAGAAAAGGAATTCAAAATTCCTTTTTTTTTTTTTTTAAAAAAAAGGAAAATCTAAAAGAAAGAAAATTGCAAGCACACACACACTCTTTGAAGTGGTTTGGGGTTGAGGAGGCTCAAATTTGAAGACAGAAAGCCAGGTTAAAGGATTAATGTTCCTACCGGTGCCTTTAGACCAGAAAGTAGATGAAGAATGGAGGTAGCCTGGGTTTAGATAATTAAATAATACCCTGTTTCTCCAACAATAAGGCCTCCCCCAATAGGAAGTCCCAGCATGTTTTATAGGCATGAAATGAAATTAAGCCCCTCCTCCCAAATTAAGGCCTATATCAAAACATACGAAATGGGGGGGAATGGTGGGGGGGGGTTTGCCGTTAGGAAGTACTTTTGTTGCACACCCGGATATGGTGCTGCCTGCATTGACCCCGATACAAAGTGCCCCACCAACGCCAAGGTCAACATCCAAGCCATCGCTGCCCACCCGCCCGAAGATGCAAGGGGGGGGGGGAATTAAGTCACCCCCCGAAAAGACAGCCTAGCCATTTTTTCGGGGCTCAAAAAAAAATAAGACCCGGCCTTATTATATGAGAAACATGGTAATAATAAATCCTGAAAATGGAGGGACATAACATGCCAGAGCTATGTGATGATTTTTCCTGTTCTTCATTTGTTATAACATATCATTGTATTGAAGTTCATGATAACATATCTCACAGTTCTACTCCTGCTTAGTGCTCCAACTAGATATGGAGGCTGTTAAGAATAGGAAGCACCTATGATTTTAGCTTGCAAAAGCTTTCTGCTGTTTAGGAGTACTGCTGGGGGCACTAATGCTTCCACAAAAACTATACTTCAGCACTTCACTCTTGCCTGAGAATCATAGAGCTTTTCTGGAAGGATTTTGGTGGGAGGACAGCAGCGGTGGGATTCAAATTTCTTAACAACCATTTCTGTGGGTGTGGCCTAATTTGTGGGTGTGGCTTGGTGGTCATGTGACTGGGTAGGCATGGCTTGTATGTAAATATTATAAATATTTATGTAAATATTGATTTTTTTTATTAAAAAGAGCAACTTTTACCCAAAAGCAGGCAAAGCAGGCAGGCAGATTGAGTTGCTCACAGAATCACAGATTCACATAGAGATCTATCTATCTCCAATCGGCTACCTGAGTCTGTCACATAAAATTTCCTTGTGAGCAAACTCATAAAATTTGCTTGCAAGCAAACTCATAAAATTTGCTTGCAAGCAAACTCATAAAATTTGCTTGCAAGCAAACTCACAAAATTAACTCACAAAACACCATGAATGTAAATATTGATTTTTTTTATAAAAAAAGAGCAACTTTTACCCAAAAGCAAGCAGATCAGGCAGGCAGACTGAGTTGCTCACAGAATTACAGATTCACTTAGAATTCACTCTATCTATCTCCAATCAGCTACCTGAGTCTGCCCTGAAATATTGAAACTTCAGTCCTACGAAAGGTTCGGCTCTGCTTTTAAATTAGCTAGAAGGCAAGAAAGCCAAGGATTTCCTGCTTTCTAGTTAATCTAAATCTCCTGGAAGACCAGAACAGCTGATGGTCAGGGGAAAAAAAGGAAAAATAGCAACTTACCAAACCAAGCAAGTTGGATGGCTTGCATGCCAGGTAAAGGAGTGAGTGGGCGGGGAGAGGAGGGCCCAGCCAGTGGAGCAATTTGCTGGTTCTCTGAACTGCAGACAATCGTGTGTGCAGCGTTTGCAGCGTTTTTCAACTTCAGCTGTGCCTCACAAAGCAGCTGAGGAGGGAAAAGCAGGGAATAAAGGACAGCCTAGAGCCCAGGCTGGTGGGTGGGCCAAACACCGAACCAGTGTGGTGTCAGCTGCTCTTTGCAGCTACAGGTTCTATAGAACCGGGCCGAACCGGTAGCATCCCACCCCTGGAGGACAGGTTATGGAGGAATACTTAATGCTTAAAGCATTGTCTAATGTATTCCTCCATAACCTGCCCTCCCAAAAATAAATGTCAAATTGCTGACTTTTGGAGATACCATCAACAGAACTTGTAACATAGGAAGCAGGCTACAATATGTTGTTACTGGCTGTAGTCCACCAAAAGAAAGAAGCATCTTGAAAAGATTATGACATTGTGGGGAAAGCAATAAATAAAATTTATTATGAAAAAGTACTTCATTGGAACCTGATTGATCAATTAGCTCAGAAAATCACAGGTTGGCACTATAACAAAAGTAATTATAAATATTATTTAATAAGGCTGATAGGCCAGGGTTGTCTCTTAAAATATGCTTGTCGACCTAGGCATTCATCAATGTACACAAGTATTTTTTTCTAAAAAGCATGTCAATATTTCTTTAGAAATAGAATTATGGGATGGGATTCTTTTCAGAAAATACACCTCTTAGCTTTTAGGATTAAGTCTTTTTATCTTCTGATTACCATTTTTCAGAGTCAGAATGGAAGAAAGCTAAGTCTAAAATTTGACTCTCGTATTTCAGTTCAATATTGGATATATGTGTAACATCCAAGAGGAGTATCTTGCAATAGTTTCATGCTTTGATAGAAAATAGGTATTTGTGTGCATGCGTGCATATACCACCTCACCCTGACCTTCATTGTTACATATTAACCTATGCACACATGCATACAAATATACACATACACACTCATACATACACATCCAGCCCTTGCTTATCAATGGAGACCGAGTGGAGCAAGTCACCAGTTTTAAGTTTCTGGGTGTTATCAAAAAAGAGGACCTGACCTGGGGCACTCACATTGGAGCACTGGTCAAAAGGGCCCAGCAGAGATTATACCACCTGAGACTTCTCAAGGAACAACAACTGAATGAAAAACTGCTGATGACCTTCTACAGCTACACCAAAGAGAGTATTTTAACTTACTGCACCTGTGTATGGTTTTCCAATTGCACAGTGGCAAATAGGACAGCACTCCAGAGGGTTAACATGTGTTGATGAGCCTAGGGGATCATTGCTTACCCTCTCTCCTCTTTGGAAGAGCTTTATAACTCCCGCTGCCTTAAGAAAGTTCAAAACATTCTTAAAGATCCATCTGGGCACCCTGTTTTTTGAATTATTACCATCTGGCAGACAGTACAGGATAATAAAAACAAGGACAAATAGGCTGAAAAACATCTTCTACCCCAGGGCAGTAACTATATTGAATTCTACTGTATTGTGTAATATCGGGTTTTCAATTCAATTGTATAGAATGTGAAGGATGTGTGCTTGTGTTTTATTTTTATAGTTATAATGTACCCTGAATTCCATTAACTAAACTAACTAAATAAGCACACCATCTATACATTGATGTGTTCAATTCTCAATAGAGGCTTTGAACTGTAGAATAGTATCTGACTATTTTTATCTGACAATTCTCAATTAGGATGAAATTGGTCATGTAATATCTGCCTCCTGGTGATTTATATCTGAAAATATCACACAAGATATACATTATGTTAAAAAAACAACATAAATTTTCTTTCTTCCAAGAGGACAATGGAAGAAATTCCATACATAGGGCCATGACATACTGTAACATCTTTTTCAAACTCAGCGTAAATGAATGAAAACATAGAATGTATTCCTTTTAACATTTGTTTATGCCTCCACAGTCCCAAGTTTTTGAGAACATACTTATGCTGGGGAAGATGGCACCCAATGAAATTCACTCCCATAGGTAAATGAAATCACATTTACACATCAAATGCTACTTAATCTTTTAGCAGAAGCACAAAAATGATGTGAAGACACTGCATTATTTTAAGTTAATATCTTCTTCAACAAAACAAACATAAGAGGGTCAACCTGTAACAGAAACAACATGTGTCACTAGTTTGATCTGACATCAGCTTTCAAATTGATCCTAATAAGTCCTTCTCTCTTCTCTCTCACAGGTGCACCCCAAAATATAAAAACTTTTATTTTAAATATACAATGGAAATCATGATATGGCAAAAAAACAACAACACAAAGTTATTGGCAGAAGAATTTTCTATGTACAGAGTTATAAGGCCTCAGAAGAAGAGTAGGATATACTATAATCAATTATTATTACTTAATCCATAGAACCAGACCAATGTTACACCTGGGCCATATGCATGTAACAAATACAATTTTATAAATCAGAATTGCTTTCACAGTCTCCAAACCACTATAGGAATTGCAATTTTGTAAGAAGGGTATGACTCAACAGAGCACAAGAATTGCAGATAGAAAGTTCAGTCCAAAATTTGTATCATCTTAATAATAATAATGATAAAAGCACAACTTCATAACTAAGTCTCTTTTTATTTCACTTCTTCACAATGTTAATTTATGTATTTGTTAGTTATGTTTCTAATTCACTGAATAACTGGAGTTTTTAAAGTATGTTACAAAATCTGACACCTAAGATCTCTGCATCTTTCATGTTGGTAAGATTTTTTTGGTAGGGGGCATTTACTTACTTATTTACTTACTTACTTACCATTCTGCACAAATCAAATTAAATCAGTTCATTATTGCAAGAATAGGACATTAATACACTTGGTGTCACAAGTACAAGTACATGGAAAATTAATTGATATCCCTTCCTCATATGTTGATAGTATTTCTGGGCTGTTTCCATCATGCTAAGTCACACTTTCTGCCTCTTGGGATGGGGAGATTTTGTTTCTTTCCACAAAACCACTGTGACCTGGGATAATTGATGTGTGTAGCAACACTGTCTCTCTTCAGTATAGCCCTTAAATATGATAACACTGTCAACAAAAGATGTGACAACCTGTATTCAGCACCAAACAAGCTGAATATATAAGAATTCAATGGAATGGATGTAATTCTTTATTAACCAAGTGTGATTGGACACACAATATCACAGTATTTCCATCTTTTTCTGAAAAAAGGGTGCATAAGTGATTTTAAAAATAAAGTGACCCACATCCATAATATGCATTGGAAGTTAAGTGATATTTATGTGAATCTTTCAGGAAAATGCATATCTATTCTATCTATTTTTAGCTAGTGTAATGGCAAATGCATATCTATTCTTCATTTGCAGCATCTGATGGAAAAGAGATCAGAATGATCAATATAATGAATAGATTTTTGCCTTGCTATCATCCAATACAGATGTCATGCATAGTAGAATTTCTTAGCAGATTGTGCCTCAGGTCTTTTCTTTTTATTTCTTTTGAAAAGTATCCTATTTTTAAATTTGTTCTTGGAAAATTGAACAGCTGTCTCTCCTTTCAAATTATGGAAGCTGTAGAAGAAGAAGAAAATACAGTGATGAATTAGTCTCAAAATTTGGAATGCTTCGGGGCCTTGAAATCTCATACAATACTAAAATGTTTTTAGGCATTTCTTTCCAACTTGCAATTTGGCCAAAAGAAAAGAAATAGGTATGAAAAAGGAATACACCCACTTCAAAAACTTTGTCTAGATTGTTAAGGAAAACATGACAATTTTACCCAAATTTGCAACTTTGAATCTTTTTACTAATCCAGACTACTTTTTAATTTTTTAATGGGGAAAAACAACAGGAAAAAATGTATTTTCCAGGGTTTAAAAAAGAATGCATTCCAGGAAAAATGCTAAGGGCAACTATAGGTACCTAATGTCTTTCCTCCACATGCAACAGATGGAAGTTGTATGCAGTCAAAAAGTGTATTAGATGCAGATGCCATCCTTTGGACTTGCAATTTTGAGAATCTTTGATATTCCTGTTGTTTGGACAGGAACATTCTGTTTCAAGCAAACTAGTCTACTGATAAATCATGGAGATCAGGAGAAAACCAAAGATGACATTTTATATACTAACTCATCTCTTGTCCAGAGAGACACGGAAGACTTTTTCTTCCACATTTTTCAAAAGAAATCAGCCAACCAGTTAGTACTCTATCATAATTAGCTCTTGTCAATTTCATCCTATTTTTCCCTAAGCTAATCTATTTCACCTGGATATAAAATAATCATATAGTCGAGAGAGACTAGAAAGGAAGATGTAGAGATAGAAAAAGTCAGAATAGATCAGAACAGTCTTGAATGCATTCTACACGAGGTATGAGTCTGGCTAAGACTCAAACAGCCTGAGATTAGGCAGGTCTATATCAGAGTGCAGATATCATTCATGGCTTAAGTCAATTATCATGTAAGTGTGATAAAATGGAACATAAAATTTAAATGTTGGAACTGTAATAAATAAAGATGTTGATTCTGCAGAAATTGATTTTCATTATTAGGGGATTTGTATTTGCAATAAAGGCAGTGTATGTATTGTATCTGTCCTTGACTTTATGGTTAGTTACTATGTTCTCATTGAATTTCTACACAGATGTTTGCTATTATACCCTAAAATCAGAAGGAGTACTTTTACACACTGATTTATTTTAGTAAAGTTGTAGTTAAGCAACTACAACTCACTTTTCTAGCTAAATGGCATAGTTTAACTAATGTTGGATCAAGCTTGTGTTTGCTGAGATTTTTGACTCTGAGGTAGCCAAAAATGGTTTAATGTTTATAAGTTTAGCAGTCTCTGAACTAAAAAACCTATTTTGATATCTATAATGGAGTGTCCTGGAAAGTTTAAAAAAATGATTTTGGATGAAAGAAACTAACCAGCACAGTTAAGCAAGACATAACTGAATTCAAATACAGCCAAAGGTTTCTATCTACCCCAGGAATCAGCAAACAAAATGGAGATTAAAAAAAAAAACCACTGCAATTGTTAATGCATAAAATACTTCAATCTGTATCTTATGTAACCTACATATGCAATATTGGTCTGACTTTTTCTTCTTTTCAGCTCCCATCTCATCACAATTCAAATCCTGTATCAGTTTAACATAGGGTATGGATAACCACAAATACAATCCTAGAGCAACAATACAGAATGGCTATGAAAATAAAACAACATGTTACGCTCAGGAAACAGAACACGAGGAAGAAGCTAAGCCTGGTTCCACTTTAATGCACTGAGTTGTAGGAGGAAGGGAAAAGTAACTAAAGGCCTTTAAGATTCTTATATGGTAGCCTATATCAATAAATTACACTTCCAGTCAAACTTAAGGAATCCTTTTTCTAATCTGACCCATCCCAAGGGGAACAGCATATAGCGAACTGAAGTTCATATAATTACTTCTTTAATACGATGTGTTAATCTGAAAAGTTAATACCAAATTCCTCCTATTTTAGGTTACCAACAACTAACATGCTTTCCTTCTGCTATGCCATATCCTAAATCAGTGGTGTCCAATCTTGACAACTTTAAGACTTGTGAACTTCAACTCCCTGAATTCCCCAGCCAGCAAGGTTGAACAACCCCTGCTCTACATGAAGTTATTATATTTTAAAAAACAGAATCAGAAGAATTAAGGGATGGAAAGGCTGTTCAAACAGAAGTTTGTGATATCATAATCATTAAAAAAGCACAACAAAGAATGTTCAACTCAAACTGAGAAAGCTCAAACTGCCCAAGGAGCTGCTGATACAGTTCTATAGAGAAATTATTGAGTCTGTCATCTACACCTCTATAACTGTCTGGTTTGGTTCTGCAACCCAACAAGACAGACACAGACTTCAGAGAGTAATTAAGACTGCAGAAAAAACAATTACTACCAACCTGCCTTCAATCAAGAACCTGTATACTGCATGAGTCAAAAAGAGGGCTGTGAAAATATTTACAGACCTCTCACATTCCGGACATAAACTGTTTCAACTTCTACACTCAAAACGACAGTTATAGAGCACTGGACACCAGAACAACTAGACCAAGGACAGTTTTTTCCCCCAAACACCATCATGCTGCTAAACAAATAATTCCCTCAACACTGTCCAACTATTTACAAAGTCTGCATTATTATTACTATTAATCTTCTCATCACTCCTGATCACCCATCCCCTCCCACTTGTGACTGTATGACTGTAACTTTGTAGCTTGTACCCTTACGATTTATATTGACTGTTCCCTAGTATGATTTGATTGCTTGTTGTACTATTATTAAGTGTAGTATCTGATGATTCTTAACAAATATATCTTTTCTTTTATGTACACTGAAAACTTCTTGTGTGTACAATCACACTTGGCCAATAAAGAATTCTATTCTATTCTATTCTATTCTATTCTATTCTATTCTATTCTATTCTATTCTATTCTATTCTATTCTATTCTATTCCATTCCATTCCATTCCATTCCATTCCATTCTATTCTATACCTAAAATTGAAAGTGGGCTAAGATAAGCTTCACTGGGGGCCTGCCACAAACCACACCCAAAAAAGTGTGTAGTCACAGCTATGTAGTCACAATTTTTTCCTACCTACATGCCTTCAAGTCTCTAAAGAATAATACAAGCAAAGAAAAGAACACAATATTTGCTTGTCTTCTAATAAACTCTGGCATGGATTATATCCATGAAACCAAACTAATAAAAAAATATTCTATTTTATTGGGGAAGCCAAACTGATAAGTAGGAATATAAAATAGAAATGGAAAAGAAAGCAGAAAAAGATTTTTCACTTAAAGATAAAAACATGTGTCACCAATTATCTATAATGAAACCGTAACTATAGTTTTACAAGCCTGGAGATGGTTATAAAAAGCTAGTCAGCCTAGAACATTTGCTGAACAACAACAATATACTTTCACATATGTAGAAATATATTCTGAAACAGACCCAGAAATGTATTTTGTTTTCCCATGATTACTTTGGTAGGAACTTTCCAGGATTTTACAACTTCACAACATCAAACACAGCACTTCTGTTTCATCTTCAGTAATATATACCATAATTTGTCAGCAGTGCTTTGTGCTTTAGAAAAATTGGACAATTGATTTGCCAATAACAATTGTAATGATGACAAAGAGATGCACTACTCAGGGAAATTGCTGAGAGCATCTTCACTCAGAACCCTGAAAAACTGGAATCAAGCACTGATTTTACACTCTAATAATAGAAACCATCATTTAGTTATTCTGGAAACACATATTTTTATGAATGAAGCTCAACACAAGCATGGCATGGACCATGTGTTCTTCCCCCATTTCTTTATGTTCTCCATATTTCCTCAGGTAAAATGAGGCTATAAAATCCAATACAATGTTGCTATATACAGTATCTGTCTGTTTGGTAGGCAATATAATTTTGGCTCTTCTTGATTTCTAATTGCATTTATCTCTTTGGCAAGGGCACAAGCCCCACTGTTGAGTGGAGTAGATGTGACCAGCCTGTTACAGAACTAAAGCTGTACGATGTATCCAGTCCTTCATTTATCTTGTGGCTTAGGGCATTTGTGGATATTGACAACTATTTAGCTAGTAGTCTGGTTAATTTCTGTGATAAGAGATGGATTTTGTCCTTTGCTTCAAGCAGCAAAATATTTTTTGGTCTCTTGTGGTAAAAAATACCAATATTTTTGTTTGCCATTTCCACAGATTGAAGCTGCTATCTTCTAGTGTGGAATCAACCCCACTGTATTCATTGGGAATTACCGCTGAGTAAGTTGACAGAAAGCTACATAATAAAACTAATTTGAGGGAGCAAAGATGGAGATAGAACCCTTTATTAGTCGCTGAATCTGAAAATCAGAAGAAGACAAGAAAAATGCACTACATGTGGAAAAAAAATACATCTGATTAAAACAAGTTTGTCTTGATAGAGGAAGTCAGCTTCCTATTTATTTATTTATTTTACCTTTATTTTTACAAATAATGCAAAGTGGAAAACATATCCAACACATATCCTCTTCCTATTTTCCCCACAACTCTGTAAGGTGGATTGGGCTAAAAGAGGATAACATGCCCAAAGTCACTAGCTGGTTTTCATGGCTAAGGTAGGACTTGAACTCAGGGTTTTCTGCTTCCTAGCTTGGTGTCTTATTGGAGCAGCAACAGACCCTATGTAAGGAGTAAGGATGACCTTGACAGAGATAGGCAGATATATCTCTGAAGCATTTTGTAAGTCCACAAACAGATAACATTTGGAAACAGCTCAGATAGATACCTCCCTTAATCACTCAACAATAAAGTAGGGCCAGATGGGCAGAGCTGGTGTCATGGCGGTACAGCATGCGATCTTTAAGCTCTAAGATCTCTGCTGATATCTCCATTGCAGGACGGTCCCAATGGACCTAAGCTGTCCCATAGAGATGGTGACTGAGGAGGGCACATCCTGTTGATCCCAGGGACATCGCAAAGTCCCTGGTAGATCCAGGAGAAGCCCTTTTTTTCCTGCGGTGGAGAGGCAGCCATTAAAGCTGCTGAAGCTGGGACAGCTCCGGAATGGAAGAAAGCTGGAAAGAAAGTGTGTCAGTTTGGTGAGATAATTTTCTACTTATTTTTTTCTGGAGAGAACACCCTAAAAGACTAAAAATTAAATTTAAAAGTGAAGATAAAAGTGCTCAAGCAGCGAGATTAAGCACAAATTAAACCTGAAGGTTTTTTCTTTCTTTTTAGTGGAACCTTGGATTTTGTAAAAACTTTTCAATTTTTAAACTGGACTAGTCTTTCCTTTTTAATTTTATTTTTTCCTTTCAAAATAACTTTTTGGAAAAGTTGTTTTTTCTCTTGTTCTTTCTCTTTAATAATTTTAGATTCTTTTTATTTTTTTATTCCTAGTTTTAATATTAGAGGGGAAGGGAAAGGGAAATAAGTAGCACTGCCACCTGGAGGCTTGGATACATTGTTTTCCTTTCTTTCTTGTTGATACATTTGGTGTTACATTCAAGGACTCTGTGCTTTTCATTTAAAAGATGGTGGGAAGAGCATATAGATTGTTTGCAGGTACTCTTCTGTGGAACTACTGATAGCTGGAGTCTGGATTTGAAATTGAAGAAAGAAGATTGAAGTGATCTTGAAAAGAGAACTGGAATTTTTTTATTTTTTTATTTTGATTTAGTAAAGAGCCTCGAACATATAGTGGCAGTGCTTTGCTTATTGACAGAATTGCATTTTCTCTTTCCTTTTTTTTCTATTCCCCCCCAGTTAGATTTTTATATTTGGACTTGAGTCCTTTGATGCAAGAATAAGACTACTTTCCCCCCCTCCCTCCTCCCTTTGTTTTACCTTTTTAGCAAGGGGAATATACAGATTTCTGTCTTTTTAAATTTTTTCCTATTTTTTTTATTTCTTCATCCTTTTTCCATTTTTTTTTATTTTTTCCCTTTTTTTCTATATAATTGGAATCAATTGGATTAAGGTATTCAAATGCCTGAAGATTTTTTTCCCTTCCTTTTTTTATTTTTTCTTTGTCTTTTTTTTACTGGAGTGGCAGTTGGCTGCTCTTGCTTTTTCTTCTCAATTTTTCTACTAAGTACTCTAAGATGAGCAGAAAGATACCAGCCTCAGCTCCTTCAATCCTGACTTCTTCCTCCTCACCATCTGGAGGACAACGATCAATACAGGTGATGTATTACAACAAGAGAAGGAGAAAGAAGTGACACTGCAAATGATTATGCAAGGAATTCAAAAGATACAAGTAAAAACAGATAATATTGAAAAGAGAACAGAGAACACTGAGCAAAGAACTGAAAAGACAGATGAGAAAATTGAAAATATTCAACAGATGATGATGCAATACGAGGATAGAATTAAGAAAATTGAAGAACAAGATGTACAAAGAGATAAGAAGATTGGAGATATGAATATGATTGAGTGAAGTGGAAAGAGATAAGGGCAGATCTCTGCAATCATTGGGATGGGAAATTGATAGAACAGAATTCTATCTTAGATTTCAAAATATAGAAGAAGAAAAGGGTGAAAACCTTGCTGAAATGATGACAGAAATCCTGGCAGAGGCATTAGAGGTAACTAAAGAGAAGATGATGGATGGAATGGATGAGGTTTTTCATGTCTATACAAGATATGCAATGAGAAATAAACTGCCAAGAGAAGTTCATATCAGATTTACTAAGAAAATAATTAAATCACAAATATTGCAGGCAGCAAGAGAAAAAACACTAAAGTACAAAGATAAAGAAATAGTGGTACTGAAACAGGTACCGAGAAGAGTGAGAGAGATAAGAAGAGAATATTTATTTTTGACCAAAGAGTTACTTAAGAGAGGAATAAATTACAGATGGTTGATACCAGAAGGTCTCATGTTTACCTGGCAGGAACAAAGACACAGAATTGATACAGTTGAAAAAGCAGAGTTATTCTATCTGGAATATTTTAGAGGAAGGGAGGAAGATACAAGAAAAGAAGAGTCGTTAATTGAATTTCAAGAAGAATGTACAGCAGTAATTGAAAAAGAAGAAGGAGCCATAGGTGGTGTACCCAGAGAGCAACAAGATCCAAGATCTACTAGAGCAACAAATCCTTCTTATAAAGTCTAAAATGGATGAGAAAAAACTGATTACAATTAATATAAATGGGCTTAATTCAGCTATTAAAAGAAGAAAAATATTTTACAAGTTAGAGAAATTAAAATTTGATATAATCTGCCTACAAAAAGTACATATTAAAAAACAACATGATTATATATTGAAACAATAAAAATTAGGGAAATTATTTACAGCGTTGACACAGTGTAAAAAGAGAGGGGTAGTGTTACATATTAGAGATACAATCCCTGCAGAACAAATATATACAGATGATGATGGAAGGATTTTGATGGTGGAGATAACAAACAATAATCTAAAGATACTTTTAATAGCAATTTATGCCCCAAATGATAATCAAGAAGATTTTTACAGGAAATTACATAAGAAAATAATTGAACTGGACTATGCTAATATCTGTCTGATGGGAGATTTTAATGGAATAATAAATGACAAATTGGACTATGAAACACAAAAAAAAACAGCAAAGAAAGCTAGAAAGACATTGCCAAAATCCTTCTTTCGAATGGTAGATGAGACAAACTTAAAAGATGCATGGAGAGAGAGAAATGCAGAAAATAAACAATATACTTTTTATTCAAATAGACATGCATCATAGTCTAGAATAGATATGATATGGATGTCAACAGAATCGCTTTCTAACATACAAGACATTGAAATAGAAGCAAGTACCTGGGCAGATCACAATCCAATAACACCTCTATGGAAAGGACAAAAGAGGAGGTCTAGATGGACTTTAAATAATATGATATTAAAGGAAAACGACTTTAAACAGAAAATTGAGAGAGAATTGACTTTTTTCTTTAAAGAAAACACAAAAGAGGATACATCATTATAGAACCTCTATGACACAATGAAGGCTTATACAAGAAGCTTGATAATGGACTATACAAGGAAAAGAAATATAAAACAGAAAAAAAAACTTTAAAATATTGGAAGATGTTGGAAGAAATTGGAAAAAGAACTACAGAAATTTCCACAAAAAAGGACATTAAAATTAAAATGGACATAACTAAACATAAAATGGGGCTAATGGAAAAAGAAGAAATAGCACAAAAAATTAAAAATGCCAAGCAGAACTATTTTGAAGATGCAAAGAAACCAGGCAGATGGCTAGCATATAAATTGAGAAAGGAAAGAGACTTGAGAAGAATAAATCAATTGATAAATGAACAAGGACATGTATGTGACGGAAATGTGGAGAAGAAAAAAATTATTCAAGATTACTAGGGAAAACTGTACCATCAAGAGAATGTTCAGGAAGAAAGAATTCAACAATACTTACAGGAAGCAAATTTGCCTCAGATACCCAAAGATATTGAAATAATGTTAGAAAGTAACATAACAATGATGGAATTAACAGAAGCGCTAAAAAAGCAAAACATTGGGAAAGCACCAGGTCCAGATGGTTTGCCAGTGGAATTTTGTAAGACATTCCAGGAAACATTGAATCTTCACTTATTAGAAATTATGAATGAAGTTATGACAAAGAGAATACCCAAAACATGGTCAGAAGCATATATCACACTTGTACCGAAGGAGGACACAGACCCACAGCAAGTTAAAAACTACAGACCTATATCACTATTAAATTCAGGTTATAAAATTTTTGCTTCAATTCTGGCAGAAAGACTGAAAAGATAATTAAACAATTTTATTCATCATGATCAAAATGGATTTCTGCCGAAGAAACAGATGAAAGATAATATGAGAATAATTTTAGATACACTGGAATACTATGAGGCACATCCTGAAAAATAAATGGCTCTGATGTTTTTAGATGCACAAAAAGCCTTTGATAATGTGAATTGGCATTTTATGCTGTTACAATTGGACCAAATGGGCTTCGGTAAAAAATTTACTCAAGCCATAGAAATGATATATCATAAACAAACTGCAAAGATTATGACAAATGGAGAGTTAACAGACTTTATAGATATAAGAAAAGGGACTAGACAAGGCTGACCACCGTCACCTCTGTTGTTTGTGTTAACATTGGAAGTGCTGAATAGGAACATCAGAGAAGAAAAAGAAATAAAAGGAATGAAAATTAAAAAAGAAGAGTATACATTACAAGCTTTTGCAGATGACCTGGCATTTATATTAGAGGATCCATTGGAGTCAGCACCTAAACTGATAGAAAAGATAGAAGAGTATGGGAAAGTAGCAGGTTTGAAAATAAATAAAGATAAACAAAGATTTTAGCAAAGAACATGTTAGTAAGATGAAAGAAAGAATTGGAGGAAGTTTTGGGGATCCAGGTCACAAACAAGGTTAAGTATTTAGGAATACATATAACACCAAGATGTAGCACATTTAAGAAGGACAATTATCTCAAACTTAAACAACATATTGCGACAGACTTGATAAAATGGGAAAATTTACAATTATCACTGATTGGGAGAATATCTACAATTAAGATGAATGTATTGCCTAGAATCTTATACTTATTCCAGACAATTCCAATCAGATTAGGGAAAGAATTTTTTTGAAGATTTGAACAAAATAGTGCTAAAATGCATTTGGCAGGGGAAGAAAGCGAGAATAAAACTTAAATTGCTCCAAGATGCAAGAATAAGAGGAGGATTTGCTTTGCCCAATTGGGAATTATACTACCAAGCAGTGATCTGATGTGGGTAAAGGAGTGGATAACACTAAGGAATACTAGACTTTTGAATTTAGAAGGACATGACTTGCTGTTAGGGTGGCATGCCTTCCTCTGGTATAAGGGAACTAAAATGCAGGGGTATTTTAGAAGACATTATATTTGAGAAGCATTGTTTTTAAACTGGGAGAAGATAAAAAAGCAATATTATTTAAAAATTCCACTATGGCTATCTACTGTTGAAGTTTTTTCCTATCCTATAATATATAAAAAGGAGCAAACAGTTAGATATGGTGAAATATTGAATGAAAAGGGTGAATTTAAATCTATGCAAAAATTAGAGGAACAAGGTATAAAGATGAATTGGTTTTCATATGCACAAATACATTCAAGGTATGATAAAGATTCTAAAACAGAAGGTTTCTATGATAATGACTGATTTAGATAAGATTTTGACAGGTACTGATGAAAAGGTGATTAAAAAATTGTATGGACATTTGCTAGAGTTTAAATTAGAGGAAGAACAAGTAAAAGAAACAATGATTGCATGGGGGAAAAATTTTGGATATGGGATTGACTTAGATAAATGGCAAAAATTGTGGTCTCAAAATTATAAAATGACAATGTCAACAGCATATAAAGAAAATTTGTATAAGATGTTTTACAGGTGGCACTTACCCGCGACGAGAATTGCGAGGATGTTCAAGAATAAATAAGATAAATGTTGGAAATGTCATCAGATACCTGGTTCATATTACCTGGTTCATATTACCAGTGGACATGCTTGGATGCAAAAACATATTGGACTATAATCCACACATGGTTGGAAAAATGACAAAACAACACATAGACTTGAAACCAGAGATATTTTTATTGGGAATTATACCAGAAATATATTGTAAAGAATTGAAATATTTGATTGTAAATGTTTTAACAGTGGCTAGAATTGTATTTGCTAAGAATTGGAAAAATGTAAAAAATACCTATGCAGGAAGAAATTATTAAGAAAATCATGGACTGTGCCGAAATGAGTAAATTGACATTTGAAATTAGAGAACAAGAGGATAAACAATTTTATATGATATGGGATTTATTTTATCAATGGTTAGATAAAAAGACATGGTAAAGAAATAGATTAGTAAGCCTTACAATAAAAGTTAATAGATTGATATAGAATACAACATAAAATATATAACCATTGGATGAAAGAATAAGATTAAATCATAATGAAAATTAGAATTTCTCATATAAAATTATGGAAAAATAGTCAAATGAATGTTTAATAATTGATATTATATAAGCACAAGCTAGATCGATAAGGTGAGAATTTATATAACTTGTGAGTAATGGTAAAAAAAGGATAGCACAAAAGATTGTAACCAACTGACACACATATATATCATTGAAAGAGGGTTTTTATGTTTTTATGTTTTGTTCGTATGTTTGTTGTAAAAAATAAAAACTTTGTTTAAAAAAAAACAATAAAGTGGGGGCAGACTTTATTCAATAGTCTATGAAGCTTGAGACTCAAAGTAGTCTTTACTGCTATTTCACCACTGTTAGTAAAAGCCTAAAGGAAATACTTTTGTAATGAAGTGATTGCTTTTGATAATAGTGTTAGAAGCTGAATAGCTCACATCCCACACCATCATTGATTTTGCTCACTGATCAACAAAATGTGCACTTAATCCTAAATTAAAGCCATCTTGTTGAACCAATTGTCTAATGAATATTTCATAAGAATAACTAAAATTTAAGTTGATAGCAGAGGCAAAACCATAACATAGTACTATTAAGGTTCTAGATGTAAGTTGAGTCTAAAATTAATTTATGGGACCAGACCAAAAAAGACTGGAAAGAAAAATATAAACAATAAAATTTTCTTGTTTAAACCTTATTTCACATTGTGAATCACTACAGCCTTTAAATTATCCTGTGCTTTTTCTGTAAGATAAGATTTGAAGAAAGGATATCCTGACATATTCATTACATTGCATTATTTTTTATTTTTTGCATTCCTTCTTTCCTTATCCAGGGAGAATCATTTTTTAAGGAATCAAAGGTCACATTTTCTTGAAGGAATGTAGTTGGGAGGATGAAGCTGCATACTCTCAGTTTCATTTATATACTTATTTTGTCCTTCATTCTTTCTCATTTCCTTCCAGATATACATACAATTGATCAATCACCTCAAAAACAGAAAAGCTACCATCATCATTCATCATCTGAAAGAAATGAAGCAAAATACACTATCTGTAGTACCATAAGCTGCTTTTCAAATACTCATGCAAACAGGTTTATCTTCCTTCTGAGATAAAGGCCCAGCCAACAATACTTGTTTGTTAGACTGCCTTTTCTATGCTTTTTCCTCTTTCCAAGCTTATTCAATCTAAAGGAGAGATGTTGCTGCTACTTGCAAAGCACAAAATGTCACCTATAAAACTAGAGAAGTGATTGTAGACAGACTACGATTCATCCATGTTTTTTCTGCATAAAAGTCTTAAAATGTTACTGAAACAAAAGCAGTTTCCAATCAAAGTAAAGTGCAACAGAAAACAGTAGAATATCTATGCTTGTTTTTATCTGACTTAAAATTTAACATTCCTAGATTAATTAATAAATTATTGTATGTTCATGAACAGATTCTATGAGTAATATTGCATGAACTTTAGCAAAAGATGAAATATTGACAAATCTAATTTTACACTTGTAGCTGACTCACTGTGAATTAATCAAAACCTCTGTCACTGAAAATTATTAATAATAATCTAGGAGTCTTTGCAGCCATAGTAACAAGCAATGGTGCACAATTTTCAAGCTTATTAAAATGTGAATTCTTTGAACATCTAGATAAGGAAGATTTCAAAATAGTTAAGACATTTAGTATAAATATATTCATGCCACAGAATAACCATCATAGAGGATGTAATTTTATAAATGGATATATTTATATATCAGATATTTCCCTTCTTCCTTTTTCCTACCCTCAATCTATCCAAAAAAGACCAAAGGAATATACTGTAAGAAATTAAGTTAAATATATTTTGGAAAGTTAAAAAGATTTCAATTTAAAATACTGAATTACCATTACTTTACTTTCAGAGTTATATCACACTAATTTAAACAACCACACATTCACACATATGGACAAAGAGAGAAGAAAAGAGAGGGTTAGAGAATAAAAAGTTAATACATTTAGAAAAATGTTCAAATGCATCTACATTATTTTTTAGAAACAATGCTTATAAAATTTCTGATCATTTGTGGCTGCTTTATATACTATATTAGAAATATGAATTGTACAGCAGGAAATCAAAGTAACTTTAAATTGAAGCGTGCGATTAGCGAACTGGTTTTACACTGGCAGCATCCAACCACTGTTCCCATCATCATTCACCTAGTTGTATCACTCTTTTAACAATTATTCTTTACTTCTTAATGTATCTTTATATAATACATTGAGAGAATAAATAAAAAAAATAGTCTCTTATCATTTCCAATTTCAAAAATACCTCAAGAAACAAGTGACAAAAATTTGTCTGCCTGAGATTTTGGAGAGTTGCTATCATGCAGGCAAGATAATACTGAGGTACCTGAAGGTGACTGAAATCCAGAATTGTGCCTGTTAAAGAAAGAGGAAGGATGGGTGTGTGAAAAAAAGTTTGAATTGAATTAATTTTAAAATATGAAATTGTTACTAATGAGGTGTTTATGGACCAAGACTTAACTCTTGCTTTCAAAAGGCTCATTTTTGTTCTAACCATACAGAAGATGATTTTACAATTGAAGTTTTCATTCATTAAATTAATTCAAACACACATATAATTATTTCCATTATATTTCTTCATGTGCTACTGTTTTTTCTTATTATGTTACATTAAAATAGAGAAAATTTAAAGGAGACCAAAATGTGGCCATAACTGCCAGTTTGTTGACTTAAATAATATCAAGATTGACACTATATGTACCATGCCAGATAATACAAAGGATTTGTGTAATTTGTGGTTATAATACCACTTGATGTCAAACTTTTATAAAATAAGTGTGAAAGAAAACATGGCCCATAAAAACGGACCATTTCCCTTTATTCGTATATGGAAGGAGTTGCTTGTTCTGCTTTCTGTCACACAAATTAATTTTATATAGAAATTAGTGAAGAAAATATTTTTTAAAATTTATTTTTTGAAAGAAATCAAACAGGCTTCTATGCTACGGAAGAGTTTGGGTTCTGTTTGTAAACTCTACATACATGAAGGTGCTTATGACAACTTGCAGCTTTCAAGTGTCTGGACAAAAATTTGCAGTGCACTTGCTGCATTGAGGTTGTTGGAAGTTCACTCCAATGTACGTGTTTAAAAGCAAAACGTTCCAGACTGTAAATGTGAAAAACAGCAGATCATATATAGTGCACAGTGCAGATGATTTTAACAAATGGACTCATTTTTTCCACCCTCTTGAAAATATACAGATGTAAATGATTCAAACCTGGGGGAAGGATGGAATTAATGCAGGTCCAGTAATACTTCCAGATAAATAGGCACACATCCTGTCAGACGCATCTATGTTAAAATGAAAGGATAGAGGAGATGACTGAAGTATTTTAAGAACATCAGAAACTGAGGAAGGAGAAGCTCGCTTTGGGAGAAACCTTTTTTGGCAGAACTCTAAGAACATTTGCTTAAAAACTTTCAGCACAGTTACTTCTACTGAAATCAATAGTTTTGCTTCTAAACTCACATATTAAGGGTCAATCAGATTATAAATTTGCAAATCTGAAATTCTTTTTAGCTTGCACTGAAATGAATGGGAAAATGTAAAATAAAATGAAATGGATTCTGTTTTCATTGCAAAAGCATCACGGTGCTTCCAAATTGAAAGGATTAGATGGTGGCATCACTGTTGCCCAAGGGAAAATGGCTAGGGGCTCTTTTAATGTACATCCTAATTGCCCACTGAAGTGGTACCTATTTATCTATTCACCTTTCCACTGTTTTGAACTGCTAGGTGGGCAGGAACTGGGGCAAATGATGGGAATTCACCCTGTCATACAGCAGCACTTGAATCTTGAATGCGGGCTTGCTGATTGTCAGCCCAGTGTTCTAACCATACGAGCTACCAGCTCCAAACAAAATGGATGAACAAATATTTAGTATTTAGTATTTTAGTATTTATTTGATTTGTCAATCACTTACAAGATACAGGTATAAAAATAAATATAGTTTTGAATACATGAGATAGATACTTATAAGAAAAATAAAAACAATAGGACATGGACTATAGGCACGTTGGTGCGCTGATGCACGCCCCCTACAGACCTCTTAGGAAGGGGGTGAGGTCAAGAGTAGACAGTCTAAGGTTAAAGTTTTTGGGGTTTGGGGAAGAAACCACAGAGTCAGGGAGAGTATTCCAAACATTGACCACTCTGTTGCTGAAGTTGTATTTTCTGCAGTCAAGTTTGGTGTGGTTAACATTGAGTTTGTATCTATTGTGTGCTCTTGTATTGTTATGATTGAGCTGAATTATTCATTTGCAGGTAGGACATTGCAATGTATGATTTTATACACTATATTTAGATTGGACTGAAGGCAGCGTAGTTCTAGGTTTTCTAGGTCTAGAGTTTCAAGTCTGGTGGCATAAGGTATTCTGCAAGGAGTAGAGGAGCGGAGAACTCTTAAGTTAAGTTTGGATCCTTAACAAGGTCTTGACTATTTAGCTTGTATTTTATTTTCTGATTTTTTCTGCCAATATGTAAGACAGAGCATTTATTTGTTGAGATTTGAAGTTGCCATTTGTTTGACCATTCTGATACATAGTCAAGGTCTTTTTGAAGGGTAGCAGTATTGTCTGTGGTGTTGAATAGCTTTACATCATCAGTGAAGAGAATGCAGTTGCTCTTAATATGATCACAGAGGTCATTTATATAGAGCAAGGGTCCTCAACCACCGGGCCGCGGACCGGTACTGGTCCGTGGAGCACTCTGTACCGGGCCGCAAATAAATTTTTTTTAAAAAAAATGGTGGCTTTCTTTGCCTTCGGTGAATGCTGCTGGGATCGGGGATCAAGGACACAAATGAAAGAAGGGGAGGGAGGAAGCAACCGAAGCCTGTCCTGCTCTCTGGCTCAGCAGCTTCGGTTTCCTCCCGCCTCGTTCCTCTCTCAGTCGCTCTCTCACTGCTCCACCAGCCCAGGAAGAAACTGCTTCAAAGAAGCCGGGGGGGGGGTGGCTTTTCCTGTTGCCGCAGCTCCTCCGAAGCGCCCATTTACCCCCACCCCGCCTGCGCGCGGTTCAACCCAGTGCTCCGTTCTGCTTGCCTGCCTGCCTGCCTTCATTTCTGGTGAGAATAATAACTATTTGCCTCTTTTTATCAGCCGAAGCTGCTCCGAAACGAAGGCAGGCAGGCAGAACGGAGCACTGGGTTGAACCGCGCGCGGGCGGGCGGGGTGGGGGTAAACGGGCGCTTCGGAGGAGCTGCGGCGACAGGAAAAGCCACCCCCCCCGGCTTCTTTGAAGCAGTTTCTTCCTGGGCTGATGGAGCAGCGAGAGAGCGACTGAGAGAGGAACGAGGCAGACACCTGAGGGAGGGAGGGAGACACCTGAGGGATGGGGCTGAGGGAGGCAGGGCCGAGGCGCTCCCTGAACTTGGTGGTTTGCTGGCAGACGTTTTATTACCCGACTAGGTAACAACATCAGATGTTACCTAGTCAGGTAATGAAACGTCTGCAAGCAAACCACCAAACTCGGATTCTTCCCCTCCCCCCCCCGTCCTTGAAAAAGTGTTTGTGCTTGAAACTGGTCCCTGGTACAAAAAAGGTTGGGGACCACTGATATAGAGTATGAAGAGAGTTGGTCCTAGAACACTGCCTTGGGGGACACCACTGTTGACAGGTACAGAATTTGATAGGACATTCCCAATTTTGACCATTTGTTGTCTGCTTGACAGGAATGCTTCTATCCAGTTATGCAGGTGTCCAGAAATACCATAAGATTTTAGTTTTAGGAATAGTTTGTTGTGTACCACTGAATCAAAGGCTTTACAGAAGTCTATGTAGATTGTGTCTATTGTTTTGCCCTTATTGAGTTGTGTAGTCCATATGTTTTTGCAGTGTAAGAGTTGCAGATTACAGGATAGTTTTTTTCTGAAACCAAATTGTTTATTAGAGAGTAGGTTGTTTGTCTCTAAGTGGAGGATAATGGATTGGTTAATAATTGATTCTATGACTTTACAGGTGATGCAGAATAAGGAGATTGGTCTATAATTTTCAACTAGGCTAGGGTCTCCCTTTTTGAAGATGGGGATGACCGTGGCTTGTGACCATAGTTTTGGCAAGGAGATGGTCCTGAAAGATTTTTCAATTATGCTTAGAGGTTCGGCTATGGCAGTGGATAGCTTTTTTTTAAAGAAGTAGGCACATATTCCGTCTGGTCCAATAGATAGGGATGGTTTTAGATTGTGCAGTGCTTTTTCAACAATGTCTTCTGTAGAATTGATATGTATTAGATCATTGTAGTTGTCTGTGGTTCGACTAGGAAGTACTGGGCTTGATCCATTGCTGTTTACAAATAGTGAGCCAAAGAATGTGTTAAAGAAGTTTGCTTTGATGGTGTCATCGTTGCAGTCTTTACCATTAGGTCCTTTTGATTTCTAGTAAGAATATGTTGTAATGGTCTTCAACAGTATTGCATCCAGTGAATAGAAAGTGCCAATCAAGGGAAGAGAGATCGTTGTTTATAAGATCATAGTTGCCTTTTTTGAAGTTATAATTGGGGATTTTGTCATTGTGATGATTTTTGTGTGGACATATGTTGAGACAAAAATCAATCATGTTGTGGTCACTGTTGGAAAAGGGTTCTTTAATTTGTATTCCATAAATTGAATTCAAACTATTGCAGAAGATGAGATCAAGGCAGTTGTTAAGCCTAGTATTGTTGGTTACTAGTTGTTCCAGTCCTAGATTTGTTACAGTATTGTAGAAGGTTGCATGTATAGGTTCAATTGTACATTCGTTTAGGGTCCAGTTAATATGAGGTAGATTAAAGTCACCAAGAAAGATAAAAGCCTGTGGGCAGGATGCTGCCCATGTTAGTAGTGCATTTAGCTTGTTTACATGTTTGATGTCATAATCAGGGGTTCTGTAACATAGTAAGAATCGAAATATGATATTTAAGTACAGTTCACAGACGATGGTTTCAGGAAGAGCAAGCTCTTGGGTAACTTGGATGTTTTTTAGATGTAAGGACTTTTTATAGAAGATAGCAACACCACCTCCTCTACGGATTTCACGATTGGATCGGTAAACATGATAATCTCTTACTGAGGTAATGGAGTCAGGGAGAGATGCATTGAGCCATGTTTCAGAGACAAATATGATGTTGAATTTAGCTGTATTTAGTAAGAGGAGAAATTCAGGTATTTTATTTACAAGGCTTCTTGCATTGAGTAGCTTGCATTTAAGACCAGTTGTAGTTTGAATTGAGGTAGTTGGGGGCGTGCATGCCTAGTCTTGGGATAGAATAGAATAGAATAGAATTCTTTATTGGCCAAGTGTGATTGGACACACAAGGAATTTGTCTTGGTGCATATGCTCTCAGTGTACATAAAATAAAGGATATTTTAAGTAAGATATTTCAAAAGTAAGAAATTTTAAAAAACGAGTCACATGGAGAGTAGAATTGGCCTTTAAAGAAGCTGGAGATGGGATGTTCTCACAAAAAGAGAAGTAAGGATGATGTAAACTAAATGTGAATTGACTGAAGAAAAAGAGGTAAGAAGCGCAGCAGACATAGATGGTACTTTGCAGACAGAGACCATAACCTCATCAGCATTATATACTTTATGCTGTATAAACAGGGAGCAAACCCCGCACTCACTCACACTGATCATGTTATCTAGTTGAATAAAGAAAAAGTTCTGCAAGCAAATAACCAAGATCAGAGAGCACCAACCCTATGCTATAGATATTCTCTTTTATTATATATATTATATATATTATCAGAAGCAGAATGTTCTGTTGGAAGCCTATGTTGGGAAGGCATGAAAGCAGGCACAGGCATTCAAAAGGCAAACATTATAGCAGGCAGCACATTATTAAGGCTTAGCTGCCTATCCTTTAATCATTAGAGAAAGAGCAGACTTGCAGTTCAGGACAGACAAATAGAGGGTAAAAGAACACTTAGCTGATTTAAATGAATTCAAGTCTTCAGGACAGAATGAATTAATGTATTGAAGGAATTAGCAGAGGAGATCAGATCATCTAAGCGTAAACATCTGAAACATGGAGAATTTTCAATCTTTGAAGGCTCCAGGAGACTGCAAGAGGAGAAATGTATTTTTAAAAAGGAAGGAAAAGGACTCCAGAAATTACAGAGAGAGGTTTGTAAAATCCTACATCTTGTGAGAGAGAAAAAGAAAAGAAAAGCTAAGTATAGGATAAAAAAAACCTGGCTTAGCAATAATACACATGTAGGGGAATTTGAGCCATTCTGATCTAGTAGATCACACTGAACATGAACCAAGAGTATATCACAGATGTTAAAAAGGCAGAAGGGTTTTGCTTAATGTATTAATAGCATAAAATACAGGCGCAACTATGGTAACTGTATCTTGTTCTGGGGAACAGAATCTATGCAGGACAAAAACACGGGTGGGAATCAGATTTTTTAATAACCGGTTCTGTGGGCATGGCTTAGTTGGTGGGCATGGCTTGATGGTCATGTGACTGGGTGGGCGTGCCAATTTGACATCACTCACATTGATGGGCACTTCTCTTCGCCTCGCCTCTCATGACTGTGGGGATGCTGCAATGGTCGTAAGTGTGAAAAATGATCATAAGTCACTTTTTTTCAGTGCCATTGTAACTTTGAATGGTCACTAAATGAACTGTTGTAAGACAAGGATTGCCTGTACAAAAATACAAAAGGCTTCTTTGCTTGCAAAAAGCTGCCCTAAATACCAATCATTAGATTAAAAATACCTGCAAGCCGGAGTTGCCTTAAGGAATTAAAATAGTTAAAATGCAATGATAACTATCAAGCATCCATATCTTGCTCATAAAGTGAAACCTTTTAGCAGAGAGGCCATTTAAGCTCTCCAGAAAGAGCACACCCAGGAAAAGCAATCCTTAGAACCATTTGCACAATTTAAAGATACCAGCTGGTCTCACTCACCTCACAAGATATCCTAAGGAAATCATCCAGATTTAAAGAAAGGTCACATGCCCCCCAGAAAGGCAGTAAAAAATCAGTGCCCAGCTTGCATCCTTCTTCTTGGAAGTACACCACAAAAGGACAGTGCCAGATACCACTAAAGCAGTGAAGAAAGACCCCCCCTCAGATAGAAAAAGAAACCATGAGGCAGAAAAAAATTCAAACACAATAGAAATAATTTTCTATTACCTGTTGCTTGTTAAACCAATTATCAGAACAAATAGAAACAGGAACTAGCCAGATTTCAATCCAGTTTCTTTTCAGGAACAGAGATTGACTTTTTCCTTCCAAACAAAGCTGAATAGGGAAAATTATCCCATCAATAAACACAGGATTAAACATCACCAAGCACAGAATTAAACTTCACCAAAAAACAGTTTTAGACCAAAACTCAGAAAGGGTATATGAACTCACATTTCAGTGTCAATCTTTCTAGCTAGCCAAGAAGACTTGCTGAATGTCACTCATCTTTCCTTGTCATTAAAAGTTTCTTTCCAGAAGCTCTGCTTCATTATTCAATTATTTCTTCAAAGTGCTAACTCTAACAGGGGAGTATTTCCTTCCAACAGCAGTTTAAAAAAGCTTAAATAGTACTTCTCCTTTAAGAAAGACAAGACAAAAAAGAATTCGGAATTAACAACAAACTGCAACAATTAGATAAAATTTTATTAGGACCAGACAAAAAAAAATATTAGAAACAGAATTAGAAGAAGAAATTGTAAAAGGAAATATGATCGCTTGGAGTAAGAAGGTAGGGCGCAGCATCACATTAGCGGAATGGGAGAAAGTATGGGGCAGAAACAATAAGATCACCAAATCGGCAGCATATAAGGAAAATCTTTATAAAATGTTTTATAGATGGCATCTCCCCCTTCGAGGTTAGCGAAGATGCACCCTAACATGAGTCCGTATTGCTGGAAGTGTAGGAAAAAAGAAGGAACCTTTTTCCATATGTGGTGGTCTTGTACAGAAACCCAAAAGTACTGGAAGAAAATCAAAACTTGGTTGGAAGAAATTACAAAAGAGCAGATCAAATACAAACCAGAGTCCTTCCTGTTAGGGATCTTCAACAAACAAATTTCCAAAAAAGGTAAATACATAACAATACACATTTTAACAGCGGCCAGATTAGCCTTCGCTCAATATTGGAAACAACATCAAACTCCAGATGAAATGATTATTGAAAAAGTTTCAAAATGTGCAGAAATGGATAAATTGACTTTGGCGCTAAAAAACAAAGATACTTCACTATATTATGATAGCTGGAATTGTTGGTATAACTGGATTGACCAAAGATAAATTATATATCATAAGGCATAAGTGAAAAGTATTAACTTACAATAATGAGGTAGCGATATAAGTAAAGAACAGGTGTGTGTACATGACATAAATTAAGGTTATGGAAAAAAAAAAGATCTTGCAAACTGTAAAAATAAGAATGCTTTTAACCCTCTCTCTCTTTTCTTCTTTTTTACTTTTTTCTTTCTCTTTCTTTTTTCTAAATTCCTTCCCTCTCTCCTTTTCCTTCTTCCTTTCCTTTCCTTTGCTTATTTGTGTATGTATTGTTGGTTGGTTTTAATTGTAAAAACTAATAAACTATATTTTTTTTAAAAAAAGAAAGACAAGCTGTCAGGTTTCCAAGTGAAATGGCTACACATATGTCAATTTCAGGATCCACACAAGCAAAGTACCAGCAAAGGAGGGGAAAAAAAACCCTCCAGAGAAGCTCCAGAGATAGGAAGTCTAGTCCTGCCAAGAATGTAATAAGGGCTAACGGAGAGGCAGTTTTTGTAAGCAACAACCCAGAATGTAAGGAATGCCTTCCTTACAGGATTAGGCCTGTAAAGTGGAAAAAAACAAAAGGAGATTTCTTCTAACAACCGGTTCTCTGAACTACTTCGAAAATTAACAACTGGTTCTAGCGAATAGATGCGAACTGGTAGAATCCCATCCCTGACATAGACAAATCTAAACAGCTAAAAAAAGTTGGATATTGTATGTTTAGCATGCATAAAAGGAAATTGAGGAGAGATGTTGTCAGATATTTTAAAATATTACCATTTGGAGGAAAGAATGGAAGAGTCTTGAGAGCAAGAAGAGAGCCAGTAGATCAATACTATAGGCACTGAATATTATATGAAGGTTAGATAGTAGAGGAGTTTCTCCATATAAGAAGTGCTAATCTGTTAAACACGTTCCCTCATTAAACGTTATGTCCCTTTTCGCTGAAAGTGAAGGTATTCAATCCACCTGTTTGAATTGCTTTAGGAGATCCAGAATTGCTTTAGGACATCCAGAATTGCTCTAGGAGATTCAGGAGATCCAAATCAGTGGTCGCCAACCAGTGGGCCGGTGACCACTGGTGGTCCATGAGAAAATGTTGGTGGTCCACAGAGAAATGCCCCCCCCCAAAGCAATTAATCCAGGCTGCGCGGGGGACACAAGACTGTGCCACCCACATGGCCTGCGGGGAATACAAGGCTTGCATTGCTTGCATTGCTTGCATTGCTTGCATTGTGAACGACACGAGGTAGTGAGGGTGGGGAAAGGATGGAGGGGGGAACTCTCTCTCTCTCTCTCTCTCTCTCTCTCTCAAACTGCAGCTGGAGACGGTATCCTTAGATTCCAAAAAAGGGTGATTGTTCAGTAGGAAAACGCGGTGGAGAATTTTCCTGCAGACTTTTTTTTGGGGATTTTCCCAGGGTCTCTCGTCCACAGGATTTAAAATTATGAGTTTGGGGGTCCCTGAGGTCCAAAAGGTTGGCGACCCCTGATCCAAATGAATAGGCTTTTGAGATAAGGAATTTATGTCATCCACCTCTATTATTTTATTATCCTACAGAACATATCATGTTCAAATCATTCCCTGCCCCCTAGAAATAAGGATACTGTAATTTTTGTTCATCCTAATGTTGAGTCTTGCTACAATATTGACTGTTTCCATTGCATTTCAAGGAAGCAGGCAAGTAATGAAGCAGAAACAGTCTGTAGACCACCTATACTGTACTTCCATCTTTTAATACTTTTCTAATATAATTCTCTGCTCTCTAGTAATTATTATTACAGGGGTTGCTCACTCACAGGCCAATTAAAGGATTAGAAATGAGTTATGAATGAATATGGTATAATTTCTGTAGATAAAACTCATACAGAAACATTTAAAAATGTGAGCTCTTCCTTCACATATATGTATAGAGAGAAGCACAGCTGTAACTGATTGGAAAAATGAAATGTTATCTCCCACTGCCTATGTTATGGAGAGAAGCCAAGCTTCTGGAAGATACAAATTCTTCCCTGAACAATAGCTTCACAGAAGAAATAGAAATCACTGCATGTTATCCATCTACTTGCCAGCTACTAAATGATAAATAGAATTCAGAAGCTGATTAGATGGCTAAGGACAAGACTGCTGATGGGTAGATGGATGAGTGACTGGTGAAGCTGGATTCTGGAGTGTGCTGGAGAAGAAGATGGCATGTTTGATCCTACAACCCATCTTTTTGACAGCAGAGCAAATCTGGGAAGAGAACCATTTGGGACAGCCTGAAGGAAAACTGAATCTTGTGGGACAGGCAGAAAGCAGCAGAGCTAAGAGTAGAGAAGAAAACAAAAGTTGAAAGACTGAGATAAAAGTTTAAGTTTAGTTTTATTTAATTGATCTGGCATTTCCAAGAGAGAGAGAAACAAGTCTCCTATAGTGTGAATAAACAAGATAAACTTACCACACAGATAGACAGTATAAAGAAACTGTGAGAGGGAAAGCACTTTCGAAAGAAGAAAAATACAATATTTATTATATTTAAAAGAGCACATACAGAAATAAAATCAGATAATATAAGTTATTTGGACTCAGTCCACCAGCTAACAGAAACATTGAAATTTCTTTAAGTAAGTAAATAGATTACAGATTAGTTGTTGATCCTCTACTTATATGAATCGAGTAGAATTTGTTACATCTTATAATTTGTTAGAAATATTCTTCTCTGTTTTATTTCCCACTTGTGTTCATGCATTAAGTTTTCTGAGCTAATTAGCTCCTGGACTTTGTTCATCTGATGAATTCAATTCTATTGAAACTATTAATTTCAAATCTTGTCTTTACAACGTTGTAAGTAATTCTGCAAATTTGTTACCTGTTAGTTCCAGCATAGTATTTAGATCTCAAAATAGTTTGGGGTTTTTTGGAGTCTCTACTAAAGTCCCTAAATAAATATATTTGAGGAAACTATCACTGCAACAAATAATGTAACGATAGCATTGAATTGCATTTTAGCTAATAGCTCAAATTCAGAGTCCTGGACGTTTTTTTTCTTTTGATACAGAGCTACACAACAACAGCCAAGCCAAACATTACTGGAACTAAACCATTCTGGGAAATATTTGATTGGATTGTGAAAGCTCATTTTTTTTCAGTTGATTATTGCTCACAGTAGAAGATTGAAAGTTAGTCCTGGGTCCTAATTTTTTTAACAGTTTTATTGATAATAAAATGACACAAAGCTAAATTGAAAGATATTTTGATTTCCACATTGTATAAATGGCTGCAAAAGTTGATGGAGTTAGCAGAGATTACAAATCTGTCTGTTTTGGTTAAAGAAAAAAAAATACAATTAATTATTTTTCTACTTGGAAACTGCTGTTGAACTTTGTGCTATAGGTGAAAAAAATAAAACTTTGATTTTAGGTTTTGCTCATTAGGTTTGTTGTTATACTTGGGGTTTGGAGATCTCTTCTGCTATCTCTTCAGGAATTGCCTGAGGGAGATGCCCCCTCCCCCATGGAATTAGCAGGAAGTTTTGCTTGGGCCTTAATGCCACAGAACAGCAAAAAAAAAAAAAAAAAAAAAACAGAACAGAACAGAACAAAAAACACATTTTTAAAAAAGGAATCTAGGAGCAGCTTTGTGTGAATGTATATGAAGGGGTTAACCTCTATCTAATTATAAATGGTGTTTCTCTGTGTGTGTACCTGTGTATGCAGCTAGTTTTACAATACAGGTAAAACAAACATGCAGGACAATTTTCGCTCCCACCAGACAGAAGTACAAGGTGTGCAGAACTTGCTGGGCCAGCCACTCTCAACTACAATTCTTACATGATTACATCAAACTGGTTACAATATAAATGATACAAGAAAGAAAAACATTACAATGGATTTCACATTACAATGGATTTTCAATTACAATGATTTTCAATCCCCCCCCAATCTTTCTAACTGTCTTCTGGGGATTGAAAAGAGCCTTTTAGTCTTTTATTGGTCCATCTCAGAGTCCTTTTCTTCATGTCTCTGGGTGGCATAGGCTTGGCCTGGTAGTCAGTCAGGCTTGGGAAGGTCTGCTCACTCTGGTTTGCTGTAATGACTTTCAGTGGAGGCTGGATCCAAACCCAATTCTTTGGCTCCAATGGATGGAATGTCTCTAGGGAGCAGCATCTGCTTCCACATGTTGCAGGGCTGAAAGACAAAGAACAAAGGTCCCCTCCCCGCTTCGCTGGTAATTCTACCAGGAAAGGCATTGTAAAAGGATTAGAGATGGTGTGTGTGTGGAGATAGTTTGCAGGCATGGTTTGAGGAGGAAGAAAAATAACACCTCAGTATTGCAGTTACTAAACAGATAAATCAGTTTCAACAAAATGGAGACGCAACAGATGAGAAAGGAAAACTGGATTCCCATACTTCAGGAAAAAGATGATCAGGTAAAATCATTTAAACACACAGTAAATGCAAGGATGAAACTTTTCTTGTAAATGAACTTAAAACATTCACTAATAACCTTGGATTTTTCTTAAAAGCACAGAGAGGAGAGAAAATTGAACTCTGTTCCTCATCCAGTCTAGTTGGCCAGACCAGACTTTCTTTTCCCCTCAGTGTCTCTAACTCTTAACAATTTAAAATTAATATCTGAAGGGATCAGAGACATTTAACAGTTGCAACAGTTACCTCAAGGACACACAAAGACTTAGACACACACACATATGCGCGCGCACACACAAACACAAGGACACAAAGAGGAAAACAAAACTCTGAGGTTTACACACATACTGATCATTCCCACAATAAATATCTCAGTTAAATTGGGGAAGGCATAAATCTTAAGGAACAAAGGTTATTATTTTAACAAAGGTGGGGGTGAGTTTCTGCTTCTGAGGTGAGTTTCTGCTTCTGAGTTTCTACTCTTTTTAGAGGAAATATTCTGCCTTTTTAATATTTCCTAGGCTATTTCAATTTTCTAGGAGAGGGGTGGGTGCTAACTTCCTACAAGCTTAAACTGAAAAAGGCAGCAAATATTGTTGTGAAACCAGATTTTGAATTTGAAACTACTTTTACACTGTAATTTTAGAAAACAGTTACAAATAAATTTCACATCTGTTTTGTTAGTCATTAAACTTCAGTTTCAACCTACTTGTGGCTGATTTTCTGACCAAGATAAATCTGAAATGTTTGTGTTACTGAATAAGTAATTGCTGTTTACCAAAATGAGGAACCGCTATAAATAGTGAAGTGCGTTGAAATGAAATCTTATATAACTGGTGCTAGAAGAACTAGTATATGGTACAAAAATCATTAGTCAAACTTAACTTAAAAATTGGAGGCTTAGTCCTCCCCCACCTCTATTTTCTGTATAACTGGAAGCTTACTTCAAAGTAATCTTTGCACTAGCTGCAAGTGTGACTTTTCCTGGTATCTCCACCAATGGATTCAAGAATGTGCGGAAAAATGAGTCCAATATTCCAGAGTTTTCAAATGCAGCATTATCATTTTCTTTGTTTTATATTAGAAGAAATGTTAAATGTTGAAGATAGGTCGGATGTAACAAAAGGGCTTAGGTGACAAAAGTGACTAAAAAGAAAAGATGAAAGATATGTTAAAAGAAGGAAATAACTATGAAAGAATAACATGTATCAGAGATTGTGATAATTTACATGCCTTTAGCAAGACATGGTACAAGTCAAAAAAGCAGGCAAAATGAAACAGTTATTATATATATTTTAAAATGCTATGAAGTATCATAATGCATAATAACATCCTTAACTAAATGAAATGGGTATTAACCTGGGAAATGAAAAAGATTAATGAGAATAGATAGCATAATGAAGTCTTATACTAACCTAGTAGTCAGGTAAAAAGTTCTTTAAATTCCTTTTAAAGGTTTTTATAGAAATAAATTGAAAGACCAGTGGTATGAGCAGTGATATGTGTATATGTGTGTGCATGTTAGACTGACAAAAGCCACATCATAGTATTTCAATGTAAGTCCCACTCTTTTTCTATATCTGTCACAAGATTGCATGAATGCCCCAAAGAGTGAAACTTCAGCATTACTCTATTTATTTATTTGTTTGTTTTGTTTTGTTTTGTTTTGTTTCTCAAGCATGTATAAGAAAACAAGTATAAGTATGAACATAACATACAAACATATAAGTGTAAACAAGTATACGTATATACATAATAAATGGGTATACACTTATGCACGCCCCCTTACAGACTTCTCAGTGCTGCAGCTATTATTCTGATTAAGCTAGCAAGTTTGTGTAGATGCTGCTTGAAAGCTTATTTTAGAGTTTCAGTGATGGCCCCTTGAAAGTCTGAATCTCCATGACCCTAGAGCAAAGATCAGAACTAAGGGCCTATTCAGAGGAATGTACGGAATGAACAGAACTATAGGGAGAAAGATAGCAGATAAATATTGGGAAGGTGGGGTGGCATGGAACCAAAAATTTCCTAAATATAAGCAGTTGTTGAATCTGGTCTCTGACTTGAATAGAGTCAATAAAGAATATTGTACAACATGAGAATAACAAGGTAGGCCCAGAACAGTTGTAATGACTGTTTTTGACTAATCAGCACAGAAAGAGAAATTGAGAATATCCAGCAATCTATCACGTTTATCTAAATATGAAAAAACAAGGCACGCACCATACATTTTATTTATTTTTAAAAATTATATTTATTTACACACAGTGATTCCAGATGGTTTACAGCATTAAAAATTCACACAAAAAATTCATAAAAACCCACTTTTCCTCCAGCCCCACGACAGCAACAGATACCTGCACACCAGACATATAAACCCACAATCTTCGAGAAACCTTCAGATCATATGAATATTGACCAAATGAAAATATAGTGATCCTCATTTTAATAAATAGGCACAAAAGTAGCTGCTCATCAGTCATGACCTTGAGGCTGGAGACAGTAGAAAAGAAGTCACAATAGAGCATAAGAATATGATCAGGCTGAAATATAATAATCTTTTTTAAAAATTTGAACTCAGGTTAAGATAATGCGAGGACAGTTCCCTTGAGATTCTCCAATTGGGTGTCCTTCAAAATGTAATAAATAATAATTTATCTAATCCAGTTATGGTTACCATTGTCATCATCATTATGATCTAAAAGAAAAAACTGAAAGTTGAAAGCTAATAAAAATTCTGTAACAGTTGACCACATATCCTCAAAGTCAACAAAAGTGCAAAAGACCTGACTACTATCAGCATATCAATGATAATGAAAACCTTAATTGTGACTCTGGACACTCAAAATAAATTAAACAAAATAGGAGCCAAAACTGATTCCTTAGGGATATTTATTGTAGGGGGAAGTTCTGAGAATTATAGTAATAAAAAGATAGTTGCTAAAGCTCATTTTATCAGTCTTACTTTTACATATTCTTTTCTCCAAGAAAAAGTGCTAATTCCTATTTATAAAGTAAATCTCAAAAGGGAGCATTTAGTCAGGATTATATCAAGAAGACGGAATTATCTACTCTATTAAAGAAAAACATGTTTGGATTTGTGCTCTTTGTCTGAATGTGAACAACTGTATAGTGATTGTTGCTTATCAGGAAAGCATGTGCTCTTTTAACCTATATTCCTGAGATATATACCAAGAGTTATTTATATTTACTGCATTAAAGCTATTATGGGACACAGGATTGACAAATCTACACACGTCAATAGGTTGTTAGAGCACATACTTATCTATGCAAATTTATTCTTTCTAGCTAAGGAATTTATGCAAAACTTCTTTCTATAATATATAGTTCCACACAACTTATTTTTGTTACTATTTCTTTTTTTATCTGTATGTTATTTATGATTAGTGGTTGTCTTGTCAACTTAGCTCATATGTTTCTGCATTGTTTGAACTGTATTAAAAGTGACATTTGTTGTTTTGTGTGAGAGAGCAAGTAGAAAAATGCAAGTTTCTCTGCCTGCTCAAATGGTCTGAAAATTTCTCCAGCCCACCCACGAATGTGTGAAAATTACCTCCATGTCTTCTCAGTCTGAGAATGAAGCTGAAAAGGTGTGGAGACACTTTCATATTAGCGCTACAAATTGCCAATTTTAGCAGAAGGAATAGATTAGATCCTGGAATATCTGCTTTGCTCAGAGTTATAGAAGAAAAACATACCACAGATAAAATCTACTGCCTGTCTACTGCCAGATAGCCTAATAGACTATCTGGCCTTGATCAGGAATAAACAGGAAGTAACTTTCCAGATGTCAGCTGTCATGCCCCTGGTGGAGACTGACTCTGAGGTAGAGGAGGAACAGTGGACAGGGAGTGGAAGTGTGGCTCCAGAGGTTGTGGAAGAGGCTGGGGAAGGTCAGAGACCAGCTGAGCAGTCAGAAGAGGACCCAGGCCTATCCCCTATCCATCCTAGGTCATGCAGGGAGGAGAGGATAAGGGAGAAACGTGGTCTCCTCAGGAGGAGAGGGCCTTGATCCTCTTCATGGGCTGCAGGTGTGACAACTGAATAAGAGTTTGGACCTGCGTACTGGCAAACGCTGGAAACAAATTGTGTAAATATCTCTAGTTTATAGTTCCTCTCAGAGTTTGGTGTTCTTCCCAGTGTGTGTTATCTGTGGACATAATAAGCATAATAAGCCACATAAAATTAAGATTTTGAGCTAAAGGTTTCAGTAACAACTGGAGGGAATATGAATTTGCACACCATTGAGAAAAGCACAATCAGAGCTCTAAGACTCATATGTGTATGCACCTTTGACTCCTGGTACTATCTGGACTAGATGCTGCAGTTTTCTTAGCAAGATTTTCAGAAATGGCTTTCCATTGCTTACTTTCTAGGGCTGAGAAGGTGTGACTGGCCCACTCAGTTGGTTTTGTACATAATGTGGGAATAGAATTCACAGTGTCCTGATTTCAAGCCTGGTGTCTTAACCACTACCTCAGACTGGCTCTTTGAAAGTCAGTGGAACAACGCAAAGAAAGGGAATTATAGAATCAATGGCAGAGAGAACATTTTAATGGGGTTTAGTGGTCAGGAGGTTGAGCTATCAGCAGCAGCTAAGAATATTACATATTGAGTGATAGGCACTCAAGTCTTATGAAGTGTAAACAGGAAGAAAATCAAACAATATATGCTTGTAGTTAGTAAAAAATCAATTCTAGTTTAACTCCATCTGAGAGATATAATCTTTACAGTGGCAAGAGAAAAAAATGCTGAGAATGCATTAGAACAACAGTGAAAAATCAGGAAAGAAAATTAATGGGTAAGGAACAAGAAAGAAGAAAATCGAGAAGCAGACTTGTCTTTTTCTAAATCTCAAGATAGTTATGAGTAAAACGAGATGAAAAGAGGTTTTTCTTTCTAAAAGCTATAGTACCATGAATAAAATATAACAAAATGTAAAAGAGTAAAAGATCCAAAAATGTAATATTTCCATATTTTATAAGGAGCTTATATTCATAATCTTGATAAGAGGGATGGTAGCCTGATTTACAGAGGAAAGGCATATTCAGTGCCAGCCCTCTCAAAAAACAGAGGGATGTGATCATCTTGGGCACACGGTTTTGGCAAGTTAGGGAATAATAAATAGAAGGTTTTGGTCATTTTTATGAAACTGCTGTTCTTTTCATTAGAAGGAAATATTACAACACAGTTCTGTTCAGAACTCTGTGAGCAGTTCTACAAATCCATTGGTTATTTTTTCTAAAATTCTATAAGATAAATATAAATATAAAATTATATAAGATAAAGGTCTTCTGCAGTCATGACATAAGCCTAAGATTGAAAATCAGGCTTATCAGATGTTACATCTTTTCTATCCTGCTCTACGGAGTAGAAAGTTAGTTTCTGACATAAAGTCACTTGAAGAAACTAGAAGCATTTGAAATATGGATTTACAGGCAGCTGTTACATATAATCTGGGTTGACAACATTAGAAATGAGGAGGCAATAAGCCACCTGGAAAAGCCAAGGGAAATAATCAAAACCATAAAAAAAGCAAAAGAATATTTTGGACATATGATGCGACGCTTGGAAAAATGCGGCATACTTCACTTAATCCTCCAGGGATTAAAGCAAATGAGGTCCAGGCAGAAGAAGAACACCATGGCTTCAAAATCTAAGAAACTGGTTTGGACAAACTAAGCAGCACTTTTTCATGTGGCTGTTGATAAAAAAACATGATTGCCAATGTCCAATGATGGATAAGGCACAAGAAAAATAAGAATAAGATAAATATGCAGCTAAAGCATTTTGACAATGAAGATATTTGATGATTCTTTCTTGAGTGCATTTTTGTTGAATCACTATGTCCAAATTCATGGCCCTAATCAATTTATTTTGAGAGGATATGTGAGAAACAGTGTTTCTTTTTCATGTATTTTTCCAGGCAGAATTATGTAAAACTTACACACACACACACACACACACACACACACACACACACACACATTTAAATGTATATATATTTACATACCACCACCTTTTTTTACTTTTTTTTGTCTTTCATGGTTCTATATGATCATGAAGTCCTCAAGGGATCCTGGGAGGAACAAACTTCCCCAAACCCCAAAAACTTTAACCTTAGACTGTCTACTATTGACCTCACCCCTTTCCTAAGAGGTCTGTAGGGGGCGTGCATAAGCGCACCAACGTGCCTACCGTCCCTGTCCTATTGTTTCTCTTATTCTTTTATTTTTCTTATATGTACCCATTTCATATATTCACAACTATGTATACACTTGTACTTATTATCTTGTAAACAATTGACAAATCAAAATAAATAAATAAATAAATAAATAAATAAATAAACTAGTAAAACCTGTACAAGTCTTCAAAAGCAATACCAGGACATGTATAGTTGGTTGGAGTATACATGGCTACAAGATATAGTAGTTCAATCAATGATAATACTGTCCATGTTGTCTGACTAGTTGGTACATAAAAGAAAACTTACTTTCAGGCAAGCAAGTCACTAGTAGAATTTCATCAATATAATCTGTCCAATCACTATCTAATCTGTCATTTCCTTTCATCATTTTTTTTGCCAATTTTGCAGTTAGGAGTGAGACAAACTGCAAAGTAGCAAAATTTATTTGTACACATGGTGTTCATCCTGAATGTACAGAGTGATTTCTGGGAAACGAATCCATTAGTTGACTGTAAACCACAACCTTATAAATGTTAACAGTACTTCTGCTGCAAAGTATTGGATTCCTTTCCCAAGGTACTAGTAAATGATAAACCTCTTAGCCCATAATTGAGTTCAGTTACCCATAGGTGCTTATATAGCATTTTTTCTTAGCTTATTTATTCACCTGAATATAAGTCTGGGTGAAATGACCAAAATACTTATACTTTGTGCTCAGAATGTACAATTCCCTCCAAATCATAATAAAAGTCACTTCCCCTTAGGGAGGACTATTTCTTTTCAAATGTCACCATGAAAATATCCTGCTATTTTTCACTGTCTTTATATTTCAAGCCTGTTGCGCTATATATCTTGCACTGCCTATAATCTATGAATACAGATATAACTAGAAAAAGTTTGAACTTAAAAGGACAAAGTTATAGGAAGAGTTCTACTAAGCTTATAATATATTTTGGAAACCAAAAGTGTTTTTTTTTTAAAAAAAAAACTGAAGTGATTAGATATTTCAAAATAATGTAACTATTTAAAAATTTCTCATATACACAAATACACCAAGGCACATGGAACGCTGTTACCTTCCCACCAAAGAAGTATTTATCTATTTGCATTTGCATGCTTTCAAACTGCTAAGTGTTAAGTTTGGAGAATAATGGAGACCAGACATCTGACCAGTGACTTCAACTCTTTAATAATAGTAAATAGAACAGAACAGAGCAAGGCTATGGGCAGCAGCAACCCTTTTATAGGTTAGCTGCTACCTTATTAACCAATGACATGTGCAACAAGTTCAAACTAATAACCAATGAGAAGTGTCAAAATAGTGGCCAATCAGGGACTAGTTATGGACCAATCCCTAGTTGTTGTATAAGGACCAATCAGGTGTGCAGGTTTCCAAACCCTGATTTGCATTTATGCTAGTAACTTTTATTGATTCACAACACCCCTCTCCCTTGGGTTCCGTTTGAGGGGAGCTGTAATAAAATCCTCAAGATAGACAGGCCGTTTGGTCTGTCTGGATGATTTCCGTGGCTCCACCGGTTTTGGTCTAAGGTCCGGTTCCGGTGGAGCATTTGGATGATCTTTATTAAATTCTGTTTCGCTGCACGGTGATTCCGTGCTGCTTTCACTGTGGTTGTCTCCGCTACTCCGTGTTTCTTCGGGGTTTTGCAGTTCGGTTTCCCCCGTATTAAAGTTCCCTGAAAAAGTCAACTCCCTCCCCGCTTCAAGTTCCGGTGTTTCGCTGGGCCGTAGGGTTTCCGTTGGCCTGCTATTTGTCATATCAAAGTCAATTTCCTCGATATTTCCTCCCCCTTGAGATGGTGAACCCGGGGAGTCATGGGCGCTGGGTGGTAATCTCGATCGGAGTTGGTCTATGTGGCGTTTCCACACCCTCCCATCGTCTGTTAGCAGGTGGTAAGATCTAGGCCCGGTAAGGTGGGTAACGGTTGCGGGTATCCATAACGGGTCACCGGAAAAGTTTTTGGCAAAGATTAAATCGCCTACCTTAAATTCCCGGCATTTGCTGCTGGAGCCGAAGGGCTTTTCCGGTGTGAATGCGGGGTGGAGCCGGTCAAGGTGCGATCGTAGTTTCCGCCCCATAAGAAGTTCAGCGGGCGTTTTGTTGGTCACGCTGTGGGGTGTGATGTGCTGCAACAAGAGAATTCGATTGATTTTCTCGTCGATGTTGCCAAATTCCATTTTGTGAAGGTTTTTTTTTACAAATTGTACCATGCGTTCTGCACGTCCATTCGCCGCAGGGTGCGGCGAGGTTAGCGCATGGCGGATGCCCCGATCAGCAAGATATTGTTCAAAGGGTAATGCAGTAAACTGTGGGCCGTTGTCCGAGACCAACACGTCCGGAAACCCGTGTGTGGCAAATAGTCTGTTTAATTTATTGATAACTGAGTCCGTTGTAGTTGTGTTCATTCGATGGATCTCGAGCCAATTTGAATAGGCGTCGACAGTAATAAGGAAAGTGTGTCCTTTGGTAGGTCCCGCAAAGTCAATATGAATACGGGACCAAGGTCCCCTCGGAGTTTCCCATTCGGTTGGGCTTGCTTTAGGCGGGGCGTTGCTGACGTTCTGGCAATGTTGACAAGTAGCGACCCAGGCCTCGATTCTTTTGTCGATTCCCGGCCACCAAGCGTAGCTCGTGCGAGTGCTTTCATCTGCACGATACCCGGATGTCCTTCATGCAATACCGCCAAAACAGTTTGTTGCAATTTGCCAGGGATTACGACTCGATCGCCCCACAAGATACAGCCTTTTTGGGAAAACAGTTCGGTTTGGCGGGCTTTGAAAGGTGCCCATTCCGGTGCTAGTTGGTCCGTCGGCCACCCCCGTTCAACCCAGCGTAGGATGTGTTGCAGAACTGGGTCACGTTTTGTTTCAAAGGCAATGTCTCTAGCCGTCAATGGTGGTACATGTAGAGCATCGATCTGTAGTATTGAGATGGTTGGGGCTGGATCTACAACAGAGTCTGGGAGCGGCATTCTGCTCAATGCATCAGCGTGGAGAATTGATTTCCCCGGGTGATGTTGCAAGGTGTAGTTGTAGGCCGCCAAGAATTCAGACCAATGGGTCATTCTGGGGGACAATATATACGGGGTTGGTTTATTACCCGCAATGATCCCCAGTAGTGGTTTATGATCAGTAATTATCGTAAACACACGGCCATAAACATATTCATGAAATCTTTTAACTGCAGCCACAATAGCTAAAGCTTCTTTGTCCAGCTGACTATAATTTCTTTCAGCTTTAGCTAAGGTTCGCGAAAAAAGCGATGGGGCTTCCGCTCCATTTGGTATACGTGGGCCAGAATTGCCCCAACCCCAAAAGGTGATGCGTCACACGTGATAGTGAGCGGAAGAGTCTCGTTGTACTGCATAAGTACAGAATCAGAAGTTAGCAATTTCTTTACTTGTTGGAAAGCACATTGTTCCCGTTGTCCCCAAACCCACGTTGCTTTTTGTCTAATAGTCTATGCAATGGTTCAGCTACCGTTGCTTTGTGGGGTAAAAAGACATTATAGAAATTGATAAGTCCAAGGAACGCCTGTAGGTCTGCCTTGTTCCTTGGAGTGGGGGCCTTTTAATCGCCCTTAATTTGTCTTCGGTGGGATGGATTCCTTGGCTGTCCAGGAGGTATCCCAAAATTCTACTTTTTCGGTACATAACTGGCATTTATCTTTTTTAACTCTGAGGCCTGCGTTTGGAATCTTCGTAAAACCTATCTGAGTCGTTTTTCTAGAATGTCTTTGTTAGGGCGGCGATGAGTACATCGTCGAAATATGGTACGATCCTCTTATCCCTTGTAACAACCTTTCCATTAAGCTCTGAAAGATTCCGGGGCAACGCTTACCCGAACTGGAGCCGGTTGCATTTAAATGCGCCCTATGCGTTACGATAGTTTGCGCCTCTGCCGTGGTCGGATCTACAGGCAATTGTTGATACGCGTGGGCTAGATCTAGTTTAGCGAAACTTTCCCGCCACCCAGGGAATGGAGCAAGTGTTGCACTACCGGCACTGGATATGCACTTTGCTGCAGTGCGTGGTTTAAGGTGGCCCGGTAGTCTCCGCAAATTCTTAGTGACCCATCAGGCTTGATAGGCGTCACTATAGGGGTTTCCCAGCGGGCGTGGTCGGTGGGCTCCAGCACGCCCTGCGCTATTAGCTTATCGAGTTGTTCGTCGATTTTAGGCTTCAAGGCGAACGGCACCCGACGCGGCTTAAAGCGGATGGGTGCTACCTCAGGGTTCAAGTTAAACGAGATCGGGGTCCCCTTGTACTTGCCTAGTCCGTTCGTGAAAACGTCTTGGAATTCTTGCACGAGTGCTTCCTCCCAATCGCTGCTCTCGGCCCGGTGGACTCTGGCTACAGTGATTCTGAGCGGCCTGAACCATTGAAGGCCTAAAAGACTAGGCCTGTCGCGGTCCACGACAGTCAGTGGTAGTGCGACGGTGCGGTCCTTGAAAGAGACCTGGAGTCTGCGGGACCCGACGACGGGAATTCGGTTACCCTGGTAGTCTTTGAGTATAACCCTTTGAGGGTTAAGGTCTTGGCGGCGAATCGTTGGAATGAGCTGTTGGAGCGTTTTCCACGACACCATCGAGAGGGAAGATCCCGAGTCCACCTCCATCACACAAGGTTTGTTTTCGATGGCGACCTTTACTCGGATTTTTCCGGCATCAAGGGATGTAGCGTGGCCTATGGTGATTGTTTGGTGGGTCTCTTCCCGCCTGGTTTCTTCCCGCCTGGTGGAAGTGGTGGACGGTTTGTTTCTGTAGGAGTGGTTTCCCCATTGGTGGTTCAGTTTTTCTCGGTGTGTGCCGAAGAATCCGGAAGACTGGCATTCGGCCTGTCGGGGTTTGGAGTTTTGTTTGCTTCTGCAAACCTTTGCGATGTGACCTCGTTTCCCGCAAATGCGGCAGAGTGCGTCGAGGAATTTGCAGCTGGATCGTGGGTGATTCGCCCCACATCCTGCACACGGTCGGGATGAGGGTTGTGTGAACTGGTCTCGTTCCGTTCGGAGTCGGTTGACCTCTTCCTCATCGCTTTCTGATGGGGATTCTAGGTCTTCGTGGTGAGTCGATACCGGGTGTCTCTCTGAGCGAGGTGAGGTATCTTTGGCGAGTTGACGTAGCAGTGCGTTGGTGCGGCCCATTCGGGCTGCCGACTTCTTGGTCGCCTCCGCTGCCGTGGCTTCTTTAAGGGCATCGCTGAGGCTGATGTCCCCCTTAGCCATAATTTTGCTCTGGATCGTGCCGTCTTCTAGGCCCAGAACCAGGCGGTCCTGGAGGGCTTCTTCTAAGTCGGAGAATCCGCAGAGGCCTCCAAGGTTGCGGAGGTCCACGATGTAATTGGCAAGGCTTTCGCCCTTCCGTTGGTCCCTCTGGTAATATTCGTGTCTTCTGACTAAGGTTGGCACGGTGGGCGCGTAGTGAGCCCGTAGTAAAGGCTCGAGGACGTCCCAGTCCATCTCTTTTACTTCGGCTGGCTTGGCAAGTGATTTTGCCATTTTAAACACGGTAGGCCCGCAGTGAGTTAGAAAGATAGCTCTTTTTTGCCGGTTGTTGCATCTTTCAAATTGTTGGTCTCCAGAAACATCTGGAACCTATCCATGTACAATTCCCAGTCTTCGGTTTCTGGGTTGAATGGAGCGGGTGGTACGGGACCGCTGGCCATGTTGCCGTTGATGGTGCGTGTTCGACCACGTGCTCTGTTGGTTGCTCTGTAACTCAGTCAGCTCTTCGGTCTCCGCATCCCACCCTCGTCGCCAGTGTTAAGTTTGGAGAATAATGGAGACCAGACATCTGACCAGTGACTTCAACTCTTTAATAATAGTAAATAGAACAGAACAGAGCAAGGCTATGGGCAGCAGCAACCCTTTTATATGGTTAGCTGCTACCTTATTAACCAATGACATGTGCAACAAGTTCAAACTAATAACCAATGAGAAGTGTCAAAATAGTGGCCAATCAGGGACTAGTTATGGACCAATCCCTAGTTGTTGTATAAGGACCAATCAGGTGTGCAGGTTTCCAAATCCTGATTTGCATTTATGCTAGTAACTTTTATTGATTCACAACACTAAGTGCAGGAGTTGGAGCAAGTAAAGAGGACTTGGTCTATCACATAGCACTTGAGTCTCGAACCTGGGTTCTCAAGTCCAGCATCTTTAACCACTGAGCTATCACACCCCCAATTCCCTACCACATTGGGACTTATCTCTTTCACAGCTAGTTAACCCATTTTTATTTGAATGTCCTATAGAAATTGTAGCTTCTCTCTCTCTATTATAACTGCAATGAGATCCAATTAAAAAAATGTGCTGGCCTCCATCCAGCAAAGCAGCTTATGATGATCCCATCACTTTCAATGTCCTATCAGTACCAATATTGGGCTCCCTAACAAACTGGATTTCTCAATAGTGGTACATAATAGCAGCAGCAGAAGAAGAAGAAAGATCTCTCACTACTGCATTATTAGTGATATGAAACCTATATTTCTGAAAAATGTAATTCTCCTCTAGACATGTCACTATCTGGAACACTACAAACTGCTTCAGCTTGGAGAATTAATTACTTGAAAAGTAGCAGTCCATACCCAGAACAGTTCAGCAGTTGGTTTTGCATCTACCTATGTATCATCTATAATGCATGGGCTCAGGAAATTGGGGAAAGATAGTCTCCTAAGAGTCATCAGCCCAGATTTTTTGGAGGCATTAGGATTCTGTTAGGTATCCAGAATATCAAATATTGATGGCCTGAGGTTTTGAGCAGGGAGTAATAATGGAATTGGATCATAGATGTATCTTGGGAGACAAATAAAATGTAAATCTGTAGAAAGAAAGAAATTGTTTATGCTGCTTTATTTCTATAAACCCAACTCCTCTGAGCTGAACACAGATACTAATTCCATTGCTACAGGCTGTCCTACTTCCTAAGGACGTGGTCAAAACCCTCATTTAAAAACTGCCTGTCTAAAAAATCTTACCTTTGTTGCAACTTCTGCTTGTCATATTTTTGGAGACAAAAAGAACAAGAAACAAAAGCAAGTGTGATAAGGGAAACAGCTAATGGATCCCAAATGGAAATATCATGGGTCACTTGCAGATTTGTGGCAGTTCAGTGAATATTGATACTTTTTGGTAGCATCTAATTATCACATAAAGTAACAATGAGTCTGAATTTAAATCATATTTAAATGTGAATTCAAATTGACATTTGAAATGAATTTTATTTGCTTAAATCTCAGTATTTTTCAAACTCATGAAAGGTAAATTGTATTTTTCAACAAAATTAGGGAAGAAAATGTGCAAGTCATAATACAGATACTAATTTGTCACACCTCTCCAGAAATGACACAACCTTAATTTTTGTATTTAAGATCAAACTATGTACCCCCTGCCATCTGAATCCATACACTGTGAAATTGTTTGCTTTTTGACTGTAATGACAAACATTACATACACACTTTTTTTTAGGCTGTCAAATCAACAGGAGATTTTTACATGTTGCAGCATGTAAATATTCTCTTTGAAAATATTCTTTTAATTGTATTCCAGTGAGGATTCATGGTGAGCTAGATGTCCCCATTTGAATGGAAGATGTCTACAACAGAGCTCATGATTGAGCAGGAGCCAGAAGTCTCTCCAGAGCAAAGTAAAAGATAACCCATATTTCACTGTAGAGCCACCGTTCAAGCACAGATCGCAGGAACACACGTTTTTGTGATTTACTTTTGAATTTAGTAGTTGGGTGTCAGGAATTTCATCTTAGCTGACATTAATAACACTGCCTTTTTATGCAAAAAATCTTGACTTTGCCTCATCTCTTTGAGTCCACTTATTTGGTTGCTTATACCTAATGCACAGAATTTTCCTAGAACAAAGCTATAAAACTTCTAACATAATAGATACATCTTGAGAGATTTTAGGTGTGCTACTCTGAACCTCCTTCCCCCATCCAGTTCAATTTGGGTTTCTCACTGGAATGTACTTCCTCTTCCTTGAGAAAGTGTGGTGCTGCCAAGAGTCCTCCTTCCCTTCTTCAGGTACATATCACATCATATTTAATCACTTTTGATATTTTTTATGGTTTGTAACATATTAGGAACCTCCAGTCTGTCATCTGCACCTCTATAACTGTCTGGTTTGGTTCTGCAACACAACAGGACAGACACAGGCTTCAGAGGATAATTAGGACTGCAGAAAAAACAATTATTACCAACCTGCCTTCAATCGAGGAACTGTTTCAACCCTTACCCTCAAAACGACGCTATAGAGCATTGCACACCAGAACAACTAGACACAAGGACAGTGTTTTCCCGAATGCCATTTCTCTGCTAAACAAATAATTCCCTCAACACTGTCCAACTATTTACAAGGTCTGCACTACTATTACTATTAATCTTCTCATCACTCCTGATCACCCATTCCCTCCCACTTGTGACTGAATGACTGTAACTTTGTCCCTCGTATCCTTACGATTTATATTGACTGCTTCCTAGTATGATTTGATTGCTTATTATACCCTATGACTATTATTAAGTGCTGTACCTTATGATTCTTGACTCTCAACAAATTTATCTTTTCTTTTATGTATACTGAGAGCATTTGCACCAAGACAAATTCCTTGTGTGTCCAATCACACTTGGTCAATAAAGAATTCTATTCTATTCTATTCTATTCTATTCTATTCTATTCTATTCTATTCTATTCTATTCTATTCTATTCTTAGAAAGACAACATTGTATTGCATTCACTGGGTGAGGTTCCTTCTCCTAGGCAAGGATTTTGAAAGATTGGTTTTTTTAAAAATAAAATAAAATAAATAGTTAAATGAGACTCAAAGTGATGATTGCAAAAAGATACAAATGGACTAAGAATTTAGGTGGTTTTGAATTGAGAATTTGTGAGTGGGAAATTGTTATTGTTTTGGTTTTCTGGAAAGATAACAGGATAAGAAGATACTTTGAATGTTGGGCACTAGAGGGAACCAGAGGAAACTAAAAATTATTTAATAGGAAGAACACTTAGGGTTAGACATGTTAATATAAAAATGGAAGAAAATATTCTAACAACAAATACTTTTATGGAGATCTGGACTCCATAATTTGGACTCAGAAATAAAATGGACTGAGAAATTAATTGTAAGAATATCAAACATCACAGGTGGTTGATGGAAAAATGCTGTACGGAAGAGTAAACTATACTGGCTAAAATTGAAGTTGATTTGAATGTGAATTTACATAAGACAAGCTATGAGAATGATACACCAATATATGACACTGTATGATATGCCAATATATGACACTGGGTGATATGCCAATATATGACACTGGATATTCAAATGAAACCGATCAATGTACCACTGGGGCAGGGGTGGGATTCAACTGGTGTTACTACTGGTTCAGTGACTAGTTTTGCACATGCATGCGTGCTTCATGCACACGCGCACCTGATGCGCATTGCACACACGTGTAAAACAGCCGTAGGCTGTGCCACCCAGACAGCTGTAAAGTGCTGTGTGTGGGTGCGCAGCATTTGAAAAGCCTTTTTTCCCCTGCTTTTTCAATCTCAGCTGTGCCGCACAAAGCAGCTGAGGTTGAAAGAGCAGGAAATAAAGAACAGGTAAGAGCCCGGGCGGGCCGCTGGGCCAAACAGCAGCAAACACAGAACCGGTTTGGTGTCTGCTGCTCTTCAGAGCTACCAGCTCTATAGAACGGGGCAGAACCAGTAGCATCCCACCCCTGCACTGGGGTTAGTGCTTATTGAGCTTAGTCATGGAATGGCAGCTGTGTTAGATTCTGCTACTTATCTGCTACTTTGGGGCTGCCAGTGCTATGAATTTTCTTAGCAAAGAGTTATGTTTTGGCACATAAGAGGAGTAAGCAAAATTAGAAAGTAGATATAGTATTGCAGGTATTATCATATCTATGTTTCTTAATCTCTTATATGTTGTTTATATGTTAGAATACTTTTTCAAATAATTTTGGGTTTTTTAAAAAAGAATGAATATTAAAATATTGTTATCTTAATAGTGATATTTTTGTAATATGACCAGTGAACAATATAACTACTATTATATCATCCACTGGTTATATTAAAGTGTAATAAATCAAAAACCATTCTTTGCTTTCTTGACTCCCCATCTACTGAGAATAAAGTATCAAAGGTTATCCAGTATTTAGCTATTTCTATAGTAAATGGAACAAGATAAAATATACTTTGAGGCTGCCCTTGGATTTCTTCTTCTCACCCTAAACTATGGCCTTTTATATATTATGTCAGTTTTACTGTCATGGAAACACCATTTCCCTGTTGTAATAATTTCTGTTGTAAAACACAGCTGTCTAACAAATGCATGCTGGAGTCATTTCCCTTCAGCATCTGTTAAACTTCAACTTGGAACTCCTAGTGTATACAAACGAAAAGACACTCTTGGTAGAATACATCAATCTTAGAAGAGTGAGATGAAATTAAAGAGTTTAGCCTTCCTTGGCTCCCTTTGTGTCTAATTTAGGCCTCTCTGACCCATTGCCATAATTGTTGTGTTTGTGCCAGCTGGCTCTAGCTGTTAAGAAAATCCGTCTTCTATGCAGAATGTAGAACAATAAACTATTGCAGGAGGATCTTGACCTCTAAAGGATATAAAGGCACACAAGCACAGAATGGTAACCCTTCACTACAGATTCCAAAGCTCTAAACACTTGAAGAATTTGACAGAGAAACTTATAATCAAGTAATATTCTAGGTCTCAAGTTCTCCACCCTGTTTGGAAAAGGCAAAGAGAAGTAGAAATATATTCAAAGTGATGCCAAAACTAAACAGTGGGGGGGGGACTAAGAGGCCAAAGAGACAGTGGGTATTGGAAGAATTCACACAGGAATGAAAGGAAGAGGTGATGATAATTGCTTGAATTCTTCAAGATAGAATCAAGACAGCTGTGGGAAAGAATATGTATAATTCTGCTTAAATTAATCTTCCATAGCTTTCCCTAACATAGTCTTTTAAAGAGCCTAATATGTATCAGAGGTTGGGAGATATAGCAAAGTTTGCAGAGCTGATAGGTCTTCCTAGACTTTAACTCAGTTGTCTTTTCTAATTGCAGATGTTAAAAAACTAGGAATTTCCAAATAAAATAATTTACAATTATGTTGTGTTTGATTTTTAATTTGGAAAGGGGATATTCAAAGTTAGTAGGTTTTTTTTTTTTTTTTTTGCCATAAGTAAAACTATAGTGAGTCCTTTGTACTTTGCAAATTCCAAATATTCACATGCTAGCTAGATACCTGTGCTTAGCAATGAAACTATGTGACTGGGCTATGCAGGAGAAATTCAGTTCACAATCCATTGATTCAGTGGTGGTCGGTGATTGAAACACATAAGGGTTTCCTTTCCTTTCCCTTCCCTTTTCCTCTTTCCCCTTTCCCCATTCCTTTCCTTCCTTCCTCCTTTCCTTTCTTTTCCTTTCCTTTCTTCTTTCCATTCATACATACATACACACACACACACACACACACACACACACACACACACACACAAAGAATATATATATATTCTTTCAAATGCTTTTAAAACTGATTTCTTCAAACCAATGTTTTTTTTAGAAAATGGTCATCTACCCTGATCTCTTTAAGCACTGAAATATGTCTAAGCCTCAGAGGTTTACTATTGAAAAAGAAGAGTCTCGTGATGACACACGTGTACAAAAAGGGTAGACTTTGCATCATGAAGGCACAATGCTCATTTCATCATTGGCTCCCTCTTCTCCCTCATGGATATCTCTATCCCCAATCTGGAAAAATCTAACAGATGTGAGAACTTTCTATTTCAAAAAGTTTAATAAAAGTAGTCATCTAAAAACAATGTAACAGCCATTTTTGTTGTTCACTAGATATTCCTGAATGCTAGCTTTCCAGGCTTACAATGCCTGTGGAACTCTTTGACATAAATGGCAAATAATGTTAAGATAGATATGAGCCCAGCAAGGAGTCTTTATCAGATGACCTAACTATCTAGGTGAGAGCAATTAAAAACCACAGGGAAAAATACCACAGAGACAGGAAGAGTATTCCAGACATTGACCACTCTGTTGCTGAAGTCATATTTCCTGCAATCAAGTTTGGTGTGATTAACCTTGAGTTTGTATCTATTGTTTGCTCTTGTGTTATGGTTGTAGCTGAAGTATTCATTGACAGGTAGGACATTGCAATGTATGATTTTATATACTATTCTTAAATTGGACTGAAGGCGGCATAGTTCTAGTTTTCTAGGTCTAGAATTCCGAGTCTGGTGACATAAGGTATTCTGCAATGAGTAGAGGAGTGGAGAACTCTTCTTGTGGAATATTTCTGGACTTTCTCAACTGTGTTAATATCAGATACGTAATGTGGGTTCCAGACTGATGAGCTATATTCGAGTATTGGTCTAGCAAATGTTTTGTATACTCTAGTTATTAGTGTAATATTATCAGAGAAAAAGCTACGTAAGATTACGTTAACAACTCTTAACGCCTTTTTGATTATGTAGTTACAGTGGGCTCTAGCACTTAGGTCATTTGAGATGAGTTCTCCAAGATCCTTGACAGAGTTTGGACAAGGTCTTGATTATTCAGCCTGTATTTTATTTTCTGATTTTTTTTTGCCAATATGTAGGACAGAGCATTTATTTGTTGAGATTTGAAGTTGCCATTTGTTTGACCATTCTGATACATAGTCAAGATCTTTTTGAAGGGTAGCAGTATTGTCTGTGATGTTGAATAGCTTTACACCATCAGCGAAGAGAACACAGTTGCTCTTGATATGATCACAGAGGTCATTCATGTAGAGTATGAGAAGAGTTGGTCCCAGAACACTGCCTTGGGGGACACCACTGTTGACAGGTACAGAATTTGATAGGACGCTCCCAATTTTGACCATTTGTTGTCTGTTTGACAGGAATGCTTCTATCCAGTTATGCAGGTGTCCAGAGATACCTTGTTAAGAATTCAAATCATAAGTTCCATGGACTAAGACTTTCTGGGTAGATCTTTTGAAATACATTATGGCAAACATCTTGAAGGTGATTGTCATGGTTATCTCTGCATATAGACCTTGCAAAGAGCAGCCAAACCTAGTAAAGTGTGTGCACGCATTTAGGCAGGCAAAGCAGAAGATATAAACCATTATTTCAAAATATGTGTTCTCAGCTATATTGAGAAGTAGGCAAGACTATACACATGTATGTAGTTTTAAACAAATAGGATTGTGTGTGTTTATGCATGAACACACATACCTTTGAGTTAGTCTTGATTTCTGACCACTATACAGTATGTGCAAATCAATGAAGTTTTCTTGCCAAAATTTTTGGAAGTGTTTTGTCCTTTTCCTCTTTTTTAGGACTGAGAGAGAATGACCAGCCCAAGATCACCCAGCTGGCTTCATGCCTGTGGTAGAACTAGAACTTATGATCTTCTAGTTTCTAATATAGTGACTTTAATCATTACACTACACTCAACCTGTTAAATAAGGTGTCAAATTTTGAAACCAGTATATGTATCAAAGTTTGGGAAATAGTGCATTACATATTATTTCTATTCTACTTTCTTGTAATCCTTAGAATGTTTTTTATTATGTTTTTTTACTAAAAAAAACAATAAATGTCTTATCTGTTCCTATATGAACTTTCTACTAAGCCCATTCAGATTCTACAGAAACTATTGTAATATAAAGTAATTCTGTGACTTATTTATTGGATATTCTGGTCCATAGAAGATGGGCTTAGAGAAGAGATTTATTATAAATCTGTTGAACCTGATAGTAGCAATAATACGTATTACATTGGTGGTATGCACTTATTGATATATTCAGTAACTAAAGTATCTCAAAGGTCTTTCTCACTTGAAATTCTATTCTATTAATTAAGATCATGAAAGAGTAATATAATGAAACATTTTGTATTTTTTTTAAAAAAATTACATATTAAATATGATGTGAAGGTTTTCGTATTAATGCTTATTACCCATTTTGAGATTTAGCACAGAACTATTCGATATTTAATAATTTTTTTTGAAAGAGCAAAAAGGATAAAGGAGATTAATTTCACTGCAATCTGTTCCTCTGTAAATTTAGCATTTTTCTCTCTTATCTACTTTCTATTTACCCATCTAATTTAGTTCTCTAGCTATTTAGCTAGTTAGGTATGCTAAGACATTGAATGAATATAGGAAAAATAAAACATAATTTTTGCAGAAAGAATTTATTTATTTATTTATTTATTCTGCATCGACATGCCAGAATTTAAGATCTTAAGAACATGCTGAGGTAGCTTTTCTGAAAAGCCATGATTTACTATTGTTGCTACTATTGTTATTGTTATAGCAATATTTTGGAAAAGATAAACCTATTGATTTAAAATATTATGATGCATTCAAAAATTATTTTTATGAATTAAAGTAGGTATGGAACTGAGTAAACCACCAAATTTGATAAAAAATAGAGTGCACTAAAAATTGCATATACATGATATATTTATAATGTGAATGTTTCTACATTTAAAATTAGTCTTATTATTTTACTTTCCAAAAAATTACTTAGCTCATCAATAACAGCCTAATTTATAATTTTTGAATTCACACCACAAGGGAGAAAACTATGAGCTAGAAGTCTGTTTGGTCTACTGAGCAGGTAAAATTGCTTAGTATCTTGATCTCTTCACTATTCTGATTTTTAATTTGATCTAAGCAAAAGAGGACTTGCTCTTCATTGTTTTTAAAAAAATCTTATCTGTAAACTGAAGGACCCATGGGTGCAATCTGTTTCCAAAATACATGTATACAAATCCTAACTTCATATCAAACAAGCAACAAAGGCATTTTGTATAAAATGTACCATTGTCCACAGTTACTATTAGATCTAATTGTAGGTGAATAGCTGTATCCAAAATCAGGAAATTTGTAGCATATTTTGAGATTTATTAATAATGTGCTTGATTGCTTGACTCATGAGCCATAGGTGAAAACCAGCAGCATTCACTTTGTGATCCATGATGAAAATCATCACTCTGGGTCCCAAACCATACAACGGACACATAATACATGGCTTACAATGTAGACGTACATGTTTTTAATTTCCATCTAGAACAGGGGTGTCAAACTCGCAGACTGGAGGTGTCATGTACTGGCCATGCCCACCCCTGGTTCAGCAAAAGGGGGAAAATTGTGATATTTCACATGACAACAATGTGTCATCACAAGTTCGACACCCCTGATCTAGAACATTACCAAATCCATATATGCCATATATGCTACAACCACATTTGTTCCAGCCTACTTGAAAGAGATGCTCAAATGAAGGAATTAAACAAAACAGAACAACAGAACACTACTGGTTGTTCCCGGCTCAATGTATAATAAGCTAGAGCCCATACTGGGAGATTTCACTGTACTTTTTCAGCCATTGGGTGGTAGGTCCAAACTTGCATTTAGACAATCACTCAGTCTGAAGCCAATTCTCACCACCATCAAGAAACAGTTGAACAATAATGCTGACATGGAACCAGACCCTGAAACAAAACCAGACATCTACATTACCTCAACATTTACACCAACAGCACCATTACAGGCTCCCAAACTTCACACATTGTTATTGTTTTATCTGTAATACTATCATCTGCTAGAAATGTCCCTATTAATTCTGTCAAGGACAAACAGGTCTGTTATTGTACAAAAGAATTAATAGACATAAGTTTGACTTCAGTCTCAAAAGAAGGACAAAGTAATAACAGAACATTTTACCTCAAAGTAGCCATTTGGAAAAAAAGAAACTTTATTGACACATTTGAGAAGCAGTTGAACTCACATACATCAAAATGTTTCAGACCGTCTCAACAAACACAATGGGTTTTTATGTTATATATTTTATTTAATTTTCACATTTCCAAACCACACATCTTCCTCAAATTAATAGTTTTAATTAGTAATTTGTGTTGCATTTAACCTGGATTGGTATAACCACACATTGTCTCCCTTCCCTTCTCAAGCTTATCCCAATTTAAATCCTACATTGCTCCCTGGATCTGATTATGTGAGCTATAACTCAAAAAAGTTTATGACTTTTAATGAAATTTGTAAGTTTGTTGCCAACTCTTTCTGATTATTAGATTTCAGGAAATCTCAAACCAAGTTATGCATCTGGAACTATGAGAATACAACGTAATTTTTTTTTAAAATGTACTATATTTACTATTTCATCAGAATGGAAGGGAATTGACAATAATACAAGAGATTGGCTTTAGTTTGGCTTGGTTGATTACTTCAAGGCCATATTTCTGATATTTTTCCTTTTGTTGTGCAGCATAGTTTAAGTCCTGCTTGCTTTGGAAAATATGGAAGAACCTAGGAGGGAATATATTAAGAAAGTGGATCATTGTCAGCCTTTCCCATTTCATCAAGCAATTATCTTGCAGCCTGTAAATTGATATACCCACTATTACAAGAACTGGATTTAGTCACCTATTCTTAACTGCTATTGCCTCTTGCAGCTTAAGAGCTTTAGTTGAAAGGAATTCACATCATCTTGCCTCATTTCCTCTCCTCCAGCTCAAACTTGAATGAAATTTCTTTTTGTGCTCATATACTGCTTTTTTTAATTATTAAATTCTTTCTAGAGAAGTCGGGTTTATTTTCCAGCCTTTGTTCATTTCCAGCTTTATCCCATCTTCTTAGTTTTTGATTGCTATATTTCAGTCCTCAAATGATTGCCCAATATGTGGACATTTAGCCTTCAAACCACCTTTTGCAGCCCCAAGAATCCCTACTGACCAGGCAAAGCAAATTAAATCAGGGTCATGACTGGTAAAAAGCTAAAGAGAATCTGGCTTGAACTATTATGAAGGACAAACTTCCCAATGTCTACAGAATTATTCAGAGGGCAACTTGTGTAGATGCTACACTATAGATGCCATGGTTAACACTGTGTTTCATAAAGGTTTTAGTAAAAAAAAAATCACACATTCCAATTGCTTGAACTCAATGATGTTCCACAGTTATTCAGAAACAGGCCCTTCTCAATTTGCTCACTAACTTCTTCTTTTTTTTTAACAAAATACATTTAAAAAAAACACTTCATTTGCAAGTCCCAACAATTCTCCAACTTTTGAATACAGTATTGTTCTGTGTGTCATGTAGAAAAATACATACTGTACAGAAAATAATACTGTACAATTATGTGGGAAATGGCAAAGAATTTCCTGTATGGCATCTGGAAGACATTATAGATATCATAAAGATATTTGTGTTGATGTAAAACCCCAAGTGTTAGATTGGTAACCATAAACCATTGCCACAATATCAGCATATAACACTTACTAGAACAGGACAGATATATTTCAATCCAATGCTACATTGACAATATATTGCACAGCAACTATAGCACACCACAGCTGTAATGTGCATGTTTAATCTGATTTATATTCTGAATGAAAATGGGCTGCACTTAAACACAAATATGAATTCATCAGCTATCCTAACTTTTGAACATAAAGTCATAAAGCAGCATACATAAGGGGATACCTTCTGTTCTTCCAAGTTTGTTCTGGGAGATAAATGATAAAATATGTCTTCTTGGCTTCATTTGAATATAGTTTAAATGATCGATCTTTATGGAAACTAGATCAATAAATCATAGCATGGCTATTCATTTGTGCCAATTACTTTTTAAAATTATTTTTACTGCATATGCAAAAAAGGAAAAGAAGGACAAAACATAAGGCATACAGCTCTTACATAGAAAAGAAAGCTAGTTTTAAATATACATGCCTTGTTATACAATTAAATTAGTCACAGCTAGTTTTTCCATACTGAAACAAGTTTATTTAACAATGGAAAAGAAATGAAAAATAACTGGTATAAAGTCAAGAAGTTCAAAGTGTAGACAAAAATGAATTGTATAAACAATTGTATAAATGAGAGTAAGTGTCATTCCAACACTGAGGATTCAATTGTTTTGCAATCATAAAAGTGCAATATCTGCTTCTGTTGTTCTCATGTTGGTTTATAAAATTGTTAATGTTTAATTTAAATAATATTTAGAAAAGCCTTTCAAAATATAATATGTGAAATAACTTTTGGTACCAAATTAGTCACTATAATATCATATTAAACCACACTTCACCAAATATTAAATATACACTGAACTTTGCTATAAGTGATTAGCCTCACAATGTGCAAAATTACATCAAACAAAATATTATGTAGCTACCATCTGGTTAAGTTATTTTACTAACAAATGAAAGCATATTTTCTTTTTATTCATTTATTTTTGCCCTATATATAAGTACCATTCATATATTTTCCAAAGTCAAAGAGGAAATAATCACAAATTTTCTCTTCTATTTCTGAATTCAGTATGGCATCAAAGCTGTTACATCTTTAGAGTAATATTCCATTAAGCAAATATTCTAAAAGACACGTCAGTAGGCAATTGTTCCAAACATAGTTATGAATTTTGATCATGTTGAATGACATAAGGAAAGCTTTTCTTGATTTGAGAGCAACTATGAGATCCTTTTAGACCATTATCTAGTCTTTCTTCATTTCCTTTTTAAATCAAAGATACATGAAGAATGCTTGGCTAACCACTCATACTCAATTCATTCTTTATAATGTCTGTGAAATCTTGCAACCTTTTGAAAAAATAATTGACTAATGGGAAATGAGCTTCAATTTCTGATAATTAATTCATTCTTTATTTTTTTAGAAATCTGCTTCAAACTTACAGATACATCAAGATAATTTAATATAAGTTAGAACACAACCAAGACTTTTCTTAATGATCACTTCTATATAGATACCTGCAGAATTTGAGTGAAGTCTTTCTTCAGGATCCTTCAGCTGTATACTATTATTTTTACCTGTATCTAAACATGCACAGAGTAGGTAAAATACATAATACATAATACATAAACCTGCAGATTATATTTTGCTGGAAAGACTAGGAGTAAAAAGGCTCTGAAATATTTTTTCTTAATTTGAGAAAAAAGCAAAGGAAAGGAAAATATTAATTTTAAACTTAAGAACAATTATTCATGGAAATTTTTCAATGTCAAATTTAATTCATATTTGGTCAATAGATCTTATCAACTATCAAGGATTTTTTAAAATTGTTCTTAACAGATTTATCAAATTGCAAAGTATGTTTTCAATCTGATTGTGTTTTAAGATCAAACACCCCCATCTACAATTCAATCATTATCTCTACAAACAAGGCTTTTTCATTAATGTAGGTATGTAGATTATTTCAATATTTTTTTCATGCATTTCAATACCACTCAGATTAAACTAATTTCTACCAGACAATAAAATTTCAGACCAGTCATTAATGTAAAAGTGAAACTGCTATTTAAAATTTATGGTTATTTGTTTATGTGGATTCAAATACTTGTACCATGAAAAAGATTTTATATCCTATTTCCTGGTCAAACTTTTGTTTGAATTTGTTTAGAGGACTGTATGTTTACCCTGCAGTTCTTTAAAAGAGATCAAGTAAAATGTTCATAGCCATGCCTTCAGTCAAATGTTTTCAGATCCAATAAGCAAAAAAGAACTGCTGAATTGAAGAGGGAGTAGAAGAAGTACTCCTAGATATCAAATCCCGGAGCAGAAAATTTTTTTTAAAGAGGTGCTGATGTTAATAAGAAGATTAACTCATCAGGAATGACTACCCTTTTGGTCTTCAGCCTGTATAAGCTTCCTGCTTATTACAGAAATTAAATATTAAGATAAAGGCTAGTGTTATTCTGTTAAGAGGACACTTTACCTTACTCAAAAGTCTCTTTTGTGATGCTCCTAATATCTCACTGGAAGTTTGGAGGAGCCTCTAAGAATGTGCAGCATTTGCACTTATGGAGCCTGCCACATGGAGATTTGTATCGATGTAAAGCAAGGAAGTGCGGCTGTTTTGTTTTGCTCTTAAAATCAGAAGGTTGTGCTGCTTTAAAGAGATGCTTCACACACTGTCAAAGCAAAACATCTTTTCAAAACATTACATAACTATAGTAATTATCATAAAAGAATTCTGTCTGCAGGCTTTCACACTGAAATGTGTTATGGTGAAGAAAATGTAAAATGATAAAAGTGAGAGGGAAAAGGAGGTGTAGGGGGAAAAAGATGCACATCTTCAAGTGCTCTTTTTAGTTGCAAGAAAAAAGACAAATTGTTTTTTTGGCAAATAGAGTATTTCTGAATATATGTACAGTGATTAAATGATTGAAGAAAGGCAGTGAGTAAGGCTGAACCTTAACTAAAAGAAAACTATTACACAGGAAGGAATATCTACAGTAAGTTGTATAAGGTAGGAGGAAGAAAGACAAGGAATTATAATATCACTTTTAAACTGAATAATAACATGAACTAGGAATGGAATAATAGCATTTTTTTAAAATATGCATGCGGGGGAAATTGGTAGAGTTAAGAATTATGAAAAAAGGCAAACTAAGATATAAAATAAAAAGGAAGGAATAATGTTATTTTTTTAAAAAAAACAGAAAACCCTTTGCATCTTTTCAAAAGAAAAGGGAAAAGTGGAAACATTGTTGCAATATGAACCAAGAAACTCTAAAATAAAGTCCCTTTTTATCAGAAATCAAGTTTTACTAACAACAGACCACAGGGAAAAAGTGAGTAAAGAGCACCGTCCCTCACTGTTGGAAAATTACAGCTAAGAAAAATTATATTGATTTTATTGTCAGCATGGCAATATTCTAGTCTCAAACTTCAAAGAATAGCTCTAAAACATTTCCTAATATTTTATGTTTGTAATATCATCTACATATGGAGGCAACATAGGGGGCATCCTTAGGAAATTGTCCAAAAATTGTTTGTAAAAACGCAAATCCCACTGCTTTCATCTTTTGTCCAACAGATTTTCATAATCTAAGCTTTTAAAGTGCAAATTTAACCAGTGTATATTCTTTTCTGAAAATGTAGCTACAGCTTTTATGTAAAACTTTTCATAGGATAAAGGTTCTTTTTAATGAATTAGTGAAGGCAAGCACAGGAGTCTGCTGGATACAGAAATTTTGTCAAAATAATTCAATGTACAATATGATATAAATGCTGACCCATATGTATTTACATGTGAAGTTACTCACTACATATTAAAGAGGTTTGTATCTTGCTATTGTAGGCCACATTTTATTATTAGCCATCAGGAGAGAGGGTTTTTAATAAGGGAATTGCTAGGCAGATATTGTACAAAATTAGTATTTCTACTATTGTGAAATCTGTTCCGAAGATGTCTCACTTAATACTTCTCAGTGGTGGAGATCTGACAGTCAGCTACAATCTTGTTTCTAACTGCCTGCTAAACTAAGCTGAAGCTATTCCAATGCATTCCAGCAGGGTACCTCCCCTTTGCATAATCCACAGGAAATGGAGAAATGTTCAGAAAGCAATAATCTGCTGGGCCTAAGCAATAATCTGCTGGGCCTAAAATCTTCTGAATAGTGATTGGATACTGCATTTATGCTGGGTCTATCAAATATCCAAAAAAATAAATTGTGCAGCTACTTTATTATTTCTTGTTTCATTGGATCCAACAATAACCAGAAACAAAGACAATTTACAACGAAATTAATGTACTATCTAATATCTTGTCAATATAATCTACAGTAGAGTGAAAAATCATAACTGAATAGGTTTTTGGCATTGCTCATAAAATGTCAAACCTTTCAAAAATAAACAAATAATCAAAGGATTATTTTATTACAATTGTATTTTAAGCAAGTAAACTTGATGAATACTTCTAAAATGTCGTATCATTTCCAACCCCCAGAAGAAGAAAAATGCTATTCAGGTTAAGGGTTGGCCAGACTCTATAAATGGAGAATTGCTTTTTCTCTTTTTTGGAAAACACAAACCAATTGCTGCCCTGAAATTAACCAGTGTTACATTTTGTGAAAGCAGAAACATTCAATAATGTAACCTCATTGCAAAATGCAGTATGAAATAAATGTGAAGACATGGTTTTCTATCAGTATACTTTTCTCCTATCTCAAGGGTAGAAGTGCATTAGTTTGGCTATGGGCATAAGGCCTTGGCTTTTGTTAGGAGTCAGGTGAACTGTGGGAAACTAAAGAGGCTGCAGAAATTAGAATGAAGACTATATGAAATCCAGGAACCTACACAAGAACACTCTTCGTAACATAAGTATGTGCAATCTTCTCAAAACTTCTCCATAACAATTTCATTCAGAGCATCTTTATCCTTCCATCAGACTGAGGAGGATACTAAACAAAAATAATAAAACAATGCAGAAGCGATACTTAGCACAGAATTAGTTTTCCAACTTTGGATGGGAAATTTAAGGACTCTTATAACCCTTGATACATGACCCCAGCAGTCATAGGACTGTAGTATGAAGTAAATAATGGAATAGAAATTTGCATAGCTTGAACAAAAAGGTATAGGAAAATAAATGTAAATAAGGCTTTAAGGCTCTACTGCAGAAACTTGGGGTGTTAAAAGTTGGAAAGACGTGTCAGAGTGATTGAAAACACCCTGGACAAATACTCAATTAGGATAATCCCTTTGTCATTACCAATATCATTATGGAACAAATGGCTTCAAGACTGTAAACATAAATCCTTCTATATAGTTATTTATTTCCCAACAGAAAGACTTTCATTCAACATTGAAACACTGATTAATTTTAAGTGCATGGCTAATATAATCAAGCATAATATTAAACACCCAAAAAAGTTGGCTTGGTCAAGTTATTAACTGAATACTGAAAATTTGGGACAATCTATCCTTGGATCTCCTTGATTATAGGCTCCTTGATAAATACTACTGTAATGAGTTTGAAGAATTCTTATATATACTTTTCCAAAGAGAAGTAGAATATCTATATTCAAAAATATAGTAACTGAAGTATACAGGGCAATGGACATATTTCCTGAAATGAACTGCAGGTTACCCTGCTCTAAGAGCAGATGGTATAAAGAGGTTCTTTGTTAAGTTTATAGTTTAAATGCAACATCTGTCTTTGGGAGGATCTCACTGTTGCTTCAAAAGATGTCCGCAGCATTTGCATATACTGTTTATATGCATACATAATTCACATTGAAACTCGAAATAGCAGGTGGCAGCTTCTGAAGTAGTTATGCAAGATGAGCGCCTGCTTTAATGCTTTAAAGAAAGCTGCTTCATTCAAATTAACACACTCTCTGATGCTTCTTTTTCAAATGTTTTGCACAGTACTATGCCAGGTACTTTTCAAAAAAGTAACACATTGCACTATAAGTGCTAGTAATCTTCTAATGAATAGCAATAATTTTGAAATCATAATATATTTATCTTGTTTCTCCTTCTTGTATAACTATTGAAAACAAACTGAAGATTATTAATAATGAAAAAAGTAAAATGGCACAATTAATGTACAATTGTTTATCAATATCATATTACCTTCATTATTTTATGCATATTTTAGTTCTATAGATACCATTAAGTCTTGAGAAAATGGTCTCTCTCTCTCTCTCTCTCTCTCTCTCTCTCTCTCTCTCTCTCTCTCTCTCTCTCTCTCTCTCTCTCTCTCTCTCCATGTACAGCTTGGTAGCTAGCTATAAATCACATTTTATTTTTACTCTTTTAAAAACTTTGATGGATACTCCATTTCTGCAGGTATTGTTTCTTCTAAGTTTGTAACACAGGTGAGAGAAAAATGGAATCAGACAAAGAAATTGTTCTGCATTTCTTCCTACAAGATGAAATATGATGAAAAAGGTACTGTAGGAATTATTCCAATGGAAGAAAGAAATTTAGAGAAATCCTTATGGCTGGGTGCTTTTCTATTTAGTTACAATGTATCCTATAAATATGTCTTTCCCCCAGCCCCCCAATTTTTCTCCATTTTGGCTCTTTCAGTAATGGTTCTATTCTTACTCCTGTGTGGGAGTCCTGCATTCCTTTGCCAATGATCATACAACTTTTACAGCTATATATAGGTGGCTTCATACTGCCCAGCTTTAGAAAAAAAATGTATCAACTTAATGTTGGCCTGATTTAGACATTTTAAAGATATCTATGAAAAAAATTGGAAGATCAGGAAAAGAGGCTGGATTGTGGCCTTCTTTTTATTCTTGCCTAGATGTATCAGGGTAATTGCTATTCCTATAAAAGATAAAAGGAAGATCTGCATTGTCTGTTGTTAAACCATGGATATTCCACAATCCTCCAGGATGATGGTAGTAGTTCAGTGGTAGCTATCACCAGTGGTGGGATTCAAACTTTTTTACTACCAGCTTGGTGGGCGTGGCAGGGGAAGGATATTGTAAAATCTCCAGTCAGAGGTGGTATTTGCCGGTTCTCTGAACTATTCAAAATTTCTGCTATTGGTTCTCCAGAACTGGTCAGAACCTGCTGAATCCAATCCAATTATCTTACTTACTATATTTCTTCTGGTATCAGATTCAGTATGACCCTTATTAGAATCTTAACTAAAAGTTCTCTAGGGGCTTCTTCTGGCAATGAGATATTGAATTTTATGATCTTCTGGTATGATTCATTTGGGGACTCCCCAAAATGCATAGAGTTAACCAAGGCTAGGAGGCAATAATATAGAAAAAAAATGTAATAAAGCTTGGAAGTTTAGAACAAAAGAAGCTGAATAGAAGATGTGAGACTTAGATTAATCGGGTGATTGATTATGAGTTATCAAGGTATTTCGAACTCTTACCAACCAGACTGATAGATTTTTTTCCCCAAGATTGTCTAACCCTGACCTGTTCTTTCAGGTCTTCCCAACAGTGAACCTAACGTTACTATACTGTATCTGAATCCAACCACCTTGCTGCTGCTGCTGATCTTCTTGTTCTTTCTACCTTTCCCAGCATTAGAGCCTTTTCCAGAGAGCTGGGTTTTCACATAATGTATCTGAAGTAGGGTTAATTGATCCTGGTCATTTGTATATTGAATGAGAACTCTGGATTGATTTGTTCAATAATCCATCAGTTTGGTTTTTTTGGCTATCCATGATATTCTCAGAAGTTTTTTCTAACACCAAAGTTCAAAGCATTAATATTCTTCTTATCCTGGTTTTTTAAAATCCAACTTTCACTTCCATAGAGTGTCACAGGAAGTACCCTGGCTTGAATAATTATGATCTTTGTAGGTATAGACACATCATGGCATTTGAGTATCTTTTCCCAGGACTTCATGGCTGATCTACCTAATGCTAGTCTGCTACCAGTTCTCTAGAACCTGTCAGAACTGGCTGAATACCACCTCTGCTGAAGACCTTTCTAGTATGATCTGGGGCCAACCAGATGTATCCTAGTATTGACCAGATGTATCCTAGTATTGATAGATCTAACACACTATTGCTACCTGTTAGCATAACAATCGACCAAAGTGACTGTGTTTGTAAATGAAATGATCCTCTCATCTTGAATGATAAGACAAAGGATGGAATAACTCAGGAAAAATATTGTGGAGAAGAAAGAAGAAAAGAAATTAACTCTGAGAAATATTAATATTAAAGAGTGAGGTTTTCTGGAAAATAAAATTATAGAGACTATATTCACTCTACGATAAGATTATTTTTGCTTTGTAAAACAAAAAAGCAATACAGTACTGTGTGACATTTTAAAATGGCAAAGTTTTAATCATTTACGTTGTAAAAATTAGATTACTTTGAATGTCATGCTTTATTTGTTTTTGCCAGAATGTGAATCTGGGGAGTTATTTCATTATACTTGGTATTTCAATGAAATACTCATTTACTTAATTGTAAGGATTTATTGCAACTTAACCAGTCACATTGCCTTGTGATGCAAAAGGATGTCAAGTTAAGTTGTTCTATCTGTCTTGAATTCATAAGTAAATGAGAATTTAATTTTGATCTCCATGCTTTTGATTTATAAAATAGTGTGGAAACATTTAATGCTGCAGAGTGCATTAAAATAGATTTAAGTTTAATTCTCTTCTTAGTTTTAAGTTATTAACCTAAGGAATTATGAGGGGTCCTTGGTGCTCTCTGAACTTGATTGTTTTCTTGCGGACATTTCATTGCCTAAACTAGATAACATTATCAGTGGTGATGTTCTTGAATTAAATAATGCAATTTATTTGCAGTTATTATTGAAAAAATATCCAAAATTTGCAGTTGTGAAATTCTGTGACCAGACTATATGATCCAAGTTATGTGGATCATTTAATACCAGTATTAAAAGATTTACTACTGATTACCAATTGCTCTCCAAACAGAATTTTAGGTACTGGAGCACTTTTAAATCTGTGACTCAAGAGTTTCATTATCTAAGAAATGTTCTCTTTCCTTATGAATTTATCCAGTTATATAGATAAATAGGAGCTGCCAAAAATGAGTTTTCACTTATGTGGGAGAGAATCTTTTCCCATGAAGCTCCTGTGCTTAGTCCCCCCCCCTCTCTCTCTCCCCTAATATTTAGGAAAGTGTAAACATTCATTTTGATTGACAAGCTTTTCATTTTCAATTTTTTGTTTAATTGTTCATGTTTGTTTTCATTGAAATTATTTTATGTTTAATATTTTGGTGTAATTGTTATAAGACATTTTGAGAGTTTCTAGAGAAAGCAAGGCAAAGCTTAAAATCTTTTGAAATCAGGAAAATTGTTTGAGGAGGAATTTCAAAACAGGTAGGGCTTTTGAAGCTGCCAAAGGAAACAACGTTGGAACATTCCTACCCTGGCAAAAGATTATCACTTTATTTATTTATAGATGTCTTTTGTTCAAATGGTTCAGAGACCTCCAGAGTAGATAATAGAAATAACTGACATAGAGATGTGGAAACGCAGCTGCAAAACCTTCAGGAACTGGGATTAAGAAAACACGTTGTTAATGTCTATGACTATTCAGAAATGGAAGGAGTCTCTTTCAAAATTACAATCATTTGGCTTTTGAAATAATTACCCTCAGGTGAAACTAAATAGGGGTTTTTTGGCATGCAAAGTAATTAGTTTAGTGATACTGGAAAATGACCATGGCGTAAGATTCATAGGAGTGAAATTGAAATGTGGCTGCTTTACAACAGCACAGATGTTTATTATATTATCCTATTCCTATACACATTACTGAAATGCAGAAAATGAGGGCCTTTGATATTTGTTGTTTTGTGTTTGTAACACTTTCTAATCTGCATGACTGTGCATTTATTACTCATTTTGATTAATAAGTTTTAAATTTTAGAACTGTTATTGTTACACACTGACACCAGGCATCTTTTCCATCTGAGCAGTAATTTAGCTGTAAGATACCCCTCAACTCATGGTAGAGCCATGTCATTCCTCAAAGCCAGATTTTCTTCTGTGCTTTAAGCCAATAGAAAGGTTGGATGAAAGATGGAAAATTGTTCAAATAGATTAAAACAGGAATAGGAAATGTGGAAAGCCAGAGGATCACCATGACTGGAAATCAAAGTGAATATAGAATGTATATACACAATATGCTACACAAATAAATCCAATCCATTGACAATGATCCGTGAAATAGGAGAATATGCCACTGCACATACTTGCATAATATTGTTTCTTTCTTTTTCCTAGAGGGATGTGGTGGTGCAGAGGTTTAATGATACTAGAACCACCAGCCAGAAATGATCTGCACTCTGGCGGTTCAAGCCTGGCTTCATGAGAGGGACTAAGCTCCAGTCACTCAATCCCTAATTCCTGCTCACCTCTTTGAAAGCTTGCAATATTGTGAGTAGATAAATGGGTACCACTTCAGTGGGAAAAACTTAGCTGCGTTCATGAATGTGGAGAGCACAAGCCAACTCTGAACCTGGCCGGATGGGGGGGGGCATCACGATGTGAGGCAAGGTGAGGCTAGACTGGAAGAGGAGCCTGGAAGCACCAGTAATTGGTGTAAAGCTAGTTTCCCCCTTGCAGTGCACCAAGGCTAGGCATGGAAGCACCAAAAGAATGAACTCGTAATCTTGGCTGTCTGGACTGCATTGTATCTACCATGTGTAGATTTCCCTGACATTGTATGCCATGTGCTAATAAATTATTTTTTTCTTGAAAGTCTCTTTTATATCAGATCTCTCTACTACTTTCAAATGTGTTATTATTGGGTTTTATAGAAAAGTTAATCCATATTACAATTTAGCATTTGGTGAAACTGTCAACTTCACTATTTTAATTGACTAGGGAATATATATTATACCAGCATGAATGTCCTGGAAATTAATATATAAAGCAGGAAAACTGAAAAAGTGAGGGATTGTGGCTAATGGTAGCTTTCATGGAGTAATTATTATGTCATTGTTGTCTGAATTTCCTTCACTCCCTTTTACAAAATGATCAATATCATCTGATTTATAGTCAGTGCTTTTTAAAAATAAATCCTGTCTTAGTTATTGTATCCTAAACCATTAGAGTGCCATTGCATATATTCTTTTTAAATTTGCATTGTGTTTTTAGCCAATGAATATTTCATTTATAAATAATTAATTGTGTTTAGCGGTCTTTTTCATCATATATATGGATACGGATATATGGATATATGTAAGTATGTATTAAAAATAGCAAGAGTCTTCCCACTTTTTTTTAAAAAAAAACCACAAGACTGTAGCTTGAACAACCAGATTTCTGCTTATTATCATTCTTCAGGATTTTTTGGGATACAAATCCCCAATGCTTGCAAAACAATATACCTTTTTAAGTATATAAAATTGTATCTATCAGTTTGAAAATGAACTTCCAGTTTCACTCTGAAAGAAATAAACATACAAAACAAAAGGGTTTTGTTTTTTTAATGCAATTGAAGGACTGCTTGAACTCTGGGAATGCTAGTAGCCCATTTTGTCAGAAGAAACTAGAGAAGAGAAAAGAGGTAAAAGCTGGAACAAAATAAGCCTGAGAGAAATTGGATATGTTCCATATAAACAGAAATACGTTACTCTCTGAGCTGATGGTCAGCTGTAACTGATACGTTAGGATCCCCATCCCTTATGTCCCTGACAGGCAACTTTTGTCAGACTGCTACAAACCTTTCGGTTTTGTTAAGTATCTTTTTTTTTTGCAAAGAAAAATAATACATCACAGAAAGAATCATTAAAATTTAAGCGAATTTTAAACCATATGTAAAATCTGGATGCACTTTTTGTGATATGTTTATTTTATTTATTATTCAATAGTGCTCAGACTCACCCAGTTCTGTCATATTGTTGGCAGTGAACAAGTTATTGAAATAGTAAAACAAAAAAACAAAAAAGCAACAGAAATACTAAGAATCACTCTGTCTATCATCACATCAACACACATTTTTACACAGCATCGCAATACTCAATTCAGGTCAAAGGTGTCCTCGATGTACTGAAAGTCAGAAATTGTTAATATTTTATATCTCTTTATCCCCATGGTCATTATTCAAATTAGAACTAGAACTATTGAAATTAGAATGCTTATCACATAAGTATTCCACTTAAGAGGTATCTCATCACTGTAGTGCTCAAATGTGAGGAACATGCACAAGTCTGCAAGAGAAAAAGTCACATCCATTTAATTGTCCAAATAATCCTCATTTAACTATTGCCATTTTTAGCAATTATTCACAGCTATGACAGTGATGAAGAAAGTAACTTTATGACCAATCCTCATATATACAAACTTTGCAGGTCTGTAAAGAAGAAAGTTGAAGTAAGATTATAAGCACTGTTACCATTTCACATAGTGACTGATTTGCTTAATAACAGAATTGCTGGTCCCAATTGTGGTTGCTAAATGAATTATGATTATTTTCCAGATCCAGAAAACCAAAGCCATATATATTTCCGGTACACAATTTGCAAATCACACCACAAGAGATAGATATTTTTTAAAAAGAAAAGAAAAGAAAAGAAAAGAAAGAGGAGGAGGAGGTGGAGAAGAAAGAGAGGGAGGGAGGGAGGGAGGGAGGGAGGGAGGGAGAGAGAGAGAGAGAGAGAGAGAGAAGAAAGAAGAGAAGAGAAAGAAAGAAAGAAAGAAAGAAAGAAAGAAAGAAAGAAAGAAAGAAAGAAAGAAAGAAAGAAAGAAAGAAAGAAAGAAAGAAAGAAAGAAAGAAAGAAAGAAAGGCTATATTGTAATGTTACATGTATTGGTAAGAACTGCTATTTTTCTCTAGTTTTGTATTGACGTTTTCTTCTCTTCTTGCATGAAACCAATGGACTCATCACCTCTTTTGGCACAAAAAGATAATGATAATGACTTCTGAATACTTCCACATCAACTTTTCATCTTCATCAATGCTAAAACTTCTCTGATTCAGTCTGTGTTAGTGTATTGAACAAACTGCACTTACAGTTTTTTTCACTAGCAAGACATTTTGTATGAGGTACCTTGATCTGACAAAAATGCAAGTCAATAGTTTTGCAAAAATCTAAGAAATACTTATCTTTTAAAAATGGTTTTCTTTATCTGACTGGCTTGTCAAAGCAAATTATTTCCCAAAGTACATAATTTCATTGCAACACTGCCACTTAGCACCTGTGTTCGCATAATAACTAAGCCAATTCAATTACACATCCAGTAGCTCCATGATCTAGTGGCTGCATTCATTCTACATGCTAAGCTTGGCTAATGTTATCCTTGGCAAGTTTATTTCCAGCTTAGCATGTTGTGCTTTGGTTTATTGTTCAGAGAATTCTGAAATGAAAAATGAACAGGAAATTGCCAGATAAAACATGTGATAGAATCAAACCCAATGTGTGCCTTATAATCCATCATCTAAAAGTATCCTAGGTCTTTCCATAGGATGCAGGACTCTAGTTCTGTTCTCAGGAGGGTTGAATGTAGTTAAGTAGGGGGTAGGCTTTGCCGTCTTGATAACAATAAATTTTGTTTCTATAATAATTATAAAATCTGCTTCACCAATCATTGTTCACCCCTGATTCTTGTTGTCAGAAACACTCACCAAGAAAGGGGAAGAGAGATATTAATAATAATAATCATACTAATACTAATTATTATTATTATTATTATTATTATTATTATTATTATTATTATTATTATTATTATTATTATTATTATTATTATTATTATTATTCACAAAAATGACAGTATACACAGCTAACGAGGTAACCATGCTGGGTTTCGTATCACAAAACACTTCCCAAGTGTTTAGGACTGCGTGATGTATCGGTGGATTATGTGAGCAGATCCCAGTAAGGTGGCCTTCTGCAGCTGACCAATGGTGATCTTGTCAGCACCAATTGTTTTTAAGTGCTTGCCTAGGTCTTTATTCACAGCCCCCAGTGTGCCAATTACCACTGGAACCACCTGTACTGGTTTATGCCAGAGTCTCTGCAGTTCGATCCTCAAGTCCTGATATCTGGTGATATCCCAGTGGTGCCTCCACCCCCCATGGGGTGCTGCCTTGACGTGGTGTGGGGCTTAACTGTTCCAATGAAGCTGACAGCTGCGCTGGCAGTAGTACAAACTATCAGCAGGTCCAACCATGTCAGAGAGGTCTAGGCTGAGGAGCAGAACTGAGTGCACCCAACAACCCATGCAATGAATCATGGTGAAACACAACCGAATGAAGCCTATACCAGCTCGGTCATCGCCCGGGTTAACAAGGACCACGTTGGCTGTTGGGGAACCTGGGCATCCATCAACAAGTGGGCTACAGGCCTTGGGTCCCATAGCTGAGCAACCAGGGCATGGGCTTGCAGGGCTACTGGAAGCTGAACAACCTCAGAAGCGGCAGAAATACACCATGTCAGAGAACCGCACTGTAATGAAATGCTACTACAAAGCAGAACCAGAAAAACGAGGCTACCGAAAAAGGATGTACAAGTTATGGAAACAAGAATACCCAGACTCAAGGATTATTATTATTATTATTATTATTATTATTATTATTATTATTATTATTATTATTATTATTATTGTTGTTGTTGTTGTTGTTGTTGTTGTTATTTCCAATAAGCAATGCCTTGTCGAATAAATGATCTATGCTCATAATTTAAAGGAATTTTTGGGTGTGTCTTTTCCTGAAAAGTTGGTCCCTGGTAATTGAGTTTCTGGACTATTGCCACCCAGTGCAATATTCCTTTCTTAGCAAAAATGCTGGACAGGATGATGCTATCCAGCAATGTGCCAATAGTATATTTATTTATTTTTCCCCATCTAAATTAGGAGATACTGTATATTTGCTTGACATTTACCTTGCAACTATGATGAACCAGATGATTCCAAACAACTGAAGATGAATACAGATAAGTTAGAAGTATTGTGAATAATTAACCCTAATGAAGAGGTTATTGGGATATGTATCACCCACTTACCAGGAGTAATTCAATAAAAAATCCAATTACCTGAGGTTTGAGGCAAAACATAGTAGACTTGGGATGATAGAAGATACAGGAATCATTTAAGAGATATTTTGTCATGTTTTCCTTTCAGTGCAAAAGTAACCATTAAACAATACTAGTGACTGTAAGCCTTATTTTTATTTAAAAAATGTAAGCTGGAAATTAGAAAAGGTTTTTTTTTCAGAAATTTCTTTGGATTTATATCAAACACTGTTTATGCTGTTTAGCCATTCTCCTAGCATTTAGGAATAACATGTTAAATTTGCTCACCCACTAACGTTGATTTAAACCCAAAGAATTGAATTGAATTTTTATCTATAATTCCCATATTGCAAAATAGAAAAATCCCACTGACAGCTTCCATGGTATTCTGCTATTAGACAGATATATTCTGAGATTTGTATCTGTTGCTATTTACTTTGGATTTACTATTCTTGCCATTATCAGGACTCAACCTCCTCTCAACCCTTCCCCTCCTCCCCTCTTTCTCTGTATATTGTATATTCTGTTTTGTTGTAGAATTTATTACCATTTTTTCACCCATCTGAATTGACCAATAAATTACTAAGTATAAATTGTTATTTTATTCTTTTGTATGTACTTTGTAAAATATTGCAAAGGGAATAGCATGATAAGTATTTCATCTCTTATTTTTCTTTCAGATAGACATTCAAGAAATCCCATTATTCAGGAATGAACATAAGACCAAATAAATTATGTACATATCACATTAAATGCAGTCCAGTTTGAAATGCTATTTACTTTCAGGTTGTCAAATCAAATGGCTGGAAGCAGCATTTTGATTTGAAGAATTAATTCACTCCATTTTGATGCTTTTAAACAAAGCAAGTTAATTCAGCTCAGAAAAAAGGGGCTTTTTGCTCATGGACACATATGTTATGTATTGGAATAATAGTGATAAAATGTTTTTTGCATAGCCATATTATCCATTAATATAGCATCTCTCTCTTGAAGTTTTCCAATTTACTGTATATGCCAGCCGTTTGCCAGGTTTATTTGCAAATACATACTTTTTTTTCTTTTCATAGTTCATTTGTATTTCCATTTCTTTTATTGCTAACATAAATAGCTGTTGCTATAAAGGCTTAATTTACTGCAAGATATTTATATTCCCTGGAAATTAATTATTTTATCTTATTCACTTTTAGTTCAGTATTATGTTGTATCAAATAGCCTCTAATAAAAGCTTTACTTGCATTCCAAAACATTCTAAAATCAGCACTTTTATTTAATTTCAAAAAAATCTTTTCATTTCTTTTTTCATTATTACTTCTTTCTATAACAGTGTTTCATTTAATTTCCATCTAAATGTACTTGATTTTCTTTTATAAAACAAACTCACAGGATTATGATCCAAAAAGGCCTTTGGTGATATCTCTAATTTAGAAATCTTTATAGCCAAGTCTTTTGAATTCCAAATCATATATTGAGAAGGATCTATGTCTTTCTGGGGGGAAAAAAGACATGTTCTCTTGAACTGCATTTTTCTATCTCCATATATTAACCAACCCTAAATTGCCCATCAAATGAAAAAAGAAAAAAATGAATAAAACCTCATGATAATTGGCCTAGAGTGATTTTAATATTTTTTCCTCAAAAGTTCTATTCAATTGTGAGGAAATCATTCCAATCCAATCTGCCATCAAGCATCAAATTTCATAAGAGAAATCCACTAATCTCACCATCAGAATAACCATACTTTGTCCTCAATTGGATATAGGTTCCCAGTATAAATGTCTTAGGACAAACCAATAAATCTTATCACTCAATACAAGTTATGGACTTAGTCGGGAATTGGTATACAAAACAGCTTCTGAGATAAATTCTTCACTCAAAGATTTATAAATCAAATATTTGAAATCCTTCTTTTCTGAGACTAGCTTCTTGTAAGCAAATAATATCTTCTTTTAATTTTTTTTCAAATAATGATTGTTTTCTCTTTTGATGAGCTCCATTTATATTCTATATTAACCATTTGTAATCCATCACCAGATCAAGTATTTAATAAACTCAGTACCTGTAGCACTTAATCCAGTATTATTCCTTTTAGATTATTGATGTAGATAATGGAAAAAAGAGAAAGTCAAAAGAACTTTAAATTACAATGGGTACCTGTTCATTGACACAAATCCTATTTGTTATAATTGCTTTTCTTCAAAATAAATCATAAACAGGAAAGATAACATTTTGTGGGTGCATTTAATCTTTCATTTCTATCTTCTATTTATACTCTTTGCTTCCATCCTTGAGGGCATTAAAGAGATTGAAATCAGAAATCTTTTTTTGCCAAAAGAAAAACATATGCATTCATATACAGGTGAAACTCGAAAAATTAGAATATCATGCAAAAGTTCATTTATTTCAGTAATGCAACTTAAAAGGTGAACCTAATATATGAGATAGAATCATTACATGTAAAGCAAGATAGTTCAAGCCGTGATTTGCCATAATTTAGATAATGATGGCTTACAGCTCATGAAAACCCCAAATCCACAATCTCAGAAAATTAGAATATTGTAAAAAGGTTCAATATTCTAGGCTTAAAGTGTCCCACTCTAATCAGCTAATTAAGCCAAAACACCTGCAAAGGGTTCCTGAGCCTTTAAATGGTCTCTCAGTCTGGTTCAGTAGGAATCACAATCATGGGAAAGACTGCTGACCTGACAGTTGTGCAGAAAACCATCACTGACATCCTCCATAAGGAGGGAAAGCCTCAAAAGGTAATTGCAAAAGAAGTTGGATGTTCCCAAAGTGCAATATCAAAGCACATTAATAGAAAGTTATGTGGAAGGGAAAAGTGTGGAAGAAAAAGGTGCACAAGCAGCAGGGTTGACTGGAGCCTGGAGAGGATTGTTAGGAAAAGGCCATTCAAAAGTGTTGGGGACTTTCACAAGGAGTGGACTGAGGCTGGAGTCAGTGCATCATGAGCCACCACAGATAGACGGATCCTGAACATGGGCTTCAAATCGGATTCTTCTTGTCAAGCCACTCCTGAACAACAAACAACATCAGAAGCATCTTACCTGGGCTAAAGAAAAAAAGAACTGGTCTATTGCTCAGTGGTCCAAAGTCCTCTTTTCTGATGAGAGCAACGTTTGCATCTCATTTAGAAACCAAGGACCTAGAATCTGGAGGAAGAATGGAGAGGCACACACTGCAAGATGCTTGAAGTCCAGTGTGAAGTTTCCACAGTCTGTGTTGATTTGGGGAGCCATGTCATCTGCTGGTGTTGGTCCACTGTGCTTCATTAAGTCCAGGGTCAACGCAGCTGTTTACCAGGAGATTTTGGAGTACTTCATGCTTCCTTCCACAGACGAGCTTTATGGGGATGCTGACTTCATTTTCCAACAGGACTTGGCACCTGCCCACACTGCCAAAAGCACCAAAACCTGGTTCAAAGACCATGGGATTACTGTGCTTGATTGGCCCAAACTCACCTGACCTGAACCCCATAAAGAATCTATGGGGCATTGCCAAGAGAAAGATGAGAGACATGAGACCGAACAATGCAGAAGAGCTGAAGGCCGCTATTGAAGCATCCTGGTCTTCCATAACACCTCAGCAGTGCCACAGGCTTATAGCTTCCATGCCACGCCGCATTGAGGCAGTAATTGCTGCAAAAGGGGCCCAAACCAAGTACTGAGTACATATGCATGCTTATACTTTTCAGAGGTCCGATATTGTTCTATGGACAATCCTTGTTTTATTGATTGCATGTAATATTCTAATTTTCTGAGATTGTGGATTTGGGGTTTTCATGAGCTGTAAGTCATAACCATCACAATTATGACAAATCACGGCTTGAACTATCTTGCTTTGCATGTAATGAGTCTATCTCATATATTAATTTCACCTTTTAAGTTGCATTTCTGAAATAAATGAACTTTTGCACGATATTCTAATTTTTTGAGTTTCACCTGTAAATGCATATTATTTGCAGTGAAATACATCAAATGTTCTTTGCTCTTTATGCAATTTTGCTAGGAAAAGTTATATTTAAGTGAATAAGATTTGCACAAATTGAGATATAAATTTTCAAACGAAACCAAACTCACAAAGGTATTTCTCAAACACTTCAAGTCACATTGGGTTTTGTTTTTATACATCATCACATTTCACAATATATTCATCTTATATTTTAAACTGCATAGCATGGCACTCTTGCATATGTACAAACTATTGATCATACAATAACAATTTGGAAAAGAAAAAGGATCACTAAGAAAAAAAAAGATTAAAAGATATTTCAGGTGCAGCAAGAATGTTTATAGGCATTCAAAAATTACCAATCAGAAACATTTACAAATCCATTTCAGTGTATCTTCCTGGAAGAATATCCATTGATATATATTTTTCCTGACCTGCTGTCCTCCATATGTTCTATACTTCAGTGTCCATAATTTCCAGACAAAGAAATAACACCATATTAGAGGTGAATATCTGATAGAAAAACATGTAAAACTGACTTTCCACCATACACGCTAGTCATAATGAAATGAGAATATATCGTAGCTCAGTAATAAAGCACATATTTTAAGCAGTTGTTCTACTCAAATTAATCTGGTGACATCAAATGTGCTACAGAATTGCTTGAAGAATTAACAGTATAAATCTGAATGAACAAATATAAAATATAGAATTTAAAACTTCATTTGAGAGTGGCTAAAATAAAAGTATTTGATCTTAATTGCAGTGATTTCAAAATGACAATTCAAGTTCTACCCTTTTTTACTTGCATTGCAACATCTCATACATACAAGTACATAAGGGACAGAGTTGGCACTGCAATATTGTGACACACAATTCAACACTTGCCCCTTCTCTCAATGCCTATGGCTGAAAAATGAATGACGTATGAGAAGTCCATCAAAAACATTACTGGTTTTTTTTTTTTTTTAGCTATTATGGAACATTCGTAGTTCTGCTCTAAAGATTATCATGGAAAGGTTTTGCCATTACTGACATTGTTATTGACATTTTATCAGCTAACTATTAATGCATTTAATTTCTTTTGGACTGCTCATAAAGAAACTAATTCTTTCATTCTTTCAATCATATATCTGTATGTAGAATGATTCATTTTTTACACAAAGAGTTTGTTTTGCATCACAATACATGATTGAAAGTACCCGTGAAAAATAATTATAGAGAGACTGGCCTTTTATACTCTGTTTATAATGAAAATAGTTGGGGCTGCAGACTATTAAGGGGGAAAGGTCTAATGAATTACTTTTTCTCATTCCCAGATAAGAAGTGAACTATGTCACACTTTTATTTCAATTTCAATTCATCTTCAGCAGCACCAATTTCCAACTTTCTGTCTATGTTTCTCAAAAAACTATATTCTAGATTGCTGAATTATTTATATATTTTGTATTTCAGGCATTAATGAAATTTACAAAATGTTCCTTTTCCCTAGTTCATAATCTTGACAAATTTAAGAACGTGTTAAGGGCTGTTGCTAATGCTCACTTATCATTGGACCTACCTAGTTCTTGACACATTAGATACAGTAACACCAGAAGGAGGGTGGATTGGGCTGGATACATTAAAGTCAATGACTTCTACATACTTAGGGACTCCAGTTAAGGTTTATCAAATGATATTTCTCCTATTCAAAATGTAGGCATATATTTCATATTTAGAATAAGCTGAAAATGTAAATCAATAACAGACATAAATGTTTAATGTTTTATTTATTTCTAAAAATATGAAATCAATATTAATGGGATCTGCTAACTATGTTGCCATTTTCACCAGCAGAGCCTTTCTACCATCAGTTCTAAATTGCAGTATTTCAGTGAAACAAGTAGAATGTAACTGATATGAGATTATACTTATGAGGTTTTATTTTATGTGTGCACATGTTCTAGGAATGCTAGGATTGATCACAAACCCCAGAAAATACAGGGTAAAAAGACCACAACCAGAACAGTGGTAGGATTCCATTTTTTTTGCTACCGGTTCTGTGGGCGTGGCTTGGTGGGCGTAGCTTGGTGGCCGTGGCAAGGGAAGGATACTGTAAAATCTCCAGTCAGAGGTGGTATTTGCCGGTTGTCCGAATTACTCAAAATTTCCGCTACCGGTTCTCCAGAACTGGTCAGAACCTGCTGAATACCACCTCTGAACCAGAACTTATGTTGGTTAGAACTACATATACACATTAGTGAAAATCTGCATTATAGGGAACATTGGAAGTGGTTTATAGTTGTCTGTGGGATTATTTTCAAGATAGCTCTTGCATTTTTAATTAATTTTTTAATATTAATCTCTTTTTAAAATATTCAATAAAATGATTTTGAAAAATCAAAAACAAAGGCTGAATTATTTTGATTATGATTTTTAGAAATGTGTCAATGTATTAAATAGTGTAATACATTAATGCAATGCAATAAAAGGGTCAGAAAGTCAATTGAATAAACTTTATTGCAATCCCCTAATTCAAATTTCCTGTAAATTATAATAAAATGCTGGGGAAAAGTTTATTTTCAAATTAGTTATAAAGACTGCCCTGGGTAAAGTATCATATAAATACCAAGAAATATTAAGGCTACAATCTTATGAAATCAGTGGAACTTGTTCTCAAGAAAAGAATATTGTGTATTCAGTTTCAGGCTGCAATCCTGCATTAAAATTAATCTGAAGAAACAGGCTGAATTATCCTGCTTGTCATGTCCCTGTCAGAGTTTGAATCCGAGGAGGAAGATGAACAGCTGACAGGGAGTGGGAGTGTGGCTCCATTGGCTGTGGAGGAAACTGGGAAAGGGCAAAGCCCAGCTGGGCAGAGCAGGGAAGAGGTAGAACAAGGGAGAGGGAGTTCAGAGGCCCACCCCCTCTTCATCCTAGGGCACAAAGAGAGGAATGGAGAAGAGAGCAACATGGGTTGCGTGGCTTTTGGGGGAGGAAAGGGCCCTGATTCTCTTCATTAGCCACAGCTGGGAAGAGAGTTTAAAAGAGATGAATGCTGAGTGCAGTGTCTGCACCCTTGTGTTGACTTTGGTTATCTGTGTTCCTGGCGTCCTCCCAACCATGTTGAGTTATTGCCTTGCCTTCATATCTGGAATTCTTGCTCCTGCTCTGCTGGACTAATTACACCATTTTGCCTTGATTGGACCTATAGTTACAGTTTTTGTTGACCATGTTTTGGATTTGATTCTCTGCAGCCAAAAGGCTGTTCCTGGGAGAGTTTTTCTCCAGCCGGAAGGTAACCAGGACATTGAGGGCAAAGTTGGAGCTAATAAAGGGGCTCCTACTGGTTATCTGACTGTTTTGCCTTTGTGCCATGCTCCGGGTCATCACGCTGCTATTTTAGCATCTTTTATATTCAGCAGAAGTGGCAGATTTGTAATCTTGAAGGATTTTATTGGCATCCTATTTGGAAGTAGACATTACCATCACTCTTACAAACTTTCCAATATCTCAAATAGCTAAACATCAAAAAAGCATATCCTTTTAGCAAAAAGCCATCACAGAAGACCCGCCAGCTAGATCAAAAAGGATGAAAGACAAGTTTGACACAAAGCTTTTGTAAAATTCTGTCAGTAATGATTCATGTGAAAGATACTCATGCAAAGTCATGATTTAGATCATTGTGTCAAAATACAGAAAAGTGAATCTCCTGGATTGGTATTAAGAAAAGCATGGGATGAAAGAGACAATTACATAATTTAAAAGTAAATATACACATATAATATGAAGAGCGGAGACAACTTCTAAGTTACTGCAGATAGCTCAGTAAAGATTAAAAGATTGACTGCAGTTTGTCAGGCTGGAATCCCCCAGAGACCGCCTGAGAGCAGGCTTTAGGTCGAGTTAAAAGGTTCTGTCATCAGCTCTCCAGTTCAGAATGCTGATCAATACCTACCATCTTAGGAGTGATGAATGAGGGGCAGAGGGTCAAATGAACCAGCTTGGCCCAGGATGAACTATTGGTCATTGAAAAGTAGAATCAAAGGCTACCAGATAGTTGTTAGATCAGGACAAACATTTCCACTGGGATGACAGGTTTATGTAGGTAAACTTCACCTAATGTCATCCTAATGTTACAAATTTCATCTATTATCACCCCAACCATGAGCCATAGTGTTTGGCTAGGCTGTTGGAGTTGTGTTCAAAAAATGCTTGGACACATGTTAAAAATATCTCTCCCCCCCTACTTTTGGCTTTAGATAACACATACAAGAATTTGACCAGTGCTATATTCTGCTTATAATTGTATTTTGTTGTATTCAAATGTATTTCCAATGTAATTATTGCCTGAAGATGCAACCTATGACAAATGATATATAAATAGTTTAACGACTAAATAAGGGTTGGATAAAGTACTGCAGAACTGTTGTGTTGATTTTAAAAGGCAAAAAATGTATTTATGTTAAGAAATGGTGAAAAATCCTGTATATATACATAAAAATCTTGATAAAGTTCTAAAAGAGGTTATCCAAATGTCCTCCAAATGTTTCCATAGAGATCTAAGAGTTGTAATCCCAATGGTTCTAGGGACAGCTTTATAATTGCTATCTCTAATTGCTAATACATCTAAGTAATGAATGTAACATGAGCCACTGAATGATGCCCAAACCACTGCCATGAATTGTATGTGGGCTAGGTATAGTAGCTAAATAAATTGAATGAGTGAGTGAGTGAATGAATATTACATTATTAAAAATCCCAACCATGTTATAGAAAAATAATATTTTTCCTAAATGGAAATGTTCCAATGCCCAATTATTTCTCAGGAACTCAGATTATATTTTTTAAAAATCATAGAGGAGAGTTATTAATATATTTCCATTGGTTTTTTTTAGAGTGAAATATATGTATGTATTTATATGGCTGCTGGCAAAAATATTATGGCTGATGTTTTGTCTTTCTCAGATAAAACATGGAAATATTTTATAGCTTTTGGAATCCACTAAAATCTCACAAGAAATGTTCATACATCTCTAAAAGTGCATTCCTCTCCCTACATACCAGAGATTGAATTTTATTCAACTGAATGTGGCTGTACTGGACCACACTTTTAAATACAAAGTATATAATAGGAGTTTAAAAATGACTTCCTCGAATACCACTGATTGCATCCTGAAAAGCCTCTGCTTAATTTAATGTAATATCAGATTTTCAAGATGGCATTAAACATAATTTATTTATCAGTGAAATAAAGTAGGCTCTTTGGAAGCATATTTCTAAAGTCTATTTTTTTAAAAAAAAATTAAAAGATAAAAATATACTTTTATATATGAAGTATTTTAAATTCTTTTGACCTCTTCATGATTTTTCTGTCTGTCTTACCAGCAATTTTTGACAATAGCCTAGACAATGAAATTGCACCTGAAATTGAAAGATTATCTGAAAAAATCCATTCAGCTTTGTCGCTAAGTAGCAATTTAGAACCCACAGCAGGGAACTGTACTAAAATCTCTTGAAATTTTACTTTTCTAAATCTCAAGTACAAAAAGTTAGGACTGAAATTCAATAGGTATATTTTTTTGATGGACAGATTGCCATGCTTGCTGTGGCTTTTGTTCTCCCCTGCTCCCTACACACAGATATATACATAATCTCTTTAAAAAATCAATTCAGTCTGATAAAACTGTGGACATAATATATTTAGATTTCAGCAAGGCATTCGACAAAGGCATTCCACAACCTACTTCTTGGTAAGCTAGAAAAAAGTAGATGTCCTGCCCCTGGTGGAGACTGACTCTGAGGGAGAGGAGGAACAGCTGACAGGGAGTGGAAGTATGGCTCCAAAGGTTGTGGTTCCTCTGAGCAGTCAGAGGAGGACCCGGGTCCATCCCCTATCCATCCTAAGGCATGCAGGGAGGAGGGGATAAGAGAGAGATGTGGTCTACTCAGGAGGAGAGGGACTTGATCCTCTTCATGGGCTGCAGATGTGAGAACTGCATAAGAGTTTGGACCTGCTTTCTGGCCAACCCTGGAAACAAAGTGTGTTTTATTTTGGTTTGAGGTTATCTTGGTTGGTGTCCTTCCAACAGACTGTGCCTTGTTATCTCCTTGAATTTGGTAAATACTTCTCCTGTTCCGTTGTGGAAATTTCATCATTGTAGTTTGTTTGGTTTTTATTTTCATCTTGATCTGCTCATTAAATTTGGACTGTATTGCTTTCTTTTGAAAATTATTTTTTGAGTATGTTTTATCTCCAACTGAGAATTATTGAATAGTGGGGCCAAGTTGGAGGCTTTAAAGGACATTTATTTATGTTTTGGATTTTGTTACATTTGTGTTACACTCTAGGTCATCACAATGGAATAGATAGCACCACCACCAAATGGACTGGAGTATTGCACCTAGAGTACTGCATCCAGTTTTGGTCACCACATTATAAAAAAGATGCTGAGACTCTAGGAAAAAGTACAGAGAAGAGCAATCAGGATGATTAGGGGACTGGAAACTAAAACATATGAAGAACAGTTACAGGAACTGGACTTGGCTAGTCTAGTGAAGAGAAGGACCAGGGGAGACATGATAGCAGTCTTCCAATATTTGAGGGGCTGTCACAGGGAGGAAGGGGTCAAGCTATTTTCTAAAGCACCTGTAGGCCAGAAAAGGAATAATGGATGGAAACTGAACAAGGAGAGATTTAACCTGGAAATAAGGAGAAACTTTCTGACAGTGAGAACAATCAACCAATGGAACAGCTTGCCTCGGAAATTGGAGGAGCATCATCATTTGAAACTTTCAAGAAGAGATTGGAGTGCCATTTGTCAAAAATGGTGTAGGGTCTCCTGCTTGGATGGGAGTTTGGACTAGATGACCTACAAGGTCCCTTCCAACTCTGATTATCTGTTATCTGTTAAAACAGCATTTGCTATATAATATTCATGCAAAAAAGAAAATAATTTCAATGCAATTGTTATAGCTATGATATGCTCTTCTCACATGTTGCAGATTTGAATTCAGTAGAAGCCTTTGTTAGAGAATCCTCCTGAATGTAAGCAGAGAACCAAAGTAATACTGAGTAAAAATATTGCAGAACCTCTCATTAAAACAAACAAACAAATCATAATATAGCTAGTTGATTGCAGACTAAGTAAATTATGCAGCTCAGCCCAGCTATAAATGAAGGTAACAAATATTCAATATATTTGAAGTAAAAATTAGATTTAAGGGGGGGGGGACATGAGGATAGAAAGCTCTCACTTCTATTTAAATTTGTTGAGGTTCATCAGGGAAAGGACAAAAGGGGGGATAGCTGTTGTGCATTACAGTTGGGCACAAATTGGGTGCAAGGGAATAGGTGGGGTTGCTACTTATGTACTACTCTCCATGCTGCTCAGCAGCTTCCCTGTCTGAGCTGCTGGGTTCTTTTGCTCAGTTGCCTACTGGCTCTTGTGGGTTGTAATTTGCCACCCAACGATGTTGAGGCAGCTCAGAAGATTGTGGAGTCCATGGCAACAGGGACCTGTCTCGATTCATCAATAGACCCACCCATACCAGAGGCCACACATTACATCTGTTTTTTGTCTCAGGGTGTGGAACATGACCTGACACTGAAGAATTTAAGTATCAGTCTGTTGCTGTGAATGGATCACTCCCTGGTTGCTTTTTAGCTCATTGATGTCATCCCTCCCTGCAGGAAAAAAAAGAGCCCATTTAAGCAGTATTCACTGACTTTCAATAGTTGGTCATACTTGCTAGCCAGTCTGTTGGTGGTCTGTTTGGGATTTTTTTGTTTGTCTTCTGAGTCATGAAAGGATATGCCCTGCACAGATATTGAATTACAAGGATTCCAACTAGTTAGTTAACATGCATGAATTGCAAAAATAAAATAAAAAAGTTTAATGTACCATTACTTGTTAACACAGATGTTTGTAGATGTAAACATTTGTTTCCTTAGACAACATTTAGGAAGAAAATAATTCTCTCATTCAATAATTTCATAATTGCCCTAAAGGAAGAATTAGTTATATCATTGCAGGGCATAACTGTAATAAAAATTGCTTCTTGAGGTCATTCATATAATATGGTGGTGAAGATATGAAGTCTAAACTAGTTTTGAATTTATTTTAAAACTTTTGGCAAATCTCATGATTTCATTTTTCTAAAGGAAAACAATCAGCCTGTTCCACGGGGATTAATACAACCATTAAAGGTATACTAGTCATAAGAAAAATAATGTAGTATACTCGTCATGACAAAACAATGCTCCCAGGAAACTATCAGGATTATTGAGTTTGTGTGTGTGTATGTGTGTGTGAGTGTGTATGAAACATTTTGTTTCTTAAATTATTATATTTCAATTATTTATATTAAAGCATACTTCAAATAAGTCAAGGAATTTACAAAATACAATATAATATGAAATAAAACTAAATTAAATTAGTTTAATTTATATTTTAAGTAAAATCATACTTCCTCTCTTCTTTTGTATTATTCTTTAAATACTGAACTGGACCAATAATACTATCTGAATTCCAGTCAAGAGAACACCCAAGGCTGTATTGAGTGCATTCAAAAATGTTACAGGTCCTTAGTCAACCTTCGTATAAGTTTAATGCCTTGCAAACTATTGTTTCCAAGCAATATTTTTCATTTTGTTTTAGACTTGGTAATTTATTAAGAGCTGCAAGTTTTTATAAAGTAATAAACCCATTTCCAGTCCTTAATGTCACCTGTTTGAGATTCTTCACACAAAATCCTTTTTTTAAAAAATAAAATAAAAAAGAAAGTTATATTGGAAAATTGGTTCAGCATGAGGCACAGGTTTTGATTCTTAGTATTGATATTTTGAAAACAAACAGTAATATTTATGGTAACTGCTATGTTTGTGATTCATTTTTGTAATAATTAAACACTAATTAGATGGACACTGATTTGTATTTACTTAAATAAATCTTAACTGCAAAAAGTAATCTTTACTATAGATTTATAAAAATATGCATGAGATGTATTTTGCTTGTCATAAAATGACTGTTTTTAAAAGATTTAGTCTATCCCTCACAATAATACAGTGATATCAGAAATTCTGATATCATTCAGCATGATGTTCTGATATTCACAGGCCAGATAAAGCTTCCATTTTAATACTGACTTCTTGTCAAGTGACCAGCCTCAATCAGGGAACCACTTAATGAATCCTGATGGATTCACTAATGAGGGGGAAACCTCAAGATCAGGGGTCCCCAACCCCCGGTCATTGACCAGAACTGGGCTGAGGCAAAGCCGACACCAAATTGTAGGCACCTGCACCTGAAAGCCCCTCTATGTGTTACAATGGTTTGGGCTTCAGCAGTCATGTCATCCAGAGGCAACTGTTGGTATGCCTGTGAAAGGTCTAGCTTGGCAAAAATATTGCTGTTACCTAAGGAATGTATTAAATGTTGAACCACAGGCACTGAATAAGAGTGTACTTACAGAGCCTTATTGAGCGTACATTTGTAATTGACACAGATTCTGACCGATCCATCTGCTCTGACAGGGGTTACAATGGGGGTTTCTCATTTTGAGTGATCTACTGGTTCTAATACCCCTTGAGATATCAACTTGTCCAATTGTTCATCAATTTTAGTTTTAAGGGCAAAAGGAACCCTTCTAGGCTTGTGCCTGATAGGAACAACCTGAGGGTCAAGGTTGAAAGAAATAGGAGTGTCTGTATATTTACCCAGGGCCCCATCAAACACATCTTTAAACTCCTGAACCAGATTATCCAAATCAGGTTTGTTTAGGGAATTGATGTGACTGATTCCCAATCCCAATGACTCAATCTAACTCCAATAAACTGGGAAGAGAGCCCTCAACAATTACTAATGGAAGTTTTCCCACAAAATTTTGGAAACTTACCCAGAACCTGTTGATTCTGATCACCAGATTGGATTGGTAAAAGTATCAACAATAATAACAATAGTATTGTTAATAGTAACAATAATAGTAAAATAGTTTTTATTTATATATTTATTTATTTTTTAGTATCTGTTTTGTTTTATGAATAAGTATTGTTTAGCAGGGCATATATCATTTAGGAAAAAACAAAGGAAAAACAAGTATCAACATGTAACAACAGTAGTGTAACAAAAAAAATTAACTAAATTTCTTTGTATTGGCTTATTTCTAATTCTGTTAATTATATCAACATGTTTATAATTATCAATCTTCTGTATTTAATTCATACATACCAATGATCATTCTCCACCTAATTTCTACTTCTTATCTCTATCCATTTCTGCACATTGTAATTTTTTAATTTCATTTTCATCTATAGGGATCTCTTCGTATTTCCACTGTTGTGCAAACATAATTGTAGCCGCTGTTAATATGTGTAACATTAAATATATATTGTATTCCCTTTATTTATGTGGGTACCAACAAAAATATTTCTGGTTTTAAAATTTAAATCAATATGTTGCTTTACCATGTTTTCTAACCTTGAATAGCTGTTTGAGTACTAGCTGAGCCCAATACTGAACCTAATTCACATATTCCAGTTTTTTAAACTGAGAAATAAATTTCAGAAAAAGAATTCAGTATTGCTCTGTGAATGTGCCTATCAATTCCATTCTTAATCTAACTTTTTAGATGATTTTGTACTATTATCTTTTTGTACTATATAATGATATTTCCATTTTAAATGTTTCTTTTTCAATTAATGAATTGTAATTATTAAAATATCAGCCATTCTTTTATATATACAGTGCAACATCTTTTTTATAGACCGTCATTTTCAAATCCACTTTCAGTTCCATCTCAGTCTTGGTAAAACTTGTTCCTCTTCCATAACATCTTTTAAACACTAGCTAGCTATAGTGTCAGAGACTCTTAAAGTAACTGAATATTACTGATCTCTGCTCCTTGCCCACTTTCTTCGCTTGCCACTGCCTTCACCACTCAACTTACAACAACAATTGAGTCCAAACCACTACATTGTTGATTTTTTTTGCAGTATATTACCAAAATGAAAAGGCAAATGAATTTGGCTGCTTTCTTTGGCAAGAAAACAAAAGGAGATCCAAAAGAGACACAACCACAACCATTGGAATCTGGGGAAAGCAGCAGACATAATCCACACTGCAACCTGGGGAAAACAGCAGCAGCACATCATCCACACATCATCCACACTGAAACCAGGGGAAAGCAGCAGCAGCACATTATCAAGTACTGGAAGAACTGAGTCAGACATTGAAAAGAATCTTCCTGACTGCTGGACACTGCAGCAGTACAACAATTTTAGGGACTGGAAGTTTCCTAGAAAAAAATGGGTTGCAAGCATTGCAGAAGATTTGAAATTTTGACCAAAGAAAAAAGTGTCCGTGGAGTAAAGGAATGGAAGAATTTCCAAATTGAACCATCAGGAAAGAGTAAAGAAGTACAGCAAGCTTCTCTCAGAAAGAAATTGAAGGAACATTTCTCATCTAAAGCTCACAACATTTGTACAGCAAAGTTGAACCAATGTGAACAGGATGTGATAAGCAAAGGACTGGAGAGGATGACTGAGAAATATTTAGGAAGTACATGTAGAGTGTTTACTACAGTGTACAGTCTGTCACAAACGTGCAGACCATTTTCATATATATAAGATCTGATTGAATTGCAAATAAAAAATGGTTTAGATTTGGGAACAGGGTTGCATTCATGTAAAACTGCAGTTGCAATGGTAGATTTCATTGCAAAAGACATTAGGAAGCATTTATTTAGCAAAATTATTGAAAAAAAATCACAAAATCTGTTTGATAATTGATGAAGCCTCAACGATGTCTTCCAAACCAGTTCTTGTACTGTACTTAAAAGTTAAGGATCCAGTTTTTCTCACCAACAATTTTCCTTGAACTAGTAGAATTGGAAAAACAAGATGCAGAGACAATATGTTTTTCAGTTATGGAAAGTTTGAATAAAGTTAGCTTTAATAAGAATTATCTAGAGAAACATTTAACTGGATTTTGCTCTGATGGTGCTAGTGGGAGAAAATCTGGGGTAGGCACTAGGATAGCCAAAGACTTTTCAAACATTATAATATGGCATTGCTTAAACCATCATCTGCAACTTGTTTTAGATGATTCTATTAGGGAAATAAAGCAAATAAATCATTTTCAAATCTTTATTGACAACAGATAACAGATAATCAGAGTTGGAAGGGACCTTGTAGGTCATCTAGTCCAACTCCCCGCTCAAACGAGAGACTCTATGTTAGGAATAACATAGGTTACCTAACGTAGTTTGGGTAAAAATAATATATATAGACTATGATTGTGAGTTTAAGTGTGTGTCACTTTAACTGCAAAGCATGTAATTTTGGGTGCGGTTGTAAAATCGCCATAAGAGGGAGCAAGAGAACCTGATTGATTGCTGGCTTACTGGATTGCTTGCTGACGACGATGGATTGATGGTTTTTTAACTGCTTGTTCTCTGCTGTTGCTGAAAAAAGAAAGGAGGTTTAACTTCTTCATATCTCTAACTGCGAAGAGATATATTACAGGACTGATTTTGTAAGTTTACTGACCTCTTTTTCGACACTGGACTTTGCAACTGAATAATCCCTGGACGGACTGAACTAGTGTATGATATATGGACTGTTTGACTATGCTATAAATCTTACTGGAATAAACTATTTAACTAGCACATTGTATCTGTTTTACTGAGTGTAAGCTACAAAAACGTTTATCTCACATATTTGCCTGCCTGCCTGACTGCCGTGCAGGTTCTGCTAGGGTGTATATCCCTAACACTCTACACCATTTCTGACAAATGGTAGTCCAATCTCTTTTTGAAGGTCTCAAGTGATGGTGCTCCCACAACTTCCAAGGGCAAGGTGTTCCATTGGTTGATTGTTCTTACTGTCAGAAAGTTTCTCCTTATTTCCTGGTTAAATCTTTCCTTGTTCAGTTTCCATCCATCATTCCTTGTCTGACCTACAGGCGCTTTAGAAAATAGATTGACCCCTTCCTCTCTGTGGCAGCCTCTCAAATATTGGAAGACTGCTATCATGTCTCCTCTGGTCCTTCTCTTCACTAGACAAGACAAGCCCAGTTCCTGCAACCATTTATTGTATGTTTTAGCGTCCAGTCCCCTAATCATCCTGATTACTTTTCTCTGTACTTTTTCTAGAGTCTCAACATCTTTTTTATAATGTGGTGACCAAAACTGGATGCAGTATTCTAGGTGTGGTCTTACTAAGGCTTTATAGAATGGTATTAGTACCTCACTTGATCTTGATTGTATCCCTCTGTTAATGCAACTTAGGATTTGCATTAGCAGCTTCTGCTGATGCACACTGCTGTATATATTCTATTTTCCATCAATCGAATAAGAACCTAATTGAACTTAACAAAATTTCTGAACAACTTGAGATTGAAATTATAAAAATTGGTAGAGTTTTTGGACCAAGATGGGTTGCCTGTAGTTTAAGATCAACCCTAGCTGTGCATGCTTATCCAGTGCTACATCAGTTTTTCTGTTCAAATAAAAGTACTTCAGTATGTCTGCCCATCTTGAAAACAGATATTTTCTCACTGATTTGGCCTTGATGATTGATGTCCTAACTGCAATATCTCTTCTTTCTAATGCATTGCAAGCGAAAAACATAGACATTATAAAGGCTGAAAAACCTGTGGTAAGATCAATTAAATCATTTGAAATGCTTACAAAGGAAAAGGGTGCATATGAAAAAAAGGCTGATGTATTAATAACTTTAGAAACCTTTAAAAATATAAATTTCGTACAAAATCATCGATTTGTGGGACTTACTCATGAAAGACTTATAGAAAGCATTGTAACTAATTTGAAAAAAAGATTGATGGATTGCGAACATTTAAAAACAGGCTGCCAATTTAAAGACACTGATAAATTAAAATTTCTAAATTATTTGGAGCCAGATTATTGGAACATTGAAGAAGTGGTAGTTCCATGGAGAGCAGCTGAAGAACAATTGATTGCATTTGGTGAAATTGTCAATTATGAAATCAATAATGATTATTGTGATTTCACAGAAAATGTATTAAAAGATTCAGAAAAATATACAATTCCTTGCAGCATTAAAAAGGCTAGAGATATTGTTAGAACTATTGTAGTCAGTTCAGCAGTGGCGGAAAGGGATTTCTTACAGATGAACATAATATGTTCAGAGGGCAGAAGTCGCCTAATAGTTTCCAATATAACAAACCTGATGATCAATCTAATTGGCTTACCTCTGCAAGAATGGGACCCATAGTAAAGAAATGGTTACGGGCACATCACACAGCTGATGATGCTCGTGTTAAACAAAAGAAAACTGAGGACGCTAATAAAAAAGCAATTTTGTAGTACTTTAAATAAGTTTTATTGTTTTTTGAAAAGTTTTGTTATGTAATCGTTTTTGATTAATATTTTAAAATGTAACAATCTAGTTTTGTGTACCTTTTTATTATTTAAGCATTAAAGACATGACATAATAAACTACCTTTTGTTTTGGTATATCTTTTTTCTTTAATACTTAAAGTCATTAGGGCAAAGAAGTGATGTTGAGTTGGCCACGTCCAGCCGGTCACGTGATCACCAAGCCACGCCCAGCTGGTCACATGACCACCAAGCCACACTCACCCAGTCACATGACCACCAAGCCACATCCACAAATTAGGCCACACCCACAGAACCAGTTGTTAAGATCATTAGCCACTCATTCTTATACTTGTCATACTATCTCAAATCTATTTGTACTAATAACAGCTAGAGGCAATGCAAGTGAAAAGATTGTTGTAGTGAATGTTAATGCATGGGAGATTTAAAAAATAATTGTTTTATTTCATTTTAAAATGTCCTCAGTGGGAGGGGAAAGGAGGAGGATGTCTGGATACAACTTTCTCTTTTCGTACTGGTTAAAGACAAAATCTTCCTTTGCTATGACAAAGAAATAAAATTCTTTTTTCACTTCAGAGTTAAATGTGCATACAGCTGTTGAATAGAACTGTTGCTCTTTCTATTCAAGTTACTTGTTCTGTCTACAGTCTCATTATTTTTATTGTTATCTAAACATAAAGGAGTTTATTAAAAGTTCATGGTCAACAGAAATGAAGACACATCATTCATTAATAAGAGCTGCTTTTCAGATTTAATTTTGAACAGGCTTTTTTCATTTGTCCTGAATGTGCATCAATTTGCATTTCTTTGAAATTGTCATATGTGAACACAGTATACATACTTTTTCCTACTTATTTTTCCCAATGTATTTATTTTTATGGGCATGTTTCCCTAAGAAATCTAGTTGATATATTGTAATGTTGTTTATATTAATGCTTTTTTCCCCTTTGTTCAGAAGAATCCAAGATAGAAAACACGTAAATGTAACTATTGAAGGATAACTGCCTGACTGCATGCATGAAGTGCCAATATAGTAAATTTCACTGTAGTGCAAACCAAACACATTTCTTATGCTTCACATTCTTGAGCCAGCAACTGGGGCTTCTGGTTTAGATCACTCCATATAATGATGTATAACTGGTGGGTTTTTTTTTGCAATACTCAACTGGAGCCCACAATATCAGGCATCATTCTTTCCATGTTTTGTGGAGCAAATTTGGATTTCTCTCTCTCTCTCTCTCTCTCTCTCTCTCTCTCTCTCTCTTCTGTAGTAAATTTTACAGTCATTGGAGAATGGAAAAACCAAATACCTGCATTCTAAAATTAATCTTTAAGCCTCGTTTCCTTCTGTAGCAAGCAAGACTGCGTTGAAAAATAATGTTTCATTTAATATAAAGAAAAGAAAATGTTTTTACTTTTGAAAACAACTTTTCTTTGAATCATCTGAGGATTAGATGACTTTACAAACAAAATTTCACAAATGCCTCATGAATGAGTTAGACTTAGAGCAACCAGATCTAAGCTGCAAATGTCCAAATGACCACTAGATGGAAGAAAACAGATACAGAAAAGTGTCTCTTGTGCAATCTGGTGTTAGATGTTTATAGCTAAGTGAAATTCCTCTGTGGCTGAAGAGTGTGTTTGTGTGTGTGTGTATGTCTTTGTTTATTTATTTGTTAAATGTATTTGCTGCCCATGTCACCATGGGATTACTCTGGGTGGAATTTAAAAAAGCAATGGAAGTACAATAATAGGAAATTAAACAAGATGGGCAGAAGGGGAGCAGGAAGCATAGGGGTAGGTAGGGTGTTACGAGGTGGCTACCAACCATGTGTAAATATCCTTCCACTTTTTGTGCAATCATATTCCCAGTAAATTGCAATGTTCCTGGTTCTTCATATCTATCTGCACTAAACTTTAAAGGAAGCCCTCTCCAAAGAATTTTTAAGAATAAGTTAGAAAAAACAAACATCACTTTTCCTGAAAAAGAAGTTACAGGGAAAACATATGATTTGAGACATAGAATTCTAGGGGATCTTTCCCTTCCAATACCTACTTTCTCCTTATAGAAATTTGAGCAAACCTAAGCTATAGAAGATTCCATAGGGGAAAAAAAGACATTTCTCTAGTGTGACTTTGTGACATCCTGCAGGGCTGTGTGTGCTGGCAACAAGTCATGACATTTTGCAAAGTACCAAATTTACATATTGATTAAAACTGGGCGGGGGGGAGACCCTTTTTTACTGTAGACCTTTAAACGTTTAGGAAATTTTATCCTAGTCTCTTTGCATATACAAATAGAAGGAATGGAAGATTAAACCCCAGGTAAAGCTTCATATCAGACAGAATTACCCAAAGCAATTACGGCACAAAAGAAATGGAAGCAAACCATACAACCTAGAAATGCCTGTAATGTCACAGCAAGATAAGAACTTATGATTGAATGTTTTGTCTCTCAGTACCTATATATTTAGCAACTGCCAAATTAAGCTCCTTTGTTTCATACAAATGAATTCAATGTAAGTGAATACTTTTATGATACATCTGTGAGTGACTGCTTTGACAAAAAAGTATAGAATAAAATAGGAATAATAAGAAAAGGATTGCTAAGATATTGCCAAAGCTAAGCATGAACATACACACACAAACACACACTGTTTTTCAGCTAACAAGGGTTTATCAGGGTAAATCAGTAGCAATCAGCTGAAAGGAGGGTGGAATAGCCACCATGAAGTGCCAGGATCCCAAATTGTAACACCAACATAGGTGCAAAAACAATGAGCAGCCATACTGAGAAATCAAATGGAAGCTGCCTGCTACCCACAGAAAATCCCTGTTAGAGTGTGGGAAGTGAGGAGAATGTCACTTTGGAAGATCAAGAGGAAGGTAAAAAATAATAGTAAGGAGCAGGAACATGAAAAGGTGTTGCACTGGCTTATTATCAAAGCTAGGTGTTCTACTCTTTGTCATATTGTCTAATTAATAATATATTGGTTTCAAATGAGAAGACACAATAGTGAAGTGGATTTTCTTGCTTTGCATAACAAGAATAAATTTTATGAAAATGTGAATTTATTTAAATGATTCTATTTATATCCTTTGTCTTTTTGTACAGGGGCTCAAGGAGAGCTCTGTCTTCCTATTTTTTCTTCACAACACCAACCCTGTGGGATGGACTGGACTAAGAGAGAGTGACTGATTCAACAGCTGAGGATGGAGGAGAATCTGCAACTATATTTATTTAAGTTTATATTTAACATGGATTTGTACAGCAAGTAACTCGTGAGCCTAGCACTTTGTTTCTTCTATTTATTAATTTCTCTTTACCACTGACCATCACCTTAAAAACTGCATATGAAACGTGACCTCAGTAGGATCCACAGAGTCCAATCAAAAAAGTCAAGATGACAGCCATGATGATGTGATCAAAACTCATCCCACTTTTTACACATGATGCACAAAAAACAAGCAGAGTTTCCATCTGTTGTCTCTTTTTTTTTTTACCTTTTTTGACCACACTCTAGGATCAACTCTACCAAAGCTATTTAAATGATAATAGGGAAGGGAAATAACATTATAGAACACAGAGAAGAAAGGGAAAACAAGGCTAATAGTTCAGATTACAAAAAGACATTCTTTTACTGTTCCTTTCTTATAGGAAAGCCAAAGAAATAAAGTTTCTTGGTTTTCATCTCTTGGGGAAAAAGCATTTCTTTTTTTAATTCAAACCCAGGGATACCTTCCGATTGCTTTTCTTATTCTTTTGTGTTTCTGAGTCAATACTAAAGTTTCTGACTTTAGTATTGAGAAGTGATAGAAAGGTGGTAGACTGATGGTGTTGGGGTAATTGCCAAACAGCAGGTTCCCTGGCTATTCATCATATTGATTAACGTATGTTTCTTTTTCTTTTTTTTCAGTGTGGCACAATAGGAGGAGAAAGGTAATATCTGCTCTTATCTTATAAAATCTTCTACCAATTGTTCTGAAGTAGAGAAGTTAGTTTCTTCGAGGATGCCAAGTTAAAAGAAATAGAATCTGTCAGTCAAATAACACCGGGGTTGTGTCCAGAGAAAAGATTGGACTTCTGCATCTGGAACTCTCCTCAATCCTTTTTATTACACAAAGCAAATTGCTTTGTGAAAAATAAATGGATGAAAAGGAAATAAATTATCTTATACCATCTTCTGGTTCTAGATGAGTATGAATAGCAAAATCATATATTGCCCATAATTAAGTGGCAGAAAAAAATTAATAGAGTTGTTGAAATCACAGACTGACTTAAAAGGCTCTCCAATAGAATGATAGATCTGCTACTAATATAAAACAACTACAATGTGAAGAAGTGCCAAGCTAAGAAAAAGAAAGAAAAAGAAAGAAAGAAAGAAAGAAAGAAAGAAAGAAAGAAAGAAAGAAAGAAAGAAAGGAAGGAAGGAAGGAAGGAAGGAAGGAAGGAAGGAAGGAAGGAAGGAAGAAAGAAAGAAAGAAAGAAAGAAAGAAAGAAAGAAAGAAAGAAAGAAAGAAGGAAGGAAAGAAGGAAGGAAGGAAGGAAGGAAGGAAAGAAAGAAGGAAAGAAAGAAAGAAAGAAAGAAAGAAAGAAAGAAAGAAAGAAAGAAAGAAAGAAAGAAAGAACGTATGTGTAGTATATAGCATATATAAATATCAGACCCAAAAATCAAATTTAAGAGTTCTTATTTTATTTTTCCCCCTTTCCTTATTATGATTAGTCACACAGTCAGTTAGATTTTTAGATAGGATTGTCCACCTATTGATCCTGGGGTAGGCAGATGTTGTCGTTTGATAGAGTTAAATATATTTCAGGTTGTAAGCTGTTCCGAATAAAGCTGCTTTTTGCAATTGACTGATGATGGCTTTTGTCAATACCAAGGTGCTCAAGTGGTGCTCCAGTTGTTTGGGAATTGCACCCAAGGTCCCTATTACTATAGCTCTGTTTTATTAGTAGTAGAAGTAGTATTCATTATTGTTATTATTATATATTCCTAGAATAGTCCAGCCTTAAAACAGATGTTATCTCTGCCAATTTATTACTTGGAAAATCCTACTTGCTAAAAGTTTCAGCTTAAATTTGAGGCTGAAGCTGTTAAATTCCACTCTTTTCAAGGTCTCGTCCAGTTTCATTTGAAAAAAATAATTGTTTTCTTCTATTATAAAAGATAATTTTGTGTGAAGGTGGGTGGTGATCTCTGTATCGCAAATGTACTAAGTCCACATGTGCTCCTACTTGAAATAGAAAAAGTTGTGTATTTCCTTTGTGGGAAGAAGTTGACAACCACAACAATCCTCATACACCATATACTTTAAAAAAACAACAGCTTTTCTAAAAAAAAAAATCATGGTTCTTCTCATATCTCTGATGTAGAATTATCTCCTGGTGTCACTTTCTGTTTTATTTTAGCCACGTACTTCGCTGGTCTACAGAAAAGAAGACAACATAAAAATTATATGGTCATCTCAGAGTTTAAAAGAATTACTAGATTATCTGTTGTTTGTCTACTTTTAACTTAGCTTTTCTGTAAAAAAAAATGAGCTAATTTTAAATAACTAAGATGCTTGAAAATATTCAGCCTAAAAAGCAGTAAGTGATGAGGATCAATGTTGACAAAAATTTTACTAGGAAATCAGACAAACTGCTGGGAGCTGTTTCAAGCTAAAAAAATATTGTCCCATTATCAGGTTCCTATTCACAGACTGCAAAGGGAACACAGGGGAGCACAATTGCTGCAATCTAGGAATTGTTATTACAAAGGGCCTTATTAGTAAAGTATGCAGAATCATAGAATCATAGAGTTAGAAAGAATCATTTAGTTCCTTGAATCTAATGCCCTGCTCTGCTCTGGAATCCAACTGAAATGATCTTGGTAGAAAGACATCCAGCCTCTTGAGACCCTGAAAACCTTGAATATGTCTCTCACATATCTCCAAAAGTCATTACCAAGTTGTATGTGATAGTCAGAGAAAATAACTTTTTTAATGAGGGGATTGTTATGGTTGAATTTTTATCCTTCTCATAAAAGAAGGGGGAAATGCATCAAAAGATCATCAGCCACATGAACAAATTACTTAGCTCGGGTGTGAGAATGCATGAAGCTGCCATGTTTATCAGGAATAAAAATATATCAAACATCGTGGTCCCTTTTTCAACATTGGAGAACATTAAGTCATCTTTTTTGGCTAATTTCAGTCTTTTTTGTTTGGACTATTTATCGTTCCAACTGTGTTTAATGACACTGGGAAAACTGCTTTTAAGGAATTGATGAGTGATAAAAGAAGTGTCTGAGGCAAAGTGGTTGGCTTTCTACTTCAGCAGTTCAGAGACAGCTGGGTCCAAACAGACCTCAAAATTCATGTCCTGGATTATGTTGCTTAAAGGCTTATCTTCATGCCTCCATTTTGCATCTTGGAATAGAACCATAATACCATGTTGTAATAACTCAGCTGTTCTCAAGATTCAGGAGAACAGATTGCAAAATTAGCAATTATGTCTACATCTTTCTTGATTTGTTCCCCCATGCTGGAGCGCCAAAAGATTATTTCTGCCACAGCACCACTACTGCTCCGATTAAAGAAAAAAGAAGTATGGTGGGAGTGGAAATCTGGAAACTTAATTTTTTATCTGTTCCATCGTATGTGATTTGGCTTTGAGTATTATAGCAATAACAATTCATTTCCATCATACAGACCAGCTCTATGCAAGAGGGAGGGGAAAAGAGACCCAGAAAGTTCCTCTTTCTTTAATCTGATTTAAAGAAGAGCCACAAGAACATGAAAGCCATGATATTCTAGTTGGCCTTAAAAAAGCAAAATTGTACCAATTTATTTAGGCCAAAAACTATTCTTTAGTGTCACGTTAAGGGGACTTTGTTCAGAAAACAGTGGGAGTCAGGTGCAGACTAAAAATTTTACTAGAATAAAAACTTAAATATAAACTTAAATAAATATAGTTATAACTAAATCCCAATAATTTATTTTCTCTTTGCCTCACAATAAAAGTAGCAATTTAGTCATAATTTGAGTCAGACTCTTGAGACTTCACCCAGACCTTTGCCTAGCGGGGGAGAGCATACATATACCAGATCTTTAAATTATATGTTCCTGTAATAAAAAATATTCTTAATCTGTTTTTTCTTCCTTTCCTGATTTTCAGGTTTGTGTTTGTGCTTTTTTTTACAAAGCAAGCTAACACAGGTGAAGTCAAGGAGAGAAAGGGAATTCCTGGAAGCCTGGTTTTCCACCAATAAATCAATAAACAGGCACATTGACACCAATCCAAACTACAACCACTTCAAATGAAAGCACAACATCAACCACGATCCCAAAAGCAGAATTTAAAGACAAACAAACAGCCACGCTATAAAGTTAGACCTCAGCCAATCACAAGAAATCAGACCACATCACATGCAGCTGATCAAATCAACTTGAAATCAGACCATGACATCATCAGAAGACATCTAAACAACAACACCACCACCAATTTACGTCACACAGATGGTAATTAAAACCAAGGACTATGACTCAGCAACTACAGCCAGCCAATCACATAACCAAAAATCAGACCAGGACTCAGAAAGGTATTTAAAGGCCAGTGCTCCCCAGACAAGCACAATCCAAAGTGCACTGAAGATGTCTCCTCAAGCCAACAACATAACTACTAACCTGAGCTACTAATTTTCAAAGACATTTCAACCCAAGACATTTTGGTACATCAGCAATATAGCAAGTATATGCAATATATAAGAGCCACTTTTAAATGGTATGCTGGCAGCAATGCTTGATTGTGTAAAAAGATATAAAATAATTGGTTGAGACTAGAATTCAACTGAATCCAAGTCAAACTAACTTAAGTAAAATGAAATTAAATATTGTGACTTATTTCCTTCAGACTGATTAAAAATGGCAATTCAGCAGCAATTATGGAAGGAACAGCTTACACCAAAGACCTTGCTGGCCACAAGCAATCCAAAAGCCCCATCATCTATATTATATACACAAAGGGGGTAGAGATTGTGGCTGGCTGTATCTTATAAATAAAGATTAGATAATAGGTTGCAACTCGTTTATAATGTAACCTGTTGAAGTTGAAAAAGACAACTGATATTGCAATAATAGGACAGCACTACTAGATATGAGATGCAGAAACCAGACAACTACTAGATCATAGCCAATGGCTACAGAAGACATTTGATTCTTCGTTGCCATCTTGCAGACTTTATATTTTTTTTTCAGCCCAGATTTGATAGCTCTATACTAGAATATCAACTACAGTACCTTTTGAGAAAAAAAAATGTTTAAGTAAACTGCTTAGGAGGGCCAGTGTATAAGAAACCCATATGAGTGGTTTTTATTAGATTGCATCTTTCAATGGTAAGCTCACGTGGGGTTTAATTGATGTCTGGCTTTGCTTTGAAGTAATGACTCATAGGATTGAGCTACTACATCAGCTTTGATATACCGTAGTGCTTAACTTTACATAGAAACTTTTCTACTTTTAGATATTCTGCACAGCTTCTAGGTTAGCCTCAAAATCCTGTTTGTGCTTTGTTCTATAAACTCAACATTTCACATCTCCTTTAAAGGAAGGGGATTTTTTTTTAGAAGCCAAAGTGAGATTTCTACCACTGTTTAACTTAACCCAGAAAAATACCTAATCTTTAATTGTACAGCTTGTGTGCTTTGCCATGCAAGATGAGTATAAATTATTTATTTTACCAGCTGTTTGGATTTTGTCTAACAAGTATAGATTAGAAAAATCTAAATATTAATGAAATGAAAATATTTCGCTGAACCTGACAATATGTGGAAGGAAAGAAAGCAATTACAAGGGATAAAAATGGAAAGTCTGTTTAAACAGTTATGTTTAGAAGTACACAGATGGTCTTTTAGTAATGTGGGGAAAAGGTTTTACCATAATCACCTTCCCAGTCTAGTGCTCTCCTGAAATGTCGGACTGTATCTTCCAAGGATACAGCAGTCTCAATATTGTCAGAATTTGGCTGCCTTTTCTGGGCTTGGAAACGAAGGTTTGGGTTTGCTTAGTACTTGGATAAGAATATCAGAATTTTAGGTTAGAGCAGGTAATCAAAAATCATCTAGAAAAAAAGCATACCAAGAACCCAACATTAGTTCAATATATCAAAAAGGCAGTTTGTTGGGAAAGTATTCCAATTGCCCATTTAGTCCCTGCTTATATATTGTAAGTTTGGCCTGCTGCTTGTTAGCATCAATTATGTTACTTAGTTGGGTAATGAAACTTCTGCAAACAAACAACCTGAGAGGATTGACTGACTGACAATTTGAAGCCTGTTCACCAGATTACACTTGGCCTATTTCTCTCTCTCTCTCTCTCTCCCTCTCTAACTTTCAACATATCTGTCTGAAATTTGGTATAATTTATCCCATATGCAAATATTATCTAAGTTGTTTGAAACAGTTAAGTACCAAAAGGCATGGATCAATTTCTGTGTCATCCCTAAGATGTGACTCGAACTATATCCCATCCTGTTAAAAATGGAATAAGTCAGAGCAGTGCATATTTTGTCTTGCTAACTTATGATGAGACAAACTTCATTTTGGATTCAGTGTCTGAGTTAAATCCACGGTGATGTAGATAAGTCCCAACCAATATCTTGTGGTGACCATAGTAGAGAGAAATCACCAATAAGAAAAAAAAGAGGAAACTATTTGACATAAAAATGATTTTCCTCTTTGACAATGAATATTCTGAATCTTTCATATTATCCAACAACTAAGTTGTTATTTTCTGAAGGAAACATTTTGTTTCCGACTACATTAATTTTTTTTTCAACATTTAACAATGGAAGGAGGTGAAGATATAATTGTAAGAAGATAATTCTCTCCATGTCTAGGTGCGCATTTGTGTGTTTGGATGAAAAAATGTGATAGCTAACCTTTTATTAGCTGTGTTCAATATTTCATCTTCTGATATTTTGAATAAATACAGTACATAATTAAATGAAATTCAGATTAAGTGCCAGCAGAAATCTTTTAAACTGTACACGCTATCATGTTCATTTCTACAGGAAAATGGAAAGCTTTGTGAAGATTTGATTAAATGTTCGGTCTTGATAACCTCATCCCCCAAGCATCTTTATGAAATATTGCAGTGTACACTATTATTCCAGCAAAGAGAAGAGGCCATAGCACTTCTGAAATTTGCCTGTGTGCAGAAATTACTGTTTGAAAAGAGAGACTGCCAGGCCTGGCAGAGCACACAGCCCATACGCTTCAACCACCACACAAAGCAGTGGTGGGATTCAGCAAGTTTGCACCACTTTGGGAGAACCGGTTTCTGAGCAGTTTGGTGAACTGGTTGTTGGAAGAAATCATTAGGGCAGAGAACCGGTTGTTAAATTATTTGAATCCCACCACTGACACAACAACAAAGAGTGTCCAGGTTACACATTCCCGAAATTTAATGTGTCCACAGCTACAATCACAGAGCATAAGATAAATGTAACATAAAAACCTTTTTTTAAAAGTCTTAATATTATTACTGCTTCACTTGAGGATTATAGATGGTATTTAAAAGAACAGATGTAGACTTTATTTTGGATACTTTAATATTATTCAATTATAAAAGTGAAAAGGCAGGTTTGAACTCTTGCCAAATTACGCTAATGAATACTGTTATAGAAGAGTTTCTCCAAAGATAGGAATATGAATATGAGTGTAAAAAAATGAAGAATAAAGAAAAATATTCATTTATTTATTTTCCTCTCTCCCTCACAATAAATTTTTGCTCTGTTTGTTCTACAGTGGTGTATTTCATCTGCAGGCCTGAGATTAATTTATCAGACATTTGTTGTAACTGTAAGATAATTCTTATTTATTTCTTCTTTAATATATTTCTATCCAGCTAGTTCTTAACCTATGACCACAACTGAGCCCAAAATTTCCATTGCTACAAAAGACAGCTGCTAAGTGAGTTTTGCTCCATTTTACAACCTTTCTTGCCACAGTTGTTAAGTGAATCTTGTTTCCCCATTGACTTTGCTTGTCAGAAGTTTGTAAAAGGTGATAACATGACTCTGGAACACTGCAACTGTCATAAATACATTCCAGCTGCCAAACATCCAAATTTTGATCACGTGACCATGGGATGCTGAAATGGTCACACATATGAAACAAGGTCAAAAGACACTATTTTCAGTGCCATTGTAACTTTGAACAATCAGTAAATGAATGGTTGTAAGTCAAGGGCTTCCTGTATAACTTTTCATTATTGTAAATCTTTACAAGAGGTTGAGAGCCACTTTGCTGAAGTGGTTAAAGCATCAGGTTAGAAACAGTGAGTCTGTGAGTGCTACCCCTGTCTTAGACCCAAAGCCATTCTCTCACTCATAAGAAGTAAGACATGGCAAACCACTTCTGAAAAACTTTGCCAAGAAAACTGCAGGCACTTGTCTAGGCAGCCCCAGGAAGTAAGACTGATGTGAGGGGACCAAAAATAAAATAAGAACTTAGTTCTGAACACAGATTGCTCCAAATGATAGCAAAGTATATTCAGAAACACCACCACCCCATCCAATGTCATCCATCTGACTGGAATCTACCTAGATACTACTAAAACCCTTGTGTCTGTTCGTAGCCTTCAATTTGGCAAAATGATGCATCATAGGAGAACAAATTTTAAACCAAGGTACTTAAATGGTCTAGTTTAAAGAATGTGTCCAAAATCCTGGATCCATGGCTCCAAATGGGGTTGGCCATTTCTCTGCTGCCACACTGCCATACTGATATGCTCACGTGATCATGGCCCTCTCTATGCTCACACACACCCATCAACAACCACATTCCCACATCTCAGATACATACACGTGCTCAGACACAAGGACACAATCACCAGCATCCTAATTACTGGGCCTCTTTGTGGTTGCACACACTTTGCACCCTTTTTAAAAATCTGCCTTCCTGCACTCTTCCCACCATGTATGTGTACCCACCTTTCCCAGGACTCTCCACATTCACAAATGTGCACATATAAACACACACACACATCAGTGCCCTTCTTTCTGTGCTTGCACACATCCTGCAGCCTCTGTCCCTGCATGCCCTGCAGCAACCCCTTCCATCAACTTCCATAGGGCCTCCATTATCCTCCAGTGGTACCACTGCTCTCCTTATCTAGTTTGCCTCCAATTCACCCCCTGAGGCAATCCTGCAGCACAGAAATTTGCACATCGTATCAAGCCAAATTCAGAAGAGCAGAAGAAAAATGTTATTCATAATAAAAGTACGTGTGTATGCCGGAAGAAAGAGAATGGTATTTAAGGACACACAAGCATACTACATATTAATAACAATGATTAAGAAAACAGTAGTACTAAAATTGAAAAATTAATATTTTAGCCTTCCTTTTTTTTCAGTTGCTATAGTGTAAACAACTGATTTTTTTTCAGTCAGATTTCAGAATGAAATCAAAGCATTTTTCTTTAAAAAAGGATCCGTGGATCAAGCAATTCCAGGAATTTTGTAAAAATTAGCATAAATAATAAATAGTTTTAAATAGTTTTAAATAAGCAAGATAAAATTCAGCAGTGGGTTTCACTAAATTTGATGAACTTTATGAAAAAGTGGTTAAAATTTTATTAGATCATACAGATAGCATTTGTAGAAACAGTTTGCATGAATTATAGCAGTTTATTCCTTCTGTCCAGGATTTAAACATTAAGTATAATGAATGTAGTTTTCAAATATGTCAGAAATATTGGCAGAAAGACTTAAAAAATACCTAAATAATTTTATCCACCCTGATCAAAATGGATTTCTGCCAAAGAGACAAATCAAAGACTATATGAGAGTAATCTTGGACACTTTGGAATACTATGAGGCACACCCTGAAAAACAAATGGCTTTGATATTTTTAGATGCACAGAAGGCATTTGATAATGTGAATTGGTGATTCATGTTATTACAGCTGGAACAGATGGGCTTTGCTAAAAAAATTATTCAAGCAATAGAAGCTATATATCATAAGCAAACGGCAAAGGTAATGATAGAGGGAGAACTGAAAGACTCTATTGATATAAGAAAAGAAACAAGACAAGGGTGCCCACTATCACCTCTGTTGTTTGTGTTAACCTTGGAAGTGCTAAACAGAAATATTAGAGAAGAAAAGGATATAAAAGGGATGAAAATTAAAAAGGAAGAATTTAAGTTGCAAGCATTCGCAGATGATTTGGTTTTCATTTTAGAAGACCCACTAGAAACAGCATGAAAATTGATAGAAAAGATAGAGGTATATGGGAAGGTGGCTGGTTTGAAAATAAATAAAGATAAAACAAAGATTTTGACAAAGAATATGTTATCAAGACAAAAGGAAGAACTGGCAGATGTATTGAAAATCCAGGTCACAAATAAGATCAAGTACTTGGGGTACATTTGTACAAATGTACATCAAGTACATTTGACAGCAAGATGTAGTACATTAAAAGAGAATAACTATATTAAACTTAAGCAGCAGATAGCGCTAGATTTGGCGAAATGGGAAAATGTACAACTGTCTTTAATAGGGAGAATATCAACAATCAAGATGAATATATTACCCAGAATTTTATATTTGTTCCAAACAATTCCAGTTAGGCTTGGAAAAGATTACTTTGAAGATTTAAATAAAATTGTGTTGAAATATATATGGCAAAGTAAGAAAGCGAGAATAAAATTAAAACTTTTGCAAGATGCTAGAATAAGAGGAGGATTTGGTTTACCTAATTGGGAGTTGTATTACCAAGCTACAAATTTGATGTGGGGTAGGGAATGGATAACATTAAGAAATGCTAGATTGTTGACACTAGAAGGACATGATCTGTTGTTGGGGTGGCATGCTTTTTTATGGTATAAAGGAACTAAAACACAGGGGTATTTTAGAAGACATTATATATGGGAGTCTCTGTGGTTAAACTGGGAGAAGACTAAAAGGCAATGCTATTTGAAAATTCCAGTCTGGCTATCGACTATTGAAGCATTTTCCTATCCTATAATATATAAAAAGGAGCTAACAGTTAGATATGGTGAAATATTGAATGAAAAGGGTGAACTTAAATCTATGCAAAAATTAGAGGAACAAGGTATAAAGATGAATTGGTTTTCATATGCGCAAATACATTCAAGGTATGATAAAGATTCTAAAACAGAAGGTTTCTATGATAAACTGACTGATTTAGATAAGATTTTGACAGGTACTGATGAAAAGGTGATTAAAAAATTGTATGGATATTTATTAGAAATTAAACTAGAAAAAGAACAAGTTAAAGAAACAATGATTGCTTGGGGGAAGAATTTTGGATATGGGATTGATCTAGAGAAATGGCAAAACTTGTGGTCTCAAAATTATAAAATGACAATGTCAACAGCATATAAAGACAATTTGTATAAGATGTTTTACAGGTGGCATTTTCCCCCAACAAGAATAGCAAGAATGTTCAAGAACAAATCTGAAAAATGTTGGAAATGTCATCAGACACCTGCTCATATTACCATATGTGGTGGACTTGTGCGGATGCCAAAAAATATTGAACTAAAATCCACACATGGTTGGAAAAAATGACAAAAAAAGCATATAGACTTGAAACCAGAGATATTTTTATTGGGAATTTTACCTGAAATATATAGTAAAGAATTGAAATATCTGATTGTAAATGTATTAACAGCAGCTAGGATTGTATTTGCCAAAAACTGGAAAAATGAGAAAATACCATTGCAGGAGGAAATTATTAAGAAAATATGGGAATGTGCTGAAATGAGTATATTGACATTTGAAATAAGAGAACAAGATGATAAACAATTTTATAACATTTGGGATCTATTCTATCAATGGCTAGACAATAAAACATAGTAATGAAATATGTAGATTTTTAGAAAATAATGAATATATAAAGATGTACTTTTTTATTATATCTACAAAATGATTGTAGGATAGATTTGAGATGATAATATGAACTATCATAAAACAAATTAAGTAAAATATGGATTATCTCATAAAACATGAATGAATAATAGTATAGTCAAATGATTGCTTAACGATATTAATGTACTTAATATTTGATTGACAATGTGAGAATATATACAATGTAATTGTAATTGAAGACTACGAAGTGGAAGCACAAAACAATTTGTAAACCAAGCAACACACTGTATGTATATATATGGAAGATGGCTTGATGTTTTTATGTTTTGTTTGTCTATGTTTGTCTTAAAAAACAATAAAATTTAAAAAACAAACAATGATTAAGAAAACAGTAGTACAAAAATTGAAAAATTAATATTTTAGTCTTCCTTTTTTTCGATTGCTATAGTGTAAACAACTGATTTTTTTTCAGTCAGATTTCAGAACGAAGTATTTTTCTTTGAAAAAGGATCCGTGGATCAAGCAATTCCAGGAATTTTGTAAAAATTAGCATAAATAATAAATAGTTTTAAATAAGCAAGATAAAATTCAGCAGTGGATTTCACTAAATTTGATGAACTTTATGAAAAAGTGGTTAAAATTTTATTAGATCATACAGATAGCATTTGTAGAAACAGTTTGCATGAATTATAGCAGTTTATTCCTTCTGTCCAGGATTTAAACATTAAGTATAATGAATGTAGTTTTCAAATATATCAGTAATACTATGCCCCAAATCCTACATTTCAATCTGCAAATTTAATTTTTTTAATGAAATGTATATTATACATGCTTCTAATATTTTATGTCATTCAGTTATTCTCTTTTGGAAGAATAAATAATTTAAAAAAATAATTCTACAATATAATTTAATTTGAAACAGACAAATTAACTTTAACTTTCTGGACTTTTTTATGTATAATGTATATGTTTAATTTTAATGCAAATGAATAAAAGAAGTAACATTTTAAAAACAATTTAACATATTTATATCTATCATTATGTGGGTCCATATATTTTTGATATAATCCAAGAAAACAGGAGAGGGGATAGTTATAATCAATGCAGCAATACTCTATCAAGTTTAAAATAAATGTCTCATTTAGTTAAGAAAGGTAGAATTCATTTTTCCACTAAAAATCCAAGTACAAAATTGCTAACAATTTAAGCATATTCTATAATAATAAAGTCATTAAGTTTCCTAATTTTTATTGTGACTCTGTTTAAATGAAGAAATATCTCTGAAATGAGGACCCAATAGGCTGCCATGGTCAGCTACAGTTATTTGATGTCATTTACAATGCTTTATGCCAGCTTCCCACAAGGAAAATAATGGAAAGCTGGCAGGAAGTCACAAGTCTTTCCCACTCCTACTGCTTTTGTGTCCTTGCTCCTTTTGTTTTCTGTTTAGATAACAAAATATTTCTGAAACAATGACCCAATGGGTCACGGGTTACCTCATTTTACATTAAAGTGTTAAACAAAACTCAACAACCCATGACCTATTTGGTCATCCCTTCAGAGGGTTTCTCAATGGTCATGGAATGGTGAGCTAGATAAATTGTTGGTGATGAATATCTTTACTAGAACAAGCAAAATAATGATCATGCTTTTGAGTCTTCTAGATCTCTTCATAAAATCAGTGGTCGAATGAAATAATGAATGTGGGAGAAGGGAAAAGGCCCTGTTGTGCTAACCATCAGCTATTGGTTATTGTTCATATCTGGTATTTAAGTATAAAAGGATTTAAATACTATATATGAACAATAACCAATAACTAATCAGTAACATAATCCATTCTTACTTTGTGTATTTTTTTGATTTCATATAACCATCAGATGGAAAGCATGGTTTTCTGCTTAGAATCCAGAAAAAAAAAACCAGTAAAGTTTACGTGTCTATCCTGCATTAATTCAATCCTTTCCTCATCATTATCACATCCAGACCAAATAGCATGACAAAATAGTAACAATGGTGCATTGGAAGATCTGCAAGAAATATAATTTGCCTGCAAGCAAGAACTCGTGGGACCATAAAACAGAGAGAGTAATAGATAAATGGCTCTGGGACTTTACAACTCAAACAGACACCTCATGACACCCCACATTTAACAATGGTCAATAAAAAGGACAAAAAAAGTCAGGCTAATGGATGTGACAGCACCTAGCAGCAGAATAAACAGCAGAATAAAAGAGAAAGAACAAGAGAAAATTACAAAATACAAAGACCTGAAAATAGAAATAGAACAATTATGGTAAAAGAAAGCAAAGGTAGTACCAATATTGATAGGTGCCTTGGGTGCAATACCAAAACAACTGGAGCTCCACTAGAATACCATTGGCATTGACAAATTCACCATCAGTCACTTGTAAAAGGTAATTGTACTCCAAAAAACTTACACCATGAAATGATATCTCTCTAACACCCTCAAACATCAACATCTGCCCACCCTAAATCCTTGGGAAGATTTGATTTAGATAAAAATGCCAAATTTGGGTCCAAATATCTGGCTGACAATGCAACAAACCATAATAATTATTGGGTTAATAGAAAAAAAATAAGAAAACCCTATTATCCCACTATCTATTGCTAGATTTTTTCATAGGGAACAGAGATGGACTTCAAAAAATGACTAAGATATTCAAGAATGGCTTGTTTAACAATCTCTTAGAATGATTCACCTTATCATGTGAAAAAACTCCTTTATGCAGAAATTTTTGATAAAAAGACAAATAAAAGTTAAATGTCTTAAATGTGGACCTACAGAAACTGTCTGTAGAATATTACAGTAAGAAGTAAAGTAACTTCTTTAACTGGACTTGCTGTTATTATACGTTCATCCTTCTCTTCCTATGAATATAGTCATCTGATTTTATCTCTTTCGGTATGAATTTCTGAAAAACAAGGAATCTATTGATTAAACAGACTGTAGGTTAATACCAGGCTTTCAGACTGTTTTATTAGAATGTCAAGAGCCAGGAACAGGAGGTTTAGGCTTAGAATTAAGAAACAGAGTACCTGTCAGGATATTTCTTAAAAGGAAATGGGTTTTCCACATTAAACTCTCAAATCTTTAGCTTGTTATAGCCTATTTTACTTAATCAAAAAGAAATGTTCAAAAGGGTAATTTTCACTGTAAAACAAACAAAAATCAAGACTCATAAACTCTTACAAGGCTGCTGCATCTACTCAGACATCAACTAATAAGGTCACATTTGCCTTTTATTTATTCTTGTATTAATATGTAAGACTAAAGGATGGTCTGGCCAAACTGTTCAATCCAAGGAAAAGTCAGACTACAGCCAGTGGCTTAAAAATGCTGCATTCCATATACTCACATGATAATTTCTAATACTGGAATAGCCTTGACTAAATTTAAATTATCACATGTGATCATAAATATCATTCAGGATTAAATCCTTTTTGTCCACAGTTAATGTGGAGTCACTTACTTACCACTCCAATACTGGATTTATTTAATAGTTACTTAATTGTTTGTATATTTATAACTGTTGTCATATTGCTATTTTTATTCCTCCTCAGAGACAACAATGAGGTGAGTGGCATATCAATTTAATAATAAATAAAAAATAAACAAAATAAACAATAGGGATATAATTATATTTCCTTTTGCCACCCCCAATTTGGAGGGCTCACTTTACATTAATGGATAACATTAAAATAAACTTTGAAAGCAAATATAACCCAGTGGGTTGCAGTAAAGTTGATTCAAGCTAGGAAACTAAATTGCAGGATACAAGAAATTAATTAAGATCCAGATTGCCCTTCCATTGCAACTTGGGATGGTAAGGCTAACATTGGTTTGGGCTTGATTCACCTTTTGAGCTTCTTTAATAGGGGTATCCTCAAATCTGAACTTTGTATTCTGTTGAATTAAAGGAGTTTGCTGGTTCTCAGCTCACGGTTTTTCAAATAGGGACTCAGGACTGATCTGTCTAGGACAGGAGTGACAAACTGGTGGCCTGCGGGCTGGATGCATCATGCACAGGCCACGCCCACCCCAGCTCCACGAAGCGGGAAAATATTGTTATATGTCACGTGACTGCAATGTGACATGCAAGTTTGACACCCATGATCTAGGGCAATGATTCTCAACCTGGGGTCTGCAGACCTATGAGGGTGCTGTGTTGTTGTCACAGGAGATCTGCAAAGGCTTGAAGAAATGTTATGATTTCAATATTTATTTAAGTCTTGGTGGTCTGTGGCTTTGGTCCATGTCACAAAAGGTATTTAAAGGAGGTCTGTGGTGAAGTAAAGGTTGAGAACCATTCGTTCTAGGATACATCTCAGCTCAAACCTTATTTTTAAATTTTGTATGACTAGAGCAGATGAAAGTCTCTTGAAAATGTATGTCAGGCTAAGACATTCATTTGAAGGCTCATATATGTACTGTACTGTACTGTAACATTGTTTGGACTTTGGACCAGAACTATTTTCAGCTTCTGAGACCTGCCCCCCACCCCCACCCCCAAAAATTGGATAACTGGTTAAATTTTTTTAAAATTTAAAAGGGTAGTATTAGTTTCTACATCAGGGGTCCCCAAACTTGGCAACTTTAAGACTTGTGGACTTCAATTCCCAGAATTCTCCAGCCAGCTGGAGAATTCTGGGAGTTGAAGTCCGCAAGTCTTAAAGTTGCCAAGTTTGGAGACTTCTGTTCTACATATATTTATTATCAATAAATCAGTTTGATATGCAAATATCAAAGTATCAATGTTGCTAAGCATTTTTATTTAGAACACAGCTTTATGTTTCGGTTTAGCACAACTGCTGCTATATTGTTTTTTCCCATTTCTTAATGCTTTGATTTGGAAGAGATTCAAGAGGAAAATGTACAACAGTTACCATTGTTAAACCTTTGAAACTTGATAGGATGAACATCCTCTGAAAAGTTTGAAACAGAGCTCTGCTGTTTTCACTCCATTCTGCCTTTCAAAATGACGCACCTGAAAGCATTTTATTATTTACAATGACAGCCTATGGATTAATCATTCTTCAGATCAGATCTTAGAGTGTCTTGAATGGTTTATCTAAAACCTCACATAACAAATTCAAATTAAATCTACACCCTTTTAAAATCTTGAATCTCCAGTTTGAGTTGAATCTCTGGACTGTTCCATAGAAGTTCTTCAATTTTGAATTGTTAGAGACCTGGAAAGGGAGCTGCCATCTACATTAAACAGTGTTAAAGAAGGTGGGGACAGTGATATTGCAGGATATCCCAATTTTTTTTACTGAGGTTCTGTTCTTAAGGTCCAGAAGCAATATGTGCATTAGCCATTCAAATAAAGGTTGTAGAAAAACACTTGTATTTATGCATATGATTGGATTACAAATTCTTGAACTATGAACTATGTTACTACAGACAATTAAGCACAGTAACAAGTCTCAAAAGGCAATATCTGATTACAGCGCCGTAACACTCAAGCCAGGAAGATTGACAATGTAAGGGAAGAATGTAGGATGTTTTCTGTGTAATATTATCTAGAAGTTTGATATAACTGGCTTAGAGGAATGAATATTAGCTAGTAGACCAGAAAGGCTCAAAGGATAGAAGGAAATAACTTCTCAAGTGAAATTGTGTAGGGATTTGGAAATAAGGCTTATACTTTGGAACAATATTCATGCAAAGCTGGTAAGAAGCTTGGAATCATAAATAACTCTTGAAAATATGATAGTTTAACAGAATACCCAGATAACAATAGAGATCTTCGGGAAGGAGGAAATTCGGAGAAATATAAATGCATGGAAGAATCCCAGTAGGAAATGTGTCTGGGAAAACTCATCGATATTGATTGCAACTCTTGGAAAAAGAAATTGACTTAAGGTTTGAAAAGTTAATAACATAATCAAATCGAATTAGCTTAGAAGTACAGATAGAAAACATGGTTTCCAACATGTTCAAAACTAATATAAGATTATTATTTCAAGCAGATTCTGATCTAGGAGATTTATCAGCAAAATTCAGTCCTAAACTCAGCATCACTTTTTCCAAAGCCTCAATATCTTTTTAGTAATGTGGTGACCAAAACTAGATGCAGGATTCCAGGTGTAATCTTACTATGGGTTTATAAAGCAGTACTAATAATTCACGTAATGTTAATGCCTTGGTTTATACAACCAAGGTTTGTATTAGCATTTTTTTGCTGCTGCCTCACACTGCTGGCTCATGGTGATCATCCACTAGGATTCCAAGGTCCCTCTCACAGTTACTGTTTTTGAGCCAGGTTTCACCCAATCTGTACTTGCGCTTATGGTTTTTCCTGCCTAGGTGCAAAACCTTGCTTTTTCCACATTATAGTCGTGTGTTTATCCAAATATTGATGCAGTGCAAGTCTTTAGGACAGTGTGACAATCTGAGCAACACGTTTTCAAGACTCACAAAGTAATTAAGTACCTTGATTTTGAAATGTGACATAAAATTGCTATTAGGCTCTTCTGATGCCTCTCTGTATAACTTGAAATAGCTGGAAGGAGCTTCTGCATATGCTCAGCAGCAAATTACCAAAGCAAAACACATCATCTCTTTGTCTTGATGAAGTGCACCATATCACTCAGTCTTGCCAACAAGATTGCTGAAATCTTATAAGCTGAGCTACACTTTTTTTAAAAAAAACCCATATTTTAAAACATTTTTATATTTGCGGGATACAACGAAAGCATATATAAGAGTGGTAATGATAGCTTACAATGCAAAAAGGAAAAAAGAAAGAGAAAAAGAATACAATGCATTACAGGATGAGATTAAAGATTTGGAAACCCAACTACAACATAAATTAGGGAATGAGCAAATTATAAGTAAATGGGCATTGGCCAAACATAATTTAAATATATTGGAAAAAAATCTAAGGACATTGAAATTTGTTAAACAAAACTACTTTGAGCATGCCAACAAGCTGGGGAGGTGGCTTGCTTATAGATTAAGAAAAGAAAGAGAAAAAAGAATGATTCAGCAATTACAGGATAAAGAGGGGAATTTACAATATAATATGGAAAAGAAAAAAGAGATTGCACAAGAGTTCTTTAAAGAACTCTATAAACAAGAGGATACTACAGAGGAAAAATAATAATCACTACTTAAACAGGGAGACCATGTCAGTACTAACGGAAGGGGATAGGGTAAGAATAAATAGAGATATCACTATAGAAGAATTAAGGGAGGCAATCCAGAAACAAAACAACAACAACAATAAAGCACCAGGAACAGATGGATTGCCAGGGAAATCTATAAAAGCTTAGGAGAAATATTTGATCCAATACTTTTGGAAGTTTGCAATGAGGTATTAACGGAAGCAAGGTTACCAGAATCGTGGAGAGAAGCTAATACCGAAGGAATAATACCGAAGGAAGGCACAGATACCACACAGATAAAAAATTATAGGCCAATCTCTTTATTGAATGCCGATTATAAAATTTTGATGAATATCATGGCAGAAAGAATGAAAAATATTGAATAGTAAATCTGATCAAAATGGCTTTTTATCAACAAGACAAATAAAAAACATTATAAGAACAGTAATCAATGTACTGGAGTATTATGAGGCTCATCCAGGAAAACTGCACTAGTTTTTCTGGATTCCCAAAAGGCTTTTGACAGGCTAAACTGGCATTTTATGATTCAGCAAATAAAAAATTTGGAGACAGATTTGAAAAAAAGATAGGGTTGATTTACTTAGTTCAGAAAGCACGTATATTAATTAACTGGGAGTTTATAAACATATTTGAAATAAGGAAAGGAGTACGGCAGGGGTGCCCATTTTCACCTCTGCTATTTATTTTGACACTAGAAATTTTGTTGATAAGAATTAGATCAAATCAGGAAACAAAAGGTTTAAAGATTAAAAAAGAAGAATACAAGGCTCAACCATTTGCTGATGACCTTGTATTCTTTATGGAAGAACCAATACAATCAGGACCAAAATTAATACAGGAAATAGAGAAATTTGGGGAAGTAGTTAGTCTAACAATTAATAAAGATAAAACCAAATTGATAACAAAAAAATTTAATGGATAATTAGAAAAAAAAAATTAGTGGAAGAAATAGAACTACAAATTGCAAAGAAAATGAAGTATTTAGGCATTTGGTTTACAGCAAGATGCTCAACAATAAAAGGACAATTACATAAATTTGGTACAACAAATGAACCTAGAAAAGTGGGAGAAAATACAACTATCTCTGTTAGGGAGGATCTTACTGAGATTATTTTATCTCTTTCAAATGATCCCAGTAAAGCTGGATAAAAAGTTATTTTTTTATTTAAACAAGATGACTATGAGATTCGTTTGGGCAGGTAAAAGAGCAAGGATCAAACTAAGTTCCTTGCAGGACAATAAGAGCAGAGGTGGATTTGGACTCCCTGCCTGGGAAACATATTATAAAGCAGCAGGTTTAACATGGATCAAAGATTGGGCCAATTTAAGAAATAAAAGAACTTTAATTTTAGAGGGGCACAATTTACAAGCGGGATGGCATGCCTTCATGTGGAATTGAGGAAGTAAATCCCAAGCTTACTTCCATAGACATATAGTGAGAGACTCATTAATACCAATATGGAGATAAATTAAAAATAAACACTACATAAAAATTCCAAGATGGGTATCCACCATGGAGGCATTAACACACTACAATGCATTGGAAATCAGAAAAATAATTAGATATTATGAAGTTTTATATCCCCAAGGAGTATTAAAAACAAATCAAGAACTTAGAGACCAAGGCTTGAATATAGATTGATGGCCATATCTCCAGATAAAAACAAGATACAAAAAAGATAAGGAGGAGTATGGAATTGAATTAGAACCGAATAGATTAGATAAACTCCTTGGGGGCACAGAAAAGAAATTAATTTTGAAGATTTATAATTATTTATTGGAGTTTGATTTGGCAGAGGAATTAGTGAAAGGCCCGATGATATCATGGGCAAGAAACATGAGACATAATATTGATTTGGAGGACTGGGAAAGAATTTGGAAAAAGAATTACAAGATAACCATATTGGCAGTATATAAAGAGAATCAGTACAAAATGTGTTATTGGTGGTAACTGACCCCCTCAAGATTAGCTAAAATATACCCCAGTTTAAGCCTAGTCTGCTGGAAATGCAAACAGACACAGGGCACCTTCTTCCATGTCTAGTGGCTTTGCCCAAAAATTAAGAAATATTGGATAAAAATACAAACATGGATAAAAGAAATTACAACCTTCCAAATAGAATGCAAACCAGAAATCTTTTTATTGGGGATAATAAAAGGAAACTACATAAAGGAGATAAAATATTTAATTTTGCACATAGTCACTGCAGCAAGACTGACACTTGCACAATGTTGGAAAGGGGACTTCTTGCCAACAGAGAGTTTAATAATCCAAAAAATCTACGATTGCGCTGAAATGGATAAACTTACTCTAAAAGTAAAGGAAAAGGAAGACTCAAAGTACTATACAGTGTGGGAAAACTGGTACAAATGGATAAATGACAGAAATAAGCAAACAAATAAATAAGGAAGGAATAGTCTAAAAAGGATAAATGTATGAGAATAACCAGGAATATGAAATATGTAATAAGGATGTAAGCACCGTCAAAATAATTTGTAATGTTTATAATGTTTTTGATACTATTTTCCGTTTTAATGAGTTGTATTGTTTTTTTGTATATATTCTTTTTTAAAGTTTAATAAAGGTTTTTTTTAATTTAAAAAATTAAAAAAAAACATTTTTATATCTGACTTCATGCAGGATTGTGAGATAGTGCCAGCTTCCTGAAACATTCACCTAACTTTGATTTAGTCTAGATTCTAGACTAAATGGTCTTGAGTGTTGTACTCTTTACACATTGAGGTGTCAATGGGCCAGATGCGTCATACATGGGCTGGATGCGTCATGCACAGGCCATGCCCACCCCAGCTCTGTGAAGGGGAAAAATGTTGTGATATGTCACATGACGGCAGTGTGATATTGACATCCGTCCTGTACACAATGATACCTAAAATGTGCTCATATCTTTTTATTTTTTAAAATTTTTATTTTGTATTAATTAATCTAATCAAATAAATAAATAAAAGCAAAGAAGGACTAACATATATGAAAGCAATTATATAATTCAAGTCTGAAACAACAAAATAAATCTTTATGCTACATTTAACATTACATTTGAAATTTTCATACTTATTTCTTTTCCCAATACTCTACCTTTAATCTTGAGAACATTAAACCAAAATCATGTCAAAACAGAACAGGCCTTTCTAACACATTGCAATTCTAGCATGCAGAAGTTGAAACACAATAATTGCTATACATCCTCTGAGATATTCAGTAGAATATTAAGATAAAATATTTTGTTGGTGTTTACATAGATTTTTCATCCATCTTTTTATTCTGACTGTTGATCAGATAATTATACCTGAAGATTTTAATCATGTTTTAAAGTCCCTAGTGAAATACTAAATCTAATGCATGGAAAGTCTATAAGGCTGTTTATTGGAATGGAATGGAATGGATTGACTATTTGGCAATGATTAATCCTTCTCAAAGTGAAAACACTTTTAAGACTTTAGATAATCTTTAGCTAATCAAAGAGATCAGTATAAAACTGCTCTCATTTCTTACCAAGCTTCAGTTACGCTATCATTTTTTAAATGTAGAATCAAACAACTCATCAAGCTATATGTTTAACATTGATACAATTAAATCAATGAAATTAAGTACAATTCTGGCCCTGTTTATTTTCCTATAAACTGGAATAAAGTAAAATGTTCTCAGTTTTTTCCAGAAAAGTTTTTACTTCTGTAATTTTGATGACTGCTAAGGACCCAATTCAATATGCAAGACATCACCCAATTTCTAAATATGGATGCTAACATTTTGATACCAACTTTATGTCAGAAAATACAAATTATTACTTTTGATAGTTCATCCAGCACAATCTGATTTTATTAAAGTGTATTAAGCATCAAACACTATAGTATTAGCTTGATACATAATTGATACATAATTATATAAGCTGGGTTAAAAGCTGGTTGTCTCATTAGAAAGCCTTCAACATAGTGCAGATTATATTTTCTGACATAGTCTGGATATATTTGGGTTCCTGTTAATGTTGGTTCAAAGGTATCCCAATGGTTATTATGGATGTATTTCTTTACCTATTAGGTACTATATACTAGATTTTTTTTTACCATAGTACAATACTTTTGCAAATGTTCATATTATAGTAGTTGTAATAAGTCTTATCTGTTATCTTCTAAGGTTTATACAGTTCTTTGTGAAACATAGGGCCTCAGATTTTGTATGATTTGTTTTAATGTATTGTGATAATTATTCCTAGTATTTCTTATACATAGTGATAATATGTTCCATTTTTAATTTCATATTAATATTAGTGAATCTATAGAGAAGAATAAATATTAAAATGAACACTACTGCAAAGATTATACATATTATTAGAGGGAAAGGATTGGCAGGATGGGAATAGGAAAGATAATAATTTCCTTAGGTATAGTCATTTTTTATTTTTTTTTGCAAAAAGGGAAGCTGAACTTGATCTCTATCACATCCATAGGGGCAGAGGGAGATGCCCGTGTGTGTGTGTGTGTGTGTGTGTGTGTGTGTGTGTGTGTGTGTGTGTGTGTGTTATATCTAGATTCTGATCTTGCAGCCACAGAAGCGCTCTCATTCTTTCATAAACAGCTAAACACGAACCTTTAACAATGTTAAGCAATTGTATTAATTAAACTTATCCCATTACCATCAAATTGAAACTGACAAAGAAGGCCATTTGATTTCTCTTATTGTTGGTGATTTTTACATGTAAAACCTTTCCACATGAAATAGAATCCTTTCTAGCAAAAGAATGACCTGCAAAGTTTCCAGGAGCAAATTTGTTCTCAACCGAACAAATGTACAAGCGTAATGTACAAAGTAAGTAAGACCAGCAGGGCTTATATTTAAACCAGCACACAGCTATCTTTTTTTTCCAACCTCTTTCTTTGTCTCTGTCACACTAGGAATTTCTTCCCTGTGTTTCTGAACTTACAGTTTTTCTGGAGTGCAGTTAGTGTCATGTGGTTTGTGCACTCAGCTTTAAAGTTTATCTGCAAGTCAGCAATGTTGCTTTTGGCAGTGTTAGTTCAGCACACCTGCCTCATGCTTAACAGTGCCCTGAAATCCAGCCATCTCTTTCAGGAAATGATAGCAGAAGAGTGGAGAATAAAGAGCCAACAGTCGAGAAGTGATTTCAGCTCTGAAACTCAACTCAGGAAGTGGAGATAACCAAGACATCGTGTCAGCAGCAGTTTCTCCACAGGAGAGTCCGAGTCAAGTCAGCTCAGTTCACGGATAACAAGCAGTTAGCCTTCTGAGATTCATTATACTCCAATGGCTCCAGAGAAGCAGAGTAAAGCAACTTCTCAGGTGGCAGATGGTGGGGTGCCCCAGTGGCAGCTGCCTAAATATCTCTCCTGAGCCTCCTTTATTGTACTATGTGGCTGGACCACCAAGGAAAAGTCCAGGTGTTCAGAGCCCACATTCCTTTCCCCTCCCCCCACTCCTCCCCAATTTCACTATATCCTGTTTTTTTCAATAAAACATTCAGATCTACGCACATGGTCTGTTTTATTGGAGGATAGATGGTTTTAGCTGCATGTCAAGCTGCATGCAGACTAACGAGTAGTGAGGACAGAACACAATGGGACTGGTAATATAACAAGAACAATCCCAACTGTTTCTCTAGAGCCAAATTTATAGCAAAGAATGTCACATTTGATTATCTCCAGGGCACAGTCTTTGAAAGCCAATAACAACTCATAGATGACAATTGCCACCTCACCTCTTTACCCCAGAGTCATAACTTGTGCTAGACCTGAAATGCAAGTAGGCACATTTCAAGATGGGAAACTTTCCTCCCTGAAATTTTTGGTAATAAATATTATATCAGTCCTAGCCTCCTTCTGCCAAATAAGAGGCCATAATGACCTGGCTGGAAAAACAAGGTGCCAGTCTCTACGTTTATGAGGGGGAGCCAATAGGCCAACATTCAGCTTCAATGTACAGGATGCTCCCATAAGACTGCATTGGCACAGCACAAAACTTCTGGTGCCAAAAACACCACACAGCTTCCAAGGTCAGTAAAGTGAGGAACCAGATTGTTGGGGGCAATATGCTGACTCTATAAACTGCATAGAGAATGCTGTAAAGCACTATAAAGTCGTGTACAAGTCTAAGTGCTGTCTTTGGAGAGTCTCAGATACCCAGGTCATGGTTGTGCCAAAGATGCTTTTTCAAAAGGCAACGGGACTTTCTTTCTTTTTCTTTGAAGATGTTTCATTTCTCATCCAAAAAGCTTCTTCAGTTCTTTTGGAAAAAAAATAAACACCTTTGCAGGGGTGGGTTGCTACCGGTTCTGTCCACCTCTGTAGAACTGGTAGCTCTGAATAGCAGCAGACATAGAACCCCTTCTATGTCTGCTGATGTTTTTGCCCACCCGCCAAACCGGGCTCTTACCTGATCTTTATTTCCTGATTTTTCAACTTCAGCTGCAGAATGAGGCACAGCTGCAGTTAAAAAAAAGAAAAAGAAAAGAGGGCTGTTTCAAAGGCTGCTTCTTGGCACTTGCATCGTGCTAATGATGTGCTAATGATGCGTTAATGATGCGCAGCTCACAGTGGCAGGGAAGCTTGTAAATCCCGAACCTGTAGTTAACCCTTTTGTATCCCACCCCTGCACCTTTGGGACAAGTCTAAGTGCTATTGCTGTTGCTATTGCTCTGCCATCCCAATCTGAATCCTTTCAAATCCTCTTCGTGGCACTTCCCAATGTTTTTTTTTTCTCCCTAGGCAAAAGTATTCAAGGGAGTCAGATTACCAGAACGGCAAGTCCACCTTAGCAGTGGGGCAGCAACAAATGCATATCGGTGATGTTATAGATATCCCCCAGTCTCATAAGACAAACCAGCAGTCAGAGATTTTGCAAAGTCCTCCCCACAGTAGCTGATATCAGGAGTGGCACCAGGTATGATGTGGCTAGTGAAGCTAGTTTCTTCACTCATAGGCTAGCAGCAAAATATGTTACAGCTGAACTCATTGGTTCATTTGTAATCCTGGTCTAGATTCATTCCAATCTGTAATCTTCACTGATGGATCAAATCTTCAGCTCTAACAGCTATGGTGGCCTCCAATCCACATCTCCCCATTACCTGTATCATCATCATCATCGCCATCTCCATATCTGTCTCTACCTCCAAGTTAGCCTTCAACTGCGGACCACATAACCACCAAGCAGGTAGTAGAAACAAGGACCACTAAATATAAAACCACTGACCCTTTCCCTCTAAAAGACAGTAAAAAATTACCAAGTGCTGCAAATCACAAAATAAATTAATAGACAATGCAAGATTGCTACTCATATGCAATCTCCCTCAAATTTCTCATCTTATTCTGGTCACCATAGTTGTCTTGCATCATTTTGAACAGTTAAATCTTTATTTCAGATTCTATAGACAAGATAGAATGCTGCTAATCAGGGTAACTAAAGAACATTATAGTAACACCCATGTAAATCCTGCTCAGTACAGGTATATTGAATCACTTATATATATTGGATACATGGATTCTAATATTTAAAAATATATACTGCAATTTGTGTATGTTTAGCTGAAATTAGACACTAAATCAGCATGGAATCTTCTCCAAATTTACAACTGAGAGCCATCTGTAACTCAAAGGAATTACTCGTGTGTTAACCAACAACTGTAGAAAATTTAGGTTTCACTGGGGAACAAAGATAAATGTCTGTTACCCTAGAAGAAGTAGGCATTTAATTTAATTAGAAGGTAAATTGATGTACTGTATAAAGAAACTTGGCTCTGCAGCTTGTACTTACCTTGGCAACAAGTTTGGTCTCACAAATTGATTATGGATTTTCTTCAAAATTACTTTTCCCCCCTATTTATTTCCACTGTATGACTATTCAGCATGAATTATGTAGATGTTTCTCGAACCAAAGCAAAATCATCCCCTGTGAGCTCTGCTTAGTCATAGGGCTCAGGTTTTTTTTAAACAACAACAACAAACCAAATGTAAGTATATGGGAAATGTTTTTTTTTAATAACCTTTTACATAGGACTGCATGCATGTGCATGCATGTGTGCATATGCACACATGATAGTGAAGCACTTCTAAATGTTTTAAAACAGCTTGCCACTATGTTTACAAATATAACACTTGAAGAAAATGATTTGTACTATTTAGCTATGACAACCACATGCACAATAGATGCATTTCACTGCTGTGTCTCGTCTTGTCCTATCTTTTATAATGAATATAGTAAACTGAGAGTAAAATTGAGCCGTGTCATGATGGAAATGTTAACAATAAGCCTGAACCACAGGAAATGATTATGCAAGCCAAGAATGAATAATTCCACCTGAATCCAATTAAGACAACCAGGCAGGAAAGTGGGTGTTAGAAACTGTCCTGAAACACAAAAATGGTAACAACATATGTCTAAATGTTATTGAATAGCCATCCATTATAAATTATAAAATATAATATGGGTGACAGACTGTATGTATGAGTGTGTAGATGTTCCATAATGATGCACTTTTTTGTAGCCTATGTATTCACCATTCGCAAAAAGCAAACTCAAGGCTCAAATGGGTTGGTTTTCTGATTAAGCAAGGATCCCACGTCCCCATTGTGTGACTATAGATACTGTCCTTAGATACATACAGTTAAGGCTTTCCTGCTTTGTCCTCTGAGAAACATGGAAGGGATCATGGCTGCAGCTTTTATTGTTCTCTCAGTGGATTTTTCAGTACTACAATATTTGTGACACTATTATAATAAGTATCACAATGAAAATACCCATTGGTGACAGTTATTAATTCCATATTTTTCACTGCTGCCAAATATTTTTTTTTCCTCCAACTGAGAATCTGTATTGGGATTTTTTTTCTCTTATCCAACAAAACATACATTTTTTTCTACTTCAAAACTGTGTCTTCTCTGTTTTGTCCCATCCCTTGATGCGGTTTTTCATTATTTACCTACTCGCTCTACTGTTTCTCTGCATTTTCCAATATATTATATTTGAAAATTTAATACTGTTTATTTTCCCTCTGTAAATCATTTATGTGGCTGAACATGAAGATTGCAAATGTTGATTTCTCTGCAGTACATTTTTCATCCTAACATGCTTCTGTTTATCATTAATATTAACTTGCAACCATCCCAAAATTCAATTGGCCAAATGAGAATTGATGCAGATTTTATCACTTTCACCAAGCCGGGGCTTCACTGTCTTTATTAACTTCTATTTATTTTCTCCATAAATGTCACACTAAGAACAGTCTAAGACAAAGGGTGACAGCCAGCCTAAAGAACAATCTAATTTCCTCCTATGTACCAAAATCAACTAAAGAGACAGTAGAATGAATTTTAAGCATAAATGATGGAAGTCTGTGTTTTAGGAAGTTCACAGATAGGCACAGACCATCTGTCTATTTTTTAATCTTTGTTCCTTGTCTTCCATCACGTAGATATATCCTTTTGCTTAACAATAGGACCAGGCCCTAGTCACATGTAAGCATCCATTCAAGCCAACCTGGATGATATTACTTTGCTATGAAGCCAAAGGATTATCTTCATTCATCTATGTCCTGCAGTTCTGCCTCCTTGCCCAAATAAAATATTCAACTGGTACATAGTGGAAGCCAAGTATGTGGAGATAATGGATAGAGAAAGTACCATAATTGAATGATGATACTGGCCAAAGTGTTTATTTAGGAATAAAGGTAAAAGTACAGGTTCCCCTCGCATATACGTGCTAGCTGTTTCCAACTCTAGGGGGTGGAGCTCATCTCTGTTACAAAGATGAAAACCTCCTAGAATGCATACAGGTCAATATAAAATAAAAAAAGAATGACATGGCCATAGGTGTATATTATAGGCCACCTAATCAAGCAGAAAAAATAGATGTCCTTTTTGCCAACCAACTAATAAACATATGCAGGAAACACAGAACAATAGTAATGGGGGACTTCAATTCTCCTGATATCAATTGGAAAACTAATTCTGCACCAAGTGAGAAATCAAATAAGTTCCTAAACAACCTAGCTGACAACTTTGTTATCCAAAAGGTAGAGGATAGAACTAGAGGGACAGCTATATTGGACTTAATTCTTACAAACAGAGAAGAAGTGATAGAGGGAATTAAAACTGCAGGAACCTTGGGTGAGAGTGACCATGTCATACTAGAATTCAACATAACATAAACACAAGCAATAGAACATAATGACACCAGAGTCTTGGATTTTAAAAGAGCTGGTTTTAATAAACTCAGAGAGAAGTTGGGAAAGATTCCATGGATGAAAATCCTAAAGGAGAAAACAACTAAAATATCTTGGGAAACTCTGAAAAGTATGATCCTAGAAGCCCAGACCAGCACAATTCCCCTGAGAAAGAAAAACAAGAAATCCAAGGAGAAACCAGCATGGCTGCACAAAGATCTCTCTGGCAAATTGAAAGAAAAAAGGACAAGTACAAAAAATGGAAAGAAGGACATACAACTAAGGCAGAATATCAGCAGATAGCCAAAATCTGCAAAGATGAAGTCAGGAAAGCAAAGGCTCAGAACGAACAAAGACTTTCAACAAAAGTCAAAGATAATAAAAAAAGTTTTTTTCAACATATAAATAACAAAAAAAAATCAAGGAAACAGTCAGTCCACTAAAGAGAGAAGATGGCAAGGAAGTAACAGGCAACAGAGAGAAAGCAGAACTGCTTAACTCATTCTTTGCATCCATCTTCACACAAAAGGAAACTATAGCTCAACCCACCAAAAACATAACTGTAAAAGACAGACCAGAAATTAAAGTTAAAATAAGCAAAAAAAAAAAAAGTAAGAGAACACCTGTCTGATCTTGATGAAAACAAATCACCGGGGACTGATGAATTACATCCCAGAGTTTTAAAGGAGCTGGCAGAGGTCATCTCAGAACCACTGCACCATATCTTTCAAAAATCCTGGAGCACCGGGGAGCTACCAGAGGACAGGAAAAGAGCTGATGTAGTTCCCATCTTCAAAAAAGGGGGGGAAAAAACAGACCCAGGAAACTATAGACTAATCAGCCAAACATTAATACCCAGGAAGATACTGGAAAAGATAATAAAAAAACAGATCTGCCAACATCTAGAAACAAGTAAAGTATTAACTAGCAGTCAGCACAGGTTTGTTAAAAACAGATCATGCCAAACCAATCTTATTTCATTCTTCAACATAATGACTAAATTAGTAGACCAGCGAAATACTGTGGACATAATATATTTAGATTTCAGCAAGGCATTCAACAAAGTAGACCACAACCTTCTTCTTAGTAAACTAGACAAAAGTGGAATAGATAGCACCACCACTAGATGGACTTGCAACTGGCTGACAAACCGTATTCAATGAGTAGTCCTTAATGGATCTAAGTCTACACGGAGGGAAGTAAGCAGTAGGGTGCCACAAGGTTCTGTCTTAGGCCCAGTACTCTTCCATATCTTCATTAACGACTTAGATGAGGGAATAGAAAGGGAACTTACCAAATTTGCAGATGATACTAAGCTAGCAGGAATAGCTAACACCCAAGAAGATAGGCTCAAGATTCAGATGGATCTTGACAGACTAGAACACTGGGCCGTATCTAACAAAATGAAATTCAATGTAGAGAAAAGTAAAGTCCTACACTTAGGCAAGAAAAACCAAAAGTACACATATAGACTGAGTGGAGATTGAAGAAGGCACAGGCAAGAGAAGATGGAAGCTGCTGCCTTTGAAAAGTGCTACTTTCTGTTGTCTGTGCCTTCCAATCTCCACTCTTTCACCCCAGCGAGAGCTATGTTTCTGCTCACTTTCTTTTCCTGTGTCTTCCTCAGACAGGGATGGATTGGGCCATGGGGGAGCAGCAGTGATGTCAGGGCTGCTCTCCCCTCTCAGCAAGCTAGGCCTGGAGGAATGTGAAGAATTGCGGGCGAGCACCAGAGAAATGTGTGTTGGAAATGCCAACACACATTTCCAGCGCGCTCTCCTCTGTCCTGAAGTAGGATTGAGTGGGGGGAAGGGGGCAGGGGGAAGGGTAGGAGGGAAGGAGAAGCCTAGCTGGCTTTCCTTTGGCATGGGGCGGGATGGGGGGAGACCAAATGCCCAGACCAAAAGAGCACTGAACAAGACAAGCTCCTAATAACCAGCCTGTTTGTGCAGGCAAGAGCTTTTCTGGGCTCGACACCTCCACTTCGGGCTCCACATAGGGAGGGACCCTTCTCTCCTTGGAAGTGGCAGGAGAAACCTGGAGCTTAGCCTGGAGAGGAGTCTTCTTGTGTGGAGGCCGAAGGGGGATTGTTGCCTGGTTATTAGGAGCCCATTTTCCTCAGCATTTCCAGCCTGGCCCTCCTTCCCTCCCCCAACTCCAGGCAGCCACACCTGGCAAAGGAGTGAGAGGTTTCCTCTGACTTGGGGGAGATATGAAATGACCTGAGACCAGATTGGGGGGTCTCTGCTTTCCTTCTGTTAGAGGCGGAGCCGGTTCCACCACATCCAGATCTTCCCAGCCTCCAGGCCCCTCTTTCTTCCCAAAGGATGAGAGAGGCACCTCCTTTCCCTTTGCTCTACCCCACAATTATGATTAAGCATTTATGATTTTGTTATAATTAAATAAGTATATACAGGGGTGGGTTTCTACTGGTTCTGTTCACCTCTGTAGAACCAGTAACTCTGAAGAGCAGCAGACATAGAACTGGTTCTATGTCTGCTGATGTTTTTGCCCACCCCGCTGCCCAGGCTCTTACCTGACCTTTATTTCCTGCTTTTTCAATTTCAGCTGCCATGCGAGGCACAGCTGCAGTTTAAAAAGCAGGGAAAAAAGTGCTTTTTGAAAGGCTGCTTCTCTGCACGCAGATGACGATTTACAGGCACACGCGCAGCATGCAGGGAAGTACATCGTAAATCACCGAACCTCATAAATCACCGAACCAGTGATTATTCTGAATAATCAGAGAAGCCATAGAGATAGAAAAACGCCCACATAGCATGAATAAACGAGATGACACCTCCCACCTACCAGCCATTTGGAAACCCACCCTCATGAACAGACGAGTACCTAACATGAAGAATGACACCATAACCACACCCACGAGGGCCACACAAGATGCTACCACCACACTTCCACGTAGAAAGCAGACTCACACCCACACAGAAGTTGAGACACGAGCACGGACCAGAAGCCGCACCACAGCTGCATCACTACCCACTTCAAACCCCTCCGACCCATACATGAAGTGAACTGACGCCCACCATGAAGATGCGGCATGACCACGAACGTGAAGCCAAACAGCAGGATCAAATCCCCCAGCAACTAAGACTAACCTGAGCACAACCAAGCCCCCACCTGAACAGAACACACCCCCAGCCAATCAGAGCACAGCCAACCCCACAGCCAATCAGAGCACAGCCAGGCCCCCAACCAATGAGAACACACCCCCACCCAATCAGAACACAGCCAAGCCCCCACCCAATCAAGTCATACCCCCACTAGCAGTTAAAAGGAAGAAGCAGCTGCAAGCTCACATTACTCTGAGAAGCACAGAGCCGAAGACACAAACCTGAAGATGATGAATGAGACCTCATCAAAACGTTGCCTAGATACTTCCAATTTTACACGGGGGAAAACCCAAATAACCAAAGATCCACATACAAATACCCGCGAGAACCTCAGAAAACATATATGTGTGTGTGTGTGTGTGTGTGTTTTCTTAAGTTTTCACGGGTACTTACATGTATGGTATTCAGCTTTGTTCGGGTATTTTCCCATGTCATTATAGTTGTGCTTTTAAAGTTGTAGCAACATTTCGGCAGAATCTCATCTGCCATCATCAGGCTTCTGTATAGTGTTCATCTGTGAGTCAGACTTTCACAGAGGTTGAACACAATACAGAAGCCTGATGATGGCAGATGAGATTCTGCTGAAACATTGCTACAACTTTAAAAGCAACTTTATATATAAAATTTATATTTAATATAAAAATATAAAAATATATTAAATATATTATCTTTTTTTAAAAAAAATCGTATTAGTGGTCCTTGGGATTTAAAAGTATGAGTTTGGTGGTCCCTGAGGTCCAAAAGGTTGGCGACCCCTGATCTAGTCCAACCCCCCACCCAAGCAGACCCTACCATATTTAACAGATGGCAGTCCAATCTCTTCCTGAAAGCTTACAATAATGAATCTCCCACAACTTCTGTAGGCAAACTGTTCCATTGGTTGATTGCTCTCACTGTCAGAAAATTTCTCATTATTTCCAGGTTGAATCTCTCCTTGTTCAGTTTCCATCCTTTATTCCTTGACTGGTGCTTTGGAAAATAGCTTGACCCCCTCCTCTCTGTGGCAGCCCCTAAAATACTGGAACACTGCTAACATGTCTCCTCTAGTCCTTCTCTTCACTAGACTAGCCATGCCCAGTTCCTGCAACTGTTCATCATATGTTCTAAGCTCTAGTCCCCTAAACATCTTGGTTGCTCTTCTCTTGGTTACACCATATCTCACTGTAATATGAACTCTCTTCAGGTAATCTAGTCTCTCTTCACTCTTAGAAGGGAGAAAAGAGTTTTAAGACTTTTTGTGATCTTGAGTTATTTATAAAAATAACAAAGGTGAGACAACAAACTAAAAATAATTTTAAAAAAAGAAATACAGGGAAAGCACTAGTCAACTATTTTGGAAATTTGCTATAAAGCTTACAATAGAAACATCTATGTGAAGTTCTTTGACCAATGAAGAGATTATTATTTGTATGCAGATAAGGAACTGCATATTTCACCTCAGAGAAATGTGTGATTTTCCACCACAACAGCTGTATTTCTGTACTGAACAGTGAATATGCATTGTTAATCATGCTTAACTCTTATCATTCCTATAGAATATGAAAAACTGCTCCAAAAAGAAAAGAGCAACTCTGTCTATTTTGGCTTTGTTCTATTTTCTTTGGCCAACTGCAAGTTTTTTGTTTTTTTTTTGGGGGGGGGCATGTTTCTATATCAGTTTATTTAATTTACATTACATGCCAGTGTACTTTAATGGCAAGAAATTTGACTTAGACTAGTAGGGAAAACCAGATTAAAGTCTCCACTGAATGATTTTTCAGTGATTTTCCAGTTCAATTTGCTATGAGGAAAAATATGAGGAATCGTATCGGATGAACAAAGGTAGAGTATAAATATCATAATAAATAAATACATTTGATCCATACAATTTTTGTTACGAATTTTCATGTACCATTTTCTTTATATAGGTATGTTAATGTTAAAGGAGAGAATTTCAATGTGCAAACATTGAAAGCAAAGGGGAAAAAAATGGACACTGGTGAGGAGGGGAAAAATCTCTAAAAGGAAAAAGCATGGACTGGTAAATGCGCCCACAAAGGAATCCGAAACTGGGACTTGTCTTCCCTATATTGATGGGAAGGGCAGGAATCAATCAGGTTCTGTTCTGTGGTTCAGAGAGAGCATAAATCTACCCCAAGCTCATTGCAAATCAGATGCAATTTGGTTGGAATTTAAGTCAGCTTCAGGAACAGCAAGGAGCAGCATAGAAGACCAATCTTCAGTACAGAATGGCTCTTAGTCTGGGTTTTGGTGTGTGTGTGTGTGTGTGTGTGTGTGTGTGTTTGGGGGGTCAGGATTTATTTTCTATGTTGAAATGCAATCTAAATACATCTTTGGATATGCTTATAAAACTAATACAAATGAGTGTGTTTGGCAATAATCTTAAACTATTCTCATCAGAGCAAGGGAATTAGTCCTCCTTTTGGTTACCTAGCACAAGGGTCTTCAAACTTGGCAAGTTTAAGACTTGTGGACTTCAACTCCCATAATTCTTGAGCTAACGTGACTGGAGGAGGGATTCTGGGAGTTGAAGTCCACAAATCTTAAAGCTGTCAAGTTTGAAGACCCCTGAATTAGCAGCTAGTTATAGTAGCACATAATGTGGGTTAATCATCCTTTGCACCAGATAGTGTTAGCAGTTTGATTTGGCTTTATTTGCAAGATTTCCTATTAAAAGAGGTGTTACTGTGGAGTTGGCTTGATTCTCTTTTTTAACCATCTCAAATATTTCTTTTCCAAATGATTGGGGGCTGTTGTTGTTGATTCACAAATAATCCCATACCTTTTATTAATTGTGCTTGAGTTAGGCTTAATCTTATGGCCAGGATGCCTTCTCTCTTCCTTCCACCCCCATCATATTCAAATGGATAAAGACAGAAAGAAAATGTTTTTGAAGAAATTTCCCAAAGTTGGTGAAAAATGGGTGGAGAGATGAAACTTGGAACTTGAGGATTCTGGTGCCCTCTAGTGTATTAGTGATCTTATGTTATTTTCCAAATCAGTTCTTTAGGCATATAACTGTTAGAAAAGCTCCATATTTGTTCTTTATTTGGGTCCTTGCTGATCATTATGTAACTGACACAAGTCTACAAGTTTATTACAACTTCCTAAGCTCAGGGAATCTATCATTCTAGCCAGGTATTGCTATGTTGAGATAATTATTCTGCTAATGTTATTAATTGGGGTGGGGGGCATTTTCCCTTGAGAACTATCACCCTGCTGTTACAAATCACATAAAGCTTGATGGAGATGACAGATTTAATTTGGTAGGAGAGGAGGGTAAGGAACAAGATCTGGGTTTAATGGAATATACAGTATGCAGCCATTGAATGGGTGTTTCTCATCAAAATATTTGATTATTTAGTCTAGGATGCTGGATTTTTCAAAATGCATTTTGGATTCCTTACTAAAGGAAAGCTACTCTAGGGTTGATTAACCAGTGGATTTAACTTTGATTTGAAGGCCCAAAGTCCTTCTTCCAAACAGCTCCTCAGTTACAATTTTAGCATATCTGGAAACCATATTGGATTTTATCTAATCATATTCAAAGCTATTTTAAAATGAGTAAAAATAAATTTACCAAGTAATTTGGGGAGGGTGCGAGATGCGGGCTGGCGGGGAGCCAATGGTGACGGCTCTGCCCTGGCTGGCTCACCTTTCCCTCTGCCACCAGCTGTGGGAGGAAGGTAAGTTTTGCAGCCTAGCCCAGAGCTGCCAGCAGGGTGGGCGCTTGAAGTTCCCAGCCATTTCCTTTCCCCAAAAGAGGGAGGGGAGGAAGTCCCATGTGCAGCCCTTTTGTTTAACCTGGAACCTTGCTTGCTGGTTTTTCTGGGCAACATGGGACCGGGTATGAATGAACAATCACACCTGGGTCCCTGGGACTCTGGGAGACTGGCCAGGAAGTAAGATAACAAGTGATGTCGTGTGTGTGTGTGTGTGTGTGTGTGTGTGTGTGTGTGTGTGTGTGTGAGTTTCAGGTGGGTCTCCTAGCTTTAGAAGGAGAGAGGGAAGGAGGAAGGGAAGGGATAGAGAGAGGGGAGAAAGAGAGAGAAAGAGAGAAAGGAAGAGAGAGAGGGAGAGAAAGAGAGAGGGGAGAAATGAGAGAGAAAGAGAGAGGGAAAAAGAAGGAGAGAGGAAAGAGAGAGAGAAAAAGAGAGGGAAAGAGAGTGGGAAAGAGAGAGGGAAAGAAAGAAAGAGAGAAAGAAAAGAGAAGGGGAAAAGAGAGAGGAGGAGAGAGAGGAAGAGAAAGAAAAAGAGAGAGAGAGAAAGAGAGGGAGAGAGAGAGAGAGAGAGAGAGAGAAAGAGAGAGAAAGAGAGAAAAAGAGAGAGAAAGAGAGAAAGAAGAAAGAAAGAAAAAGGGATAAAGGAAGAAAAGAGATAGATAAAGAAAGAGGGGGGAAGAAAGAAAGAAAGAGAGAGAGAGAGAGAGAGAAAGAGAGTGAGAGAGAGAGAGAAAGGGGGAGGGAGGGAGGAGAAAGTGAATGAGAGATATGAATGGATAGATAGATACATGGAAGGAGGGAGGGAGGGAGAAAAAAAGGAGAGGAAGGAAGGACACAAACCCTGGTTTCAGAAGACTCTTTGAAGTAGCACAGCAATGTAGGGCTGGCCTGGAAGGATTCTTGGAGGTCATCTTCTAGTCCAACCCCCTACTCCAGCAGGAGATCATTACAGAATCATAGAATAACAGGGTTAGAAGGGTGTGTGTGTGTGTGTGTGTGTGTGTGTGCGCGCACACACACACACACATGGCTGTCAAAACTCCAAAAACAGGTCAAGTAGCTCTGGGGAGGTCAGACATAAATTAGAACACTTGCAACCGCCCATTAAGCGAGGACCACTTGTATTTGGTTTGCCAGTCACATGGCCACCTGGCTACACCCACTCAGTCACATGATCATCAAGCCACGCCCATCCGGTCACATGACCACCAAGCCATACCCACCCAGTCACGTGCCCACCAAGCCACACCCACCCACTCACATGGCCACCAAGCCACACCCACAAATTAAGCCACGCCCACAGAACCAGTTGTTAAAAAATTTAAATCCCACCCCTGGTCTTGTGAGATTTTGGTGATCTCACATGAATATTCATAAGATTTCAGCACTCTTAGCATTATGCTGACATCTAACGTGAATTGTCACAAGAATGTAAGGTCTTGAAAGATCTCAGAGTGAGATTGCAAAATTTTGTACTATTTGGCATAAATGTGGGACAATTTTACCTGGAATGAAAAGATTGCTATCCTCTGTTTTCTAAGGAAGGGCATGCAAAGCTACTGAAAGTACTTGATGTATTAGAGGAGGAAGCATGGTAATAAGATGGGAAAACAAATTGACATTTATACCTATATTCTTAACAAAAACAATGAACACTTAATTTCATTTGATCTTAATATTCTAATGCTGATTACAAATGCCTTTTCCCCTCTAAAAGGTAACCATATAGTTTAAAGTTTTCAGGCTGAGATGACCTTAGCAAGAAAGAAATTAATCTATTAACTAATTGTTCTGAATATAATTGTAACCTTGTACAGTAAACTATGATAGCAAATTAGTTGGCTGTACAAGGTTGCAATTATATTCAGAACAATTTATTCAACTTATTTATAGTTAAGACCTTAAAGATATTTTGAAAGGTGTAGAACATGAAAATAGTTATTTTATTAAATTCTTTTCCCAATATAATATATTCAAGGGCTTAAAAGATACAGAGGTGTTGGGAACCAGGAGATGGCTGACAAATAAAAGCCCAGAAGTGAAAGAGAATCTCCCAAGTTTCCAAATGCTTTGCTTTCCAACTAAAGAGGAGGAGAAGGAGGAGGAAGGGGAGGAGGAGGACGCTGTACCCTAGCTATTTTGAATGGGAAAAGTACTTACACATTCATTACATGATGAACATTAGTTCTATGTGAATCAGGTCTACTTTAATTTGCGTAATTTATTCAACTCGGTTTGTTGAATCTATCTGATTTATATTGCAGTTTAGTTTAGAAAATCAATCCAATCCAATTCAGTTCAAATCAGTTTCAGTCAAATTATCTGAACTGGGTTAATTCACTTGATTAAGATTAATTCAGCTGCAAAAAATGAGAAAAAGCAAAAATGTATCACTAAGGAATATTATCAATAGTAGCTAAAATTTTGAATTTTATTTATATTTTGTTGCCTGCTGCCTTACAGAATTTCCCTAATTCAGATCACGGCATGTTACTACAGCCACATATTGCCTTCATGAATTATACATCTTCTTGTTATTTCCAACAGGAAAACAAAGAAATAAGATGTATAAGCTTGCTGGTCCATAAATTACTGAAGAACCCTTCATCATATAGAGCCTGAAGAAGGTTCTATCTAGCTAAAACATCAGAAATAGAAACAAAATTAAATGCAATTCAAAGCATCTCTACCTAGTTTCTGCCTGAATACCTCAAATGAAAACCACTACTGCCTTTCTGGCATCATTGCTGGAATATTTTTCTAGCATGCAATTGGAATTGGTGTTCTTGTAACTTCAATCCATTATTGTATCCTGAATTCCAGGACAATAGAAAACAGTTATAAACAGTCTTCTGTTTCAGATATTTGAATTGTGTTATCATCCCTGTCCTAGATCTTTTTTTCCTCAACATTACTTTAGTCTCTTCTTATGTTACATTTAGCTTGTTTTTCTAACCTATGAAAATTATTTTGAATGTCATTGCCATCTCCCAGATTATTATCTATCCCATATAATTTTGTGTCACTTCCAAGTATAATAAGCATTTCTTTCATTTCTTATTCTAAGTCATTAATACAAATATTGAAATGTAGAGGATTCAAGGCCAAACAGGATGGCACCTCACTTAATAGCTCTAGCCCAGCAGTCGCCAACTGGTGAGCCGGGGCCCACTGGTTGGCTGTGAGAAAATTTTGGGGGGCCGCAGAGAAATCTCACCCCCAGAGCACCCCCACAAAGCAATTAATCCAGGCTGCACAGAAACACAAGGCTGCGCCACCCACATGGCCCGAGGGAACCCTCCCTGCCCACTCACTCCTTACGCGGTAAACTTACCTGCTAAATTGCTATTTTTCCTTTTTCCGACCATCATCTGTTCTGCTCTGCCGGGAGATTTAGATTAGCTAGGAAGCAGGAAATTGTTGGATTTCTTGCTTTCTAGCTAGTCTTTAGATCTTCGGCTCAGCACAGCTGAACCTCCCTTAGGACTGAAGTTTTGCTTGCAAGCAAATTCAGTGCAGGCTCACGGCAAGCAAATTTGGGAGACTAAGCTAGCCGATGGCAGATAGATAGATCACTGAATGATTCTGTGAGCAATTCAATCTGCCTGCCTTGCCTGATTTTGGGTAAAAGTTGCTCTTTTTTATAAAAAAAATTCAATATTTACATGCATTTATATTTACATACAAGCTTGTGAGTTAATTTGTGAGTTTGCTTGCAAGCACATTTTATGTGACAGACTGAGCTAGCCAATGGCAGATAGATAGATCTCTGAATGAATCTGTGATTCTGTGAGCAACTCAATCTACCTGCTTTGCCTGATTTTGAGTAAAAGTTGCTCTTTTTTTAATAAAAAAATCAATATTTATATAAATATTTATAATATTTACATACAAGCTATGTCCAGCCAGTCACATGACCACCAAGCCACACCCACAAATTAGGCCATGCCCACAGAACCGGTTAGTGGTCCCTGGGATCTAAAATTATGAGTTTGGTGGTCCCTGAGGTCCAAAAGTTTGGCAACCCCTGCTCTAGCCAGTTTTTAAGGAATCTTTGGTTAACATTGTTTGAGTATGAATTTTGAAGCAGCTTTGTGTTTATTTGTTATGCCATTCAGCCCACATTAAACTAGTTTCCTATCCAGAATGGTATGAATTAGTTCTGCAATAATTTAAGGTCCATTTATTTTAGTGGATCTAGTAATTCTGGTTTATCTCATGTAAACTAATGGGACTTATTCTTTTCCAATGTTTTCACTGATATCGATCAGAACTTGGATGAAACATGGACAAACCTCTAAATTGTACACACAGGGATTGCTTCTATTAATCTCTAGATCTCTAAAATCTGGCCAGACATATTATAACCTTTTGTCAATCATTTGTGTTCATCACTATTGTTATATATTGGGTGATTGTGAACTGTTCTGATACTCTATTAATGGAGAAGACCAGATTCTGAACAGGTGGCTCTTATTTGTGTTAAAACACAAATCTTTTCCAGTTAAACAGTTGCAAAGTACCAAAATTAAATTGAAATTACACCCTCAAGAAAAATGCCTTGACACTATAATGACATCACATTCACAATTATAACTTTCATTATGAAACCCTGTTATGTGGATTCTGTTAAAACTCCCATTAATAACCTCAACAACTCACATAAATACTTGTTTATTGGAACACAAATACATTAACAATCTACTTAGTATAGTATTTGTAACATGATGAATAATGTGACCTTTTTTAAGTCAGTTTGTTCTACAAAATTGGATTCTATATTCAACATATTGGCATGATGACAGCATCTGCACAAAACAATTGGCACATTACAGAAATATATTTCTCACATTTTATGACATTCATTGCAGCATATTCAGCTGTGTGCCAGACCAATAGTAAAGGCACTAACTTTGCTGTTTTTCAGATGCTAGTTTTGTCTGAGTCTTCAGGACCACATGGATCATAGAATGCCAGCCCCCCACCCCACCCTCCAACCTCCACTGTCTCCTGGAGTTTGCACAAATTCAAGTTCATTGTATCAATGACACTAACTAACCATCTCTTCCTCTTCCATCTCCTCCTGTTGCCTTCAATCTTTCCTAACATTATGGTCTTTTCCAATGTGTTTTCTTTTCTCATTTGATGGTTAAAGTATTTGAGCTTCAGCTTCAGTATTTGTCCTTCCAAAGAACAGCCAAGGTTGATTACTTGTAGGATTGACTGATTTGATCTCCTTGCAGTCCAAGGGACTCTCAAGAGTCTCGTCCAGTACCACAATTCAAAAGCAACAATTCTTTGACACTCAGTCTTCCTTATGGTCCAACTCACATAGCCATACACTACTATTAGGAAAACTATAGGCTTGACTTTACATACCATTGTCAGCAAGTGGATGTCCCTGTTTTTTAATATGCTGTGTAAGCTCCCAAGGAGCTATAGCAATTGAACTTATACTGCCCCATAATACTTTATGCCACTCACAGAGCAGCTTACAATGTTAGCATATTGCCCACAACAATCTGGATCCTCATTTTATTGATCTCAAAAGGATAAAAGGCTGAGTCAACAATGAGCCACGTCAGGATTCAATTTTAGGCCACAGGCAGAGTTTGTCTGCAGTACTGCATTCTAACCACTTAGTCATCAGGGCTCTTTTTACAAGTGTCTTTTAATTTCTTGGCTGCAGACATTGATCTTAGAGCCCAATAAAATAAAATCTGTCTCTGCTTCCATTTTTCCCCCTTCTGTTTGCCAGGAAGTGATGGGACCAGATGCCATGATAGACTTTCAAGCTGACTTTTGCACTCTCCTCTTTCACCCTGTTAGGAATATAAGTCACCTAACAGGTATTTGGGTTAGAAATATATAAACCAGGATAAACATTTTCAAACTGTATCTTTAAGAAAATGCAAAACTGTAATTAGGTGTGGTTTCTCAAATAGCCATAAGATGGAGCCAGAAACCTGGTTTGTCTTAGTCTTAGTCTCAGAAGAGAGTGTGTCTCAGTCTCTGTTTCCTTCTGTTGGAAAGTATTGCCGTTCCTCCATTTTTCCCAATTGACTGATATTTCTGGATTTAATGTAAGTTTGTTACTGAACTGTTTTTTGACACTGGACTTTGATATTTGGATTATCCCTGGACTGAAAACTGACTGATCTTACCTGTGAATGACTTTGGACTGTGTTTTGGACTTTGCTTAAACCTTTCTGGAAGTAAAACCCTACATTTACTGTACAGTGTATCTGTGTTCTGTGTGTGTATTATTCAAACACTTCTCTCAAATACGTCTCCCTGTATGCGCTCATTCTCCTAATGGGAAATTACCTCAACACACCCTTATCAAGAGGGTTTTTTTAAGGTTTTCTAGTTCCTTTTCATTTTTGTGCCATTAAGGTGTTATCTTCTGCACATCTGAGTTTGTTGATATTTCTCCCAGGAATCTTAATTCTGATGTGTGATTCATCAATTAAATCGTTAAAAACTACAGTAAAAATTGAACTGCTGATTTGGGTAATATGGGGACTTTAAAAAATTGCCTGTGGGTGTTTGTCTTCCTCCTTCCTTGGTCCAGATGGTACTTGTAGAAGACAATCAAGAGGCAAAATGGCAATGCCTTGAGAAGATTAAGGATTCAAAATGACATTATGAATGCCAAAATTCCAAGTCATTCCATTGGCAAAATAAATTTGCCACATAGACTCAGGCTAGCTCAGTGCTGCCATAGGTTAGCTTTCTCAGTGGTCTAAGAAGTTGTCAAAATGAGTGAGTCATGCTGGGTAGTAGTAAACATTGATGGGAAGACAGTTTTAAAGCCCTGATTGATCCATACATTAACATAAAGCCAAACCAGATTTTAATTCAGTGGAGTTTAAATAAATAGCTGTCATGAAGAATTTAATTCCTTAGCTCTTCATTTCCAACATGACCCTGTGCTTGTATTGAGAGATAAAATCCTCCTGACATCAGGATATGACTTAAACTGAATTGGGACATTTATTTTTATTTTTGGAAGAACATTTCGCTTCTTCAGCTTTTTGGATGAGAAGACGAAACGTCTTCAAAGAAAAACCAGAAAGTCCAGTTGCCTCCTGACAAAAACCACCCCCAGGACAATCCTTCCTCCCCTGCATTTCTAATTTCTATAAATTTATTTCACAAACATTTACACAATTGCCAATTGGCTGATAATCATCACATTTACCTGACCCCTAGGCAAAGTTGGATCAATCATTCTTCCCTCTGAGATTTGTCAGAAAATTGGAAATGGGAATCATACATACTTCTTGAGCTCTTTGAAGAAAAGAAGATAGAGTTGAATCTTATCATTTGAGTGCTCAGTGACTTTTCCTCAAAACATGAATGTAAAAGTTCACAAGTTAGATATGGTTTCTGTAACTGCCATGTTGGTATCTTCAGTAATAAAAAATAGAACTGTTATCACCAAATACAGTAATCCAGATGTTCAGGCAAGGGGAGAAGTCTATCACACTTTGTTGAAAAAAGGATCTGCAGCCTAATTGAAATTCTATCTTGCAAATGACATTTCTCATATATGACTTTTAAAGCTCAACTTGTCAAGAAATGAGAAATCATAGCAGAAAGACTGTATCCTAATTATTCGACAATAAGAGCTCCCTTGAATAGTCTGCATAGGACTAAGAATCTTCCTAACTTTGTAGGCCAATAAGTGAAATGTCTTGATTGCCTGGGGCAGTGTTTTTCAACCTTAGGAACTTGAAGATACATAAAGTTCAATTGCCATAATTTCCCAGCTAGCATAGCTGACTGAGGAATTCTGGGAGTTGAAGACCATACATCTTCAAGATATTAAGGCTGAGAAACACTACTCTGAGGTTTTATCTCACTCACAGCATAGAACAAGATAACTGCAGTTTCATTTTCTTAACCTCAAAAGAAGGATCAGTAAGGACTGCTCTGAATTATTCCAAGTTTGCTTAGTCTGTCATGTGTCAGCATTGACCTCCTTCTTTAAACAGTTATAATAATGAATATCATTAAAACAGGCTGAATTCAATTTATAATACAATCCTTGTCCAACTGGAGACAGCAGAAATAATTAAAGTCAAATTACTGTGGTCCAGTAATAATTATCATGTATTATTATGTACATCTCATGTTGACCAAGAGTGTTCTCTGAAGACCTAATACACCTAATGACAAAATTATATCATTCTCCATAAGATCATGTTATTTCTTTCTATGAACTCTGGAGCTTCACTTCAAAACCCACTAGAATTAAAACTGGAGAATCAACTGTTTTAATCCCACTTCTAGTTTATTTTCCAGTCATCAAGGATCCTTCAAATTGTTTAACTTTCCCATCCTCCTATTATCCAATCATCAGTTTACAACAGCAATCTGTCTGATATCATAAGCTTTAAATATGCTAAAGTAATAGCACCAATTGAAAAAGATACCGCAATTGAACTTTTGCATTGAAGAATGTACTCCAGTTTTAGTGTTCCATTTTAATTTTACATTAAAGTAAACATAGGCTATCAATGTCATGCCAGACTGTTTTTGTGATTCTCAGAGGCCATAATAGAAAAATGGCAATTTGAATTGATGATTTTTACCTCCCCCTCATTAATAAACTAAGGCTCTGCTATGGAAAAAAATTCATCCCTACCCAATTGGGGGATATACCTCTGTCAAATATCCAAGCCTCTTGGGGGGCTTAAAATGCTAAATGCAGAAAATACCCTCCCTAGTCAAAAATGTTGTTCATTGAAGCTCTTTATTCAAAAGCATCCCTTGACTGCATATGACTCCTGTTCTTTGGAGAGAATATCTATGTAAAGCTGTGGCATTTTTTATGATATGCAATAATAATGCTTAAAAGAAAATGCAGAAAAAGTTTGGTATACTTTCCTGGATTCTTGTATCATTAGAAGCTGATTTTGTTCTAGAGCTACCACAAAACAACACACAAGAACATGCAAGGGCAGACAAGGGTGCTTTTACCCTCCACAGTATTCCAGCAATTTGAAAATGAACGCACACTATCTTTTCAAATAATATTGATTTTTTTCAAAAGATGGGATGATAGAAAGCTGGAAAATTGAAGCATATATCATGCAGCTTTGTCAATCACACTTTACCAGTAGTATTGGAAGGCAATATCGTTATTTCAATCAGTCTAGGACAGGCTGGTAGACAGAACTCATTACTGTGCAAATAAGTCTGCCAGCTCATTTGTTTCTTCCCATGCTTGGAGAACTGAGATGGCTAAGTGGATCAGAGAGGATAATGGTCTGTCTGGAAATAGGAAGGAAGGAAGGAAGGAAGGAAATTGCATCTTTAGAATAAGATGGTGAATAAAAAGGATCAATCACCTTTCTTCAATCTTTTATGTAAAACACAAGGAAAATTGTCACTGTCCTAAAAAATGCCTCAGATCTGATAAGTGAAAGACCTGCTGTTATAAGAATTTCACTGCTGAGACTTCTTTCCTCTAATATCTATATAAAGCTTCTGGGAGAAGTCATTTGTGATGAGATATCATCGATAGACAGATACTGAGTTGTATATCTCTACTTCAGGAGGAGTCTTGACCTAGATAAAATAGAATGACTCACGCTGAACTTAATCCTAGGAAAACTGAACATCAAGACACTGTCTTGTTCTCTGGAAGGTCCCATCTGGCTTCTCCTGAATGAGTCTATTATTTGGGGTTTTTCCTAGAGCCAAGTATTATTGGTGTGACAAATGTAGCAAATGTGAGCCAAAAAGTTCTCACAGCCTTAAGAAAAACATTACTAGAAGATGCGGGTCTTATAGTTAAGCCCAGATTTTTTGTAGAACTTTGGTCAGTTTTATAGGACAATTTAGTTGTTAAACTTTGCGGCTTGTTCATTCTACTGACAGAATCTCATCAACTGTTTATTGGAAATCCTTAAAAATTCTGCTTTTTTTTTTTTTTTTTTGCTTTTATCTATGGCATGTTACATATGGTATTACCTTAGGGTCATTACCAGAATTCATAGACACACTTCCAAGAATTAGCAGGTAAAACAGGAAGCATATATTTAATTTTTTCCTTAAATTACAAACTCAGCTTCATGGATGTTTCATTGTATCAGCGTTTCTCAGGAGTTTTAAATGTAAGCACCTTTGTAGTTCATCTCTTCAGGAAATCTATATATCATAGAGAGCAATTTGATATTCTGAAATGATTTTACAGTTGGCTGTTGCCTTAGGATACTGATTAAGTTTTCAAGTACACTAAAAGTAAAATTATGTTAACACTTGTCAGTCCTACTGGGTAAAGCAGACAGATAGATTAACTAATTCTACTTTATTGTAAGGCTACATTAACAGAATCTTGCTTTTAACTGCTTAATGCATTAGGGTGGGTTCTTCCTAAGTTTCTTTCTCCAACTGTTAAGCCACTAGGGACTCCTGCCATCTTTATTTATTTATTTGTCAATCGCTTACAAGATAATAGGTATAAGTATAATCATGAGTACGAATACAGGAAATAGGTATGAATAAATGGGAACAATAGGACAGGGATGGGAGGCATGATGGTGCACTTACAGACCTCTTAAGAATGGGGTGAGGTCAATAGTGGTTAGTTTGAGGTTAAAGGAGTGGGGGTTAGAGGATGTAACAAGAGAGTCGGGTAGTGCATTCCAGGCATTGACCACTCTGTTGCTGAAGTCATACTTTCTGCAATTGAGTTTGAAGCAGTTTACATTGAGTTTGTATCTGTTGTGTGCTCTTGTATTGTTGTGGTTGAAGCTGAAGTAGTCATTGACTGATAGAACATTGTAGCAGATAATTTTGTGTGCTACACTTAAGTCTAACCATAGGCAGTGTAGTTCAAGGTTGTCCAAGCCCAAAATCTCAAGCCTGGTGATATAGGGTATTCTGTTGCGAGCAATCTTCTGTTGCAATCTTGTCTGATTGTTTCCTAGGCAAGATTCCTAGGATCATCTACATGTTCCATTACAAATCTGTAAACCAGTGGACTTTTCAAGCATATTTCAAGGACTTTTCATTAGCATATTGATGAATTCTCAAAAGGTCACAATTCATTAATTATAGAACAAAGTTCTAAAATTGTCATTGAGTGAAAAGTTGTTTTAATTTTTAATTCTATGAGAATTGTAGCCAAACATTTTATCTCATTTAGCTATCTGAGTGACTGCTCCAGAAGTTTGTGACTGTTGTTAGTGCTGACTCGTGTGTCAGTGTATCAAACTAAGTTAAGCCATTTGAAACTGAAGCCTTTCAGCTAACAATTCTGGTTTGCTATTAAATTGATTTCAAATGATTATAGAGAGATTCAATTTTTTCATGGACCTTATTATTAACATAGTAATCATCATTTTCTTTGTACTTCTCAATGTTTTTTTCTGATTAAATAAAGTGAGAAAATAGAAAATAGCTTTTCTATTGTGAGATGAGCATATACTGTATTTAGATGTTACAAAAACTCAAAATACTTGTTTAAATATCCCTCCCTTGCCTATCTCAAAAATAAGGCTACCTGGGAACTATTTTGAGAATCATCTTATTAATTCTAAATTTGATGCCAAACTTGATATCTGTATTCCCTTATTAGACTTCCACATTTAGTAAATCATATAATTGATAGTAGTTCTAGTAAGAATTTTGAGAAAGAGAGTATGTAATTTTGACTAGTAGAGTCAGGGCCACAGATGATGCACCTAATCCTTGAATACATACCCTAAGTCCCTTCAAATTTATCAGTCTTTATTTTTTGTGCATATTTATTAAGTCCATGGGAGTAATTGTATTTATTCTTTTAAGTTATACCAAATGAAGGGTTTTTTCCTTTTTCTGTATTTTTTATATCTAGCAATTTTTATTTCTGATCCTACCCACATTTTTGGACTATGAATACTGAGACATCACTCAAAGGCTCAGGAAAGTTTATGAATCCTTTGTTCAAAGAATTGGTTGTTTCTTCAGCTTCACATTTGGTGGCCTCTTTTTGGAAGATACATTTTTGCTTTTTCTTTATCCAAAAGGAAGGCAGAGAGTCTATGACTGTCAAAAGCAGCACAAATGTGCCAGGCAATGCATGTTTGAAATACACATCCCTGAAAAATAACCCTGTTCCAATAGGAAGGATGACAATGTTGCCTCTTCTGTAAGTTTTAGTAAACCAAAGAACAGAAAATCATTTTCTATTTGAGGTATCTTTTTGTTTAAGAATAGAAAATGCATAATAGTAAAATTTGAAAAAAATATGTTTTATGAGTTTTGTTTAACTATTAAAATATATAAAACATCTGGTGAGTAAAATATATAAATTGACTGACCACTTACATAAAATGAAAGATTAGAAAAATTATAGACATATTGTTTTTATTTTCAACATTAAACAAGACTGAATTGGCAATATTGACATTTATGCAATCTAAGCACTATTCATATTAGTGTGCAAAACATAGTAATGCATGCATGTATGTTTGCATATACATATACCTACATGCACAAAAAGACAGACTATTTGCAAACTAAAATATATTACAAACTGCAAAATCCAAAATTCCACATAACAAAAATATGTTTAAAAACACTAAAAAAAAAACACCAGAAAGATGTGCAACTGAGGACAGTCTTCTGAATCTGGCCATGTACTTGAATGATTCTTTCCTCCCGTTATTCCACTATACATCATCTCATTCAAGTATAAAATCATACTTGCAAGGACATAGATGGTTCCCTGTGCTGTGTTGGCTAAACTAGAAAAAAATATTTTAAAAAGGCAACCCCATCAGAAGTGACAAAGAGCTTAGCTGTAGCATACAAAGCTCAAAACAACACATCATCAATTAGTCAAAATATATTCCAAGAGTGAAACAAAAAAGCATATCTTGATTCAAACTCAAAATACTTTAAAAACCCCTTTGAGGTTGGGATGGCTTACGATGGCTTAAGATCAAAGCCTTTTACTTTATGAAATATCTCCTTCTGCATCACCACTGCCAGAATTTGCTAATTTAAAAAAAAATTGGTTATCATTAGATGAATATGCTAATAAGAGAGTATTAAGTGTTAAATTACACAGATTATATTCAAAACAAAGAAAAATCAGACTGTTAGCAGCAGTAGAACAGTGCAAAGGAGTTATATAATCAAGGATGGCCAATATGATATTTCAGGAATTCTGGATAACACTTCATTTGGTGACCTTCACACAAAATGACCAACTGGTCAGGATATAATAATAATAAAACCACAAATCTGGACAATTTGATTATTTTTTCCTAATTAAAGAAGTGAAGAGTGTCAAGAAAGACAAAAATCTGTGAAACTTAGTCCCAAAAAAATAATAATAATTCAAAGAATCAGTACATGTAGAACAAGTTATAATATATTTAAGACTAAACTTTTGTGATTACAGAAAACAATAAAAATATAAAACAGAATGGCCATTTAATTTCTAATAATCCAAATTAGGCTGTTGTATCCAAAAAGGAAAAGGTTAGTTTCTTGTTCCTTAGCATCTTTTGATCAACTTTTTTTGATCAACATATGTAATCATCGTGCTCTTCTTACTTTTGTTGGTCACATTCTTTGCTACATAAATTTATTTTGTTTCATTCTAAGTATTGGTTAGCTTCTATTCAGAGATGCATGGGTTTAAGATGGCCTGTAGATCAGAAAGAATGGGAGACTGTCCTGGATAGATAAAATTGGATTTTCTCCTACATTCCAATTTTTCCTTTTCTCACTAAGCAGTGGGTCACTCTACAAGGAATTTAAAAAAAAATTCTGTAAAAATAGTCTTCATTCAGTAAACCTCACATATATAAAGTTGCTAAAGTCTCCTAAAGGTATGCAATTTATAAAAGACTTTATGCTCATCACTTGACTGTATTATGTGCAGGGTTACTGTGCATATTAAAAATCCTCCTGTCCTACAGCTTGATAGTGGATAAGAAAAACCATGGGTTTTCCAAGAAACATAGTCAAATCCAGTCGATGTGTTTTCCAAGAAACAGTCAATGAAAGCTAGCATGCCAACTCTTTCAACCAGAACACAGCTTTTTTCACTAGAGAAACAATTTGGAAACATTTTTTAAATGAACAAACGAGGCCTCCCACAGAGTAATTCCATTGGGAATTACAAAGAATTATACAATAGGAGACCCCCCCCAAAAAATCGAACTATTATTGATAATCAATAATAATTTATGAAACAGATTTCAGTCTATTAGAATGTAAAGCAACCAAATAACCATTTCATGCTCAATAATTTTAGTGAAGGCTTTGCAAGCTAATGCTGAGATCTTAAGCCATTAATGGTCTATGGTGAATCTAATGCATTCAATTCAATGAGAGAAATGGCTCTAAATGGCTAATTTAGAGAAAGGCAGAGTAAGCAGAGGATTTATTTTAATGGAACATACAGAGTTCAAGGAGAGACAAAGAAAGCAGAAAAATAAAATTAGAAAGGTATAGTTTTAAGGCTTCCTGCTTCAGCAACAAATAGTTGTAAGGCATAGACTTCAGTCATTAGACTAAGAAGTAGAAAAATGAAAAAAAAAAAGCATGGCTTAAAACACTTTACACAGTGAAGAGAGAAACAAAAACCTCTTAAGATTTCTTTTACAGACAAGAAATCAATAAGGATACAGCTATAAAGGCCTCTTACCATAGCAAGTTATATCACTACAGATAGTCCTTGACTGGTGATGGCAATTGGGACTGAGGTTTCTGTGCTAAGCAATGTGTCCATTAGGCAAAAAGTCACAGAACTGCACTGCTTACCGACTACACTTTCAGTACTCTGAATTGTGGCAAGGGCGATGCTGTCATTAGGTCAGGACTTCATGTTTCTCCTGACTACCAGGCTCATGTTTGTTTCAATTGCCCCAATCTACCTAACTCCTTCCCGTCTCTGCTCTTTTGGATGCCCTGCACTCTGCCAGTAAGCCCTACAGCCACCACTCCTGCTGCTAGCTAGGATCCAGGCATTGGGCAAGGGTGTAGCCTTGAGATGTTCATGATGAGCACAGTAGCCTGCACCCTCACCTTTGCCTGGATCTCAGGCCAATTGCAGGAGGAATAAAATGGCAAAAGTCAACAATGGGCCATGTGAGCATTGGCAAGGGGCAGTAGCGTTATGTGGGTGGGATATAGCGCACCCAAAAGTCAGAGAAGGGGTAAAGATAGGTAGGGGAGAGAATTGAAGTACCTCTGCAGTTCTAATTCTGGTTGGGCTGCCAAGCACTCAAATTTTGGTCAGATGCATGAGGGGGGCACTGCAATAGCCATTATTTGGGAAACAAGTCCTAAGTCCATTTTTCCCCATTGTCATAACTTTGCTCACTCACCAAATTGTCATAAGCCGAGAACTAGTACATTCACATACATACAAAATGGATGCTGAAGAATATGACAAGGCACAGCTTGGTTTAGGAACAAGCAGAAAGAAAGAGATTGCTTGCTTCTTAAGAAAGATGGGAAGGCAGAGAATTTTAATATTAAAAAAGGCACAAGACAAGGGTGTCCACTGTCTCCTTACAATTTATATTGACATTGGAAGTGTTAAATAGAAATATTAGACAAGATATAGAAATTAAAGGTATAGATATTAAAAAGGAACAATATAAATTACAGGCATTTGCAGATGATTTGGTTTTTATCTTGGAAGACCCAGAAGAAAATAGACTTAAATTAATTAGGAAAATAGAAGAATATGGTGAAGTTGCAGGACTGAAAATAAAGAAATAAAAAACCAAAATAATAGTTAAAAATGTTACAGATACACAGGATTAATGAGGAAAATAGGTACACAGATAGTTAAGAAAGTTAAATATTTAGGAATTCAATTAACAGCAAGGTGTGGAGAAGACAACTAGTATAAATTGGCGCAACAAATTAAAATGGATTTGGATAAATGGGAAATTTTACAATTGTCATTGATGGGAAGAATAGCTACTATAAAAATGAATATTACCAACAATACCAATAAAACTGAGGAAAGTATTTTGAATACTTAAATAAAACAATATTAAAATATATTTGGCAAGGGAAAAAAGGAAGGATGTCTGAAAACATTGCAAGACTCTAAACATAAGGGTGGTTTTGGGCTACTAGATTGGGAATTGTATTATCAGGCCTCAACACTCACTTGGATGAAGGAATGGATTGATTTGAGGAACAAAAGACTACTGACCTTGGAGGGAGATGATCTTGAACTAGGTTGGCATGCTTTTCTATAGTAGAAAAGTATAGTATAGTGGAAAAAACAAAATACATAGCTATTTTCAAAGACATTATATTAGGAATGCATTATTATTAGTATGGGAGAAAATCAAAGAACAATATTATTTGAAGATACTGTGTCAACTCATAAAACATTTTGCATACACATTTTATAGTTGACAACAAAAAGAAGGGAGGGGAATTTCAAAGAGCAGGCAACAGGGTGAAATCAAAACTACATTCCATTCATATTTTCTCCTAAGACTGATTAGATGGCTGAGGCTTCTGCTGTGAAAAAATCTAATTGGCGAGCATGATTGATGACTCTTGACTATGGACATTTTTTGTTGGATGATAAACACCCAGGGGGGTGGGGGGGAAAGCAGGATAAAGGGTGACAGTGAATTATATATCTCAGAATTGGCTACACCCAGATTAGTGCCAGACGTAGAATGTTACCTTCAAATAAATCCTCTTTAGTTTGGGGAGTGTGGCTCAAGGCTCATGGTTTAATTGGAGTAACTGCCGGAACCCTGACAGATAGCCCCTTACACACCCTAGTTCTTCAGAGAAGCCACGATGCCAAACCAGCAGGCCACTTTGGTTTCTTAAAGACTTTACACTTGGCTTGGAGGTAGCTCTGGTGGCCTGGCATAAGGAAAGATGTAGATGGTTTTGTGAATAGTTGCACCATCTGTGCCGCAATGAAAAAACGACCAGGAAAACCCCCTGGACTGCTACAAATGATAGTGGAGCCGACGATGGGAGGAGATTGCAATGGACTTCATAGCGGAGTTGCTGAAAAGTGGGGGAAACACAGTGATCTGGACTGTAATAGACTTATTTTCCAAACAGGCGCATTTCATACCTTGCAGCGGACTACCCTCAGCCCACCAGTTAGCCAAGCTGTTCCTGAAGCACATCTACCGCCTGCATGGAGTATCATGGAAAATTATCTCAGACAGAGGGGTCCAATTCACAGACAAATTTTGGAGGGAGTTCCTAAGGTCTATTGGGTCATACCAGGGTCTTAGCTAGGCCTTTCATCCAAGCACCAATGAAGGGGCAAAAAGAGATTGAATGCCATGGTAGAGCAGTATCTGAGGTGCTATGTGAATTATCAGCAGTCCAATTGGGTGGATCTCCTGCCTTTTGTGGAGGTTGTGTACAATAATGCTGTTCACAGTAGCATGGGACTACTCCCTTCAAGGTAATGAGCGGCATGGACTTTGTCCCAATGCCTGAGTATCCAAGGGACCCCCCTGCTCCTCAGTCAGCCTGACCAATTAGATGTCAACGCTGAAAGCAACTTGGGAGAATGTCAAAAAAGCACTGGCAAAAGCAGCACAGACCTATAAGGGACAGGCAAACTAACACCGAGCCCCGCAACAACCATTCCTGTTGGGGGGGGAGGTCTATTCTCCACCAAATATCTGAGTTTAAGACTCCCTAGCAAGAAATCGGGGCCAAAGTTCCTAGGACCATTCCCCATAGTAAAGATCATCAACCCAATCATGGTACAATTGAAATTGCCCCAATTGTTAGGGAAAATACACATGGTATTTCATAGTAGCCTATTAAAACCCATGGTCGGATTAACGCTGAGACCCCTACCTCATGAGCCCCAGATCCCATGGTCATAGGAGGCCAAACCCATTATAAGGTGCAGCGAATCCTCGATTTGAGGTGGCACAGGAGACAACTCCAATATTTAATCAAGTGGAAGGGCTACCCCTTATCAGAGGCATCATGGGTAAAGAGTAGGAATGTCCAAGCCAATCGCCTTGTAGCAAGGTTCCATGCAGTACATCCAACCAAGCCTGGGGGGGTGTTCATGAGCATAAGCTTCCATATCTGCAATCAAATTAATTGTGTGTGTGTTGTACAGGTCACCTTCAAGAAGTGAGGGGAGCCGAATGTCAACTCAGAAAAAAAATTGTATACACGTTTTATAGTTGACAATAGAAATAAGGGGGGGAGTTTCAAAGAGCAGACAACAGGGTGAAATTGAAAGTACATTCCATTCATATTTTCTTCTAAGACTGATTAGTTGGCTGAAGCTTCTGCCACAAAAAAATCTAATTGGAGAGCATGATTGATGACTCTTGGCTATGGACGTTTTTTTGTTGGATGATATATCCGGGGGGGGGAGCAGGATAAAGGGTGACAGTGAATTACGTATCTCAGAGTTGGCTACACCCAGATTAGTGCCAGGCATAGAATGTTACCTTCAAATAAATCCTCTTTAGTTTTGGGAGTGTGGCTCAAGGCTCATGATTTAATTGGAGTAACTGCTGGAACCCTGACATAACGGTCTGGCTTTCCACAATGGAGGCATTGATTTATCCAAATGTTATTGGTATAGAGAATGTAATCAGATATAAAGATATTTTAAATGAAAAAGGGAAACTAAAAACTAAGCAGGAAGCGAGTGATCAAGAGATTGAGATAACACAGTGATCATATGCAGAGGTGGGCTGAAAAATGAGTGGGGGTGGGGCTAGCCAGTGATGGGATTTGCCAGTTCGCTGAACTTTGCAAAATCTTAACTACCGCCTGAACTGAGTGAATCAGTAGTTAGAGATTCTGTGCAGTTCAGTGAACTGCCACATCCCACCACTGGCTGGCCCTACTCCCACTCATTTTTCAGCCTGTTTTCTGGGCAGGTTTCTGGCCAGTTTTTGGACTGTTTCTCAGCCTGAAAAATGGCCTGAAAATGGCCAAAAAAATGACCCCAAAACAGGCCCCCAAAACGGCCTGAAAATAGCCAGAAAAATGGCCAGAAAACAGGCTGAAAAACAGACCAAAAATGGTTGGGGTGAGAGCAGCCAGTGGTGAGATTAGCCCCAACTGGCTGAATCCTATCTCTGCCTTTGAGGCAAGTGGCCAGGAGGTGGGGCTGGGTGTGATGAGTGACATCTTTTAAAAATCAAATACATCCAGAAACAAGATTCTCTCAATTTCTTTTATTATCAAATTATTGAAAGGGGAAAGGGATTAGGTTAAAGATATCTCAGGGACTGAAAGTTTTCACTTTTAGGGCCCGTTTTTATTTCTGAGTGTGCTAGGGTGGAAACATTCACTTTTTACCAACCCTTTGTTGAACAGTACTGTTAACCATCCATTTTCTAGATAATAGAAATATTGTATATGCAGATGAGAGAAGAAGAAATTTATTGTCATTGTACAAGTACAACGAAACTGTGGATGCACCCCATCAACTCTTTGCAATACAATAAAACCAGAGCACTTACAGATGAAGATAAAAAAATAGAGTACCCACATTCTGAAGTTGTAAAGATTTCCAAACTGCCCTCTTCTTTTAGAGTACTAAGAAAACTGTAACAGCTACAACTGAAATAGAGGGGAAGGAGCTGAGGATGGAAAAAAGATACCCCTACTGTGAAAGAGAAAGTAACGGGAAGAGAAAGAGAAGATAAGTCTTTAAGAATTTACACAAAAGAAAAAATGCGCCACACAAAATATGAAATAGAGTAGACTTTTATAGAAAAGCTATGACCTTAGTATTGCTTCTTCAAGAGAGCCCAGGAATAATGGAAAGGTGAGGAAAATATAAAGACAGAAGGACCCTTTAGTGTGTATTTCATAAAACCAAAATTGAACATGAACATTATCTGTGGTATATTACAATGCTGTCCCTCTGAGAAGCACATATGATACTACGGTTCTAGCAAATGGCATCAACAATTAGACTGGGTCAATTTCTTAATTATCCCATATCAGTAATATGGGATATATATATAAGCAGATTAGAATTGCCTCTGTAAGATGGATAGCATAGAAGTTTAATAATAAATAAATAATATGCAATTATACTATTGATTCAAGGACATTATAGAAAAAGTTATAGTACGTCCTATTTCCCCACTTTGGCATGTGTAAAATTTTGGAACTCCTCCTGATAGGAAAATCATGTTGGCTTGATTAAATTAGACAAGAGGATATCACTGTGAAAATTGGCAATCTTCGTTGCTAAACAAAGCTTTTATCAAAAGCTCCTAATATTTTCTATTATTTTATCAGCTGTAATAATACTCCTTACTGATTTGTGCACATTTTAATGGAATTTATTAATGTTTTGCCACTTATATAGGTTTTATCCAGTGATCAAAACAATAAAATTTATTGATTGAAGAAGACAGAATGGTGGAAATTATGTCAAGTGATTGTGTGTTTTATGGTTTTTTCTTGAAATAAATAAAAGGTTGCAAAAGCAATACACCAACTACCTACCAGCCAACTTGCTGTTACAAAATGACTTGCCCAAAAAGAGACATTCCTATGCAGATGTACTTCAATTCAGTCTTTCATCATTTTATCAATATCCAACAATGTACACTTTGCTAGAGAGAAGTTCCCTGAGAATGGGCTCCAGCATGAGTCCAAAAACTCAGAAGAATAAACCTTTCTCCCCAATGACTGACCCAGATTGGATCCTGGACATGTATCATTGCCTTCATTCGTAATGTATTTGTCAGCCCTGGATCCATTTTTAGATGGACAAGGTCTGCCACAGTGGGGGAAGGGCAAGCTGTGGGAATGGGAGAGTAGTAAAGAGAGTATAGTCACAATAACATTCTTTCAAATGAGATCAAGGACTGGCTGGTGGCACCTGGAGAGAAGTGACCGAAGGTAGCTGAGGCAGGAGATTGATTGGGTCATGTGATATGAATGTCACTGGACAGGGCAAGGTGTGAGTTTTAGTGTGGGTGGGGGAAAACACAGGATTTCAGATTTGGGTTTTCCCCAGATATGCCAACATGATTTCTCTAATAAATTCTTACTTTGATGGACTTTGTCTCAGAGTTCTGAATTGCAATGAGGGTTTACTTGGAACACTGACACTATTTATATCTTTGGAAGCATAGAGCTATTTGAAAAAACTACCAAGGTTTGCCTTGATATTTTATTCTACAAAGTTAGCAAAGGGTCATAGAGAGGGCCTTGAAAGCACCCAACTCTACCAGGCTAGGAATCCTTTCAAGATGGTATTAATATAAAGCTTCTTCTGGATTGTAAAGATGCCAAATTTCTTATAACAGTGAGATCTTTGGTGCAAGTCATGGTTTGGACTCATTTCTTATCCAGAGCATTGAAACTGTGTAAACATTGAGCCAAATTTGGAATGCAATTCAGGAAGACTGATAGCAAATCAAAGCAAACTGAAGTATCCCATGGTAATCCTGCATTAAAACTTTGGAAATTAAAGCTACAATATTTCACCAAAGTTTCATTTAACAAACGTAGTACATTACATTTCTTTTTCTCCTTACTGAAGAATGTGCCTATAATTATAAAAAGAAAAAAGGAATGAAGTTTCTGATTTTTAAAAATACTTACATTATCAAAATGGCATCAATTCTTCCATTGATGTTGACTTAACTGTACAATGTTTAATAAATCATTGTCATATCACATAGTCTATGTACATCTGGCTAAAATATGATCAGTGAGACCTATTAAGTTCAGTCTATCATATCTTCTTTTTGGTATCTTGTATGAGGCTCAATGGCTAAGATGCTGAGCTTGTCGATCAGAAAGATCAGCAGTTTGGTGGTTTGAATCTCTAGCATTGCATAACGGAGTGAGTTCCCATTACTTGTCCCAGCTTCTGCCAACCTAGCAGTTCAAAAGCATGTAAAAATGCAAATAGAAAAATAGGGACCACTTTGGTGGGAAGGTAACAACGTTCTGTGTGCCTTCAATGTTTAGTCATGCCGGCCACATGACCACGGAGATGTCTTCGGACAGTCTTCGGGTTTGAAATGAAGATGAGCACCACCCTCTAGAGTCGGGAATGAGTAGCATGTATGTGCAAGGGGAACCTTTACCTTCACCTTATGAGGTTGCAGTTTTAAAGTGCAATTTTTTTTGTCTTAGCAAAGTATTGCAGTTGTAACTCCAGACTAGGGTTATTTGACTGAAATTCTAAATATCACCCAGGGAGATTATGTCAAGTGGTGGGACTGCCAAGAAAAACAAAATCAATATTCTATGCATTTTAAAAATGCATTGAATACTGTTACTTCCAATTCCTCATCCAATAACTCTCCTAACTATTTCTGAATCTGCTTTATTTTCAGCAAGCATATGTAATCCCCCAGCATTTGACATTCTTACATTCTTACAATAATTTAAACCATTTGCCCCTAGACATCTGCTCTGTCATATTTCAAAAATGTATAGCTATATCACCTACATAAAACTGTATTTCTTAAAAAAAAAAAACAATATGATCCAATGAGAAATACTCATGAGCCAAGTAATCTAGGATCTGTAATTTGGAATGTACCATTGATCACTTTTGAAAATATGATACCGTGTTTAACAAGGCCCCATGGAAGTAGCTGTTTATAGGATGATAAGCAAATTAAGGCCTATATAAAACTGCGAAATGGGGAAAAGCAGGGGGCTTGTTGTTAAAGTATTTTGTTGACACCGATAGGGAGCGCTGCCCGTTTACCCTGAACATGCCGCCACGCCGGGTCAACTTCGCAATTTATAGTCAGGGGGGGGAGGAAATTAAAGAAAAAGCGGCTTAAGCCGCCTTTTATAGAAGGGGATGGGTGGGGGTAGTGTAAAGTACTTAGAGAGAAGGAAGGAGGATTGGGAAAGCAATTTCGGAAAATAAAATGAGACATCAACAAAATTGTTAGTTTTATACTTTGCTTGCTGTATCTTGAAAGACTATAGTTTGCTTATTGAACTAGAAAGCTGCAAACCCTATGAATACAGCATACTTCTGTTTTTAATTGCCAAATGTGTAAATTATATTTTAAATATATTAATAGCATGCTATTTATTTATTTGTTTGTTTAGGACCTTTTAATTTTAGACTTTATTAGAATTATTTTGCATGCTTATGTACTGTTTGCCATTGGTTCTATCTCACTGTTCCCATTGTTCAACTCCAAATCAATTCGCAGTATTTAGCTGAGTCTTTTTGTAAGTATAAAACATTTATTACATGTTTTATACTTTCCTTGACCACAGAAGGAAAAAATGCCTTCCTTCCATTTAGCATTAATGCAATTATACACAGAGACACAGAAAGAGAGAGAGAGAGAGAGATTTATAGAACACACAGAGTCCCACTATATCCATTAGTGATTATTTACAGGTAAGTAAAGATAAGACTCAAGCATTAAGTTCAGGAAAAAAATTCTTGCCATCTTAGTTTTCACAAACTATTTTGGGTTCACCAGGGGTGGGATGCAAATATTTTTACTACCATTTCTGTGGGTGTGGCTAGGTGGGAGTGGCTATGTGGGAGTGGCCATGTGACTGGGTGGGTGTGGCTTCTTTCTTTTTTTTTTTGCAGCACCCCACTCCACCTGTGCTCCATTTTTTTCCCCCTCCTGGGCCTCAGGGAAGCTTCCTGAGAGCCCGTTTTTGCTCCCAGGGGGCTTCCCTGAGTCCCAGGAGTAAAAAAAAAACAGAGAGGAGGACACGCAGCACCCTCCCCTGCATGCTCCCTTTTGCCTCCTGGGCCTCAGAGAAGCCTCCTGGGTGAAGCAGTAAGACAGTGAGGGAGATCCCGGCGCAGCTGATTGTCAGAAGAGCTAATTGTCAGGAGGAAGGAAAAAAAAAGAAATACCGGTTCAACTGAACCAGTAGCTGTTTTTTTTACTACTGGTTCGGCTGAATGGTAACATTTTTTACTATCAGTTTGCTTGAACCAGGCCAAACTGGTAAAATATCGCCACTGGGTTCACCCTGAAAAAGAAGATGGAACATATTATAATTCCATTTTTGTTTGTTTATTTATTTTCTGCAGATGTGAAGCTAAGTGGACCCCAACAATTGAAACCCACAAATTATCCTTTTGCACTACTGTGTAGAAGAGCAAGCTAATTCTGCATTCTTACTGAAGAAGCATCTCCTGCTGAGGAATATTTTTTCCTGTTATTCATATCTAGCTTTGAAACAGCTTTCTATCAAAGAGCAAAACAAAAAACCCAGCACTCACTTTTTAATTGTGGTTCTGGCATCTGGAATGAAGTAATTAAATCAGGAAATTGGCATCTCAATTTGAAAACTATCAACATTGCAGAAATATAGGAAATAGCTTTTAAGGAAGACTGCATGGATGCTTTTTCTTAATTTTGAGCAATGAACTCAAGAGATGATTTTAGTAAGTGGGAGAAAAAGGTTCTGCGGTAAATGTTAATAATACAGTAATGTCTTTTTTCTCAGACGGCAAATGAAAAATCAGTCAACATGCATTAAGAGCATTATTAGATCAATATAGTACAATAGTGAGTTGCAGAATGATTTTTTTTATCAACTTCAGTAGACATAGGAGGGAACTATAGGAAGGAATATAAAGATAAAGTCAGATGATTCTTTTGACAATAAAGCAGACAGCATAGACTTTCCTTCATATGATAATTTGCAGGTTTTGTTGGTAAATTATATAGTTTTTCCATCTTCCTACAATTTTATAGAACAGTTTTTCAAAGCAAGAAAAGGGGAGGCTTTTACTGAGAATGACATGGACACTTTGGACAAAACAACACAGTGAAAGTATACAATATAATAAATTAGTTGAACCACTTTCTAAAAGCAGATACTAAATACTTCACATTTATTTGAAGCAGAGCCAATTCAACACAGACAGCTTGGTCTAGTAGTTCAGGCAGGGGCTAGAAAGTGGGAGACTGTGAGTTCAATCCCTTCTTAGCCATAAAAGCCAGCTGGGTGACTTTGGGCCAGTCACTCTCTCTCTCTCTCTCAACCCAGCCCACCTCACAGGGTTTCTATTGTGGGGGAAAACAGCAGGAGAAAGTGTGTTGGATATGTTTTCTGCCTTCAGTTATTTGTAAAAATAATAAAATTGGTGTACAAATAAATAAATAATGTTTATAGTCCAAATAATGTAATTTAGACTAGATGTAAACTATCCCATGATGAGAAGTGCCTAGTAGTACAAACAGAAAATAAGTGTGGCCAAGTCAAATTAAACCTGCAGAAGATAGCAAATCAGAATTCATTCAGGATGTCTATGCAACTAAAGCTGTTGAGATTTCAGGATGACAAATGCAGTAAGATCCTGAGTCTACTCATAGTTTTGTGGTATTAATAAAGTGGAATAAGATTCTCAAAATTAAATCTGGCTTTATTGAACTCAAATGGATATGAAATCTATTTTTTTTAGGGATATCACATATTTAATCAAACTACTGTGAGTCAATACAAATATGCTTGTCTCAAGTAGCTTGAGTTTGAATGGAAAAAGTGGGCACTTGAAGGGTTCTGTATAACGTACACGCTATACTGTAGGCTTTATATATATGGATTATGTGCTCTGTGATTCAGAGCTATTCTCAATTCCAATAGATTTTAATGTCTGGCATTAGAAAAGTAGGGCAAGAAAGGCTTTTGAAAACAATATTTTAGTAACTGCAGTTCAAAGTGTAACTTCATGCTTCAATGCTGTTTTGTATCTCAGTTGGAAAAAGTTAAAGAGCAAAGTAGAATATCAGGAATAGAGACTTACAAAGAAATATCCATGTTTGTTTGCTTTTCTTTTGTACATGAAACTTCTTTATAAATTAAAATTCAAAACTCTTCTTTATTCTGGGATTATACATTGATTTCAATCAAAAATGTATAGCTTGATGCCCCAGGACTACATACAATATCTCGATGCCTTGGACAAAATCTTTAAATATCTCCAATAATTGTTGCTGACATGTCTGCAGTATAGGTGTTAAATTCATGACTGAAAGTTTATTCAATTTACTTAAAAAATAGGTGAGAATGTTCAAATAACTTATCTTTTCCACAAAAATCTGTATATGCATCTAATCACCTATATTTATCTTATTAAATATATATGACTTAACAATTATTGGATCATTTTAAATGATTGCTTTTTATTTTCACTAATATTAATGCTAGAAAACTCAAGCAGAGAATGATTTATGCAAGACCACCTGATATATACATGATGAATATATGAAGAATCTTTGGTGTTCTCAGAGCTTGCTTGTTTTCTTGCAGATGTTTCATTACCCTAACTAGATAACATCATCAGTGCTTCAACCCTGAGCTACAAATATTCTTCTTTATTGATAATGAATACATAGTTTGATAAGTATAGCATATACTTGTGTCTTATGTTTTATAAGTATAGCATATACTTGTGTATTATGTTTCATTAATATAATTATTTGTCATTACATGTTAACTTTTGTTTGTTTGTTTATTTAATTTGTTTGCCACCTATCTCACCATAATTTCTTTACTGCCCAATCTCAGGATTCTTGGCACTAAATAAGAATCTCAAAAGAAATATTATAATATAAAATTGCATCATTAAAACAATCATAAAAGGAACAATTGAAAAGGACCACCTTCCTTCATATATTAGTAAAAATGAAGATGTTAGAATATATGCAAGCAACCTTAAAATTTAATCTTTCTTTTAATATTACAAGAGAATGTTGTATTGTCAGATAATTAAAATAAACTTTCAATAAATAAACCCAGAAGTATTTTTCAAAATAGGAAATAAAGTATTTTCTACTCCTTTCTAAATAGTATTATAGTCCATCCCATTTTATGTAAGTCTATAGTATATAAGTGTATAATTGAAGTAAATACATTTTCCCTTTTAAATAATCATTAGGATTTCCTCTGCAGCTCCAAGAAATAAGATCTAACTTCTTCAAAATTAAAATTTTCAAACTACAAGAGGGAGGAGATAGACCTAAACACTATTTTTTTGTTTAGTATTATTACACTTTTATATTGCAAGTCAAAAATCAAATCAATTGCTTCAAATTTCCATTAAGGACTCTTTATTTGCAACCTCATGAAAACAATATATCTATATCTTTCTATTAGTTCCTGATGAATGGTTTTAAAAGTATGGCAATCTCCTAGGATGAATAACACCTCTAAATTCCTACTACAGGAAACTTAATATGATATTATTTGGTAGTATTTTATTAGGAATGAAATGGGCACAGGGAAAGGAAAGGCTCCTCTAGCAATTTGCTTTAGAGCTGAAAAATTCGTACAGTTATAATAAAAAGTTATAATAAAAGCACATCTGTAAAAATGAAACCTAGCATGGCTTCTTACCAATCTGCTCTTGGCTTACTGATGCAGGGGTAGCAAATTCTACAACCATTTGCAAGAACTAGGATTGGAGACAAGGGGTAGTTCTTATCCTCTTACAGTGGATAACTTAGTCCATCCTTTCCAGTGGTGGGATTCAATTTTTTTACTACCGGTTCTGTGGGCGTGGCTTGGTGGATGTGGCAGGGGAAGGATACTGTAAAATCTCCAGTCAGAGGTGGGATTTGCTGGTTCTCTGAACTACTCAAAATTTCTGCTATCGGTTCTCCAGAACTGGTCAGAACCTGCTGAATACCACCTCTGAAGCATGGCAATAAAGATTAGGCTAGAAACAACACCAAAATGTTTCCTTCGTGCCATCCTTACAGGATTAACCCTGTAAAGTGGGGAAAAAAAACACAAAAGATTTCTTCCAACAACTGGTTCTCTGAACTGCTTATAAAATTAACAACCGGTTCTCATGAATAGGTGCGAACTGGTTGAATCCCACCACTGATCCTTTCCTCTACCATTGAATATAGATATAATTTAATCTGAATATTGGAAATAAATAAATAAGTCTGAATGGAGTATAATTAGAAGGGCCATCAAGTCTAGACTTCAAAAAAAATACCAACCCGAATAATCTCTTGGAATATATATATATATATATATATATATATATATATATATATATATATATATATATATATATATATATAAAGACCAGAAAGCATGAACAGAAGAGATGATTCCACCAGGCTGTCAATCATTTGGAAGCCTGCACTCACAAACAAAAAAATCTCCACACCACAAGCCAGGCAAACACCTGGGCACAAACAGATCCCCTGATACCTCCAGCTCAAACACATCCCAACCAGGCACCCAGATGAAACCCAGCTTCCTAACTAATGATAGCCATCCATTTACCCGAAGCCAAGCTGCACTAAAGACCTCCAATAAAGTAACACAATGCTGCCAGCCAATCAAGATACAAAAAGAGCCAAAAAAACAGACAGAAGATATTAGAGACACCAATCAAGCAGAACACAGCAAACTCCGAGACCAATAAACACAGACCAAGACTCCCAACCAATCAGGATGAAGAAAAAACCATTCTGGCACAGCAATAGGCTGCCCCAAATTTAAATCTGAAACCACTGTAAAAGTCTGACTCACAGACGGACACAATACAGAAGCCTGATGATGGCAGATGAGATTCTGCTGAAACGTTGCTACAACTTTAAAAACACCACTACTACGACGTGGGAAAATACCCGAACAAAGCTGAAAGCCATATATATACATATACCTCAGAAAACAAATATACATATACATATACATATACATATACATATACATATACATACATATACATATACATATACATATACATATACATATACATATACATATACATATACATATACATATACATATACATATACATATACTATATATATATATATATATATATATATATATATATATATATATATATATGTTGCCATTTAGTGGAATCTATTTTTTTTTTACAGCCCAGATCTGCTAGTCTTCATTTTCAAAGCAGGTACAGATAATTTCTTGTGTATTTTTGAAAAAAAAATCATTTTTATTGAAAATCTTAAAATCTACAAAAGTACATTTTTTAAAGATTACAAAATAAGTGAATAAAATTTAATATATAAAAATAATATAAAATATATAAAGTTAATATATAAAAATGGAAAAATTGAGGGGGAAGAGGAAAAGGTGGGGGAGACAGTGAAAATTTGATAGTGGTCTACTTTTCTGCAGTACAAAAATAGTACTTTTGTATTTATACAATTACTACAAAACAAATTATAAATATCAAATTAAATTTAGAATTAACAAAATTATTTTCTTTAACCTTTTCTTTCCATTAATAACAAGTCAAAAACTAAGAGTTTAAGATTTCATTAAGACAGTCTTTGAAGTATGATTCACACATGGCCTTCCAGAAATAGCTAATCAGTCCAGGCACAATATGTCCAATATTTTCTATGCTTTATACTACTAATAGGGAGGGAGAGGGTAGTTAGTGAATACGAAAAAGGAAGGGAGGGAGGGAGGGAGGGAAGGAGGGAGGATATATGAATAGAAGTGAAAGAGAAAAATATCTAATTTACCTCTTGAAAAAGTTACTGTTTTGTTCTCCCAACAAAAAATGCAACTAAAAATGTATATACTGCCTGAACTAATAGAGAGTGTAAAATTAACTTGTCCAGTTAAACAAAGATGAATAACTATATTTATCTGTGACTGTAAACTGCTTATGGATTTGCTAAACAAAAAGAGAAAAATGAACTTGTGATTTATGGGATTGAAGATTAGAAATCATAGCTTTTGGAAATAAATAAATTATGATGTAATCTTACAAGGAGATAGTAAATCATAAATGCACTTATAACCACTGTCAAAAAGATATTTTTTCTTCTTCTCTAATTCTTTTCCTTTCCCAGTTTCTTTTTTCCTTATTTCCTATTCTGTCTTATTTCACTTGTTTCTTTTATATTGTTTGTATTGTTTTTCTCTTCAGTTAAAATGTCTTCAGTAAAATTGTATTATTATATATATATATATATATATATATATATATATATATATATATATATATATATATATATATATATATGTGTGTGTGTGTGTGTGTGTGTGTGTGTGTGTGTGTGTGCGCATTTAAATTCACAGAATGATCAAAATATGGAGGGAACTGTACACCTTCTCCAGCCCCTATTCTTTCAACAGGGAGCTGATTAAGCATAAGCACACAACAGCCTAGTTTACAGGGAGAGCTAGAGTACAATTTAAATCAATGTATCTGCCACTTAGATTTCCTGACTGAATGTAGGAGAGAAGCCAGAGTGGAATTCTAGCTCTTCATGCAATCAAACAAATATCTAAAAGGCTCAAGGTGAGTTGATGTTAACTGAAGTTGCCCATTGAATAGACAGCAGTAGTGAGATATTCAATAGGCATTGAAAGCTGTGTGTTGCTGCTATCTCAGCTGTCTGTCACACAGTCATTAAAAAAAAAACAATGAAAAAACAGAATCCTTTTTCTCTTGGCTTCCTTCTGCTTTTTTTCCCAGATGATCTTTGCCTGAAAGCAGGGAAGGGAGGGAAAAGGAAGGGAAGGGAAGACCTGGCAAAATTATTTATTACTTGGAAGCCAGAATGATCACATGAAAATACAATATCCTTTGCTTCTTCCCCTTCCTACTAATAAATAATTTTCTATCATATAAAGAAGAAAGAAGTGTATCTATATAACATTGAAAGATTTGAAGGTAATATGATGGAATTACTGCTCAGAATCAAAACTTTGAAGGGAATTGTGGAATTGATTTGCAGCATCAAATTGAATCTAGAACCTTTAAATAAATAACAATGTTTTTGTAGTTCACTTATCTTGATTCAGACTGAAAACTCTAATAGGATTGTGTTCTACTTCAAAATTTAAAGAAACAAAATTCTTGGTATGATCAGAAGAATGCATAATGTACCTGTTGGTAACTTCTGAAACCAAACATGACATTTTCCAGCAACATGCATAGAGAATCTATAAAATAAGCTCTGCAATTCATTGATAAGATACAGTTCTAGTTGAAAACATTACAAGTATAAATTTCCAAATTATTTGTAAAGGAAACCTCTATTATAATTCAAAAGAGAATTCAAAGGCATGAATAACAGAACATTTGATGTTTCACACACTTCAAAGTTTAATTCTCATTTAAATTGAAATTAATTTTATTGAAGCAAACTTTGTATTCTTTTGACAATTCTGCACATTAGAGAGAAAGTAAAGGTAGCACTGATGATGTTACCTAGTTGGGTAATAAAATGTCTACAAGACAAGCAAACAATCAGATTCAAAGAGCACCAAGGACTCCACATGTAAACAGGTACCTTATGAATTTGTTATCTTTCATCCACATTGTTACCCCATTGACTGGATATGGAATTGCACACTTGTAGAATGTTACGTTGATCTTATTTGTCATATCTGAAGTAACTTTAGCTAGTGTGGAAGGTTCTGTAGTTTATCATCTCATGAAGTATTTGTCAGATGTTTGATTCTTAGCTTGGCCTGACAGTTTGTTTAAAGGAAGTGTTACCCTCTCTGTTTTACTGTCTAATCAAATACATTGCAACAGTCATTTTATGTAATCAGGTGGGCTAAGATGCCATTCTTTCTAGTCAAAAGCAGCTGTGCACCTACTGTGATTAAGCAAGTTCCTTCCTTTCGAATGGAAGAATCTGACATTTTCAGGCTGAAAAGGCACAGATTGTAATCTCATATGAAAAACAATAAATCATCAGTAACAAATGCAATCAAAGAAGAGTCACTACGTGAAAAACAATTCCACTATTCTTTGCCTGAACCTGCTATTGGAACTTGAACAGATACATTATCCTTGTCAAAAAGGGCATATGTGTGAAAGAGACAAACAATTTCTCAAACTTTTGGCCTTGGGATTACCTTTTGGTGATATTTCAATGTTCATGTGCAAGCCACATTTAGATAGACCATTTGCTTTCTCCAAAACAACTGTTGCTGATATGCTATTGCTTACTCCATCATTAGCCTACAATTAAAGAAATCAAGCGAATCACCTAGTAGAAATAAAATCTTAACCATTGAAATTTGTGCAGAAAAAATAATTTGCTTTTACAGTCATGTAAATTGGGCTGGCAAATTTACAATTTGGCCTAACCTCTCATTCCATAGTCTTCAACTCTATTACCTCTGAATAGAAGCTCAGAAAATAAAGCAGATTTATAGAAGGAAAGCCATGGTTTCTCTCCTTTAAAACCAATATTAATATTTCTAATAAAAATTATTTTGGTAAAAAATATATTCATCTAGCTCTTCAATTAATTAAAAATGAGCTTTTCCATCTATTTATTTATTAGCGCTTGGGCCATATCAAAGTGCAGAGTCCCAGAAACAAATTATTACTGAAATTTGATAAAAGCAATTTAAAATGGAATTGGAATAAAATATAATTTAAAATGGAATTGGAATAAAATACAATCTAAGATGAAAATCATTACTAGACAATTCATTATTGCTTTAGTCCTCCTTTCAGACATATTTTCTTACCAGATTCCTCAATACTTTCAACAATGGTAGAACTTCTGATATACTGTTTTCATCAGAAAAGTTGGGATACATTCAGTGATGTATCTGCCTTGAAAATAGGCAAAACTGAATCATATAGCGCAAACATAAGTAAAGGAAATGTTTTATGACGTTTTGTAATAACTCATGTTTTGTAATAATTTTATGTCATAAAATGTTTTATAACGTTTACCAAATTTCAGCTCCATGGGTCTCAGAGGTCCCAGATTTTGGATGTGTTCTGTAAGTTAGCCCATTTGAGGTACTTTGAAAGAGTTTTGCCCTATGGTCCACTGTTTCACCCAGTTAAAGGTTACAGGAATCAAAATTGTAATAGTATATAGATGGACAATCCAATTTGGGCCCCTGATGATATCCTTTCAGTTTCTAATATATATTTTATATATTTAGACTGCTCTTTTCAACCATTCGACAGTTTGCTTACAATGCTAACAAATCCAATAGACAGTCTCGTGGCACCTAGAAGACAATTTTATTTATGTTAATGAATATATAAAGTACTGTACATTCATAAACTTCAAAAATCTTCCATAATACTGTTGGATATATTTGTTTGATTTGTTGATATGTTAATGACTGAACAAAGTAATATGTATTCAGAATGCACAGGGAATAAATTCTCAAGTAGTCCTAAGTGTTCTTTACTTAATATATTGTAAAACCTACAGCTGGTCACAAGAGAACTGTGTGGACAGAACCATGATCTGGCTCAAAAGAAGGCTGTTAAATATATCCATAAAAGAGCAACCATAAATATTTTCAGAGAAAATGAAAATATATTCATTCATTGCGCAATTATGGATTTTCATCAACAAGCATAGCTACAACTTGTTTCTTGCATTTGTTTCTTGTAAATTTAAAGAAAGGAAAAGAATGAGAGAAAAGAATAAAAGTCAGAGAGAGAGAGAACATAACAAGAGAGTAAATGAATAGAAGAAAGAAAACAAAAATAAGAAAAAAGAAAATATACCAAATATCGGGTTCTTACCTTCTTTACAAGCAGTTACAAATAAATTTATTGTTTATTCTTCCACTTTAAAGTTGTCCTAATTCTCTTCTTCCCATATTTTCCCTCTACAATAATCAGATCCATAAATCATCAGTTCATTTTTGTTCTGTTTTCATTAAACAGTCCATAACAAAATTTTTGTCACTAATAAATATATTTATTGTTTATTCCCTAATCAAACAAGTCAATTTTGCCATTTCTGCAAGTTTTACCATTTCAGCAATCATTCCTCCATTGTGAGGATTTCAGAATGTCTCCATAAGAGAGTGTTAGTTGTTATCTAAGTGTGATGACATGCATGCTGGAAATGGCATACAGAGCCATCTCTGCCGGCATGCAAGCCATCACCCCAGCTCAGTTCTCCTGCATATATGCGTGCATCTCCCAGCAGCCAATTTTGGGTATCTGCCACGCATGCATGGTGGAGCAGGGTGCATACGGGAGACACGTACACATGCGCAGGGGGCAGGGCAGTCATGCACACATGTGCAGGGGCGGGGACAGTGCGGGGAATCATCTGTGCATGTGCAGGGGGTCATGGGTCACGCAGCAGTGGTCATGCGTGCATTGCATTATGGGTGCAGGCATGTGTGGATGTGCACGCACGCGCATGTGTGCACTTTCAGCATGCAATGACCCTAAAAAGGTTAGCTGTCACTGTTATATTTAATTTAGCTTAATTTACTTTTTACCTGGTGTACCAACCAAAATTATTTTTTAGTTTTGCTATTACGGTTGAGCAAAACAGCAAATATATTTTTGCTTCAAAGAAATATTCTTGGGAAGTCATTTTATGACTCAATGCCCCCACACCTGCTTATAAAGTTACAACAAATGCTAATGTATCACAAACCAAAGCATATAGCAGGAGACATATTGGGGACAACTTTCATGTTTTAAGAGCCAGATATAAGCTTATAAAGCTTATTATTCACCAGTCTACACTCTTCCCTTACAATGGATTTTGAATTGCAGTTCTTATTGCTGAAATATTTTGAGACACTTTCCTTCTTTTTTTGTACCTGCTTTGTCTAATATATTACCCTACTATGGATTTTGGATTCTTAAAAAATATTATGACATTGTCTGTTGCCTGGAATAATCCAATGGCAAACATTTACACTAGTTCCAAGAGAACCACATGGATGTATCTATAGAGTCACTACCGTATATACTCGAGTATAAGCCGAGTTTTTCAGCCCATTTTTTGTGCTGAAAAAATCCCCCTCGGCTTATACTCGAGTCAGATTCCCTCTGAAAAAAAATGGTGTGGAGTCGCTGCCGCGGGCGCCCAGTCCCGCCGCCTCGGGAAGTGAAAGGCAAAGCGCTTTTTGCCTTTCCCTTCCCGGCTGGGGCTGTTGGGAGTCGCTGCCACCTGCCTTTCCCTTCCCGGCTGGGGCTGTTGGGAGTCGCTGCCGTCTGCCTTTCCCTTCCCGGCTGGGGCTGTTGGGAGTCGCTGCCGCCTGCCTTTCCCTTCCTGTCTGCCCACGGATGTCAGCGGAGCTTTGCCGCTGCTTCGTCCGGGGTCTCTGGGCAAACACGTCCACCCGGCGGGGCTTGTCGCCTCCGGCACGCAAGCAGCGCTGCCCTCGGATTCCCTGTCCGGTTGCCCCCTTTTGAGGGCGATGGCAGTAAACTGTTCCCGTAGCAGCGGCTGCTCCACTGACATCTGCGGGCAGCCAGGCGAGCGCGGGACCTTCTCCTCCAAGGCGCCCGGCGCCTTTCTACCCACCCCTGGCCCATCTCTTTCAAGCGGCGGCGACTGCGGGGGGGGGTCGTCCTGTGGGGACACCGGTGGGCACGGACAGAGGGGCGGGCGGGAGAAGCTCCTCTCCCTGCCCTGCCCGGGGGTCTTCCCCTTCTCCCGGTACAGGGAGCTCCGCGGTGCTGGGCGGGCACCAAAGCGACGCTCGGGGCTCGGTCGGAACCGTCCGGCGCGCCCGATCCGATGCTAGCGCAGCGGCTGCGCGCAGCTTCACTCCAGCGGCAGCCTTCAAGCCGTGGCCTTTCCCTTCCTGAGGCGACGGGACTGGGGCCGCTCCGGCGGCAGCGACTCCCAACAGCCCCAGCCGGGAAGGGAAAGGCAAAAAGCGCTTTGCCTTTCCCTTCCAGGCGACGTGAGATAGTGAGATCGTTTCCCAAATTAATTATTTTTATTTTTGAAATTTACCAGTAGCTGCTGCATTTCCCACCCTCGGCTTATACTCGAGTCAATAAGTTTTCCCAGTTGTTTTGTGTAAAATTAGGTGCCTCGGCTTATATTCGGGTTGACTTATACTCGAGTATATACGGTAGTTATCAAAGTCATCTTAAAACACACTTTCTCTTTCTGCTGTTATAATTATTTACTTTGTGTTAGTGAAATGCCTTTCATTTTCGGGCAGTGCTTGGATCATGGTGATAATGCGGGAGGGGTGCCAGTAAAAGAACAACTCCCTTTTTAAGACCCTATAATCCCTATTAGGGTAAAATCTATATAATTATTTCCAATTTTAACCAAACTGTAGGTTCCATAAACAATCTTCCATTGTGGTATGACTTATATAAATGATTTGGAGATGAGGTTCTTATTTGTTTGTTTGTTTGCATCCCACATTTATTTTTTACAAATAATTCATGGTGGCAAAGCTATGTAACACATTCTTCTCCCTCTTATTTTCCCAACAATAACCTTGTGAGGTGAGTTGGGTTGAGAGAGAATGACTGGCCCAAGGTCATCCAGCTGACTTCCATGGCTAAAGCAGGACTAGAACTCTTGGTATCCCACTTTCTAGCCTGGTGCCTCAACCTCTAGGTCAAATTAGCTTGGCTCATTTGTAGTTCAATGTGGCAAAGAATGAGTAGCAATGTTGTTGTTTTGGTTAATACTCCATAATTGGATTACATCTTAGCTTGAGCTATTGTATTGGGAATTCAGGAAATTATCAAAAAAGATAAGCCCTATATCAAAAAAATAAATATGTGAGATACTGAAATTGGCTTTAAAGAAAGCTAAGGAATAAGAGACATTACTGTTGATGTACACAGGATAATCGAAGAAACCAAGGAATACAAAAAAATAAGTTAATTTGTGTATCATCTATTACATTCAGATGTATGATATATTTATACCACCAATAGTAAGAAACAGCAACCGAGAAGTCATGAAATGTGTCCCAGACTAGCACTTGCACCAACATATGGCAAACTTAAGTGACTTCCCGGGGGAAAGTTGTTGGTTCTGGGCTACATCATTGATTTTTTTTAAGGGAAGGTAGATAACTTAACATTAAACAAAGAGCACATAAGTAGAAAAGGAAAATACTAGAATGTACTTGTAAAGTGTCACATACATAGATACAGAACATAAAATAGGCAAAGCAGAGAAGTGGGGTGTGTGTGTTATATTTCAGGTTCTGCAAGATATATTGAGGAGGACATTAAGAGGTGCTGAAGAGGACATTACCTGCTTTAAGTGAAGTGGAGGAGCAACCCAGCCTGCCAAGTCCAAAAATTCCAGCCCTAGAAAAGGAGAAAGGAGGAAAAACTTGGAGTAGCTTGTGAGAATGTAAAAATAATCTGACGATTTGGGTATGGAGAGTTAGATGCTGACAGTGGAAGTTGGTGAGTTAAAGGCTTTGTTGGCTGCAAGACAGTAATGATCATACTTTGGGATGTTATATTAAGACCTAGCTGGCTGGAAAGATCTATAATGCTAGGGAAAGTGGAATGAAAGAAAAGGAACAGGCAACAATCAACAACAAGGAAGGTGTATAGTTGTAATGACAGCAGTACTGATTGCACCTTTGTAAGACTTGAAAGGCCGGTTTAAGGACAAGATTGCCATGGAGAAAATCTGTCCATGTGGTTGCTAAAAATTCACAGCAACCTGATGGCTCACAATGGATGATGTGACCATGTTATTGAATTTTAATTTTAATTGTGTATTTTATTGTAATCTGCCCAAAATCAGTTGTGTTGGCCAACTCTATAAACTTGATTAAATAATCTACAGAAATTTGAATAGTAGGCTGAAAAAAATAAGATGGAAAATAACAGAGAAATGTAGAGTTTGTAACTGAATAGGTAAGATGTAAAGAAAAGTATGAGATGGGACAGGCATGGTTTGATAGTACATATGGAAGGTGTCTAGTTACCTTGGTAATCCTAAATTAACCATGAACAAGCAGTAAAATGCAGCTGCTAAAACGACAGTTCTATTATTGCATACATTAACAGGAACATAGAAACTAGTCATTCTTTAATGGTGTTCTGTTCTGTCAGATCATATTTGGAGTATTAAGTCTTATTCTGGGCAACATACTTTAAAAAAACACACAACCAATTGGAATAAGTTCAGAGGAGGGCTACCAAGACAATGAACTGTCTGGAAATTAAATACCATAATTAATATTTGAAAGAATTTCAATATGTTTAACCTACATAAAAGATTGAGCAATCTTCAAATATGAAAGGTTGTCACACAAAAGAGGGAATGGAATTATTATCATTTGTTCCAGAATGTAGGATAAAAAGGAATGAATTAATAATATAAAGAAACAGGTTCAAGCTAGATATTAGGAAGAAATCCCTGACTACATGAGCTGTCAGTGAGTCTATTTGTTGCTAAGAATCAACCCCAAGTTAATGACTCATCATCTTCATTATTATAAAACAGGAATGTATATTTGTTTTTAATCATCATTGAAATCAGTGGAATCTGAATGGCAATTGCAGTTGAACTGTGTTTTTATATTCTGAGCAATTATAAATACTTTATTGATTTACAATCAGAGGCCAAATGGGAATCATAAGACTCATAAATGATCCCCCTTTGTAAAAGGCATTAAAAACAGCAAGAATATTAATGCTATTGTGCCTAAAAGCATGCTGATTAATTATTATTTCTTATGATTATGAGAATATAAACAGGATTAAAATTCCAATAAACTGTGAAAAAGTTTATTGCTCACAATACCACTCTAGCATTCTGTGCTAGAATTTTCATTAAATGCTTATAAATAGTTTGCATCTGCTTTTTGCTCTTTTGGAAATGTGTAGTTTTTTAAACAAATAAGTTGGTATTTACTGTTATTTAAAAGCTGCAATTTTCCTAACTAAAATGCCTTCATTTATACATGTGAGTCATATTCTTTGGGGAGATTTCTAATCTGATACTCATCTTTCACATGTTCGAGAAGTGAAAAATTATAAATATTTAAAAAGTTATTGCCGCCTATTTTTATGGATAAAAAAGAAAATAGTGCTTGTAGTATCATAAGAAAGATACTGACCAGATGTCTTAGTGAATTTAGGAGTTTCAACTTTCAACCATTTCAATTATCTCAATTATGCTGCTCCTAGGACTGTGGAGATTTCAAATATGATTAGGGGTAAATGCTTTGATCCTTAACCAAATTCAGTACCTCTCTTAGTAAAACAGTCCATAATTATTCAGGCTTCTCTGTGAGTCTGGGAAATAAATGTGATCACTTTAAGAAATGAAGTAACTTTAAATTGTTGAGCATCTTTTCTAGATACTGAAGACCATGTATCATGAGATACCTCTGAAGTTAAAGACAAATGATATCAAGGGCTTGTTCCAATTATCTCACAACAAAAAATACTTTTGAGCAGATGAAGAAGCTGAAGTCATTTGAGGCTTAAGTCCGCATTATTTCTACCTTTAAATAAATTATGTAAGAAATACATTAAAACATGGACAAATCATCATTAAAGTCTGAGTGAGACTGAAAATCTCGCTAGACAAATTTGAATTAATTGTTAAAAATGTCAGCTTTGATCAATGATAGCACTGGCCCATCTTTTCTTCAAGTCCATAGAGATTATGTAAGCAAGTGATTTTTTTTTCCAGGAATGTTCACAGCATAAATTTTTAACAAAATGCTGAATTAACTATAACTCAGATTATTCTGATCACTGGAACCATGGTCTCTCTTGTGTGTCTCATGAATAGCTATAATTGAAAGACTTCAGCACAGCATTTTAGTAGGCTGAATGTTTGGGTGTCTCAAGTGGGCTAAAAAGAACAAAGCAATGAAACTATCTTTCAATATGAAACTCTCTCATTAAATCTTCAGCATGCTGATTAATCTTGCTGGGTACTTAAGATATTGGTAGCTATTAAACAGAGGTTATTGAGGCAGAATAAGACTCAGCTTTAGGTATGGATTAATCTGTGCCAGTTTACTTTTTTTTTTTTTTTCAATGTTAAATATTAAAGGAATTCACATTAGCATAGCTGTAAGAGCCCAGAGGTACCACATTGTGAAAACTACTGAGACAGATATGCAGAAATATATACATTTCTTCAACAAAAAAAATTATGGTAAAGTTTCTTCAATTAGGGACAGCCCTTGAAAACATAAGTGAAGGTTGAGCATGGAAAATAAACAATTGAAAACCAATTTATAAATTTGGATGAACAAATCAATGTACAACAGTGTACAGTGTATATGATGTGATTGAATTTTATATTAGTTACCTGAATTATGTTCAAAATCTTTTTGACTCAGTAGTGACAAGAGAAGACTACAAAAACAGTTCAATAGAACAGTGAGTAAAATATTTAAAATAATGGATTGACATAGCAAAAATACATTTCTTTTGAGAAATTATTGAGCATATACTATTTTTCTTATAAGAAAATGTATTTTTTCTAGGTATTATATTAATATAGAAAAATATTATTTTTATCTTTTTTTCTAAATATTCTTCCTCATTACTGCTTTCTCCCACTGTCTAATACTTTGCTATAAACTTTTTTAAAAAATCCCACCTTTCCTGTACCAGGATTTAACATAAATCCATGACATAAAAATAAGCATGTTCAATCATAATTTGTTCAGGTTTATCATAATTTGCTCTCTTATAATATTTCTTTAAGAAAAGAAAAAATATATAAATAGAATTTATGTACGTATGTATGCATGTATATAATGATTTACAGAAGAAACAGATTTGTAATCATAAATTCTTCAGGGTATTATCTAGGTATACACATATATTTCTCTGTTTAGCATAAGGGGACCCATGCTTTCCCCATGAAAATAACTGCACCTCTGATCATTATCAAAATAGCTTATGCTGTAATGGGCATAGTTAAGCAATATAGACAGAAATATGTTTGTCTTTATATTTCTGCATATAAAGGCAGAAAGGGCTGGATTTGAAAATATAGTAAAGAAAGTTGAAAAAAAGTAAAGAATTGTACAAGTAGTGTATCTGTATGGTATACTTGGCCAGTAAATTCACCATAGGTCATTCATATATCTAGCAAGGTTTTGGGTTTTTTTGCTAATCCTTTTGTAAAAAAAAATATGATTTTTTTTTCAAATGAAACATGAATGCTTTTAATAAATTGTTATTTTGGAGACAATTTTAACTATTTAGAAACAGAAAACAGCATTTTTACAAATGGATTAGACAGATGTTTCTCAAATTTGGCAACTTTAAGATGAATGGACTACAAGTCCCAACAAGGATGGGGAATTCTGGACATTGAAGTCCACCCATCTTAAAGCTGCAAGGTTAAGAAACACTCAGTTAAACTGAAACAATTATAGTAGTTTATCTCCACCCCTCTCATGCACTGTTTTCATATACAATTCTATCCAGTTCTCTCTGCTGAGAGTGGTTTAAATGGCTAATATACAAACAATTGAACAAATTCTTAATTTATCTTCAAGAATGCAATCCCTCTTAAAAATAGGAATACATTAAATCTTCAATGAATACTATCGGGTTTTGCCAGATCATAGGAATGAAGACACATTTGCAGTGTAATTTTCTATCACAAAGCCTTGCTTTGTGTTCATAATTTCTTATTAAATACTGGGAATATAATTGTGTGTGTACATTATTTCTGAATTCCAGTGTATCTTTTGTGGAACTTTTTATACAAGTTTCATCTGTAACTAACCATTTTAAATAAATGAATTTGATGGGTCAATATTTGGTATTGCATAAAGTATTAACATCTCTTATGTCTGCTTTTATAATATGACTGTGTTTGACATTTTTACTGCTTTATATATTCAGTTTTACATTGTGCTTGGGTCTTTTCCGTGTAAGATTGAGAGTATCTTGGTGATGATCTTGGATTTCGACGAGGTCACAAGCACGAAGCTGAAAGCACCAGCCTGAGTTGGACCTCATCGAAATGTCGCCAAGATACTCTCAATCTTACACGGGAAAAGACCCAAACACGCCAAAACCTGCATACCTGCACATGTGAAAATCTATGAAAACACACACAACACACACACACACACACACACACACACACACACACACATATATATATATATATATATATATATATATATATATATATATATTGTGATTAAGAGTACTTGCAGCTTCACATGTACAAAACTCATACCACTTCTTGGAAATGATCAAAGACTACACATGGAACAAGAAGATCTGCTTGTAAGTTTCGACATGGTTTCACTATTCACTCAAGTCCCAATAAAAGAAACTCTTGAAATCATCAAAAATAAATACCAACCAGCTAAACACCTCATGGAACTAGCAGAACACTGCTTAACACATATTTCATATACAAAAGACAAAGATACAAGCAAATTGAAGGAGCCTCTATGGGATCACCACTATCACCCGTCATTGCAAACCTGTTCATGGAAGAATTCGAATCCAGAGCCCTGGCTAACACCACCCACAAACCCAAACTATGGTTAAGATACATCGATGACACATTTGTGATTTGGCCCCATGGAAAAGAAAACCTAAACAATTTCCTAACGCACCTAAACAGCACACACCCCAAAATCAAGTTCACCATGGAAACGGAAACAAACAAACAACTACCATTCCTAGGTGTACTAATCCAGTGGCCCCCAACCTTTTTTGTGCCACGGCCCGGTATCGGCATCACAAAATGATCCGCGGCCCGGTACCGGCATCAGCACGCATGACAAGGTGAGCCGAGCGACCAGCCAGCCAGCCGTCCCCCGCTTCTCCCCGCCACCTTCAACTCCTGCTTTGTACCTTTGTCGATGGGCTTCGGGATGGCTTCGGGACGGTTGCTCGGCTTGCCTTACCTTGGGTGCTGAAAGAATCCTCGTGCCTTAGTTTTGTTCGAAGCCGCCCCCCCCTTCAATGAAACTAAGGTGCGAGGATTCCTTCAGGACCCAAATGCCGCTTTCCAAGCGGAAAAGCTCACCGGAAGCACTTTCTCATCAAAACAAGATGGCAGCGCCCAGCAAACTGGCAGCCCGGTAGAAAATGTTCCACGGACCGGTACCGGTCCGGGGCCTGGTGGTTGGGGACCCCTGTACTAATCTACAAAAAAACAGATGGCACACTAGGACACACCATATACCAGAAGAAAACACACACCAACTGCTACCTCAATGCCCAATCCCACCACCACCTAGCACAGATAAAGTCCGTGGCCAAAACACTAATTGCCAAACCAAATGCCTGGCAGACAAGACACACATAAAGACTGAACTATGCACCCTGATTAAAGTACTGACAGCTAACGGCTTCCACAAAAGCAAAATCACTGGCTTGATCCACAAAAACACACTGAGACATAATGGAGACCTAGAAAATGAACAGCTGTCCTGCCCTACATAAGAGGTACTACAGACAAAATCAGTAAGATACTACACAGGCATCACATCAAGACTGCCTTCAAAACAGACAGAAAAATAGCAGCCATCCTAAGAAACCCCAAAGATAAAATTGACCTGGAAAACCAAGGAATATATGAAGTCCCCTGTGCATCATGCCCTGCCACATACATTGGACAGACCAGTAGAAGAATAAGTACCCGCCTGGAAGAACACAAAAATGCAGTCAAAAAGCTGGAACACACTTCCTCACTAGTCCAACACATGAAAGCCACAGGTCATAGCATCGACTTCAATGGCACCAAAACCCTAGCCACTATAGAAAACCTCAGCTACAGAATTATCAGAGAAGCCATAGAGATTGAAAAAAGACCTGAAAGCATGAATAGAAGAGATGATTCCACCAGACTGTCAATTATTTGGAAGCCTGCACTCACAAACAAAAAAATCTCCACACCACAAGCCAGCCAAACACCTGGGCACAAACAGACTCCCCCTGATACCTCCAGCTTAAACACACCCCAACCAGGCACCCAGATGAAACCTAGTTGTTGATAGCCATCCATTTACTTGGAGCCAAGCTGCACTAAAAGCCTCCAATACAGGAACACAATGTTGCCAGCCAATCAAGACAAAAAAAGCCACAAAGCAGACAGAAGATATTAGAAACACCAATCAAGCAGAACACAGCAAACTCCAAGACCAATAAACACAGACCAAGACTCCCAACCAATCAGGATGAAGAAAAAACCATTCTGGCATGGCAGTAGGCTAGCCCCAAATTTAAAACTGAAATGGCTGAGAAAGTGTGACTCACAGACGAACACAGTACAGAAGCCTGATGATGGCAGATGAGATTCTGCCGAAACATTGCTACAACTTTAAAAGCACAACTATAATGACGTGGGAAAATATCCGAACAAAACTGAATAACACACACACACACACACACACATTATATATATATATATATATATATATATATATATTTTCTTAAGTTTTCGGTACTTACATATATGGTGTTCGGCTTGGTTGGGTATTTTCCACGTCATTGTAGTTCTTTTAAAGTTGTAGCAACGTTTCAGCAGAATCTCATCTGCCATCATCAGGCTTCTGTATTGTCCGTCTGTGAGTCAGACTTTACAGTGGTTTCAGATTTGAATTTGGGGCAGCCTATGCTGTGCCAGAATGGTTTTTCTTCATCCTGATTGGTTGGGGTCTTGGTCTGTGTTTTTGTCTCGGAGTTTGCTGTGTTCTGCTTGATGGTGTCTCTAATATCTTCTGTCTGTTTTTGGCTCTTTTTGTATCTTGATTGGCTGGCAGCATTGTGTTGCTTTAATGGAGGTCTTTAGTGCAGCTATATATATATATATATATATATATATATATATATATATATATATATATATATATATATATATATATATATATATATATATATATAAATGGTATTCAGAATATATATACATATTCATATATATATATGGTACCCGAACAAAGCTGAATACCATAATACACACACACACACACACACACACACACACACACACTAAAATGACTTTGTTTTAATTTATAAGATATAAACGTAAGTTCTTCTAAACTAGAGAATAGAGGATGATTTAAAACATCCTATTTTCCGTCCCACGTTTCTGCTCCACGCAATCATATTTCCTTTGACAATTTCTTGTTCTAATTCAGTTTCTAATAAATGTTTGTAAAATTTAGATATATTTTTTTTGCTCGATCCTAATAGAATTTTGTCTAAAGTCTGTAATTTATTGTAGATTCCAAATTCCTTAATATCTTGTTTATATCTACTATGAATTTGAAGGTACACCCACTGATCAATTTTAAATTTCAGAATACTGTCCCATATATAGTTTTCATTGTGTCCCATATATTTTGTTTCGAAGTTAGTTCATTATTATTTTCATTTATTTAATTTATAAGATATAAACGTAAGTTCTTCTAAACTAGAGAATAGAGGATGATTTAAAACATCCTATTTTAAAGTAAACCTGGGGACAGGATGTATAATTTATCCATCAAAAAATAAATCTTTGACATTGCATCATAGAATTTCAAGTGCTGACAAAAAGTTCTGAAACTTTGAAATATTTTGGAAACAGCAATTATCTAAATTATGTTTTCTGTTTGACAGGTAGAGGAAAAGAAAGGGTTTGGAACAAAACAGAATTCAAATACCTTGCTTCTATGTTCTAAATTTTTACATGTATATTTGCTTGAGGAAAATATGTGATAATGCTCTCATTTTATTTCTCATTCTACTAAAAGTACATTACTTATTGTAACAAGATCCTTTCCTTTTCATATAATTGATCCAAATTTAACTTGGGATAGTATTAAAGATGTTTCAATCCCTTGACTGAATCCAGGATGTAATTACGCAATTTTTGCTTCATTCATTATCCCCAAGTGGTGTAAAAAGAAAATCCATTATTGGTAGAAAAATTCCATGCATACAGTAAAAATCCATCTCTTGGGAATTATTGGAAATGTATAACTTATCTGAACTCACTGATTGAGTTTGTATGCAAATCCTGAGCATACTTTTGGTACTATTTTAACAGAGAACCTAAATTGGGCTTGATAAACTGGAAATCTTTCAGCAAGGTCCCCTGTCCTCTTATCTCTCCATGAATACAGTATGAATCTAATTAAGGCCAGCTAATGAACTGTTAGGGTTATTAGGTTAGCATAGAGCAGGGGTCTTCAAACTTGACAGCTTTAAGACTTGTGGGCTTCAAAGTCCAGAATTCCTTCTCCAGTCATGTTAGCTCAGGAATTCTGGGAGTTGAAGTCCACAAGTCTTAAACTTGCCAAGTTTGAAGATCCTTGGCATAGAGGGAGAGTTTTACTCTCATCATTGGGATCATCCATCATCCAGGCATCATACTTCTACCAGCAAGGAAAATAATTCAGCATGCCTATACCTACTAGAATTGAAAGATAAGCTTGGAATCCTTGTAGTTCAGGCAGAAAGGAACTTCTCTTGACAACTTGGAAGAGCTTGATAAAAATGCTGACCTAAAATTAAATCAGCTGGAATCATTTAAAAGGTTCATGTCTGAAAGAAGAAGAAAAATCCTTCTTCATATGAGAATTCAACCATCAAGTTTGAACTATTGTTGGCCTTTTATATAATAATATATATTGTTTATTTAAATCTAAAGGGGATTTAGCACGAAAGAAACGAGATATCCATATGTACTTTTGGTTTTGGCTCTTCTATCTATGTGCATCAGTCCTATTCAAAACAATATTGGTCTAAAACAATAGGGTCTAAATGGTAACATTTAGAGTTAGACAGCATGCCTGTTGGTAGATCTTACCTTATCCCTATCGATAATTTCTATCTTGTTCAAAATTGTTGTCAATGGGACCACTGGCATTATAAAGAATAAAGATGAGAATGAGTCCCCTTGAAAAATTCTACATTTCAGTTTCTCCTAATTTTTCACCATTAAGCTTTGGTTTTTGTTTTTGTTTTTTTACTATTTGAAGTAGAAAGATATAATTGGCTATCAGCAGAATGTAGATGAATTATATTATAATGGATTAGTTTAGATATTTTTTTAAAAAAAGTCTTCCTTACATTTTAGTCCAATTAGAAGAGCGTATCAGACAATCATGGATATCTACTTTAATGCCTGCCTACCTTATTTGCTCTTTGGGACTTTTTAAGGATAAACAAAGTCTGTTTTGAACCAAGCTTCTCCTGGTTACTTTACATCCATGATATTTTCTCAGCCACAAAATAGAAATGGCTATTGTTTATATCCAGTTTAACCTAAATATTTGGGGATCCTTGTGGTTTCTCATCCAATGCTAACCAGGTTTAACCCAGATTAGCTTTTCTGAGATAATACAAGGTTGTATACAAGTGCTGGAATCTGTGGTGACTTGTATGAATGGCAGTTTCACATAGCAAAGAAGGCTGGTTATTGAAGCCATGGCAACAACCACACATTTCTACTATCCTAACATGACATTTTTCCAGAAAATGCAATCAGAGAAACAAATGCTACTGTCACTAATCTGTAGACTACTGTCACTAATCTGTAATAATATTTTATGTGGAAAATGTTCACCAGACATATAGAAGGAACTTCATCATTGCAAATTCAATTTTAAAAAAATCTATGGCTCTTAGGTAAATGGCCATTTCAGAATTTAATTATTGACAAGATCTGATGCTTCTCTAAAAAGTCTGTTCCAGTTCTGTCAACAGGGTAAAGATATCAATTATGTACTTTGAAAAAACTGAAGTAAATTAAAATCCATATTAAAATAGTTACCTTAAGAAGATTTAAAATAACAAGAAGGTTGCATTTCACTTTAATCATTAGGGAATTTGGGAGGGAGGCATGGGAAAAACACTTCTTCATTAATTCTAAGACTGATTGGATTACAGTAACACAATAACAATCAACTAGTGTTTATGTGCTAACAACAACAACAAAAAAAAAAAGACCGCTGAAAACTAGAGAGGGGTATGTTATCAATATTTCCAGCTTTCTCTGTTTCTTCCCAGTTTTGCTGGTGTATTGGGAATTTCATTGTGTGGGAATCATTAAAAACTATTCCTTCTCCAGTCTGATTTGGATGCTAGCATGAAAGTATGTGTTCCTTTGCCTGTCAATATTGTTTTTGTTTGTGTTTTTATGATGGATGAATGACTTGCAGGCATCTAGCCAGTTTTACTTGTACGTGAGATCTATTTGAAGCTCAAACCTGTAGCAATGACTAAGTTCAAAACATTTCCATTTTCTTTCCTTCAGAGGTTGTTATTTTTGCTGTTGCTGTTCTTTTCTTCCTATTTCTGTCACATTATATACCTCCAATGTTTTACAACTTCCAGTTTCACCTCAAAAGACATGAAGTGCAAATGGGAATTATATCAGCAATTTTAGTACAATGTGTGATATAGTGTCTTGCTGAATCTTAATTCTCCATGGTTTCTGAAGTGGCATTGATAGGACAGTGTTAATGGATTGGAAAGCTAAGAATTAAAGAAGGAAGCTATAATGGTGCATTACAAATTTTGGAGGTGGATAAGTGAAATCAGTTATTCATCTCTTTGTCTTACTTCTTATATTATAAGTGGAGGTAATGTATTTATTATTTTAATAATTTTATATGTTGCCCATCTCACTATCAAGCAACTCTGTGTTGCTTACAATCCCATAAGTAACAGTATAAAACAACTAAAATTGTTGTTTTATAGTAAATATTGGGCATTGACAATTAAAACATTAAAATTAACAATGAAGTGGTTAAAAATAACCCATGTGTAGATAGGATGGAGATGGGATCGTCTCCTAATATACTAGTCACTTCCAAAATTGGAAGTTCTCATTGGGGCCCCCAGCCAATTGACAGAGCCAGGTTTACAGGCTCTTTTGGAAGGCCAAGAGGGTGGCAGTGAATCTCACCTCAAGGGACATAATTTTCCAAAGAGCAGGAGCCATGGCAGAAAATGGTCTTCTCCTGAAGCCCACCAGCAGCAATTCCTTGGCCAATGGGTTAATGGAGCCTGTCCCTTCTGCTCTATGATATGTATTTGTATAATAGCAGCTAATGTCTTAATGAGGTATAACATCTTTCCTTATATTAAAAGAGGAACCTCATTGATGGGACAAAATGAGGCATGTAAGAAACATAATCTTTCTTTGATCTGATTATTAGACTTAGTGCTTTTTCCTCAATTCACTTTGTCATCTTATGCCATTGTTTGGAACAGCTAAGTATTCTTTAAAGCTTGGTCAAGTCAAATACCTTGCAACTATATCTGCACATTTAAATCTTGGTTTAGAATACTGTATTAATCAAGCCCATTTGGCTAACTTATGGTTCAGACCATTATGTGAACCCACACAAAACAGGTTAATTCAGCAATCAACCTTACTTTACGATTACAGTCAATCAAATCAAATGTTGTAAAGCTAAAACGTTGTTGTTTTTTTTAAAGAAAATTTCTCAAAGACAGTAATGAACTAAGGTAGGGGTGTCAAACTCAAGGCCCACAGGCCGGATCTGGCCTGCAGGGTGCTTAGATCTGGCCTGCAGGGCCAGCGTGAAAATAGCAAAACCTCCCCCCACTCACGCCCTGTTTTGGCTGCCAGAGTGCTGCAGGAGGCTGTCCTTGATCAGAAGGTTATAAAAGGGAGGAAAAGTGAAATATTGTACCTTTCAGACTTGCACAATTCTGCTACTATAGCCTATGTCAATAATGTATAGCTCTAGTCTTTCAGTGGCATCAGTTTCTTGATCTGATCTCTTTCTCTCATAGTGTGATGAAGTAGATCAAGTATGTATTAAAAACAAAATCATAGAAATGTATACCTCTCTATTTTTATAAGGGTGTAAAACCATGTGTGTGGAGGTGCAGTCCCACGTCATGCCCACCATGGCCACGCCCACCCTTGTCATGACCACCATAACCATGCCTACCCTCAGTCATGACCATCCACACACCCTAGCCATCCAAGATCAAGCAACCCTGATGTGTCCCTCAATGAAATCAAGTTTGACATCCCTGAACTAAGGCATAAAATTCATAGGCAAAAGCATTATGCGAGAGACGAAAAAGTCAATGAATGCAGGAAGCTAGTTTATACTGAGCCAACCTATATCTTCATAAAATTCAGTAATGTTTAATTACCTGCAATGTTTTCCTGGATTTTAGACCAGGTTTCTTTCCCAATACTATCTGCAGATGCTTAGACTTCAACCTAGGGTTTCCTGCATGCAGAGTGAGCCACAAATGTTTCTCTTTACAAGTATACAGATAGAATAAAAGCTGAAAGTAGGTTTTCTCCTCAAAATTCCACATTTTCTTCTTTTATGGTGGTTCATACATGTTTTCAAACTTGATTTTTCATGCATGCATGGTCTTATTTTTAACTGATTCTTTGGAATAAAGATATTTATTAAATAGAATAAAGAAATAAATACAGTAGAATAGAGATTAAAGAGAATAAATGTAGTTAAGAATGCATTCCCCTATGCCCTGAGAACTTTTGGGATCCAAGAAGTCTGCTTCTTTGGTCATTGTGCCTGCTCTTTGGAGTGAGACTGCCCCTGAGATACAAAAAAGTGCTGGGCAGTTTGTGTGTGTTTTTTTAAAGCTAAGCAGTAGCCTTTGCTATTCCCAAGCTTGAATGACAAATAAGTAAACAAAAAAGTCAATACTAAAATAGAAATTTGTGTGTGTGTGACATTTTCACCTTGCCTTAATTTAAATTCTTATTTGTAAACAGATCAGAATCTGGCACCACATTTTTTTACTGGTTTTTTCACTACTGGTATTTCACACTACACGTTAAGATTATTTACAAATTTAGAAGCTTCTCTTGAAAAACTGCACGACCCTGAATTTGTCAGTAATCATACAAGTATAGCATTCTAGGGATGATGGTTAAAGCATGATTGATCAAAGGGATATAATTCCAAAGGAAACAACTAACAAGAAAATATTCATTTCATGCCTGTTTTACTGTTTGTGTACTGCTCATGGATACCAAATAAATCATACAGATTTCTAAGGCACCTAACAATCTAACAAGCATTTTTCCTTGTAGAAAAATAGCAGTTGCCTTCAATTACACCTTATTCTCTTTATTTATAACACAGTGCTCTAAACCATGAATGTCCAACATTTTGGCTTGCCACATTGAGTAAAGTGGAACTGTCTTGCACACATTTATAAAGCATATAATATAGTTAATGTATATACATAATGAATTTCCTTTATTTTTTATATTTTTATTGTAACATTACAACAGAGGGGTTCCATTAATAACTGTCCAGGGCCACATACAGCCTCTGGGCCAATGAGTTGGACAGTCCTGCTCTAGATAAAATGGTTTATTCTTAACTATTTTCCTGCTTTATTTTTCATGTTTGTTCCTCTGGTCACCTTCATTTGAAGCTATTTGGAAGAGAGTAAGATACACAGTAAGACTCCCTGAAACTCAGGTGCATTGAGGTACCAAGAGAGAAAAGTCTTCCATTATAGAAGGAAACAGACAAAAGCTTTAACCTTTCACTGTCAGGAGGTAGAATAAAAGTGTCACAATACAAATAGAGGGGAATTGTGCTGCTGAAAATGTAACTGTGCATGTGGAGGGAGCACTTATAGAGATATGCAAGCAAATCTGCCTATTGTATATAAAAGGAGATGCAACAGCGTATTCATTTTCAGCACAAGTCTAAGCTAGTGTCAACAAGTAATTTAACACCCTATACTGGCAAGTTTAGTTCTGATTATGAAAAATGACTGTTTTTCACATACACAGATATCTAAGCAGTACTACCAAGAAGCCATTAATTTCATCCTGATAGTGGAGTTTCACAACCAAGAATGAATAAGAAAGATTAACTAACTTGCAATGTGACAAGTAAGACAGAAAACTGGTCTTTCTTTCTTTCTTTCTTTCTTTCTTTCTTTCTTTCTTTCTTTCTTTCTTTCTTTCTTTCTTTCTTTCTTTCTTTCTTTCTTTCTTTCTTCTTTCTTTCTTTCTTTCTTCTCTCTCTTTTTCTCTTTCTCTCTCTCTCTGTAATATATTATATAACACACACACACACACACACACCAACACACAGAGATGCCAAGCACAATCTGGTGAATGGGCTTCAATTTGCTTCTAGTTAAGTGCTGGCACTATCTGCAGCATAGCTTCAACAAGTCAGCTATGTGTAAAACAAAACAAAAAACAACAAGAGATTCAGGCTTGAGGACAGTAATGAATATTGTAGAGTTATATACCTCTTATCAACTCCCAAATTTCCACTTCTGATATCCTAGACAGTAATTTTACAACGACAGAGATTCCATTTGTCCAAACAGCATCAGAACAGTTAAGCAGATGATAGCATGAGGACTCTTAGGTGAAACAGACAAGAGAAAGAAGTGAATTGGCACAATGGATGGGGGTGAATACCCAGATGGACCTAGAGGGGAGGAAGAGGAAAATGACTACAAAAAGGACTAATGAAGAAAAGATGTCTCCTATTATTTTAGTGAATTCTAATAAACCGTGCACCCAAATTTAAAATTGTACTGTCTACATTCAATTCATGGCTTGCTACTGCCACCAGCTGTGGAATAAAATATTGTTCAATATGTTGCAGAACAGAATGAAAATGAGTTAATAGCTACATTGCAATTCAAGACAATATCTTCTCTTATATAAAAAGATTGACTTGATTTAAAAGTCAACAACAAATAACTCTGTAGGAAAAGAAAACCACTTCCTTTGGAACAATCTGCCAATTCATCAACCATCACAAATATAAACAAGAATTGGGAGAGTCTAGACTAGAATATTTTTATTTCCTCTGACTTATAGCTTCATAGGACAAAACTGTTTTATCATTCCCATTACTTTCAAAGCACATTGTTTGCCATCACAGAGTAACATGATTATCCTCTGGAAAATATATTGCTTCTAGTAGATCTTTTACAACAATTGATATTTCCCATCAAAACAAATCAATTTTCAACAAATCTATACACTTAGGATCTCCACTGCAAAAATATAATGAGTTGAAATTTTAAATGGTGAAAGTAATAGAAAGTGCATTCAGTTTTGAAAGAGATTCTCCTGTTACAGTTTTCACTGAAACAAACATCTGATCTCTTTTGAATTCAAAGCATCTATACAATTGTGAAGCTACCTAGACAGCGTTTAAACAACATGTTTCTGTACACATACTTTGAATTCAGACTCCTTGAAATTAAATGGGTAGACACCATTCAGGTGCTCAAATAATCCTCCAGTTCTCTCTTATCAACTCATTCTTGTGATGTAATAATAATCTGCAATTATCACATATTCAATAAAATCGTCTACAGGAGAAATCCTATAGCAACAGCTGGATCCTGGCTGATGTGGAAAGCTATGCAAATATAGCACGTATGCTCTTTCCTTTCAGCCAACCATGCTGAATATACAATGTTTGCAGGGAGCCAATATCATGAGAATTACATTCGTACAGCAAGGCATGGAAACTTAACTGAAGCTTTCACTTGTTGAGCATGCTGAATGTAATAGTGAGGGTCAAGTATTTTCAACAATTGAAATTCTAAGCCCTCCACATGGCTATATTTTATTATTTTCAAACTAGGGTGGTCATTGGCATCGGATCGAACAAATGAATTTAAATTAAAGAGAAATGAAACGAGATGCCTAGAGCATTGCAAGTGCTTGATAAGGGACACAGTTGACCACATACATTATTAAGGCCTATCTTGTGGCAGAAAGGGCAGCAAAGAGCAATATTATCTCCCCTGATTGCATCTGCAGATAATTATCCTGTAGGCTTGTTTGAGGTGACATGAGTAGAGATGGCTTGAAGATCCCCCTACAGAGTCATGCAGAAGAATTTGCACAGCATCTGTCAGACAAAATCAACCAAATTTGATGCTGGCTTTTTTGGGGAGATGCCCAGGGCAGTCTTGGCCTGTTATCTGAGAAAGATGCATTTGTTGCCAGTAGATTCTGAGGACCAATCAAAGTCCTGGTTTTGACTTTAAAGCCTTTCATAATATGGGGCTGGGTTATTTGAGAGATCACTTCTGCTTGATTACATTTGCTCAACCCATCACAAGAAGTAAGCTGTAGTCCCCATCTATGAAAGAGTTTTACCTTGGAGTTTTTCTGCCATGCCACCTGCCCTGTAGAGCAGGGGTGTCAAATGACATGTTGTCATCACAACTTTTTTCCCTTCACTAAAATGGGGGTGGCCAGCGTGTGATGCATTTGACCCATGGGCTGCGAAGTTGACACCCCTACTGTAGAGCAACATATGTCCAGGTGAGATTGACTCCATCTTTAACATCCTTCCAGAGATCCCTTAAAACATGGCTATGTCAGCAGATTTTCTTCCAGATTTATGCAGCCTAAATATGGTCCTAGTTTTACAGCCTTTTTGAGTAAATTCTTTTGCAAAATTCACCCAATCTTTTCCACTATGGATAGATTATAGGGGAATCTATGGCAGTATTCAATGCTATCATCATTCTTTCTTTAGTAAAAATGTACTTAATCCCTTTTGTGGTTTATTGCCAATTTCACGAATGTATTCAATAGTCTGGGGGCAAAGTGTATCTTGCCTTTCTTGTTGATTGATACTTTGATTCAGTTTATGTCCCATCTTTCTACATAAAACACCTAGGGAGGGAGAGTGGTCTTAAGACGAATAATAAAAATAAAATGCAGCAAAGCAATTCATGCATCTACAAGAAAATGATATAGAGAGCAAATTAAAACAAAAGAAATAAGCATTCAACCATAAAATACCAAATGAAGGCCATTAAAACATCTTATGGTAAACTGTGAAATAATAAAATCAGTGTATTGAGGGTAGAACTGCATTTCACTAAAAGTCTGGCCAACCTCTTACTGTACATTTTAAAAAGTATATTACAGGTCTGAATGAATCTCTAGAGAATATTAAAAGGTTCTGCTCTTCAAGATTTCAACTAATTTCCCTAAGAATGTTTGGACAGGGTTTTAAAAGCAATGCACAAATTTTTAATCGATATATTCTCCTAGTTTGAACATACAGGGCGAGTTATCCAATACCTGTTGAAATATTTCCACAGATGAAAAGTCCAACACATCTCAAGATATTCTGTTCTATGTTGAACAGTTCTTGCCACTAAAAAATCTGGGTTTTGAGCAAAAGAAATGCTGCTGCTATAAAGAATGAACACAGTCCTTGGCTGTGTCAACAGAAGCAAAGCATTAAGATCAAAGGAAGTCATTATTTGTCTTGGCTATGTACTGGTCACACTACACTTAATATATTTCATCTAGTTGTGAGCAACATATTTTAAGAATTACTGTGAGAAACTGGACCATGTTCAGAAGAAACAACTCAAATGATAAAGGGACCTAGAAGGAGAAATTTAATCAGTTGGAGTTGTTGGGTATGTTTGGTTTGCAGAAGAGAAGATTACAGATAGATATAATAAGACTCTGCAAGTACTTGAAAGGCTATTAATTAGAATAATTTTTCATTGTTGTTCCAAAATATAAGAAGGACAAGAAATAGATTGAATTACAAAGAACCAGATTTTTTAGTGGCAATTGTTGGTGACTGCAGACTGCCAGCAGTTTGGCAATTCGAGTGTCACCAGCTCAAGGTTGATTCAGCCTTCCATCCTTCCGAGGTCGGCAAAATGAGGATCCAGCTTGTAGGGGCAATATGCTACTACCTCTGTAAGCCACTTGGAGAGGGCTGTAAAGCATTGTGAAGCAGTATTTAAGTCTAAGTGCTATTGCTATTCCTAATTTTATTTATTTATTTATTTATTTATTGAATTTATATTGCTGCCTATTTGCGCATCGTGACTCAAGGTGGCTTGCAGAATACAAAAACCACATTTAAAACAATAAAAACTAACAAAAAGAATCAAATAAATTAATATAGTACAATATAACAAAATCACCCCCAACTCCCATTCTCCCACCCCAATGACAGATCACATGAGCCATTTAATGGGCTCCATTCTGCTCTGGGTTCCCCAGGCCCCCTGGCAGAACCAGGTCTTCAGCACCTTCTGGAAGAGTATTAGAGTGAGGGCCATTCTAATCTCTGGGGAAATGATGTTCCAGAGAGAGGGAGCCACCATGGAGAAGGTCCTTCTTCTGGGTCCCACTAGTGGTATCTCCCTCAGGGATGGGACCTGCAATATTCCCTGCTTCCCCCCTCTGACAGGTCAGGTAGATGTGACTGGCATTTACCAGGGTTACAATCCAGGGTGGGATTCAAATTTTTTTTTTTTTAAACAAGTTTTATTAATTTTCAAAACACACAAGTCATCATTTTCCATTACATGTTTAAACCTTTTTCCATTATAAATTTAACAAGTCAGGTAAACTATAATTCTATTTTAAACCATTTCCATATAAACATACAAAAACCTCTTATCCAATTTCCCTTTATTTCTCTTCACTCTTATTCAATTTTATTATTATTATTTCATCTGCTTCTTTCTGACTTAGTTACCATTATTCTCATTCTGTATTTCTACAAGGTTTTATTAATTTTCCCCCCAAAAAAACAACATAATCACACCACACACAAAACATATAAAAGATCTTTTTGGAAAGTAACTTGGACCCAGGTATCTCTCTTTTCATGGACTTAAATTATATTCAGGCTCATCTTACATATCATTACTTATTTTATTTACCATTCTAAGTCTTCTATATTAACTTCTCCACATATTTCACTCTTCTTGATTCTATCTTAATTAATCATCTTAATTTGAGTCATTATATTTATATCTTTTGTCCATTCTCTATTATACCTTTGTCTCATTCCTTTTAAAAGAAAGAAATTTCTCCTGAAATCACTAATCAGAGTATGATGCCTTTCTATCTCCCCACTAAATTAATCAAATTAATCTTTAAAATACCCAATCCGATTTTGCTTGGTACATTCTAACTGAATAATACATCTAAAACAATTAAATACATAGTTAAACAATAGATTAAAATATTAAAAACAAAATACTATAATGAAGGTTTTATAATAACATCAATACCATAATCTTAATAAACTCTTTAATTAAAGTTTAATATTCTAAATCTCCCCTCATATTATATTTTCAAACCAATCATTATTAACATTCCAACATTTTAATCTCTTATCAACTCTCAAGCCATTTAAATTTTCTATTTCTGATACAATACTACAATATCATCTTATGTACCTTGCAAAATCTCTTTGAAGAAATTATACTTATCCTTTATCTCTAAAAAAAAATTTTTTCTCATTTAATTTCAAAACTTTGTAACTTTTCTCCACCTTTTCTCTTTCTTTCTTCCCCCAACAAACCTTTCTAGCCCCCCTTCTAGCCCCCCTTCTTCTAGCCTCTGCCTTACTGGCTTCCCTTCTCTGTCGCATTCCTCTTCCCTTTTGTTTACCATCCTTATATTGATTTTGCACTTTGTTTTTCCCTTTCTTAAATGTTTTTTTAGATCTTAAGTCCTTTATTTCTCTTCTTTTTCCTCTTCCTTCCCTCTTGGTCGAGTTCTGAGATTTATTAAAGATGGCTTCCTTTCTTTGTTCTTCTTCTGCTGTCTTCATCTGTTGTAATGTTTGTTGATAATTAATAAGCGCCATTTCCAAAAAAAGGAAAGCTTCTTTCAAACCAGCTTTACCATTTTGTTTTGCTTGCTCATAGTCTTTTCTCAGTTCCTCGATAGAAGAAGCCATTATAAATCTTTTCTTTTTCTTTCTCTTACAACAGCCAGAATATTCCAAAGGAAAAATAAGACAATCCCAAAGTTCTCAGTCAGTCCAAACCAAGACAGAGTTCCCACTCTCTCCTCCTGGGGTAGTATCAATTAAAGAAAAGGAAAGTCCAAATCTGTTTCTTAAAGTCTTATTACAATATATTTTAGTCTTTCAATCCTTAAGGCATCTCCTCCAACAAAGTCTTAGCATACAAATATTTTTTTTTTAAGTCCCCTCTTTTCCCACTCACCGCTTAGAGCCAGTTTTCACCTAAAAAAAATAGGTTTCTTAATGTTCACTTTTTATTCCGTAAAAAAAAGAGGGTAAGCTATCCTTTCAGCACCATTAAACTGCCGCTTTTTTCCTCTTCTCGAAGGTATCATTCAGAAAGTCATGCTTTTCAGGAGTTTTGTTAAATATGTCTTAGAGTCCTAGGAACCAAGAAAAACTTTCTCCTCTCAAGCACTTTCTCCACTTCCTCCTGCACATTCTTACCCGGCTGCCAGCTTCTTTGTGGCGGCCATTACGGACCGCCGCTGCACCGTCCTGGGAAAAGGGGTTCTGCCAGCCGGGAGGGGTCTGCAACACCCCAAACCCTTCTCCAGATCCCCCTACCTTCAGCTGCCCCTGCAGTGCAGCCTAGCTCCGTACCCGTCTGGGTCGGAGCCCCAAAAACGGCTAGCGCGGCAGGGATCGCGCAGCTTCGCAAATCCCTGCCGCTCGCGAAGCCGACAAACCGGAAATCCATGGGTGGGATTCAAATTTTTTAACAACCGGTTCTGTGGACATGGCTTGGTGGGCATGGCTAGGTAGTCATGTGACTGGGTGGGTCAAAAGAATCTCCTTTTAACAATGCTCTTGAAGCAGGAGGTTGGACTAGATCGACCTCTGAGATCCCTTCCAGCCCTGGATTGCTGTGCTGTTTCAAAGCATCCTCTGAAGCTGTATCTAGTGCCAGAATTTGTGGTCCTTTCTTCCTCTCCTTTCTCTCTCTCTCCCTCTTTCTCTTTCTTTCTCCCTTTCCTCCCTTCTTTCTCCCATCTCTCCCTCTTTCTTTCTTTCTTTACACCCCCACGCCCTGTTTTGGACCTAGGAAGCCTCCCTGGAGCCCCCTGGGAGCCAAAACAGGGCATGGGGGGAGGGCCACACGCCCGCACCTCATTTGGGGCCTAGCAAACCTCCCTGGAGCCTCAGGAGAGCCAAAACGGGGCATGGGGCAGGATTCACCATGCACGCACACCGTGCCCCATTTTGGGCCTAGGAGGCCTCCTTGCACTTACCTGGGAGCCAGAACCAGGTGGGTGGGGACTCCTGGGAGGGATGAGGTGGGGCCAGCTGGTCTTCAGAACTAGCAGTTCACCGAACTGGATGTAAAATTAACATCTGGTTCACCTGAACCAGCCCGAACTGGCAGAATCCCACCCCTGCTTACAATGCCTATGGAACTCTTTGATATCAAGTGGTTAAATAAAGGGTTTTAAGATAGACATGAGCCCAGCAACGAAGACTTTATCAGACTACCTAACCATCTAGGCAACAGCAATTAGGGAAATGACCTTGTTAAGAATTCAAGTCATAAGTTCCATGAACTAAGACTTTCTGGGCAGATCTTTTGAAGTCTATTGTGGCAAACATCTTGAAGTTGCTTGTCATAGCTATCTCTGCATATAGACCTTGCAAACAGCACCAACACCTAGTAAAATGTGTACACACATTCAGGCAGGCAAAGCAGCACATATTTGCTCGCAGCTGTATTCAGAAGTGGGCAAGACTATACAAACAGTATACAGGTGTATGGGAATGTATTGTCAACAGCCTATCTTTGAATGCTAATGCTGGGCATCTTTTGTCCTTGTGATCTGTTTTGGTAGATAAAATTTAGATTACAAATACATGGCAATGACAAATAAGAGTTATTGTATTTCTTTGCAGCCATTTAATAGTTATATTTAATGGTTATGTGAGTTCTTCCACTTCTGCAGCCCAATATGAAAGTCTAAGTCATTCAGTTGATCTCCATGGTCAATTGGATCTGAGATCATTAGGAAGGTCCTGGCATGGAATTGTTGTGGCTAAAAGGGTCATGAGTAGCTCTCCTGAATTATTTCATAACAGCTGTTTAAAATGGGCTGTTACTTGAGACCTCTGCAGAGCTGTAAGATGATCATTCTAAAAGGAATGAATTAATATTACACCCTTACTTACACAGAAACATTCACACCATGAATATATGGCATGTGTATAAATCATGCAACAGGAGAAATAAAGGTGAAACATCCATCCATCCTATCAGCTGCTTCCTAACTTCTGTGATCTCAAGCACAGAAGTTACAATAGGCTATTGTAAAAAAAAACATGTTTTATGTCATCCTATATTAAGCCATCCTGTTCTTTGCTCTCTGAGAAAAATATTACTTAAAATATTTTTCTAATCTTGAAATGGTAATAAATAAATAATAATTTCAAGTGTTCTATGCATGTTTACCTGTTCTTAAAGAGGTATGCCCAGAAGTTTTCTTAGGAGAGCAGCAGAAACAATGCAGAGCTGGTAATATTAAATCAGTAAGAAAAATGTCATTCCTATTACTCTGCAGAAACTGGTTATAGCAACTTTACCCAACCTGGCAACTTCAAGATCTGATAGATTACAATTATATATCATCTCCAGTTAGTGATGCTAGCTGAAGAATATAGGAGGGATTGTCCTTCTTATGGGGACAATATGAGAATGCATGGCTTTGAAACATAGGGTTCTTCAAGGTATTAAACACTTCTATGATTTTTTTTAGACATACACAGGTAGCCACATTACAGAAAATACAAAGCAATCATTTTTCACTCTTTTATTCTTAGTTTAAATGTAATGGCATACAGTGCTTGATGATTATTGACTGGGCTGAGGAGATTTCCTCCTTGCCTGAAAACAGAAGCAAAACATATTTTTTTAAAAAGCCATCTTGCTTCAAGGTTTGAAGCAGTTACATACATTATTACTATACATATGTACATTACAAGTATATTGTATATAAATATAATGTATGTAATCTTGTAACCACAATAAATATTAGGAAGAGGAGTTTTTTTTTTGTATGTTTGTTTTAGGCACACAGCTTAGAAAAATGCAGAATCTGCACAGTTTCGTAAGAGTCTCAGAGCGACTCATGCTTATATCATTTTCACACTGAAAAACCAAATACAGTATGTAAAATACAGCCACATCATATGCAGTTCCCCAGAGGCTGAGGAATTCTGTGTTTCCAGCATAATCATACTTGGTAGTCTAATACTACTGCTCTATACAGCTATTAAGTGTAAGAAAATAATCTGCAGGGTAAATGTTGTTTCCTTTTCTTAAAACTCAGCAAATAGCCTAAGCAACTGTGATAGCTTAAAAAAAGTATAGGGTATCTACAAAACATATGTACAAATAAGTGCAGTAAATACAGGTTTGGTGAATTCTTTGGAACTAATTTTTCCAATACACAGAAGGGGACTTAAATTGTGGGAACAAAGGAAGAGTTTCCAATTACAGCAGTAGAGAAATATGAATTCACTTAAAAAATTGCTACAAACTGAGGTAACACCTGTACTTTAAAGATAGAAAAATTCAAATTAAATGCAAAAATAATTTTGTTTTAAAAATTGGCATTTTTTGACAAAGCTAGGCCATCACTAATTTATAGATATGTGCATTCCCTTCAGTACAAATGGAAACCAGAAAATCAAGCCAAAGGGAATTTTTTTCAAGCTTTCTGTACCACATGTCATGATATTTTGAAGCTTTCTGTACCACATGTCATGATATTTTGAAGGATGCAGTCATGGGGCACCTGAGATTGCACTCTAGGAAGGAAAGTTGATCACTTCTCTTAAGAGAACAAATGTTCAGTAGCTTAATAGAAGCAGAGACATCAATACTGCTTAGCAGCTACAAGTCAGACTCTGGCATATCTGACATGTTTGCCATTATGTAGCCAATACCATAACGACCGTTGGGGGCAGTGTCCACTACTGGAGAGCCAGACTGTTTTCGGTAAATGTTTTTGCCAAAGGTTGGAAAAGGCCCCTCACTTGGACTCTTTCCATGTATCAGGCTGGTATCATCTCCCTCAAGATTCACTGGTTCCTTGATAATGTGCCCTCTTTTATAGGAAACAGCTGCCAAACTACCTGAAGTGTCATCAATAAGGTTGCAGCGGCGAATCAAGTAGACAACTGGGACGGGGAGCATTGCCAGAGCAATTAGAGAGAAACAAACAACCAGCCCCCATGTTGGGTAGTTCTGCAACTCCTTGCTTGCCTGCATGGTCCAAGAGAAGTATCATTAGCACATGTTTTCATGATAAGCCAACACTTACACTGCCCTCTCTCTTCAACTACCATTTTATCAATGGTTTAGCCTCAATCCTAGGAAGCAACATTGACTTTTTAGGATGGAAAAGGTGAGGTGAAATGAAACCCAAATTATGACTGTTGTCTTGGAAAGGCATATGGGCAAGGCTTTGAAAGAAGATTTACGAGTGAGTAAAAATGCCTCATAACCTGATCCTACTTAACCTGATCCTACTGGCTAGAGATTTTTCATCATGGCTTAAACATGGGGTCAGCCAGAAAAGCTTACCTTATTACATAGAGTAAGAAGCAGAATCCAATCATACTGTGACTCCTTTTCAATGAAGAATTTTTCAACTGCTAAATTCCAGTTTAAATATGTTTTTTGTTTTTGTTTAAGGCTACCTTATGGTCCATTTTCTGAGAATTTTAAACAGAGTTCAGAGAACTCCTGAAATACACGCACGCAGTAACTAAGTATCCTAAGACTAAATGTGTGATGACTAGCTATTGTTTCAGTCATATAGTGTGTTCAATCACAAATTAATCCAAAGAATTAATTTTATGATTAACCCTAAAAATGTTTCCTACTGTTTGAGGCATTTTGAATATTATAAATTTTAAAAGCCTTGTCTTGCAACTGTGTGGAAAATAAAATGGTGCTTAGGAACTGCCTCACATGCCTGTATGAGTGGAAGTTCTGTCTACTGACACTATAGCAGTAGTCTCCAACCCTTTTGGCACCAGAGACTGGTTTTGTGGAAATTTTTTCCACAGACCAGGTGGTAGGAGAAGAGTGCCACCTAGACCCCTGCATGCACAATTTACAGTAGGGTTTGGTACGCGGTCTGGTTTCTAACAGGCCACAGACTGGTGATTGGGGACCCCTACACTAGAGCATCTCTGCCCCATCCAATTTATTTTACTAAGAGATTTACTAAGAGAGTTGTCATTGTTGTCGTCATTATATTTATCTTCATCTACAATTTATACCCTTTCCTCCTGCCCAGAGGACAATCCTAAGGACTTTCAGCTGGTTCTCAGTGAGGAATGTGTGTGTGTGTGTGTGTGTGTGTGTGTGTGTGTGTATTATTGATGCTCCATGTTCTTTCTTTCTCTCTCTGCCTCTCCCTCCCTCCCTCCCTCTCTTTTAGGCATCACTCACCTTGTCTTCAATCCATGCACTGTAACTAGGGGGACTTAATACCATCTGGACAATACTTGCTACCAGCAAAGATAATAAAACAATAGGGGAAATATATTTCCATGTATAGTAATAGAACTGATTTGGTGAAAAGCCAAGCATATCTTTTAAATCTTCCATAAATCTGGAAAACAGGAGAAATGGTTATTAATTCAAAAGCTATTTTAGTCTTTTCCCAAAATTCTAGTTTCCAATGAATAGCCACATGGATATTCTGAGAGTTGTCACCCTAACATACTGTATATGAAAGACTAAAACATATGAATTAAAGCAAAACATTCTAGTTAATTTAAAATTTAAAAATATTAACAATGACATATACCTTTCCCATTAAATATATAGTATATGTGGATAATTTCAAAAACACAGTGCTACCTTCACAAATATGCTTCTTATCTAAGTGTTCTTTATGATGCCTGGCATAAGACATAGGAAATTATGTCACTGTGTCTCATAATTAACTCATCAACTCCAGCACAAATGTTTGCCAGCTATTATGGTAGTTTCCTGAAGGAAGCTTTAAATATCCAGAAACCAAGCACTAAGTATATTTGAATGGAATGTAACCTCCATGCAAATTTGTTCAATAAATAGCCCTTTCTGACAATTGTGATGGGTAACAAGGTCAACAAATGCAGTATATATCTAGTACAGTTTTAACACTATCTTAAAGAATAATGTACCAAAGATCAGAAGAACATAAAAGTGAACTTCCATTATCAAGAACTACCCATGACCAGCTCAACCTTTCTCCAAATTGTATTCTGGATTGTAACACAATTCCATGAAAGATTAATGAAAGCCAGTTGGTCAGAGTCTAATACTTTTCGCTTTCAAAATAAGAAACATAAAAGAGCTCTGATTTCCGGTTTGCTAGCCTTTGGCGGCGGCAGGGATTTGCAACCGTGCGATCCCTGCTGCGTTCGCCGCCAAGGTTCCCCCGATCCATTTGGATCTGGGGGATATAGCTGCCCCGTAGAGGCAGCTGAAGATAGGGGGGATCCGGCAAGGGGTTTGGGGGTGCCGCAAACCCCTCCCCAGCCGGCTAAACTCCCTTTTCCGAGGCGGAGGAACGGCGGTCAGTAATGGCCGCCACGAAGAAAGCTGCAGCCGGGTAAGAAAGTGCAGGAGGGAGAAAGCTGGAGAAAGTGAAAGGTGCTTTTAACCGGGACAAGACAGGAGAAAGTGATTTGGAACCTTGAAAGCTGTTAAGGATATATTGTTCCTTGTGAGAGTCACAAGCTGCGAATACCCTAAAGGGGAAAGTTTTTTTTTCTTTGTTCTACTCTCCTTCCTAAAGTGACAGCGGGAAAAAAAATCTTTTTGGCTGTGAGTGGGAAGGGAGAGTGAAAAAAAAATCAGAGCAAAATTTGAAAATAAGGAGAAGATTGCCTAGAATTACAAAGAGTTTAAAAACTTCCAAAAATATATTTGAAAAGGATTTGTGATTACTTTAACCTCAGAAAGAAAAAGTGAAGAAGAAGAAGGTATTTAAAAGAAACAGTCTGTTTGGATTGTTTGGTGATTTTGGAACCTTTGGAAATTATTTCTGATTAAATCATCTGGGTGGTTGTTTGGAAAAACTTTTTCTCTACACAATGGCATCACCTGTGGATGGATTGGAACTTATATATCAAAAATATGAAAGAGAAAAACAAGGAGGGGAATATGGACTTGGCACTATTTTTCAATACTTAGAAATGGCGGTTTATATTTATGCGAAGCAGAATGAGGATGATGGGGACAAAGAAGAAGAAGAAGCCATCTTTGATGAAAAAAGGACTTTGATTGGAGACGGGAAAAAGCAAGAGAAAAAGGAAAAGAGATCTTTAAGATCTGAAAAAACATCCCAAAAAGAGAAGAATAAGGTGAAAAAGGGACATTATGTTAAGAAACAACAGAAAGGGGGAAAGCAGAATAAAAGGGAGATGGAGAGACAAGGGGTTAAAGAGGACAAGGAGAAGAAGAAGCAAGGGAGAAAGGAAGGGATGAGAAGCTCTAATGGTGGGGAGCAAGATATTAAGAAGCAAAAGTTTTTCAGAGATAATGGATAGATCTTATTGTTAATGGGATTCTAGAAAGGTACATAAGATTGCATTTTTATATCTGTATTTAGAAGTAATTATAGAAAATTAGAAATAATATGTAGCTTAAAATATGATCTAACATAAATAAGTGAAATTTTTGTTAAGAAAAAGAGAGTACTGTAATGAAATATGATTCAAGATTGTGATGTGGGGGGTAATAATCGTGGAAAGCATAAGTGTTCCCACAAAGGCATGATATTCAATTGAAATGGATAAAATGTTTAAGATATAAATGATTGTTAAAATTAATGATTAGAACATGGTATACTAGCAAAATCTTTTGTGAAATGAGATTTGAAGTAGAAGAAGGAGGAACATTTCAACGAAATATTGAGCTATAATATGTGATGTTGGGGGGGGATAATTATGGAAAATAGGGCTCTCATAAAAGTATGTGATTTAATTGAAAAGTAATGAGTTAAATGTCTAAGATATGAATGAATATCAATACTAATGAATAGATTTGTATTATTTTTGATAATATAGTATAATTTTAGAATGTACCAGACAGAATCCCAATGTATGTTATGTATTTTATATTAGGTATTATAAATATAAGGGAAAAAGATAAAGGCATCATACTCCATATAGTGTACAGGAGAAGTATTTCTTCTTTTTTTTAAAGAAGAAAAATAAATGATTGGCTGGAATAGAACAGACAAAGAATAATAAATATTAGGATATGAATTGAGAGGAGGGGAAAAAAAATAAAATAAAATTGAGAAAATTTAAAGGAGAGGAGAAGTTATATAGAAAATTGAAAATGTTAATAACATATGAAATGGTATGTAAAATGAATATGAAACTGAACTTGTGTCTGTACCAAGAGTTTTAACCCGGGACTAAGCAACTTTCAGAAAGGAGATTTTTTATGTTTTTATGTTTTGTGTTTATGTGTATTTATGTATTGTTTGTCTTGAAAATAAAACTTGTTGTTTTTTTTAAAAAAAAAAAGAAACATAAAAGAGCTCTCTGTGAAATGGACAAGGGTGTGGGTGTGGTAAGATTGTCTCGATTCTATAGGTTGACAGTTTGTGTGTTGCTTTTTGCATGCTATTTCTCCCATTATCTTTTCTACATTTCAAAATATTTCTGGATGAAAAAGGCAACAAGACAACTTTTGGTAAGTATTACTAATTTAATTGGCCTCTCTTTATTATACTTGACAAACTCATGTCAATTAGTGATATATATCTTCAATATAAGTTGGGCTAGAATTGAGTAATATATTAGAGAGACAACTACATACAAGCTTTGTTTCAATAAATCTATGTAATGTTGGTCTTGCAAACAGTTGACTTCTATGGTATTTGTGCCTACCAGAGACAATGATCCTTAGAGGGAATAAAATGTGTTCTTTATTCTCTCATTTTCCCTGCCTTCTGCCACCTTCTACTCACTCCCATAAACAGGACAATCCTGCCCTTTAGAACAAAATTTCAACCTTCAGAATTATTAGTAGTGTTGCATATTAAAGAATGTAGTATGTGCACTTACTTGTCTATTCCATAAACGTAACTCATTGCAATATTCTCCAAAATGACCACAATAAGTAGAGGCAGTGTAGCAGAGTAGTCATCAAACATTGTTACAAAGTAATTACCAGATCGCTGCACAAATATGAGACCAATGCAGAATGCTAGAAGACAGCAAGTGACTAAAAGAAAACAGAAAGAAAAGAAAGTGTAGAGGTTGTATATCCATTAATCCCTTTGATATTATTGTCATTATTTCTTTCTGAGATGCAACTACACCTTGGCTATTTTTCTTTTTGTTTATCCCATTAGGATAACAAGACTTATGATCATTTTGCCCACACAACCATTGCAGCATCCCCAATGGCCACGTGATCAAAAGTCAGACACTTGGCAACTGACCCATATTTATGATGGTTGCACTGTCCCAGGGCCATGTGATCACCTTTTGCGACCAACTGACAAGCAAAGTCAATGGAGAAGCCAGATTCACTTAACAACCATATTATAACTAAATAACTGCAATGGTTCATTTAACAACTGTGGCGAGAATGGTGGTAAAAGAGGGCAAAAATTAATAACTGTCTCCCTTAGCAGCAGAAATTTTGGGCTTCATTGTGGTCATAAGTCAAGGATTACCTGTATTTATTTTTAAACCCTATTATCTGTTCTGAGTGTTTATCTCAGTAGAAACACTCAGAGAAAACCAGTAAAATAACAGTAATATAATTTAGGCACTATTATGCTTAGAAACACCTTTGGCCTTATCGGATAATATCTAGAGTGATCTTTATTGAAAATAATACTTATGATCTCCATAAGTATTCTTAGAATATATAATTATGAGTCACCACAGAGGCTATGTTTACTTGCTCAGAAAAAAAGGGGATTTTTTTTCCTGTTGATATCTGTCATGTCAGCTATATTTTAATTAGGAAATTTCCTAGAGCACCTATTTTTAAGAGCACTTATAACAAGCAATCAACATCACAAATGCACCTATCCACCAAAAAGGATACCTACATTTGTGCTAAATACTTGGAAAAACTGGTTCTAATATTTAAAATTTCAATGGAAGAGTACTAATGTTAAAAAAAGAGAAATTTGCATAAGATGTGTGAAGAAAAAAAAGACAAAATTCTGTTTTAAAAGAAAGATCGTAGGATTGTGTGATAAGCTATCTTCAAAAATTGGATTCATGCTATCCTATAGGAAACTTCTTTATCCAAAAAGAGTCTGTGACACTTTAAAAGATTCAGTGCCGCTCACAAAGTTAGTTGGATGACTTGAGTCATTTTCTCTCAGCTCTAGAAAGACGACAATGGCAAATAACTTCTGAAAAACCTTGTAGAGGAAACTTTAAGGACTTCTCTAGGCAGTCACGCGGAGTGAGCCCTTACTCAGAGGCGTACTCATTTGCATACATAAAGAAACGTTGATTTTTATACTAATTCCAAAGCACCTCTTCATGGCCAGCCATGGTAACAATCAAGCAGGTCTAAATGTTCAGAACAAGGATTAACAGAACCTAAAAGTATGTTAAATAATTCCCATATGAATAATTTGACTTTCTGAAATTCCCCTTTTGTCTTCAAGCAGCTGTTCCATATTTGAGATGGACTATTCCATCCTCATAGGAAGTGTTCTATTACTGTTCTGACCTTGCTAGTAAATGCTAGTATGAGCACTTCCTTTGAAACCAGAACAGCCTATTGAAAATGTTGCACTTGAAATGCTTTGCACACCTCTAATAAAATACATGTGGCTGTCTGTTGACAGAATCACATCAATCATCAAAGGGAGGCAATTTTATCTCTGCCCTGCAGTAACTGGCACATGCTTCTAATCTTTTCTGAACAGTCCTGTGATAGGAAGGGTTTCAAAGAAGAGTAAAAGCACCTTTTTTACTGGTAAAAAGCATTCCATTAATATAAAAACAGTTTAGGAGGCTACTTTGTAGAGGCCATTTTCTTGTAGACAACTTCAAATACAAAGAAAGAAATGTATGCCAACTCACCAGTCAGAATTTCTTTTCTCACTTTGAAGGTATCAACTAGAGGTGTAGTGATTCCTTCAATTGTTCCAAACATGCTGCCAAGCCCTAGATTTACCAGCATCAGGAAAAACATCACTGACCAGAAAGGAGAAGCAGGGAAGTGCGTCATGGCTTCAGTGAAGGCAATGAAAGCTAAACCAGTTCCTTGAACAGCCTGTCAAGGAGAAATCTCAGTGATTAAAATTGGTCAAGAAGAGGAAGTTTGAAAAGAAAGTAGAGACACTGAAACACACTTAGTGAAGAGAACCAGGAATGGATGCTACTGCTTAGAGCAGTTATGACAGCTAAACTGAATCAGATGATAGTCTGATTATTGTTTTATTCCAAGAGTTTTCTTTGTTCATTACTGCCATAAGCCTGACATAATGGTTCATCCCACTTTCATTGGCAGAGGAAGTGTGCTGGGGGTCCTGTCGACCTGATTATTCTGGCTGGCGGGATCCAGGAGGAAGGCCTTCTCTGCTGTTGCTCTTGCCATGTGGAATCAATGTGAGGTGAGTCCCAACAGCTCCTTTCATAAGGACCTAAAGATGTAACTCTGCCAATTGGCTTGGGGCCCCAATGGTGAATAGCACAGTGGAGGTGTTTGATCAAATAACCACAGATTCCAGCACCTCTACTCCTCCCCCACCTTCCCCATATTCCTTACAGTTTAATGTTTGATTTATTTATGTTTTAATGTATATGTGTAGATATATATTTATGACTGTAAACTGCCCTGAGTTGCCCTATGGTAAGATGGGTGCCAATAAATTTTAGTAAAAAATAAGTAAATAAACAAATAAATAAATATAAGCCCCTAATGGCTTACTGCATTGAAAAATTAATGTACCAGCTATGGATTTTCTGTGTTCCTTAACATCAGCAGTAAATTGTTCCAATTATGAAGTGGATAGGTATGGGAATGGATAAAACATAGACAAGGAAACTTGAGGCAAAGTTTTGATTTAGTACATTCCTTGGAAATGAAAAGCAAAGCTATTCTCAAAGGGCTAGAGGCTTATTAAAACAATTGGTCATATGTAAACTTTGTATCATGGATTGAATTATCAGTCTAACCTTATTAAGTTCATCTTGAATTTGACATGGTTTCAAACCCAGAGGAAATTCATCTTCTTTAACTTTCTGAATGATATCATAAATCAGATTATAATCCTCTGCTGTAATACTTGATAAATTAATATGATGAGGTATGATAGCCTGGCTGAGATTTCCACTATTCAGAAGGCTGATAATTTGTTGGGAATTTCTACAAAACAAACACAAAAACGCAAAGGCATACAATCACACAAAAGAATAAGAATGGAAATTCCCAAGAGAAATATTCTACAAAAATTAATAAATAAATATTCATACTGGACAATGCATTTCTCATTTATGATGTTTGCTTTGAAGCCCAGAACAGCAAACACCACTAAAGTTGCCAGCACAGAAGTGAAAAAATTGATGAAGGACACCAGAACAGCATCGAAATGGCAGTTGTTGTCTCTCTTGTTGTAGCTTGAAAAGGCAATGACTCCACCAAATCCAAGTCCTAAGGCAAAGAACACCTGAGTAGCAGCTTCTCTCCAGACATTAGGCTCCAGCATTATTTCAAGCTGTTTGAAATCAGATACAATATAAGTCAACTATAAAATGCAGCATTTCTGTTAAACAGAGGCAACAAATAATCAGGAAACATTCTAAATATCACTTTCCAGTGATAACACACAGTTCAGCCCAATTTGATAATGATCAGTATTTGTCAACCTCAGAAGTTTTAAGATAGGTGAACTTCAACTCCCAGAATTCACCAGCTAGCAAGAAGAATTCTGGGACAAAGTCCACACATCTTAAAGTTAAGTTTGACAAACAAACACTGCACTAGATAATCAAGAGTATATTCTGTCCTCTATTTGTTTTGAAAAATAGCTAAAACATATTCCAAATGTTACATAAAGCTAACATTAAAAATTTGCCTAGTGTTTTCCATTTACATATATAAAAATTCCAATAATACTGTCAATATGGTTCTTAAGGATAACTGGAATTTGCCCAGAGAAATAACAAAGAACAATCCAGCAGAATTAAATTGATAAAAGACTGATTTGAATTATATATTATTAATTGCTGCTTAATCTCCAAATCAAAATCACAGTAAAATTATGATTCCTATATAAAGAAGAAAATCTTTTTCAGGATTTTGAGAAAAATGTGGTTTTAATATATGAAAGATTTATTCAACAATATGTGTAACATTTCTTGAAAACCCAAGATTTGGGGAATTTTTAAAATTATTTTTCACTTTTATATCAATTATAGAAAGTACAGACCTTGGACAGACCTTGAACGGAAATGTAAATTTTACTTTGTGAAAACAGAACAACTCATTAGCTAAAGGTAAAGCAGGACTTATGGCCACACATCTGTGCCTGTCAAATCTGATGAACGTGTTATTAGTTCGATGGTGTTTATTCCACTGAAAGCAGATCTAAGATCACAGCTTATGGAATTTGACGTATGCCAAATGTCAGTAGTATTATCTAGCAAACAGAAATTTTAAAGTAGCCCATTATTTCAGTATTCTTTTTGAACATAATGCATTCTTTTAATAAAAGCAAATTCAAATATTTTTCCAAGCTAATAGAGCTCTAAAAATGCACATTTCAATAATAGGAAATGCTTTCTATCTAAATACTTATATTGAGATTTATCACATGTGAACTAATCTTTCCAAGTTGACATACCATAGTTGGATCACTAGATGGCACTATATGCCCAATTTTTATTCTCACTTTCCAATTGCTTTTAATGCTGTTTTGAGTCATGTAATCTTACCCTAGAAAAATTCTTTCTAGTTTTATTTTCCCCCTCAACATGTCAGTAATCACATTTCTCTGAGTTTTGGGGTTCAAGTATTGCTTTTTTTACTCATTATTTGATGAAAAATGAATTTATGGACTTAAGGATGCAACTATATGTTCACTTCCTTAGAAATTGCAATTATAATTACCTCTAATAGGATGGAGGATTAACAGGTGTTATCAGTGAAAAAGCATCAATTTTGCCACAGATAGAATTATACTAGTCTTTGACCAGAATAAAGATTTGATTTGACTCAAGTAGGTTGGCAAAGACCTGAAATCCAAGGGACTGGCTGCTTGTCAATGTAGACAATATTGAACTAAGAATGGCTCAGAATTTACTTTTATAGAAGCATTTCATATAGTGAAAATACTGGGATGGTAGCTCAGTTCATTGCAACCATTATAAATTATCAGATATGACAATGAACTGCAAGTTTATAACACAGAATTTTCTTAGACTTGATATAGCTCTGTTAAATGAAGCATCTGATTTAAAGCTGAAATACATGGAAATAGCCATAATGATTCAAAATATTCCATTTATTGTAATTGAAACAAAAAAATTGTCAGACTGGCCCCTCCTATATTATAGATGTCACCTATTCCAGCACTCAAAAAAACAAGCAATGAAGGCTTTATTGTACACCTCTGATTTAGTGAAACATATTGTGTTCTATCCTAAAAGTATTTTTTCAAGAGGCAACTGGACTTTCTGATTTTTCTTTGAAGACGTTTCGCTTCTCATCCAAGAAGCTTCTTCAGAGCTGAAGAAACTTCTTGGATGAGAAGCAAAATATCTTCAAAAGAACCAGAAAGTCCAGTTGCCTCTTGAAAAAGCACCTTTGGGACAACCATGACCTGGATAACTGACAATCTCCCTAGACAAGGGCTGTCAAACTCCCGGTCTGCAGGCCGGATGCATCACATAATAGCCATGCCCATGTCTAGTTTAGGAAAGGGGGGAAAAGGCCTGATACGTCATGTGACATTGCTGTGACAATGTAAGTTTGACACCCCTGCCCTAGTCAAATGGTGTTCTGCATGGGAAGAAACCTGACTTTAAAATAATAGGTAGTTGAGAAAAATCCAGCCAAATTATTGCTTCCAAATTCTGAGGAGATATTCAGCTCCTACCTCCCTGTATATCTGGCAAGGCAACTGATCTGGTTAAGGTAAGTGATGGGCATAAAGGAGGGAAATAAATAACTGTTGGCAGCAGAAGATGAAGAAGATTACTGCAAAAATATTTAATACAAGGGATATTTGTATCTGACTGTTCTCAAAATGATTATTACATGTCTAAACAAGCTGCTCATCTAAAATGTACAATCACTGAGGGTCATATATAAAGGGATTACATAAATCTTAGTTCTTTCCAACTGCTGTTTCAGACTTCCCGGGTGACTTTTCCTAAATCTTTTCATCATTCTCTGGTTTACTTTATAATTATTACATTTTGAATAATGCTTCCAAGATTCTGCTACAACTTAGTGTTCAAGATAGATTTGTAATTGTCTTGTACAAATCAGATGTATACATTGCAACATGTTAATCACTTTTCAAATGTGTACTAAGATAATTTAGATTATGTAATAGCTGCAGCTGTGAAGGTCTTCAAAGGGGGCATTTTGCTTTGATCAAAATTTGATTGAAGTGCCCATTTGAAGTGGTACAACAGAATAAAAAAGCATTTTCTTTTAAATGTTGGGTTATCCTGGTTTGGGCAGAGTTAGTTAATTGTTCAAGTTGACGCATCACTTTGAATCGGATTGCTGTAGCCTTGAAGCTATTCCCCAATGTGGAGTTGGGCCACTCCTCACAGCTTTATTAAATATCTTCCTTTAAGCTTTCACTCCTTAACCCTATGAAAGAGAACGGGGCATACTGCTGAGTCCTATCTCCTTCTCCACATTTGGATCAATCCATGCATTAGAACACAAATACTGAAAAGGGAATCAGATGAGGGTATATGTGTGTCAAGGATTTATTTATTTAATTTTGAAACTTACATTATAAGAGTAACATAAATTTGTTATCCTGTTCCAGGCTAAGCTATCTTCTTTTCTTTCATCAAGCACGCCAATACAATGTTTTGGGTCCCTTTCTTACTGCTGTAAACTCAAACCACTGAAAGTGAGTATGAATCAAGAATCAAGGACAATACCTATTAGATGGAAAAGTCCTAATCCTGAGAGTGATAATGTAGTTTAAAAACATAATAATAATGACTTTATATATTTGAGCTAGAACTATCTTCCACAGCACATGTATCCAAAAGCAGTAGACTTCTAACTGATTACAAGTTTATTAAAGCTATTGAAAGGTAAATAGTAAGTGATATCAGAAGCGATCAAGCATTACCTTTGGAGTAAACATATGACGAATCCCATCCAGTGAACCTTTTAAAAGCAGCCCTCTGATTAGAAAGCACAGAAGTACGACATAAGGGAAAAGAGAGCTAAAGTACATTACCTGAAAGATATTAAAAGCAAATCATTTTAAAAACAAAAGAAACTTTCTCAACCATCCTGCCCTGACTGACTGTGCATAAAAATGGGTGGAACTCTGAAATCAACCAATTATACTTTCTGGATGTGCTACTACTGTGTTCATCCAGGAGAAAATCTACATGATCACTAGGAGTCAACGCCAATGGCACCAACATTTTTGCTCATTTTGCTTGATTATTTGCTTCCCCAGCATGGTTAATTAGGTGATTAATTTTAATAATTCTATTATAGCTCTCTTTTCCACTCTTTCTATCTTCTTCAAATAAAGCCATGTTATCTTCTATACTAGTGGGGGCTTCTATTCTGAGCCCCAATTGCTCAGTGGTCTCATTTTACATCAGCTCCAATCTTCCTTCAGTGATGCAAAACTGTTCAGCTCTGTCTGTTCACTCAGAGTTCCCTTAAAAGATTGTAAGTCTGTCTGAGTGATCTTTTTCTTGCTGTTAAGAGTCTTCCATACGATTATATCACAAATGTTTGATACTTGAACTTACTGTTTCCCTATTTCTCGGATTTAGTCAAAATCAAATTAATAAAGCAAACTGTGCTCAAAAATAGAGCTACTAAATCCACTCCATTCTTTTTAATTATGTGCTGAGATGTAATTATAAGTATTATTCATAGCAAATGAAAACAGATCAAGGTTCTCATGCCATGATAATCCTTTCTTTTATTCAGAGATGGTTTTTGTTTTTAGCAGACTATAATTTAAAAATTATTATACCAACATTTTTCTACTTGAAAGGATAAAGAAACATACACACAATGAGTCATATCTTCTAGCAAACCTTGGTAAAATAGGCAAAGGGGTGTGGTGAATAAGAACATAGGTGGTAATACTCACTTTGCCTGAAGACTGGATGCCTTTAATCATTGCCAGGCACACCATAACCCATGCAGCTAACAAGCAGATGGTCATTTTCCAATTCAGACCTCCACTCTCAGATATAGAATTAGAAATATTGAGTGCTTCTCTGTACCAGTAATATGTTGTAGCTGAGCTTTTTTCACATTCTGGCTCCACAACTGAGGAGAGAGGAGAGGATTAACTTCAATTAGAAAATAATACAAAATTATTTGTAGTAGTCAAAAGCCTTAAGGCAATTGCTGCAATTTGCTCTTCTATATTTTGGAAATATTTAGATATTTACCTTTGAGAACTCAGAAATGTGAGCCAAACTATAAATATTTTGTTGGCATGTTGTTCTAAACCTCTAAAATGCCAATAATTACAGTTAATCCCATATTGTCTTCAAAGCAGTTCAAGACTTTTTAAATGAACACCATGTCAAACTCTTTCTTCCAATTTACCAGATGGCTTCTTCTCCTATGCAAAAGGTGTTTATTTTCCTCCACTAGTCTCATATTTTTTTATATTTTGTTTCTGTTGGTGATATTTTCAGCTTTAACTCTCTGTCTCTGCTTCTTCATCTAGGAAGAAGGCCCCAGTTTATTTCTTGGTGTCTTCTCTTGGATTTATTGAGGTGTTGGAAGGGGTAGTAGCCATGGCCACTTTTTAATTATCTTTTAACTATGGTAACTGACAAGAGCTCTACATCTCATAGCTACAAGAGCCCTGCACCTCATTCAGAACAATTGTTTTTCCCTTCACTTGAATGAGAACAATGAAAGGGATACAGTGCTATTTTAAAAAGTAGCTGTGAAATAATCCAGATTCAAAGGGAAAAATAAGATTCAAAAAGTATTAAGTGCCCATGTGAAACCTGTTGGAAATACCTTAAACCAAACACAGTGGGGGGGGCGGGTTCCTAATTTCCATGGCAGCTACAAAGCCAAGTGCTTAAAAATATTGTTTTTTAAGGTATTCTAATACCTAAAAGCTGGAGACCTGAGTGCATCAGGACAAGGTGAGTTCCGTCCTCACCCCAGCTGCTGTCAAACTAGTAGTTTGAAAACATGCAAACACAAGCAGATAAATAGGTATCACTTTGATGGGAAGGTAACAACTTTTGTGATGTCATGCTGGTCACATGACCATGGAATGTCTTCAGACAGGCTCCTGGCTCAATGGCCTGGAAATGGAAATGAACACTGCCCCTTATAGTTGTCAACAAACTAGAAGAATAAAATGTGGAGGAACTTCTTTAACCAGGAAACAGTGGTCCAAAGTCACTAAATGGGAGTTGATTTCAAGTTGGGTCTCTCTGATCCTACTTCAGCACATTAATTCAACATACTGTATTTCAATATGTGATGGATGATGAAGCTATTGGACAACATGCTGCAGTGCCTTCTCTAATCCGCCAGCCAATTACAAACAGACATGTCTCATCTAACTGGCTTCTCCAGCTCTTAGTCATTCTTCTGATACTTAATGATGGGATACAGGGATTGATTAAAAAAAATAGTTTTATTGTAAAACTAATAATGGTGATGGGAGAAATCAAATTTATTTAACAATGCTACCTGATCGGAATATTGTGAACCAAATTATCTAGGCCTATTTATTTTTCATTTTGTTCTTTATTTTTTAAAACAAGATATCTTTTACAAGACGTCAGTAAAAAGTGCATTATTTAAAAGAGAGAGAAAAAACAACACATTACTACATTTAACACTTACAGGTATGTGACGAATTTTTCACCAAGGGACACTGATCCCATGGCAATGGATGCTGAAAGGATTGAGAAAAGTAAAACAAACTCCATCCAATGATGACATTGTAATACAGGGCCACAAAAAAGCATACCTGTGAAAGAAGCAAACATTTAAAATACAGTTTTCATAAATGCACATTAGTTCTGTGCATGTTTCAGAAGAACTGCTCCAGTGCATAGCACTTTTCTTAAAGCTAACATATCCACGCTGTTCCTTCTACTGAACAGATCCGCTCTGGGTTGGCTGTTTTTGGCAATCCCTGTGAAGTCTCCAAACTCCTCTTATTGAGGATGTGCCACATGTCTTAGAAGAACATTTATACCTTTTTCAGTCATTGGTTAGAGCTGGGCATAGGAAAAGGACAATCCTGCTTGATTTATCTTTGTTGGGGACTTAGTTGACACCCCTCCTACTCCTGTTTTCCATTTATCAGCCTTGGATACCATTGCAATGGCATCTTTCTGGACTGCCTGAACCTGATCAGGGATTGGAGTCATTGTTTTTCAGTGGTTCATTAATGAGCAATTTCAGTCAGTGGCAAGGCAGAAGAGATTAATTCAGTGGCCACTCTTTTGTGAGTACCTCAAGGTTTGGTCCAATCTCCACTGTTTTTTAATATCATTACAAAGCCACTGGGAAAGCTACTGTCAGTTAGGGGATGAAGTATAATCAATATGCAGGTGAAATTCAACTATGCTTTGCCATCCCAGAGATGGCAGAGATACCATTAAAGATAAATTCCCAAAGACTGTTGATTTGGAGGGGAAGAAACAGGTTAAATGGGAACCCATGTAACACAAAACTGATATTTGTTTCCTGTCATACTTGACAAAGAAGCGGTATCTCTCAAAGAACAATTCTATGATTAGGAGTTCTCTTAGATGCAAGGCTACTGTTTAATAAGTAAGTGGAAAGTAAGTGGAAAGTTTAATAAGTAAGTGGAAAGTGGTAGCTGTTGGACAATTCCTTGGCTCTGGATGGTGCAGTAGTTACAGTCCTATATGGAACAGAAAGATGTCATAATAGTGACTCATGTCCTTATCAAAATATATATATATATATATATATCTCAGACAGCCCATAACTATGTTAGGTTTTCATAGACCCATTAAGCTGGGAGAGTGGCTCCAACAGATCCCAGGAATGACATCAGAGCTTTCTCTAGAACAGAGGTCTCCAACCTTGGCAACTTTAAGCAAAACTGGCTGAGGAATTCTGGGAATTGAAGTCCACAAGTCTTAAAGTTGCCAAGATTGGAGACCCCTGCTCTAGAAGAGTGCAGTAATAGGAGGAGCTAAGATCCTGCACACAACCCTCAAACTTCTTAGCTCTCTGGTTAGGTTTTAATATTAATTAAAATACAGGAGTATTTTGAAGGTCTGCAAGTTTTTCTGAGTCAGACATGAATGGAGGTAGCTTTGCTATAAGTCTAGCAAAACAAACACTTGGATCATTGCAATGCAATTTATGTGAACTATATTTGATACAGAGTGCAGCAGCCTGTTGGATGGATGATACTCCCCACCATGAGCATATGACCTGCATTGCAGCTCACAGACAAATCAGAGACTAGCAGGTTTCTGTATCAATTCAAAGTGATGCTTTTGTTTTAATTTAAGTGCCCTTCAGAACTGCTGTTCCCAATTAGAATAATCTATCCAATACCACGCCGAAAGAGGAGACGAGGTAAACAAGCGGGAATTTTAAACAGACTAAGGAACAGGGGGGAAAAATTTCTCTCCCTTCAATCTTTCTGACTAATTTACTCTCACTGGCTAACAAGATGGATGAAATTCATCTCTTAAATAGATGGAATTCTGATTTTCATAATGTAGCTGTTCTTTGTTTTACTGAAACCTGGCTTAATCGACAAATTCATGGGGATAACAGTATATACATCCCAGGATTTCAGACATTTAGATCAGACAGAATTGAAGAGATACCAGGGTGGAGGATTATGTTTATATATCAACAACAGCTGGTCTCAGGATATAACTATAATATATAAGTTTTGTGATGAAAACTTAGAGTCTTTACACATCAACTGCAAGCCATTTTACTCTCCACGTGAGTTCTCCTCATTTCTCCTAATAGCTGTGTATGTTCCTCCACAAGCCTGTGTAAACAAGGCATTACGAACTCTTGCTGATCAAATTATGGAGGCTGAAGCCAAACACCTAGGTTCCCTTCCCATCATTTTAGGAGATTTCAATCAAGCAAATTTAAGGAAAGAGCTCTCAAAATATTTCCAGCATGTAAACTGTCCCACCAGAGGCAAAAATACTTTAGACAACTGCTACACAACAGTAAAAGATGCTTATAGGTCTTTACCACGAGCAGCTGTGGGACACTTTGACCACTGTATGATTCACCTTGTACCTGCCTACAGACAAAGACTTAAAACCATTAAACCAACAATTAAATCAGTGAAGACTTGATGAGGCAAAGCTGAAACTCCAGGCCTGCCTTGATTGCACTGATTGGAATGTTTTTGAAGATGCCTCTGCAGACCTAGATGAGCTCACAGATACTGTAACATCATATGTTAGCTTCTGTGAAGACTTATGTGTACCAACAAGGAACCTGAAAATATATAGTAACAATAAACCTTGGTTCACAGCTAAACTTAAGCAGCTATGTCGTTCCAAAGAGGAAGCCTTCAGAAAAGGTGACAGAATGCTATACAACCAGGCCAGAAACATATTAACAAGAGAGATCAGAGCAGCAAAAAGAAGCTACTCTGAAAAGTTAAAGAATCAATTCTCAACAAATGAACCAGAAAACATGTGGAAAACTCTTAAAAACATCACTGGCTTCAGCAAACCTCCTTCCTAGGCAGAAGGAAATCAACAACTAGCAGATGACCTGAATGTGTTTTACTGCAGGTTTGAAAAGAAACTACAGCCACCTATCTTCACAACCCACATCTCAAACACACCAACAACAGCCAAGCCTCCTACAACTGGCCCCAATCCATTGGGCTCACAACCTCTGGTGATCACAGAAAAAGAAGTACAAGATCTATTACACAGACAAAAGCCAGGAAAAGCACCAGGGCCAGACAAGATAATTCCTTCTTGCTTAAAAGTCTGTGCTGACCAATTGGCCCCCATCTTCACCCGAATCTTCAATAGATCACTAGAGATGTGCTATGTTCCTTCCTGCTTCAAATGTTCTACCATCATCCCAGTGCCAAAGAAGCCCTCCATCAAGGAACTGAATGACTACAGACCAGTTGCTCTATCATCTGTAGTAATGAAAATCTTTGAAAGGCTTGTGCTGTCCCACCTGAAAACCATCATGGATCCGTTGTTAGATCCCATGCAGTTTGCCTACCGAGCAAACAGATCGACAGATGATGCTGTTAACATGGCTCTGCATTACATCCTACAACACCTTGAATCTCCAAATACCTACGCAAGGGTCCTCTTTGTAGACTTCAGTTCAGCATTCAATACCATCATTCCAGACACTCTTCTAAGTAAATTAAACCAACTAGCGGTACCTGAACACACTTGTAAGTGGATCATAATGTTCCTAACAGACAGGAAGCAGCAGGTGAAGCTAGGCGGAATCACATCCGATACCTGTACAATCAGCACAGGGCCCCCCCAAGGCTGTGTGCTATCTCCACTTCTCTTCTCCCTATATACCAATGACTGTATCTCAAATGATCCATCTGTTAAAATACTAAAGTTTGCTGATGACACAACAGTGATTGGTCTCATTCAAGACAATGATGAATCTGCATACAGACAGGAGGTTATACAACTTACCCCGTGGTGTAACCGGAACGATCTGGAACTGAACACACTCAAAACCATAGAAATGGTGGTAGACTTTAGAAGAAACCCTCCCATACTACCACTTCTTACAATACTAGACAACACAGTATCAACAGTAGAGATCTTCAAATTTCTAGTTTCTACTACATCACATGACCTAAAATGGACACCTAACATCAAAAACATCATCAAAAAAGCACAACAAAGAATGTTCTTTCTGTGCCAACTCAGAAAGCTCAAACTGCCCAAGGAGCTGCTGATACAGTTCTACAGAGGAATTATTGAGTCTATCATCTGCACCTCTATAACTGTCTGGTTTGGTTCTGAAAATATTTACAGACCCCTCACATCCCGGACATAAACTGTTTAAACTCCTTCCCTCAAAACGACGGCCTAGAGCACTGCACACCAGAGCAACTAGACACAAGAACAGTTTTTTCCTGAAAGCCATCACTCTGCTAAACAAATGATTCCCTCAACACTGTTCAACTATTTACAAAGTGTACACTACTATTACTGTTAATCTTCTCATCACTCCTTGTCACCCATCCCCTCCGACTTGTGATTGTAGGACTGTAACTTTGTTGCTTGTATCCGTACAATTTATATTGACTGTTTCCTAATATGATTTGATTGTTGATTGTACCCTATGACTATCATTAAGTGTTATACGTTATGATTCTTGATTCTTAATGAATGTACCTTTTCTTTATGTATACTGAGAGTATTTACACCAAGGCAAATTCCTTGTGTGCCCAATCACACTTGGCCAATAAAGTATTCTATTCTATTCTTGTCTATTCTAAAAGAACTGCCAGTGAAGTCCTTTTTTTTCGTGTGTGTGTGTGTGTGTGTGTGTTAAGGGTATTACAAAATCAGTTTTCATTATGGATAATTTACTCTTAACAGCCTGTCCCTAGAACCTAAATCTGACTTTTCCATGGAAGCCTTCTGGAAATATGTGGAGATTCTCAACCATTAAGGTTATAGTTGTCCCAAAGGTGCTTTTTCAAAAAGCAACTGAAAACTAACTCTTTGCTGTTATCTAGCATGTACAGTACTTGGGTTTTTTGCAGTCTAACTATGGAACCCTTAATCGTTCTGTTATTCATCAACCTAGCCCAATTTGTTTTCCAGGTTTTTATAGTTTTTAGGGAATCTATTTTTAAGCTAATGCAGTGCTTCCATTAAGGGCACAAAAGCCTTGAAAAATGATGAATCGGTTTGTAGAATAGTCAAGAATTGCAGTGTTTATACATGGCCCAATCATTTTTGAGTTCTCAGAAAGTCTATTAGGCTTTTTTCTTCCAGCACTACACATCCTGTTCTGACAGAGCTGCAAATACTTAAATCTCATTGTATTGTTCCCAGATAGATTCATCTCTTCAGCTATGTTCTGTGACTCAGTACATTTAGTCTGGATCAATTATCTCCTGAATTGATGAAGCAACAGGTCCAGTACAGATCAAGAGTAAACAGATTTCTTTTCCCAAGGATTGGCAGCCATGCCTCATGTATTTATATTTTTTGATTCCAAAAATTTCTCAGATCACTTCACCAAAACCTTGAAATAAAATGATAATTTTTGGTGAAATATTTTATTCTTTGTTTCAAAGCAACTTTTATCTGTAGTGTGCACATTTGTATATATGTTTGCGCATTGATATAACATATATTTGTATATATGTAAAATATATACACATATATGTATCTCTGTCAGACCCTGGTAATTTTGATCCTTTGTATTCTGGGAATATCATTTTGTTAACCTTTCACTTCTGCGGCTTCTTGAGGACTCATAAAAAAAAGCAAATGGGAAACAATGCTGTTTTTTCTCCAATGAGAAACAGCTAAAATGTGCCACCAGGTGACAAAACTGTACAGCATCTTTATCAGCTGAGACACTGAGATAGGCAGCATATAAATTTAATAAATAAATAATAAATTACAGGGTTATTTCAGGATTAGTTCATCTTGTGATTTTTGAATACAAGACTGATCATTTGACAGCAGAACAACTTAAATGTAAAAAGTGATTGATTCCCAGCCTGTTTATTAGGACAAGAAGGATGGTACACTATTTATTTATTTGTTTGTTTGTTTGTTTGTTTAGGATGTGGGCATGCTGCTACACATTCTGTTTGTTTCAGATTGTTCAGCCATATGGAGAAGATAGTACTCTGCATAGGGCATCACCACCTCTGCACTGCTAAAGCTTTGGAGAAGATATCAAATTCCCCAGGAAGAATAATGATTTTCTCCTACTTGATAGAAAGAAATTAAGTTTTACATTTCAATATGTCCTGATTTTTATCTCTTATAAAACCATAGAGATATAAAGAAGCTACTTAGGCTATTCAATACAATCCTGATCTGTGTAGGAATCCAAATTAAATTGTTCCATACAGATACAAACAATCTAGCTTCTGCCTGGACACACCCAAAGAATGAATCTCATCATTTCTTTGAATAATTCAACGAAGTTAGAACTGATACTACAAGCTTGACATCTTAAGATAGCAAAAAACCTGAACATTCCATTATGTATTAAGATTTGGGAAGTACGTATTCTGAAGTCACTTACTATGCAACTTGCAAATCCAATTCCACCAAGCTTGGGGCTGATATAATTCCATACTCCAATGCTCCCACGGCGGATTCTTTGACCCACTGAAAGCTCCAGGAAAAAAAGTGGTATTCCAATGATCAGCAGCAAGATTAAATAGGGCACAAGATAGGCACCTGTCAAACAGAGGATGAGTAATATTCATATATGGAACAATCTTTAGAACAAAGTCCATGTGATATTATGACATTAAAACATAGATGAACATATTTTATATAATTGTTTTCAAATGAAACCTAATTTTGCTATATTGTGGTTATATTTAGGGTCTTAAACAAAAATAATAATTCTCATCTACCTAACCATCTAACATTCATTATTTTTATAACATTTTTCTTCTTTAAAAATACAGGAGATGAGCAGGAAGGGAATAGATTTTTCTCCCTTCTTTTGCAGTATCAATTAGTACGTAAGTCTTCCTATATAGTTTGCATGCAGTGATTACAAGATAATTACATTGCACAGCAAACAACTTATCATATCAATAAATATCTCTGCTAGCTTCAGTGTTGAACAATTCATTAATTACATGAAATCTAGTAACTGTGAAGAGCAGTAGGAAGCTATTGATGGTCTCTTTTGCAACTGAAGGGAAAAGTGCATGTAGTTTGCCAGGTGGATGTTTATTTTCAAAAAATGGTGAAATAAATGCCAACTAAAAAGATTCAGTCATTTATTTGGTGGAGGAGAGAATACATAGTATTTTTAAAAAAAACAAATTAAATTAAAATGTTTAACAAACCTTATAACTGTAACTCTTAAAAATCTGACAAATTCATGAAGTTAATTATGAATATATCTATATCAGCAAGTAGTTCTTCTATCAAAAGGATTAATATTGCAATACAACATAAATACAATGAAGCTAACTTTTGAGTAAACAGAATTATTTTTCAAAAAAAAAAAGATAGATGTTAAGTCAGGCCCCATCTATAATGTTTTACATGATTTCTATCTCCCCCTTAGAACATATTACAGGACAGGGTAGCTATAACATCTCTATACACACACACACACACACACACACACACACACACACACACACATGCATGCATAATGCTTGTAATGGGCTCTCATAATTTTCATGTGAGGAACTTCAAAACTTTCACAGTATAAACCATGAAAGCCTCTGAATTACAATAAACTTTCTTTAGTTATTTAAAAGAAAAAAATATGTAATTGTGAGAGATATAAACATTCAGAGATCAAACCAGATAATGTTTTTCATACAAGTATTTAACATGCAAACTTTTAAAAATAAAAATGCAAATAACTGATATTGCATGGACCACTTATTATCAGTAGTTCAGCTGGCAATCACACAAGAGAGTTCAACATTTTCCACTGCTGAATTTCTGCTGAAAATTGCTCTTTTAAAATTGCTCTTTGCATTGATGAGAAAACTCCTATAGGCACCAGTGGGGCATTTTCTCACCATATAGTATCAACTACAGAGGTGAGATTTTTCTTAGGTCTTTAACATAAAACAATTTGCTTGCTCATCTCGAAGGTGCTTTTTTCAGGAGGCAACTGAATGTCTCTCTTTTCATCCAAGAAGTTTCTTCAACTCTGACTGGATGGTGGGAAATGGAAAGATTTATATTCCTTGTAGACAACTGGTCATTTGCATTCTTTTAGAGAGTCACTGAGAAACTTGGAGGTTTGTCTGTGTCCTCAGGGTCATCTGTGTAGTGAAAATGGGTGTGGACCCTTGTTGGCTGCAGGATGTTTTTTGCCCTGTGTCCCTTTCCTGTGGAATACAGCTGTTGGGGATGAGTCTCTGTTGTCTGCATCTCAAACTGAAATGCAAAAGAAAAAAACTTCAAAGAAAAAGCAAGAAAGTCCAGTTGCCTCCTGAAAAAAGCAGCTTTGGGACCACCATGACCTGGATGACCGAGAATCTTCATAGACAATTTGCATAGAAAATCATCAATCTCACTCTCTATTGGCCAGTGCTTTTCGGATGTTTAAAAGAATCGCTTATTAGCAGTTTGAATACCTCAGTGCTAGGAATGAGATGGGAAAGTAACAGAGACCAATAATATTGAACTGTACAGAAGCTACCTCCATGAGTATAACAGACTTACCGCCACCATTTTTTTGACACAGGTATGGAAAACGCCACACATTTCCCAAGCCTACAGAAAATCCAACTTGGGCCAGAATATACTGAAGTTTGCTATTCCAGGCTGGTCGCTCATCTTCTACATCAGATCCCTCTTCTACATCTACATCTTTGTCCTCAGGATCATTAACTGACAATTCACTTTTTTTAAAAGCATCCTCAACAGAATCTTCATTGGATAAGAGGTCCTTGACTGATTCGATGACATCATCATCTATCTCTCTTTTTACTACTTTGCTGTTCTTAGGCATTTGCAATAAGGAAATGGAAATTCCAGAGGAGATTTGGTTTAGACAAGCCGTCCAGCTTCAGTCCGGATAGAATTTTGCAAAGTCTAAACTTCTTGAAGAAAAGGTCCACAGTAAGTCCTTTATTCAACCAGATCAAAATGTTTGTTATTGCTTCCTGTTTGTAATGGCTTGCTGTTAGCATAAATAGCTGCATGTAAGAGAGAGAGAGAGAGAGAATGTTATTATACAACAGAAAATACAAATTGGCCACGTGGTGTAGGATGGAAACTAAGTGACTGTGATCATCTCCTGTTCTTATTTCTATTTTAAAATCACAAATTTGAGATTCTAGAGAGTCAGTGCAATCAACAGCCTGAAAAGAGTGCTTGAAAAGAGTGTAAGATATGACAGCCCCTATCATTATTTTTTCTACAGCTGCATTGAACTGCAATCATGTTTTTTTTTTTAAAAAAAAAGCACAGGTTAAAATGGAAAGACCAGAGAAGAATAAATGGCTTTCTACTGATAACTCAATCAGATTGTGCTACTCTTGTATGGTTGTCTGTGGAAAAATAAGACATAGAATGAGGTGGCAGCTACAACTCAGGCCACTATAGTTAAAGAGTAAAACTTAGTCAGGGTGCTAGCATATAAATATTATTTTATTCAGCATGTTCTACTCAGTGACAATTCACCCACTCAAAAACAGTATAATTTCTCATCATGGAGATTTTCTTGGTATCTCTGTTTGAGGGGTCAGCTCTTGGAAAATACAATCAACGTCCACCCACAAAAAAAAAAGTGTTTCTTCACACTCAGAATGGAGACTTGTGGCAATGTATTTTTTTTATTCACCAATACACTGCTCATAGTATGTGAGGAAAAAGTGCAAGAGCCATCTTTGATGAATGTCCTCTTCCCCTCTGAACTGACCTGTGTAATGACTTCTATGATTTACCTTGTAATAAGGCTTGGCTTTCCAACTCTACTTGCTGGAGTTAAGCTCTGAGAAATACATATTTTGGTTTGAAACCTATAAGCGCTCTTTAAAAAGAATACACACACCCATACATAAGATTGCAAGTTGCAGCCACATGATGTCTCACTTAATGACCAAATGGGAAGTGACAACCTAAGTCTATCAGGGTCACACCATTTTCTGTTTAGTGATTGTGGCATTTAGTCATAGATTTGCTGGTCCCAATTATGGTCACTAAGTAAGGATTACCTGTACTCAATCTGCATTGACCATTTATTCCAATTAGTACTGGCCCAATCAAAAGGTTAAACAGGGATAAACTATTATTGATCCCATATTTGGGGGAAGTTCTGGAGGCTGAGGCAAGAAGGTGCTGCGCTGATGTTGTTGAACATTCCTGGTTGAGATCAGGTTATTCCTCTCTTTGTTAATATTTGTTTGTGATTTCAAGTCAGTTTCTTTTTTTACTCCTGGCATTTGCCTGGACAAGTCCCTGCAGTTTTCATAGCAGGGGTTTTCAGAAATGGTTTTCCATTTGCCTGCTTTGCAGGGTTGAGAGACAATGACTGATCCAACGTAATCCAGCTGGCTTTATGCCTAAGGCAGGACTACAACTCACAATCTCCCAGTTTCTAGCCTGAAGCTTTAACTGCTAGGCAAAACTAGGTGGCATCAATTATTTTAGATTATTCTGGAAACTGCAAGTATCAGCTCCAGAAAAGTTCTTGTTTATGATTCCATAGGTAACTTCTCCTGTAAAAGCAACAACTATGTACTTTTTAAATGTAATAGATATTCCACTTAAAGTATTAATTAAAATCTGCTATGAAAATCTGTTACACACAGATCTTATTCTCCTATATTCCAGAAACAAATTGTCCCTCAACCTGCTACTAACAGATGAAGATCCAAGCTGTATGCAGCTCGAACCTTCACTAACTATGTCAACTGATCTAGATAAAAACAGCACTTCTTGGATCTGCTAACAATTAAAGGCAATGTTGTAAAAATTAAATTTTTAGGATCTTTACAATTTGCAGTAAACTTATAATCCTGAACACTTTTAGATGAAAGCCTATATGCATGAGTGACAATTTAAAAGAACCATTTAAAGATGAGTATGCATATTTCACTATTAAATTTAAATGATTGCCACAGTTTTCTAGCCAAATAAATGTTGCAGTCCTTGTTTTATTAATGGTTTGCAATTTCAAAACATAGAAGTTTTTGTATACTAGTAAAAAGGCTATGTGAGTATAATTCTGGGTATTCCTGTATAAGCCAGTTTTAGGTTCGCCCCAAGCAACAGCCTGATACTAGATCCATGGTGTGGACAAGGGGGAAGTCAAAGTGATGCAATCGACATGCCCCAAGGGGGCAAAGCTTGTGGTCTGATGTGACTTTCATCACTGTGATGAAAACAATAAGATCTTGCAGGTGCTGCTGCTATTACCAAACCAAGAGATGAGTGGGAACTGTTCTCCCTCCCAAACGAGATGGGCTTATGGCCCATTATATTGTGTGGGTAGGAAAAGAAGCATGAGAATTTAATCTTGATTTCATCATAAATCAATCCTGCATTTGTTCCACAGCAATACCTGGAATTGTTTCATAAGGCATTCTTTAGCTTCTCTACAATACAGGTAGTCTTCACTTAACATCTACTCATTCAGCAAGTTATGACACTACTGAATAAGGTATGATGGGTTGTAATAGATGCACCCACTGCAGCATTCCCATGGTCATGTGATCACAACTCAGGTGCTTGGCAACTAGCTTGCAATTATGACATTGCAACATCATGTGGTCACATTGTCACCATTTGTGACCTTCACTGATGGCTTCCAAGAAGCAATTAATGGATAAGATGGCAAGAGGTCACAGGTGGCAACCCTGTGACTATGGGTGCTGCAACTATGTGGGTTCACTAACAATGGCAATTGGGACTACTCAAACTGCCACCATAAATTGGCACTGTCACTTGACATTGTATCTTACAATTGCATTGTTTTAGTGACAGAGTTCCCAATCTCAATTGCTATTGGTAAGTGAGGACTACCTGGAAATCTATTTTCCTGTATTTTTCAGTTCCTCTTTAGTAATTACCAATTCATCTTGTCAGGAGACCCCTGACACCTCTAAAAAGTTATTATTTCCAGAATGCCCAATTTAGGGATTTTGCAATTATTCTGAGGTTGTAAAATACTGTTTTATTACATCAGTTGTTAAATGTTATTTATAGAGATATACAGAGCATTTCAATCTCAAAACATTCAAATATCATTTTTCAGTGATCTAAACATGAACTAAATCATGAGCATTTTATTTTGATATCCAAAAACACATGAAACAAAGCTAGACTGTTTCAATAGGCAGTTTTGAATGTCCAACTCAGCAAGGCAATTGTTTAGTTACATTGATTTGGCTGCTTTTTCTCAAATATTTTCCACTCAATCACAACAAATGGTTACAATCTTGCTGTTATTAGTTTGGATGGGCTTGAGTGGAAATAGACTGTTGAGACCAATACATATTCAAACAGAGAGGTCCGATTATGTTGTATACTTTCATGCCCAATAAATTACTGTTTTAAAAATGTTATGGAGAAACAGATTGTAGATCAAGGGTCTTCAAACTTGGCAAGTTTAAGACTTGTGGACTTCAACTCCCAGAATTCTTGAGCTAACGTGACTGGAGGAGGAATTCTGGGAGTTAAAGTCCACAAGTCTTAAAGTTGTCAAGTTTGAAGACCCTTGTTGTAGATAGATAAATTGCATGATCTTGTGTCCTTTTGATTTTGGACTTCAGGATGTATTTAAAATACAAAGACACTACATTATGTCAGTTTGATTCTCGAACTTTAATGTGTAAGTTCACTCTATGCGTATTTTTCTGCCTTGTAATGTTAATGTTATTCATGCAATTAATAAACATCAACTTCTTTCTTTCAGCCAGTAATCCCTGTTGGATACAGATAAAAACACTAATGTAGGTGCTTTTGCTAACTTGCACCTGGCAAGTGGACTGCGAAAAAAAGAAAGACAAATCTGTTGCTTGATCTTGGGAAATAAGTGGGATGTTAGTGCCTACAGAGAAGTTGGCTAAGAAAATGAATAATAATTATTTTAAATCAAAACTTTAAGGAAATATGAGCAAAGAGATCTGCTAATTGAAAGGAACATAGAAGTTATTAGTTACTGAATTGGTTTCATTCTCTACAAACTGAAATACCTATTGTAAGAAACTGAAAAGATTTCTGTCTATTCTGAAGAGGGTCCCAATATTCCATTCCAGCAGCAACGTGGATGGACTCAGTTATAGTGGCAATGAGCACACACATTGGAAGATTTTGCAAGTATAGGTCAGAAATATATCATCACGGAAAAAGTCTATCTATGTGATTCTAGGGAATGAACATGATGTGATGGCACAATTATTGGGAGAGTGGATGGGCAGTCCTACAAATATGAAAGTCTTGCAGTAATTACTGAGCAGAAACAGAAACAGAATTAAAACTTTAGTATTTAATCAGAGAGTCATATTAGCCAAAGGTGAAACTCTAAGTAAGTGTGAGCTCCACAATTCCAAGTATTTCTCTGAATCTTGCATTGTATTTTACATAAAAATACATGGGGCATACTTTAGGAGAATGAAATTTAGTAAATTATGCCTTTGACAATTGATTAAGGGTATACAAAACACTTCTGAGATTTCTTCCAATCTTTTTTGAAAGTGGTTTGAATTCAAAAGGCTCTTTGGATTTTAAAGCTTGCAGACTCATGATGGGCAATTTCAAGTTTTAAACAGTGCACATTTGAAATATTTGTAAGCTATTGTATATATCAGTGTTTACCTAGCTGTATAACTTTTGATTTATGATTCCCACCATCCCTTACCAATATGGTTAACATCTAATGATAAAAGTGGTTATCCAAATTATTTAAAAGAATTCAAGTTAAGGTCTCTAAACACCACTTTTCAGAATATGACAATACTCTGCCTCTAGGAAAAGAAAATAATCATACTTATAACTTATGTTGAATATAAAGTATATTTACTTTGATGCCTGCATTCCAGAAACATTCCTTTGAGACAGACTCTTAGAAAGCTAATAACAAGTGATAATAGCTTCTGTGCAACCTAAGTAAGTATCAATTTACAGGAATGAACAAATGAGGAAAAAATAAATTAATTAATATTTCTTATGCAAAAGGAACGGTATCTGACAATTAGTAAGGATGCCAAATGCATAAACACAGGCCTGGGCTGGGTCCTGCTGGGTTTCCATTCTTACTTGCATTTATTTTATGGATGAGCTATTGACTATATTCTACTACCATTAACAATTTTAAAAATACACATAAAAGGAGGGATTCTATAATTGCAGGCTCTCTTGGCAGAAAAAAAGATTAGCAGGTTTGGTTGGATTATTTTGAGAGGCTAGGTATGCCAGGATATCAGAAATTCAGCAATTTAACTTCTAATAAAGGAGTATTTTGCAACTGACCATACCCTGTGACTGCCATTTTATGAAATTACTATTGTATATATTGTGCACTGAATGTTACATTTAAGCACCATTAAAAAGCTATTTTGACATGCACAGAACTCTTTCATCAGATAGTAATAATAGCAATCTTGGAGTAGGAAATCTGAAAATAAAATCTAAAAAGAAAAATTTATGTATATACACACACATATACATGCATACATATTACATTGTGTGTGTGTGTGTGTGTGTGTGTTTATGGTGTGCTTCTGCAGTTCTGCTCACCATGTTTTACCTATGAAGATAATATCAGTTGAAAATATACTTCAAAGTGTTCAAAATCAACTATTCAGGCGCAAAGGGATATGGCATATATTAACAAATTTTTATTATATTATTTCAAAAAATTTAAAGCATTATCAATTATTTTTGAGTTGTCAATAATTACTGTATCTATTATTACTTTTTAATTGAAATAATATTGACCATCTATTTTACTGAATAGATTTCTTCATGTATCAGTAAATAGGTAAATTGATGATCTGCTGATGCAATTGAATATTATTTTTGCATCATACTTCCTTCATTCTAAGTTAGTTTTTTTTTTCTTCAAGATAGTTTCTGTTTCAAGTTTTGCATTAAAAGATAATGAGGGATGGAGGCTAAAAACGTACTGCATAGTCATAGCATAAAATCTGATGAAATATCTCAATGCTCTATCATCAGTTTGATCACTCAAGTTCTAAATAAAACACATCAGAGAATGAACTAAATTGTCTTTTTTTCCATCAGTTTTTATTTACATATGAACCTTATCCAATCTCAATGCACTCAGAAAAATTAAGAGCTTAGCAATGCAAAACCGTGTCTGAAAGTACTACCAATTCACCATTACCCATCTTGCAAACTCAACACCTTAAAAATGAAAATGCAAAATCTATCTACAATTAAATTCTCTTTATTGGGAGTTTATTGGGGCCAAACCTTGTATCATAGGGCATTTTTGAACCAAGATATAGTATCTCAAATTGGTTAACTTACAGAATGCCTCCAAAATCCAGAACCCATGACTCCCGAGGGAAATTGTGGCTGATTCAATGCTACTAGCTGCTCTTGTGCTAAGGAGCTGCTGTGGTCACA